>NC_045543.1:29939092-30552592 GCF_009769535.1 Thamnophis elegans | reverse complement strand
TACTGACTGCCCCAATGGAGCCACTCACTTCACTCTTCCGAAGCCAAGCAGGGCATGAAGATGCTGCGGCCCTCTGCCATGCCACAATGGGAAAACACTGCAGCCCCCACCACTCAGGGCAAAGGGGAGTGCCCCCAAAAGCGAAGGATGCACCGGCCGCAAACCATCTGCCCATTTTCAAGCCAGCCTGCCTCCTCTCTCCTAAACATGCTCTCTGGTCTCTGCCAAGACCAGCTTCTTTCCTGCCCTCTCGCAGCATCTGTCTGTGTCCAGAAGCTGGGAGAATACTTCTCCAGACAGGGGCGGAGAAAAGCCACCGCTTTACCCCTCCTGTGGCTCCTGCCCAGCACTCTCTCTTTTCTCTCACCTTTGCCTCCCACTTGCTTACCCGTCCCAGAGAGCTTGAGCTATGCCTCCCTCCGATGCGGCGGCCTTCCTTGCCGGTGTCGCTCCTGAGGAACTCTTTCATCCTCGGCTGTTGCAAAACACAACACAACACGAAAACTGGAAGGGGAAGCCTCTGGAGGGTGAAAAATGGCCAGAAATGAAGTCCAAAGTCAGCTGGCCAGTGTGCATGCATGCTGGAGTTGACAGGTCAACGCCTTATGTGCCCCAACAAATGGCTCCACGTGCCACCTGTGGCACACGTGCATAGGTTTGCCATCACGTGAATAGGCACTTGGTTTACACAGAAATAAAGAAACAAATTGATTTCTATTAAAGAATTTAAAATGAGTTTTAAAAGAGATTTGCTTATTTCTACAGTTTATGTATATCCCATCAATACTAGCCCATTCTAACCTTAAACGTATTCCTAATCTTATTATCCTGACACTTATTACAGGATGGAATGTTCATTCTTCCTTAAACCTGCCCTTCCCAAATCCTACTTGCTTCCAGCTGCTGGAATATAAACTGGGAGGACATGCCCAGTGTTGTTATCCTTTGACTGCTAACTTCAGAATCCCAATCATCACAGAGACTTAGCACTCTGAAGGTGTATCTTCCTTTCCCTCTGTTTCCTGACATTCTTTCTATTCAGTCAGAGCTATAATGAGATAAAATGGCTGAGATTTGATAGAGCACTTCAGGTGCTTCATTACTATTCCATGGCCAGCCCCAAAGAAAGGAGAAGCAGAAAATATCTTCTCCAATGTGCCTCCATGACTGTCCTTTCTGGCTTCTAACAGGTCCTTCTGACTGCCTTTTCTTAAAATAAGTCAAGGAGATAAATACATGGTGCCACCTCTCAAATTCTGCCACTGCTCCTAAATTGATATCCAAGGGCAAAGAGAGGGTAAGACTTAAGGGCTTAGAGAAACCTTGCTGGGAAACAAAAGAATGTTATGCTCAAGTGGCAATGAGTACTGCTTTATATAATAATCCCTCTGAAATTAATTATATATCCCTACTCCCAGAAGAATTTATTTACTTATCAAATTTCTACACCGCCTAGCTCATCTAAGTGACTTTGCAAACAATATGTATTAATAGGTAGTAGCCTATGTCACAGATTCTTTGAGGGATGACAAAACATATATTTAAACCTTGGTGAGTTATTACTTTTAAGTGATAATAAATGTGATAAAAAACTGAACTCCAATAAGTTTGTGTTTATTTTTATCAATAGATTTAATTTTGTATTAATATAGTAGATTTCTTATCTTTGCTTCCAGTGACTATTGCTTCTATTCTTAGTTGATATTTAACTTTGGGTACAAATAATTAAAAGAAACGTCAATAATGCCCTTCTGACCCTGTTTGAAAGTAGAGTTCTTTTCTCTACTTCAATTCCTGTGTAAAGAACTCATATTTATATAACACATTGATGGGCATGTTCTGTTCTGGAGCATCCTTCTATACTCCTTGGACAATGCCATGTACCATCAAGACTAACAGCATTATTTTTTATCAAAGAAGAGTTTCTTTGTATACTCCCCCGCCTCCAACAATATGTGGAATATTTGTGGGTAGGCACTTTTATTGGGCAGCAGCTAGATAGAAGAATAGAGGTGGCTCCATTGCAAAAGGTCAGTCTACAGCCTACCAAAGGAAGGGAAAAAGGTTGGGTAACCTGAAGCACTAGATTAGGGATAAATTGTCATAGACAAAATCTGTCTGGTCTCTAAGAGTTGATATTGACAGTGGCAAATAATTATGGTAATCAAATGTTCTTGTGAATGACTATTTTGCTGGATTTCTTTCAGTCATGTGTTAGGTACTTCTGGCAAATAAGAATGAATTTATTATTTGAGTAATCCAGCATGTGATACCAATTTGACTGTAGATTTGGTTTCATAGTGTCACCTACAATTGAATTATTTTGGTTTTTATTCATTTCAAAATAGTTTCCAAAAATGTCAAAGTATTTTAAGCAAGATTACAATATTGTAGATATTAATAGTTTTGTAGATCATTAATAGTTTTCATTATATTTAAAAAGGGTGTTTTGTTTAATGTTTTATTTAAAATATAATATTTTTTTCTGAACATAGGTTTACAGGATGGCTTATACAAAACTTCCAAGATTGTTGCTGATGCCAAGCATGTAAATTTGAAGTTGTCTTCTTTCAAAATGGTAATCTACCCAGAACCAGATGCACTTCCAGATGTTCAACTTCCGTATGTCTAACTCTATTATTACAGGATTTTTTAATAGTAATAGTCCTTTTTGGTAAATGTCAAAGTAAAATTTTATGAGAGTGGATATAAAAGTTTTAATTAAGTCAAGCATTTCCAGCAGTCTGATGCCTCCTGCCCCTATTACTCCAGTAATTTCTGAAATTCTCAGGATAATTTTTAATTTTAATAAACTTACTCTGAAGGTTGTAATTACCAATATATATTTGTGTGGAGAGGAAGGAAGACTCCCTAACTGAATATTTTTCTCCTCATTTTTCCCATTGAGCAAATTATGTGTTAATAGTCCTACTTTTGGGTATTTCTTTGCAAACATAAATGGATTCAATTCCCTCATGTGTTCCTATATTCATTTACAGTTGTTTACATTAAATGTTAAGAAAAAAACTTTTTTAGGTTAGTTCCTGCACCAAAACTTACTTCCCTTGATGCATCTCATGCAAGTCTGCTGAATAACACCTGGTCCCGAGGAGGAAGTGATCAATGCCAGAAATACCTCATCAACCTCATTTGCTGTTTCCCCAGCATGTGCATTTTGGATGAACATGGATGCCCCATCTCCTGGGGTCTGACAGACCAATTTGCTACTATGATCCATGGCTACACTTTGCCCAAGCATCGTAGGAAAGGGTACAGCCGTCTCATTGCAACAAATCTAGCTAAGATGTTACACAGCAAGGGGTTTCCAGCTCAAGGAAATGTTCTGGAGGATAACTTACCATCATTAACTCTGCTAAAAAGCATGAATGCCAGATTATTACCTTGTCAGTTTGTCAGACTTATCCACACCCCTTTCTGCCTTTTAGCTAAACCTGAGTGAACTTGGTGGATTTAAAAAAAAAAAATCTATGATGATAGCTACCTAATTTGAGGTATTTGAGGTACCTTGTATTTGATGTTATACACGTATGAACATGTTATGATATATTTAGACATAACCTTGAAGTCCATTTATGAAACGGCAATGCTATTCCATATTAAAGTTAATGCGAGTTTTAAAGGAACAACAGTTGTTTTCAAGCTTAGACAGAAGACTGAGAAGAGATATTTAACAAATAATAAAATAATGTTCAATTGGAAGCACTTATTGATAATTGTTTTCATAGAATGCAAAGACTTTTTAAATTCTCCAACTCAAATCATTCAATCTTCTCCATATTACTTTCCAAACCCATTGAATCTTGTATATTCTTTGATTCTTGTATATCCTTTGAATCTACATAGATGTGATGAAAAATAAAAAGGAGGTGGATTCCCAAGAGAGAAAGGGTGCATTGCAGAGGAGTAAGAGGCAACTCAGTTCAGATTCTACGTATGTGAGAAATAGGGTGAAGACAGCCCTTCCCTTTGCAGCGTATATCGTATACAGATAGCAGAGTGCTCTGTCTGGCAAGATTTTGTGTAGATCATTACAATTTAGGTTTTGAACAACATATGAAAACTAAATAATATAGAGAGCCAGCCCGCCTTAGCCATGATACTACTACATGGGTGACTTTGGGCCAGTCACACTCTCAGACCAAACCACCACACAAGGTACACAAGGTTATTGTTGTGGAGAAAAGAGGAGTAGTAAGATGTATTGGATATGTTCACCAAATTGGGTTGTTTATAATATGAATAAAGATGGGAGACAAATAAATAAATAAATATCGAATTATGTTGTCAGAGTTTGCCTCTCTGTTAAAATAAAGCCATTTCGAAGACTAAGGAAACACCTTGTTATGATTTTTTCTGTTGGATTAACATAACACAGCACAGATTTTGTAAAGAATGGGGGCGACATAAGTCCCAAAACAGGAGTGGGGTCCAGATCATCTTTAGATGTTCCTGGGGATGGCTAGAAGTAACTCTCTGAAAGAGGCTGGTAAAAAAGAGGAATAGCTCCATTTTAACAAGGTTCTCCCCAGCACGTATTCTCTGACCTGGAAGAAAATCCACAAAAGGTGGCTTTATTTATTTCTTAAAATATTTTAAACTATAGGTTCCCAATCTAACATTGTCCCAAAGGAATAATTATATTCTTAAATATTTAAATGCTAATATAAATATATTCTTAAAATACGTTAATCAAGGAATCTCTTTTAATACATATATTAATGTAACAATTTTTACATTTTCTTTCTTTACAGAGTCAAAGACAATGCCAACCATATGTTCAAGCTTGAAATAAACAGAAAAAATTGCATCCTACTAACAAAGATTTTTCTTTGAATAATTGTTGTAGCATATTTAAACAAATGCAAACACCAAGTTAATGTCCTTTTTATAGACTTTGATAGATTCCTTAGAACCAGCAAGGACCATATCAGTTAACTGGATAACCTGATTAATTGCTAGAATTTATACCAGCATCAATATATTTAGGAATATTCATAGTTATTAGTCATCAGGTTTACCTTTAACATTGTCTTATAAGGCCTCCTCAAATCCATTGTGTGCAGCCTGTCAAACATTGGAACACCGCTATAATGCCACCCCTAGTTCTTCTTTTCACTAGACTACTCAATTCCTGCAATCATTCTTTCTATGTTTTAGCCTCCAGCCCTCTAATCCTCTTTGTTGCTCTTCTCTGAACTCTTTCTAGTATCTCAACATCTTTTTTTGTATTGTGGTGACCGAAACTGGATATAATATTCCAAATGTGGTCTTACCAAGGCCTTATCAGTATTAAAACTTAACATGATCTTGCCTCTATCCCTTTGTTATTTCAGCCTAGGATTGCATTGGCTTCTTTGGTGGCTGCAGCACACTGTTGGCTCATATTTAAGTAGTTGTCCTCTAGGAATCCAAGATCCCTCTTGCAGTTGCTGCTATTGAATGAAATTTTAGGGCTCAGTGTTCAAGCTTGTCAAGATCTATCTGGGCTGTTGGCTATTCCTGCAAGCTTGGTGTCATCTGCAAATTTGATGAACTCTTCTCTCATCTAAATCGTTTATAAAGGTATTGAAGAGTACTGGGCCTAAAACAGACTCTTGGGGCATGTAGTTTAATTAAGTAGTTGTAAGTAACTACATGTAAATTTAGTTTCATTAAGGACTACACGTTGAGTGTAGCTTGTCAGCCAGTTTCGGATCCATCAGGTAGTGATGCTGTCTATCTTGCATTTTTCTACCTTATCAAGAAGTATGTTGTGGTCTACTTTGTCAAATGCCTTACTAAAATCTAACTATACTATGTCCACAGAACAACATGGAACCTAAGAAGTCTAGAACATGGACTTTTTCAATTATTATTGTTTTTGTTAACATTGATAACCTGTAACAAACAAATTTTATGTATATGTATGTGAGTGTGTGTGTGTGTGTGTGTGTGTGTGTGTGTATTGTGGCACAACCCCTGGTATGCCCAAATATGGGAGGGAGCATACTGCTTCCCTTTTCTGTCTTTAGGTTCACCCTAGGAGCCATCCAGGCAAAAAGTCATTTTTTTATGTTGCCTTTGTTATATTTGTGTTGCATTTGTACTGATAATTTTATTTATTTATCTATCAGCACAAATGCAATATATATATGTGTGTGTGTGTCTGTGTGTGTGTGTGTGTGTTTGTGTGTGTGTGTGTATTGTGTATGTATGTATACACACACACATACATACACACATAATTATTGTGAAAAATCTGTATTGATTAAAATGAATTTAATAAAAAGCAAAACTAACAAAATTGAATAGGAGAAAAAAGGATAAAAGGAAACAAACAAAAATAACCAATAAGAGTACCAAGAACTTAGCATGATTTCTCTACCCTTTTCACTCTCAGAATCTAGATTTTGTGTGTATGCAAATAATTATAGTATAGTTTCAGACAGACTCCTAAGACAAGATTATACAGAATCACATTCCCCGTACTGAGAAAGGCTGTTATGAAGGTCTTTTGTCTTATGAACATGGAATGGCACAGGTCTTATACGGTACAGGAGGGGTTGTAAATCCAATTGCAGGCGTTAGATCCAGATCATTTTTAGATGTTCCCGGGGTTGGTTGAAAGGTAAATTTCTGAAGGAGGCTGGTAAAGAAGAGGAAGAGCTCCATTTTGGCAAGGGTCTCACCTGCACATATTCTCCTTCCTGGAGGAAAGCATAAGGTGGGGGGGGGGGAAGAGGCTTATTGGTTTCTTCAACCATTTTACATGTCATATTGTCATGGAGAGAGAAGTAAGACACAATTATGACAAAACATTCACATTTAAAATACAGCAATACAAAAATAAGGCATGTTTCATAAACATGCTAATCTTAAAAGAGGAATGAGCCTTCATAAGTATCATTCTACAATGATGTCCTGAAACGAAGGCTGACTGAGCATCCCACTTGAGCTAGAGATTGTGATTGCAACTACAGGAATACCTTTATTGAAAATTCATTTGTGGGGAGGAGATATCTTTCTTTAAACTCTTGGTTGTCAGAATGTTCCCCTGATCCACAACCTCAATGATAAATTAGTAGTGTTTAGGGGGGAAAGTATATATTAATATTCATGAATTCCCCCCCCCCCACATGAATGAGTTAGACAATTTCCAAGAATGCCTTCATGAACTCCTCCCCCCTATGAATGAGTTAAACAATTTCTAAGAATGCCTTCATGTTCTTAGTAAGTATCCTTAGCCCCTCATTTTGATAAAGATTGATTTCAAATATATCATGAAGAACCTTGAATGATAATGACAATCTAGTGATGACATAAACCGGAGTTTCCCAGCATTTCCAGCTTTGTGAATCAGTGTGGGAGAGAAGGGATGGTTCTGTGTGAGCAGCGGGCAAGTGCGCATGCAGCTCCATTTGCACAAGCAGTGTGCACATGCATGTGCTAGCCTGCTACTTGTGCAATGAGAATGTACCTGTGCACACATGCCAGCCATTTCCACAGCCCATTTGCAAACCCCTCATAGCCCACTAGTGGGCTGTGGCCCACAGGTTGGGGACCCCTGACATAAACAATGTCTTTGTTAGTTATAGTATATGACTGCCATAACATCTCATAGACTCCTTCACAGAAGCATAGGCCTGGAAGTGACCTTGAAGGTCTTCTAGTCCAACCCTCTGCTTATACAGTTAAATGGTTGTGCAGTCTATTTCTGGAAACCTCCAGTGATGGAACACCTACAACTCTAGGAGTATGGCTATTCTATTGATTAATTGCTCTTACTGTCAGAAAATTCTTCTTTACTTCTAGGTTGTATCTTTCTTTAACAAACTTCCACCCATTATTTCTTGTCCTGCCCTCTAGTGATCTAGACAATAAGTCAATCCCCTCTTCTTTGTGACAGCTCCTCAAGTACTGGAAGACGGTTATCATGTCCTTCTATTCTCCCCAGTTTAGTTCATCTGCAAATTTGATGAGTTACACTTCTATCCCCTCATCAAGATCATTTATGAAAATGTTGTGTTTCAAATGTTTTATTCATTTTCATTTTTCAATTTTGTACATTCACTTATATACTGAATATTTGCAATAATAATAATATAATAAAAAAAAACCCAACCTAAACACAACTCATCATAAACCCAACCTGTCGCTTTCATACACCCCTTCTTCTCCCCCTCCAACTTTCCTTTCTCCCTCCAACAATCACCCCTCCTACTTCCCTTTCCCCTCCTATCTTCCTTTCTCGCCTTCCTCACCCTCCTTCCCCTCTCATCCTCCTTACATTCCCCTCTTCTTCCCTCCTTACTTCTCCCTCTTCTTTTCCTCTACTTCTCACTTTGGTGCATTTCTCTATTCATTAATCTATTCAATTACTAAAAATTGCGCTAAAAAGAAAAGAGAAGGAAAAAAAATAAAAAGAAAAAGAAAAAAAAAGAGAAAAAGAAAAAGAAAAGATAAGGAACAACAGTATACAAGTGTATTCTTCTTATTCTATATATTGAGACTATATCTCCACCCACCCACCCACCCCCAATGAACCCCCCTCCCTAATCCCCTCCGACTTCCCAGGTCCCACACCCGGCACAGTTCAGTACCATTCACCTTCTAGAATATCTTATTAACAATAATAATGAAAATAAAATAAAAAGAACACTCCGAAAAAGAAAAAAAACGAAAAAAAAATAAAAAAAATAAAAATCTTTTGCATTATGCTCAGCCTCCCATCATTCTTAAAATTTAAACAGTATAGATCATTCCATTTATATTTTATCTTCGTCCCTTGCTTCTTTGATATTTACCCCCATCTTCCTGTAGACTCTCCAGATAGCCTTTCTTAACCTTATATTCAAATAATAGTTTATACAAAAATCAATTTACCTTCAAATACAGAGCAGTCTAATCATACTTTCGCTACTCATCTTCCTACCCCTCGTTTCTCATCTCCATTCCTCCCAAGCCCAAATTCCATAAGATTAGGATCTCGCTCTTCACTTTAAAATCCTGAGCTTTTTATGTTATACTTCAAGCATGTAAATCCGTAAAATGTGTGCCCAAAATCCATACCACTTCATTCAGTCCCAGGATCCCTTCATCGATGTCCCGCTCCACCTTCCCTTCTGCCCCACTCCTCCCAACTCCATTCATCCCAAACCGCAATTCAAATAAATCTTGGTCCCCGCTTTCCTCACACCAGAAAACAATTCATGCGCAGTTTGGATTAAAATTCAAATAAGTCTTATAAAGATCCCATACAATATCTGTCCAAAATAAGCAATGCTTCTTTCCATTCCTCATCGGTACACAGCTTTACCATTTCATACCAAACAGGAATCCTAAAATTTTAATCAGTCCAAGAGCTTAAAAAGTATTTTAAAGACATCGCTGGATCTTTATTCTTTACTCTTCTGCCCTTCCGGAAAGAGAAGGCAACCCTCTGCCTTATAACCGCTGCTTTGAAAATATGGCTAAATGGGAAAACACTGCAGCCCCCACCACTCAGGGCAAAGGGGAGTGCCCCCAAAAGCGAAGGATGCACCGGCCGCAAACCATCTGCCCATTGTGTTCCCGCTGCTTTGAAAATATGGCTAAATCCTCAGTTTCCGCTCTTCTGCCTCTCCGGTAGGGGGAGAACAACTCCCTCCATCTTGTAACCAAGTAAATTGCTGCTTGTCTTTCCTTCACCTTGTCTTTCCGCATTTCCGAGTGAGTCAAGAAGCCCCGCCTTCAGAGTTTTATAATAAAAGTCCCGAGCTTCCGAAACAGAATTGAGACGAAATCTTTGATTCTCGAGTGTAACTGTGATTCCAACTGGAGCTTCCCATTTATACTGTATTTGACGATTTTTAAGCTCTTGGGTTAAAAAAGTATAGTCTCTCCTTGCTTGCAGCATCTGGAGTGGTATTTCTTTAAAGACAAAAAATCTTGCCCATCGATTCGGAGCCTGTTGTTGTAAAACTTATGGATGATCGCATTTCTGGATTCTCTTGTGAAAAAGTATATAATTATGTCTCTTGGAAGCTGTCGCTGTTCTGCTACACACGAATTCTGGCGATAGATTTTTCGAATATTCCAATCAAAATTGAATCCCGGACTTCCCACCGCTTGACTGAAAGCCTCTACAAACGTCTGTTTCAAGTTCTCTCCTTTCTTTTCGGGCAGTCCTCTGACTCTTATTGCAAACGCCTTTCTGTTATAATTTATCATTATAAGTTGTGTTTGAGTATCTCTAATCTCTTGTTGTAATGCTTGGATGTTGGAAGTCAAATTAGAATTAGCCTCCTCCAAAGTTTCCAGTTTAGTCTCCATTTCTTCGATATAATCTGTCAAAGTAGACATAGCTTCAAACATATCCACCTTTATTAGGGCAATCTTAGTCTGTATTTTGTCCCATAAATCCAGCACAAATTCTTTGATTTCTTGTTTAAAATCATTGAGTATTTGAAAAAGAAGCTCCTGTGTTAAGGAATCTCCAGTAGGGGGTGTAGGAGGCGAGGGCAGCGATTTACTAACAAGTTCTTTAAGCACATGCGGGGGGGAGCGTTTTGCCTGCTTAGACCTGGGAGGCATTATAGATAAAAGCTGAGAATAAACAGATAAACAGTGTCTTCACCTGCTCAGTTCTCAATAAGTTATTTGTAGATTTTGCTTGTTAATGAGTAGCAGTCTCCGGGGAGATAAAGCCGGTTAATTACGTCATCAATCACCAACATAGTAAAAACGCCATTTTGCAGCACGATTGAACAAAGAAGTTTCAAAGGAAGACGAGGCTGGTGTTTAGATAGTTAAAAAAAAGGAACATCACAGGAGTAAAACCCGCTCGTGTTGGTCTTAAGTTGCTTTAAGCAGTTTATCATTGTCCTGAGGGGGGGGATCGCCTGTCTAGGGCTGCAAAAAAAAAAAGCAGCTGAGAGGAACTGGCTGGAGATAAGAGCTCAGTTACGCTGGATCTTTTCTCCGTTCACAGCCCAAAGAAAAAAGAAAAGGGGCTGTGAACTACGAATAAATCCTAGCACCTGAGCTTCTGCCTGCCCCTTTCTGCCAAAAAGGGGTGATATCTATTGATCTTAATTAGATATACAGACCAGAACCCTGAGAGGAGCTCCGTTGAGCTCCTTCGGCGACAGGCTCCGCCCCCAGGAAGTCCGAAAATGTTGAAGTGTACAGAGGCCAAGACCAAACTTTGTGGTACTCCACTGCATGCTTCCCTCCATGTAGCTGTAGTTCCGTTGAAAACTACCATCTGGTCAGTCAATTGCGAATCCATCTAGTGGTGGTACTGTCTATCCCATATTTTCTATCTTACCAAGAAGTAGGTTGTAGCTACTTTGTCAAACACCTTGCTGAAGTCTAAGTATGTTATGTTGACAGCATTTCACTGGTCCATTAATTTAGGCAATAAGGTTTGTGTACCATAATCTGTATTGAACAAATCTGTGCTGGCTTCTAATAATTATCTTATTTGTTTCTAGGTGCACACAAATCCTTCACTTGCTTATTTCTTATTTATTTTTTATTAAATTTATTGGCTGCCGATATTACCAAGGGTAACTCTGGATGGTTTACAATATTAAAAAGATAAAACTATACAACACCTATAAGTAGTACAAATAAAATACTATAAAATATAAATGCTCAAGTCTCCAAAGATGAGGAGGGAGAGAGTAGGATGAGAAGGGGAGGTGGTGAAATCTAGTATTAATCTACCATATTTTTCAGACTATAAGACATACCAAGGTTTTGAAGAAGATAATAATAATAATAATAATAATAATAATAATTAATAATAATTAATCGAAGTAAAGAACAAAAATCTACTGAAGGCCCAACAGACGAAACAAGAATACAGAAAAGATGTGATAAAATCAAGAATGAAGAGTTGGCACAACAAAGCACTGCATGGCCAATTTCTGGAAAAAATAAAAGATAAAATGGACAGTGAACAAACTTGGTTATGGTTAACAACAGGTACATTAAAGAAAGAAACAGAGTCACTAATCCTGGCTGCGCAAGAACAAGCTATCCGCACAAATGCCATTAAGGCCAAAATCGAAAAATCCTCTGATGATGCCAAATGCAGACTTTGCAAAGAAGCTGATGAAACTGTTGATCACATACTCAGCTGCTGTAAAAAAAATCGCACAGACTGATTATAAATTGCGGCACAATTCAGTAGCACAAATGATCCATTGGAATTTGTGCAAAAATTTTAATATTAAAACAGCAACAAACTGGTGGGAACATCAGCCTGAAAAAGTCACCAAAAATCAGATGGCCAAGATCTTGTGGGATTTCCGTATACAAACGGACAAAATACTGGCGCATAATACACCAGACATCACACTGGTTGAGAAAAACAAGGTTACAATCATAGATATTGCAATACCAGGTGATAGCAGGGTCGCCGAGAAGGAACATGAAAAAATCGCAAAATACCAGGACTTAAAAATCGAAATTCAATGACTATGGCACAAACCAGCAGTGGTAATTCCAGTGGTAATTGGCACACTGGGTGCTATTCCAAAAGCACTGGAATTACATTTAAAACAGTTAAAAATTTACAAAATCACCATCAGTCAAATGCAAAAAGCCGCACTGCTTGGATCTGCATGCATATTACGAAAATACGTTATGACGTCCTAGGCCCCTGGGTGGGGCCCAACTAGTAACCAATGCCAAATCCTGTGAAACAACTGGCCGCTGTGATACAATTGTATAATCATCATCATCATCATCATCATCATCCAGGGCGATTCACTTTCACCTCTTCTCTTCATCATCGTAATGATCCCACTATCAGTAATCTTAAAAAAAATGAAATTAGGCTACCAAACAGCCAAAGAAGCTGAAAAAATTTCGCATTTACTATATATGGATGACTTGAAACTCTATGGAAAGTCAGAAATAGAAATCCAATCATTGACAAACACAGTCCGAGTATTCAGCACCGATATTTCAATGCAGTTTGGCATGGAAAAATGCACCACTGTATCCATAAAAAGAGGCAAAATCACTGCATGTGAGGGAATTGAAATGCCCAATGGCCAACTAATTAAATGCAACGAAAATGAAGCCTACAAATACTTAGGCATTCTGCAGTTGGATAATATCAAGCATAGAGAAGTAAAAACTATTGTCAGGCGAGAGTACACCAACAGAGTTAGGAAAATTTTGAAATCTAAATTGAATGGTGGAAATACAATCAAGGCCATAAATACCTGGGCAATACCAGTTATAAGATACACAGCTGGTATAGTTAACTGGACACAAGCTGATTTGGACATTTTGGACCGAAAAACCAGGAAACTAATGACAATGCACTACAGTTTACATCCACGTGGTGATACTGATAGACTATACTGCCTCGAAAATCAGGTGGCAGAGGATTATTACAAGTGAAGCAAACAGTTGAAGAAGAAAAACATGCACTGGCTGATTATTTAAAAGAAAGTCAAGAACATCTATTAATTGAAGTAAAGAACAAAAAACTACTGAAGGCCCAACAGACGAAACAAGAATATAGAAAACGTGATAAAATCAAGAATGGAGAGTTGACAGAACAAAGCACTGCATGGCCAATTTCTGGAAAAAATAAAAGATAAAGTGGACAGTGAACAAACTTGGTTATGGTTAACAACAGGTACATTAAAGAAAGAAACAGTCACTAATCCTGGCTGCGCAAGAACAAGCTATCCGCACAAATGCCATTAAGGCCAAAATCGAAAAATCCTCTGATGATGCCAAATGCAGACTTTGCAAAGAAGCTGATGAAACTGTTGATCACATACTCAGCTGCTGTAAAAAAATCGTGCAGACTGATTATAAATTGCGGCACAATTCAGTAGCACAAATGATCCACTGGAATTTGTGCAAAAATTATAATATTAAACCAACAACAAACTGATGGGAATATAAGCCTGAAAAAGTCATTGAAAATCAGATGGTCAAGATCTTATGGGATTTTCGTATACAAACGGACAAAATACTGGCGCATAATACACCAGACATCACACTGGTTGAGAAAAATAAGGTTACAATCATAGACATCGCACTACCAGGTGATAGCAGGGTTGACGAGAAGGAACATGAAAAAATCACGAAATACCAGGATTTAAAAATAGAAATTCAACGATTATGGCACAAACCAGCAGTGGTAATCGGCACACTGGGTGCTATTCCAAAAGCACTGGAATTACATTTAAAACAGTTAAAAATTGACAAAATCACCATCAGTCAAATGCAAAAAGCCGTACTGCTTGGATCCCCACGGATATTATGAAAATACGTTACAACGTCCTAGGCCCCTGAGTGGGGCCTGACTAGTAATCAATGCCAAATCCAGCGAAACAACTGGCCGCTGTGATACAATTGTGATAATAATGATGATGATGATGTTTTTGCATGCTGCAAACCTCCAAAAAACGGCCCATTTTTCATGAAAATGGCTGGGTTTTGTTTTTTTTTCAAAAAATGGGCATGAATAGCCCTTAGAATGCTTGTAGAGTGTTCCTGGAGGGGCAAAAATGAGCAAAAACCGGCTCATTTTTCATGAAAACGGCTCAATTTTTTGTAAAAAAAAGGTGTTAGGCAGCTTATGAAGTGCTCCTTGGGGCTGGGGGGGGGGAATTACCAAAAAATGGGCCGTTTTTGGCTCATTCCTGCCCTCCCCAGACCCAAGGAGCTCTCTGAAAGCCTCCTACAAGCTATGCATGGCCATTTTGGTGAAGGGGTGGGGTTTCAGGAGGCAAAAAATGCCGTATTCAGTGTATAAGATGCATCCAGATTTTCAGCCTCTTTTTTGAGGGAAAAAGGTGCGTCTTACAGTCTGAAAAATACGGTATTAACCATCTCCAACATGAAATCCCCACATTGGAACCTGAAGCCAAGTGACAGAGCCAGCTCTTTAAGCTCTTGCAGAAGGTCAGGAGGATTGGATCTGAGCTCACCCCGGGGAGAAAGATGCTTCAAGGGGCAGGTGCAATGGCCCTTCTGGACCCAGCCAGGTGGAATACCCTGGCCAATGGGACCCACAGCATGCTCCTCTGCTGGCATAGTTGGGGCGGGCCAATTCCAATGGGACGAGACAGGCCCTCAAATAACTGTTACGATTGTTTTATGTTCAGAAGCTTAACTGTTTTTAGTTAATGGTTGTCATAATAGTGTAGTCTCATAGGGAGTGTAAGTTTGTGGGCGCATCAGGCAATCTTATTCTAAATTCTGTTAAATGGAAGTTATTACATCATAGTTTTATTATTACTTTCTCAAATGCTCCACTGTATCTTGTGAACTTTTCTTTCCAAAATATAAAGCATTGCCCATTATGCATGGACACATGGACACATATATAGAGAATATTACCTGCAGAAAATGGCATGAATGCATCCCTCTTCATAAATTTTCCTTCAGAGTCAAGAAAATGCTCAGGATAAAATTTATAGGGTTTCTCCCACTGAGATTCATCATGGAGCACTGATGATAGCAAAGGAACAATTTGCATGCCCTAAACATCAAAAGGGAAATCCTATATTAAAAAGTGTGACTATTTAATACATTATTATAGAAGTAATTACATTTTTAAAATGACACTGGAAATATATGAATTTTGAATAAATACTAGGCAAGGAGAAAGACAAAGGTTTAAAAACATTGTAAGGAACAATAGGGAAATAGAGTATCAGTGCTCAATAATTCAATAACTATATCTACATGAAGGAAAGTAAGCAGTGGGGTACCACAAGATTCCATCTTAGGTTCAATATCATCAATATCTTCAAAAATGACTTAGATGAGGGAATAGAAGAGAAGTCATCAAATTTGTAGATGACACTACTGTAGGCTGACAGGAATAGCCAACACCCCAAAAGATCGGGATTCAAAAAGATCTTGACAGACTTGGCCCTATTCAACAAAAAGGAATTTAATGTGGAAAAAAGCAAAGTTTTACACCTAGGCAGGAAAAACCAAAGGTACAAGTACAGATTAGGTGAAACCTGGCTCAAAAACTATAATTGTGAGAAAGATCTTGGAGACTAGTGGTCAATCACTTTAAATATGAGCCAGCAGTGTGCAGCAACAGCCAAAAAAGCTAATATAACCCTTGGTTGTATAAACATAGGCATAGAATCAAAATCACGTAAAGTATTAGTACCACTTTATAAAGCCTTAATAAGGCCACATCTGGAATACTGCAACCAGTTTTGGTCACCACATTGCAAAAAAAGATGTTGAGAATTTGGAAAAAATGCAAAGAAAAGCAAATAAAATGATTAAGGGCCTGCAGACAAAACATGAGCAACAGGTGCAGTTTGGGTTTGGCTAGCCTAGAGAAAAGAGTGGGGGATATGATAGCAGTATTACAGTATTTGAGAGGTTGCCACAAAGAGGAGGGGGTCAACTTATTTTCTAAAGCACCAGAGGGCAGGACAAAAAACAATGGGTGGAATCTAATCAAGGAGCGAAGCAACCTGGAATTGAGAAACTTCCTGACAGAGAGAACAATTAACCAGTGGAACAGTTTGTCTTCAGAACCTGTGGGTGCTTCATCACTGAAGGTTTTTAAAAAGAGACTAGACAGTCACTTGTCTGAAATGATATAGGGTTTCTTGCTTGAGCAGAGGGTTGGACTAGAAGACCTCCAAGGATCTTTTCAGCTCTATTCTGTTTGAACTAAAAGTGTACTTTAGTAGGTAAAAATGGTTTATACGGTATTTAAAAAGATTGGAACCTGTACAATGCAGTAATTTCAGAGTGATCACCTTGGGAATGAAGAAGCCTTTGAAAGTTATGTCCATGGTGGTTGCATGTGGCAAGTTAGTTGGAACAATATCAGCAAACCTTTGGACCTCATGAATTACAGCGTTGGTGTAAGGCATTTTGAATCGGTCTTCTGTCCTTGGCTGACGAACCCCAATCTCCTTTGCAATTTCTTCTTGGACCTTCCCTGGGAGAATAGATTATGTATCAAGATGACTCGTTGCTTGAATTTTGTTTTAAATTGGAGTTTATGTAAAAATTTCAAATTGTGAAGAATAGAACATGAAGGACTTGGTTGCACAGATAGTCTTTGACTTACAACCATTTATTTAGCAACTGCTTGAAGTTACAATGGCACTGAAAAAATTATGCATAACCAATCTTCACCCTTGCAAACATTATAGCATCCCTGCGGTTATGAGATCAAAATCAAAGCACTTGACAACCAGCATGTATTTTGGATAGTTGCAGCTCTCTGTGGTCAAGTGATGGTAATTTGTGAATTTGTCAGCTGGCTTCTGACAAGCAGGGTCAATGTGGGAAGCCGCATTTGCTTAATGAACAATTGATTCATCTAACAACTGTGGTGATTCACTTAACTGTTGCAATTTTTTTTAAAAATTGGGTATGACTCAGTTAATAATTGTCTCGTTTAGCAATGGAAGTTCCAGTTCCAATTGTGGTTGTAAGTTGATGACTATCTGTACATTAGAGAAACACAATATTATTCTCTAAAGAAAATAGATACAGAAAATGTTAGCGACAATTTTTAAAAATAGTAAGGATAATATTTGAAAGTTTTAACTTAAGAAGATTCAGAATGATTAAACAGCTAAATACATCTATAGTGCATATCTAATAACATAAAGCTATGATCTTTTATGTTAGCATTTTGCCATATTTTTCCTTGTTTATTAATATTTGTATCCAGAGGAGAGATGGATTATTAATTGACTATCAGTTTACATTTTCAAACTCTAGAAAGAATGAAAGGTTGGGTGGAGCACATAGAGATGAGTCAAGTTCATATCATGATTGAAATACATCATGCTTAACAGAACAGTCTTGGCTCATATTACGGTGTGATCTGCTATTCTTCTAAGAAATAGTAGAGTGGGTGATGAGAGCATAAAATGAAACATAGATGTGTGAATCCTCAATGGAGAAATATCATACTTCTTTCTTCATATTCTCACATTGATGAGTTCCTTAAAATATCAACAGAAAGGACAATTTATTCTTACTTCCTCTTTTTCCTTGTGCAAATAACACTCTCATCTACCCAAAGACTTCTTTTAATTACTATTCCATTTTTGATTGGAAGCCAATAAAATGAAACATGCTTACTCTGGATTTCTGGGTATTTCATCATCAGGAGTATGGCCCAGCACAGAGTGCTTCCAGTTGTTTCTGTACCAGCAGCAAATAAGTTACCCGAAAGAGCTTTAAGATTTTCATTATGGAAATATCCATTAGTCATTTTCTTATTTTCCTGAAGTGTATTTTAAAAAAAGAGAACAATTACTAAGGAAATACAATATACTCATACAATCTAAATTTTAGAAGATTAATAGGACACTTCTTCATTAGTGGACTATATACTTTAGTGGAGTCCAGATTTGGAGGCATCATTTACCTTTTACAAAATGATAAAGGACTATTGAAGCTGTCACCCCAAAATAGTGACAGATGCCGTACTTCTTTAGAGGAAAGGAAATAAAAGAGTAAATGTTGAGAAAAGTCATCTGCATTAGTCATGAATATTGATGACTATACAAAGAAAAACATTGACATAGTGCATTGAACCTGCTATATATTAACTTACTTACTTTGTTTTCATTGCATTTTATTTCACCCTTTTCTCTAAAAGAAACGCTTACAGAATCTGATAAGACAGTCTCTGTCATCAGTCTAAAATATATAATTGGCAAAAGGAAGAACAGAATGAAGAAAAGAAGGGCACCATTCTCAAAAGAATTAGACTATAGAATTATAGCTACAATGGAAAAACAATCAGGAGAATGGACTGCTGAGGGTCTTCCCTCAAGATGATGTGATGAGTGGCAGGCAATTTTTTCTGTCTGTCACTGAATAGCAATAGTACTTAGACATATACCATTTCAAAGTGCTTTTACAGCCCTCTCTAAGCGGTTTTCAGAGTCAGCATATTGGCCCCACAATCTGGGATGAAAGGCTGAGTCAACCTTGAGCATGGTGAGATTTGAACTGCCTAATTGTAGGCAGCAGAAGTAGCCTGCAGTATTGCATTCTAACCACTGCTCCACCATAAATGTGAGCAGAAGATTATTTTTGGATGATCATGAACCTTTGAAGTAGAGAGATCTTGAAGACTGCAATCGGTAAGAAGCAATTAGATAGTTGTGTTTTTAACCAATATTTGCCCTTCAGTTGTTTATTTGTTTTATGCATACCTTTGTTTTAACTGCACTTTTAAAATTCTCCTATTTTTATCTGTACTTTAATAGACTAGTGATTGCTGACTTATTTGACAACTATTTACAATTTTTTCTTTGTTTTTTCATTGTTTACTATTGAACTATAAATCATTTTCACTTTCCATAAGCAGTGATAATTCATTTTACGGTAGTGAGTCACCCAACTTGCATTGGATAATAAGGATTTTATTCTTACCAGCTTTTTTATAGAAAGAAAGAAAGTCTTATAATCTTATTATTCCTAAATATTACATTTTATTTCCATTGCTTCATATTATTTATACATGTCTTTTATTATCACCCTTCCTTTCTGAACCATCTTTCTGTCCTTTTGTATATCTTAACATATTAATATATAATTATTATTTCCCCCCCTATTTTCTACCCCTATTTTAACTTTTCCCCTCTTTCATATCACTATACTATTCAAAAATGTGTTTTCCATCTTTTGTTGTTCTTATTTCCATAGTTAAATCAATGTTCCATCCTTCATTCTTCCATTTTTCAATATCTCCTTATACAGTTTTAGTATCAATCACAATCATTTATACATTTAAGGTATTTCTATTCATGTTCTTTCCAGTTCTTCAAACCATATAATTATATTATTAATACACACACACACACACACACACCCTAATCACCCCTTAAGTTCCACTGTTATTCATATTTTTATACATATTTAGTAGTGCAGTCATTCAAAGTCTATTTTTCCCATTCTTCATATCCATTTTTATTACAATGTTATCCTGATATCTGTCACACTGCTAAAATAATAATCCAACTTCTATAATTCTGGTATTAATACACATTATGGAAATATATTCATAAAATTATTATTTTGCGCTATTTTCCCTTATTTTTCATCTTTTACCCACTTCCGATCCTTTAATCTTATTTTCTTTTTAGTTTTCCTCCCATATTTGTCCCTTAGGTCTTTTATTCCCTCTACTTGTCTATGCAATCTAACGTTTCCTCCCAAGTCTACCTTTTCCCACTGTCTAATTCAGGGGTGGGTTCCTCCCGGATCGCCCTGGTTCGCGCGAACCGGATGGTCGGTGAACCCGGAAGTAATTAACTTCTGGGAACGGTGGTACCGCTCCTGGCCCCTGTTGCTGCAAATAGGGACAGGAGAGGAGTTCCAAGCAGGGCTTTTCGAACAGCCAAACTCCTCTCCTGTCCCTTCTTTTGCTCTTTGAACAAGCCGTGCGGGTTGTGCTCCTTTTTCTTTCATAGCCAGCTCATTTCCAATTGGGGTGGGGATCCATGGAGAAGGATGGAAAAAATCGATTTCTTCCCCCCTCCCCCAATTGGAAACAAGCTGGCTATAAAAGAAAAGGAAGCGCAACCCGCACTGCATGTACAGACAGCAAAAGAAGGGACAGGAGAGGAGTTCCAAGCAGGGCTTTTCAAACAGCCAAACTCCTCTCCTGTCCCTTTCTTTTGCTCTTTGAACCCATGCGGGTTGCGCTCCTGGTTCTGGAGATTCCCTCCCCCCCCAAAAAAAGACTGGCTGCCTGTCTCTCCAAATCTTGTGGCTTTTCAGGATTTTCTTTTTAAAAAACGCCTCTCCGGGTGATCTTGAAAACCTGCAAGGTTGCTTTGGAAGGGGACAGATGGGCAGCATTTCCCCCTGCCCCCTCCCTGGGTGCCTGCAGCCTCGGAGCCTGCAGCCTTAAAGCAAGCCTTTGCACAATAAAGAAAATCTCACGAGCGAGAGAAGTTCTTAATTGCCTTTACTGTGCAAGCTGCTGCAGGCTCCGAGGCTGCAGGCAACCAGGGATGGGGTGGGGGGGAATGCTGCCTGTCTTCCCCCTCCCAAAGCAACCTCGCGGGTTTTCAAGATCATCTGCAGAGGCGTTTTAAAAAAGAAAATGGTCTTGTTGGGAGGGGGAATGGGCTGCACTCAGAGGAGCCGGCGCCTGGGGCGCCCTGAAGCAGCATCAGCCAACATGTCCATAAGAAAAGCCCCAAGGGCAAGTGCGGCAGTGCCGCACCCACCTCCGCCCTGCTGGCCGCCTAGCAATGCATCCCCGCCGCCTCCTTCTACTCAGCAGACTGGCCAGGTAGGGGCGCGGGCATGGCCCAGGAGAGGGTGGTTAACAGGGGGCGCTGCCCAGCCAGTCCTCACTCAGCAGCGGGGCTCACCGGTGCCCACCCAGCCACCACTCAATGGGTGGGCTGGTGGGTGGGCAGAAGGTTGCCCTGGCATGACCGAGGTGGCATGTTGTATTCGGGTCTTTTCCCGTGTAAGATTGAGATTGTCTTGGCAACATTTCAGCGAGGTCCCACACGCCATCTTCAGGCTGGTGTTTTCTTTTGTGTTGTAATGACCTGGGTGGTGGGTGGAGTTCGTTTGTTGACTACACCTGGTTTCCAGATGTCTGGTAGGTGGGAGGTATCGTCACATTTATTCATGTTGTGGGGGTTCCTTCAAAATCAATTTCATGCCCTGTTGCTTTAAGGTGGTGGAAAAGGGAGGAAGTTCTTTCTTTTTTTCTGACTGCATTGTTGTGTTCTGCGATGTGTGCATTTATTCTCCTATTAGTTGTCCAATGTATGTGACAGGGCAGATTTTGCATGGTATTTCGTAGACTCCTTGGTTTTCTAGCTGGATCTTGTTTTTGGGGTTTCTTAAGATGTTGCCTATTTTTGGGTCAGTGTTTAAGGTTGTCTTGATATTGTGCTTGTGGAGAATTTTGCTGATTTTATCTGTGGTGCCTTTGATGTAAGGGAGGACGGCGATGCCGTTGTCCTGTTCTGTGTCTCGGTTCTTGGGGGGAGTCTCCCTTTGGATTAGGTTGGTAATTGTTTTTCTTTGGAATCCGTTGGAGATTAATATGTTTGTGAGAGTGTGTAATTCAGTTTTCAGGAGGAACACAAGAATGCAGTCAGAAAAAAAAGAAAAAACTTCCTCCCTTTCCCAGCACCTTAAAGCAACAGGACATGAAATTGATTTTGTAGGAACCAAATTAATCTCCAAAACAGAACACTTCAACAAGAGAATAATTATGGAAGCCATCGAAATAGAGAAACACTCCCACAACATGAATAAACATGATGATACCTCCCACCTGCCAGCCCTAGTCAACAAATGAACCCCACCCACCACCCAGGTTGTTAACAACACAAAAGAAAACACCTGAAGATGGCGAGTGGGACCTCGCCGAAACATTGCCATGACAATCTCAATCTTACATGGGAAAAGTCCTGAATACAACAAGACCAGCATACCTACACCCGTGAAAATCTACAAAAACAAGTATGCATGCATGCATGCACGCACACGCACACACACACACACACACACACATATATACAGGTGTAGGAATGTTGGTCGTGTTGTATTCGGGTCTTTTCCCATGTAAGATTGAGAGTATCTTACACACGAAAAGACCCGAATACAACAAGACCAGCATACACACACACACACACACACACACACACACACACACACACACACAGAGTCTGTTTAATGCAAACAGTGACAACACAGTAAATTGACTGTAATTGAAATGACTGCAGACTCTGAAACAAATAATCAAGAAGGAATGATTAGAAAGGAGAACAAATTTGTTCCCCCCCTGTTGACACACAAATTTCTAAAGCAAGACTTTTTACTAACCACATGTAATTTACAAGTAGGGATATTTTTTAAAATGTTAAAAATCACTTGTAATTCAAGGCATATATAAAATAATCCATTACCTCTCTTTGCCGAATAAGAAATGAATCAATAAAACTCCTTTGGTCATTTTCATCAAGATTTTTGAGATATTCTATGAAGGTAGTCTGTATGAAATCGTGGAACTCCTTTCTGTTATTAATTATTTTTTTACGTGTACTCAAAAGGAAGCTCAGCTTAGGAAACATGTTATATAGCTGAAAGAATGATGAAGGAAAACATATATTAAGAACATTGAATACCGTATTTTTCAGAGTATAAGATGCTCCGAAGTATAAAACACACCTAGCTTTTGGGGAGCAAAACAAGGGAAAAATATCTCCCTCTGCCTCCCAGCAATTTGCCTCCTTGCAACAAACAGCAAACAGTACAGACAATATACACTTTGTAGTGTTATATTTCAGACTATACTTGTACAGATGCTGTTAAAATTGATATGCTTTCTGGAAGTACAGTTATTCTCTGCCATTTAAAAGTATAGCACTTTTTAAAACAATAGCACCGGGCCTCTTCAAACCAAGCATTTATTTTAAAAAGCTTCTTCATTTTGTTAAGTTGTCTAGAATAATAATAAAGCAGTCTTTAAAAAATAAGTCTAATAATTTGAACATTCTATAGGCATTTATAGTTGTTGACTTACCTCCTTGCAGCAAACAGCCTGATTAGCACAAGAAAAAAAGTCTGCCTCTGTCTTCCAGCAATTTGCCTCATGGAGCAAACCGCAATTTCATTTTCAATTTCTCCCGATCATCAGCTGTTTCAGGCTGCAGGGATTGTTATAGTCTATTGAAGCCTTGCAAGCCCCTGTTTGCTGCGAAGAGGTAAATTGCTGGGTGGCAGAGCCAAAGGGTTGGGGTCAGTGGGGCTACATTCAGTATTAAAGACACACCCAAATTTTCACTTTCTTTTAGGGAGAAAAAGTATGTTTTATACTCCGAAAAATACAGTACTCTGAATACAATTGTCAGACATCTCAAAGCTTTTTTTTTTAATGAAAATGATGTTTCATAAGCCTACAAAAATAAACCCCAATAATAAGCAAAAGCACATGATTGAGGAAGCTGTACATAGTCAATATTTCAAATTCACTAAAGCCCAAATCCCATGAATCTCCACACAATTATTGGGAGAATAAATGTTCATTTTCCAGTATACTCTTAAATGAATTTCTCACGCTCACATCTTGTTGAGTCCCAAACAACGAGAATGATCAATCTAAGAAATTGAATGCAAATTCAAGTCAAGGAAACTATTTAGTACATTTAGAGTTGTGGAGTAAGGTGTGTGTGTGAGAGAGAGAGAAGGAAAGAGATTGAAATGGTTTTTTCAATAGAAGGCTGTCAACCCTACAATTTGAGTCCATTCACAAGTAGTAACATGGGCATTTGCTTATAGAAAAAAGGGACACTAAGTGATGTCACAGAAAAAGGTGACTTGCATCATATATTTCAAGGCAACTATATAAAATTTGAATATGATATACTCATTTTATTATTTGAACACAATCTTGTTATGATAAGCAAAATGATTTGCTTAGCAATAAAGTAAAATGACACACATCTGCCTATACTACATGCATTTTTTTCTTCGAACAACATATTAGATTACCGATATATTGGGGGTCCCTGAAAGACGTAGATTTTCACTGATTATCTTCAGAAGTCGTAGAAATGTGGCATTTTCATAGTCATAGCGCTTCCCAAGTAGAATAGAAACTATGATGTTGGAAACAGCAGGAGTCACAACTGTTTGGATCTCAAAGGGCTTTCCTGGACAACAAACAATAGATCAAAATAGAATTCTGAATGAATGCTAATGAATTTAGAGTCAAAATCAGCATACATAAAGGAAGCATATCATAGAAACTGCAGTCAGTGCTGATAAAATAGGAGGCATTTAAATTAAAAAAAACATGAACAACTACTTGAATGGAAACTGATTGTCACAGAGGCACAATTGTATTTTTATTGTTCATATATACGTAATGGTTTCTTCGCAGATGAGGAAGTCCTTAAGGGTAAACTCTTCATATTCAGTTTGGATTATTATAGGGTATTGGATGGGAAATCCTGGGTTGTATTGAGTGGGATTGTTAATATGTTGGAGGCAGGCATGAGAGCATGGTGTTTTGGTGGACACTTTGGAGTCTATCTGGTTATGTTTGGCACATTCTGGTGGAGTGCCAGTTTATCCTGAGTCAGACCTTGGCCCAATGTGTTGGATTTCAGGACTCAGACTTCCTTTCAGGCTATTGTCAGCTTTTCTATTTTGTGGTAGCAATGCATCTGGCAGCTGGATGAGTGGTAGTAAAGATCTGGTTCTTGGTGGCAGTCCCGAGATTTTGTGTGTGTGACAACAGCACTCTTGTTACAACAAGGAGTGTTTTGCCTGTTGTTGATGGTCAAAGGCTGGGGAGGGGGGTGGTTCTCCTGGGCTGATGAGGGAGGTTATGTATTGGTGCACAGCCAAAAGCTAGCAAAAGTTAGTTTCTTAATGATGGTGGTGACTTGTCACCTAAGGAGATTATGTTGAGGACTAGTTCCCTATAGCTTCTTGAATGGAGAGCTTTTGCTTCTCTTTCAGAGCAGGGTGATTTTGGGTAAATAAACTGGGAATAATTAGTAACAGTGGAGGGCTTGTTCTTGAAGGTTGCTGTGGGTCATTTGTGGGAACCATCTTGTCTTCTTTTTTATTTTTTATTTTTAAATTTTAAATTTTGTTTATACAATCATATCATCTTTGCAGCACATTTTACAACTTTTACATATCCATTGCATTTCATTTGTCTGTACATATATATATTATATAACTATATCTATGTAGATATACATATTTTGTTTTATATATCTTTTCTATTAATTCCGTATGTAACATCCGTTATATACACTTAATTCTCTTATTTTTCTTATTTCATACTATTTTTATCTACAGTCTATCTTGTATTTCCTCCTCTTGTTCATTCTGCAGTTTTGTGCTTGTTTTGTAGTTTCTTGATCTTCTCTTTATTGCTTTCCTACTTTTTTCCTCTTTCCTCCAGCTAATTATACCATAAGTCCTATACTGAGTAATACTCTGATTCCTCTTTGTCTTTTAGCTCTTTTGTGAGCCTGTCCATTTTGGTGCATTCCAATATTTTTTTATCATGTTATCTTCCATTGGTATGTGTTTATTTTTTTCAATTCTGTGCATATGAGATTCTTGCTCCCATAATTACATGTAGAATTAGGTATTTGATTTTTTTCTTATACTTTCCCTTAATTATTCCTAATAGAAATAATTCCGATTTTAGTTCTATTTGATGTGCAGTGATCTCTTCAAGCCAGTCTTTTATTTTTGTCCAGTATTTTTTTGCAAATGCGCACATCCACCACATATGATAGTTTGTTCCATGTTGTTGATTGCACTTCCAGCAGGCTGGGGAGTATTCTGGGAACATTCTTGCAATTCTCACAGGTGGTAGATGCCATCTGTAAAACATCTTATATATGTTCTCCCTATATGCCATTGCCATTGTTAATTTATAGTTTGTTTCCCAAATGTGTTCCCATTCTTCCAATGCTATAGTATATCCAAAATTCATCACGCATATTATCATGGTGTCTTTCACTACAACTTCTTCCATCTTAAATCTTAATAAAGTAGTGATATATTTTTTTGATCAATTTCTCTTTGGTTCCCTGTAGAATTTTATCTAATTCTTATGGCTCCTTATAGAATTTGTCCATTTCTCGATCTTTTTTGTACCATGCTTTTATTTGTAGCTATGGCCACCAATCTATATCTTATTCTCTCATTTTTTAAAATTTTTGCCTTGTTTTTAATCTCTCCTGATTGTCTAATATATCTTTGCATCTTATTATTTTATTTATATCCAATGTGTTTGGGTAGATTAATGCTTCCATAGTGAGTAACCAAATTGGGATTTGATTACAATGTTTTCTTTTTCTTTTTTACCATGTTTAAAGTAGGGCATTTCTAATTTGTTATCTTTGAAAGTAACCATGAGTTTTGTCTTTCCCGTCCCAGATAAAGGAATGCCAACCTAATTCTAAATTATGCCCTTCTATTGTTAAGATTCTCTTGTTCTTTAGGCTTATCCAGTCCCTTATCCAGATGAGAGCTGCTGCCTGATAGTAGAGCTCCCAATCTGGGAGTCCAAAACTTCCTTTCTCTCTATTGTCCTGTAATAATTTTAGCCTGATTTGTGATTTTTTTTTTCCTAACCAGATAAATTGTGCTATTAATTTGTTTAAATCTACGGAAATTTTTTCCCCTAAATTTATTGGTGTTACCTGGAATAGCAACAAGATTTTTGGTAGGACGTTCATTTTAACTATGCAGATTCTTCCCATTAATGCTATTTGCAGTTTTGTCCAATTTTCCAAATATTTTTAAATTTTCTGTATTGTTTTATCATAATTGTCTTCCTTAATTATTGAGCATTTCCCTGTTAGCCAAATTCCTAAATATTTTACCCTTTTTACTATCTGCATTCCCATAATTTCTTCTAGTTCTCTTTCTTGTTTTTTTAGTAAGTTTTTTTGTAATGATCTTTGTTTTGCTCTTATTAATTTTAAGTCCCGCTACTTTGCAAAATTCCTCTATTTTTTATTAGTTTGGTTCCTGTTTCTAATGGCTCTTCTAAAATAAATACGATGTCCTCTTTCTCCTTCCTTTTCTTCTACTAAGTATTCTTCTTGACTTTTACTGTCTGGTTCCCCTCTACTCTAGTGTTCTTCCTCAGCTGTGAAATGGTGCTCGAAAAATCTGTGTACCTTATCTATTGTATCTATTTTAAACCTTTTTTCCTGCCAAGTGATCATAACTCCCTCTGGTGTAAGTCATCTGAACATTACATTGTATCTTATTAGTTGTGATGTAAGAAACTGGTAATGTCGTCTCTGATCTCTAACTATTTTTTGGTATTTGTCTTAGGATTTGTATTTCTCTTCCTTTGTATGTTATCTGTTCTTCTCTCACTTTCTTATATATTTCATCCCTTACTGATTTTCTTGTGAAGCATACATGTATTTATTTTGGAAGTCCATGTCTCCTAGCAAAGTTCATGTGAATTCAATACACATCATCTATGTCCCTTCTTATTTCTTGTTTATTTTTTTGTAGTATGTTCTCCACAATTTCTGTAATTGTTTCCCCTAGGTCCTCCTCCTTCTCTTTTACTATATTTTGAAAATGGAGAAAGAAAGCAGCTTTTTCCATTGCCAGGAAGATTATTTTTTCCTCTTAATTCCCTATTTACTGTAGTCAGCTTCTGATCTACTGTTTCTATTTTTTTCTCCATTTGTTCTACCTTTGTTTCTACTTTTTAGATATTTTGTTCATTTTTTGTTATCTCATTTTGTATTTTCCCTATTTTGTCATCTGTTCTTCTAATCTAATCGTTCATTTCTCCCACCTCCATTTTAATTTCTTCATAATTTTTCCTAGTCTCCTCATGATTTTTTGTAATTGTTTCTTGCATCTTCATCATTGTTTCCTGTATCATAATTAATGTTGCTTGCATGCACTGATGGTTTGTTGTTGAACTCGCTTTTTCAATGCCTAGCGTACTCGCTATTGTACGCTTATTTGAGGGTGATGATGTTGCTGATGCCAGGTTGGATTCTACCTTCTTGTTCATTTTACTAATAGCTGTTGTACTCATCACTTTTATCTTCTTTTCCCACAATAGTGTATACTTCTCCCCACGCACTTCTTATTTTCCATCTCTTACCAGCCCTTTTAATCTCTAAACTGAAACATTGAAAACTGAATCGTTTGGTGAAAATTTTTGGATAAAAATGAATGTTCTGGTAAAAATTACATTTTTATTTCAGATAATGCATGTTTTAACAACAGATTTGCCATTTAAACAATCAGTACCCAGAGATAATATTTTATTTCATCTTAAAATTCTCAGATCATTGAATGTAAATATATTGTTATTCTGGGTTTCAAAAGTTTAAACAATCATATATGCCAATGGTTATCTCTTTGCTGCTATCCCATTGTCATGCCAATTTTTGCAGCTCTGATATCATGTGTTAGGCTTATCAAACATATTTTATAATCTGGAGTGGGGGCTTCAAGGATTAATATTTTAGAAAATATGGAATGATTTTTCCCTTTGTATTAGCTACCAGTTAGGTATGATGATGAATAATTAGAGACATTGTACATTACCCAGAGTCACTGTGTGCATTGGGCAGTCATATAAATCTGTTTGGTAAATAAATTAATAAGTAACAATTAAGGATCAATTTGATCCTTAAAACTGAGTTGAAATTATCATGCAGGGTAATTCAATATTGACAATTAATAAACAGTACTTTTGTTGGGGAATGTGGTAGAGTATGATGTATATCTTTTCATGCACCTAGATGATGTGTTTATGTTCTTTGAGAAACTGAAACGTTATTACAGAGCCGAGGTGGCGCAGAGGTTAAATGCATCACTGCAGGCTACTTCAGCTGACTGCAGTTCTGCAGTTCGGCTGTTCAAATCTCACCGGCTCAAGGTTGTCTCAGCCTTCCATCCTTCCGAGGTGGGTAAAATGAGGACCCAGATTGTTGTTGGGGGCAATATGCTGACTCTGTAAACCACTTAGAGAGGGCTGAAAGCCCTATGAAGCGGTATATAAGTCTAACTGCTATTGCTATTGCTATTATCGTTGACCCAAAGCAGGAAGGAGCAACAACTCCAGTTTATAACATTCTTATATCTTTATAAGGAGAGTTATACTCTAGTACTGTCCCTTATGTGATACAAATTAGTAAGCCTAGAATGTTCATTTATAAGAGATTATTCGCTTGTACAAAACTAGCTATTCAAGAATTTGAAATAAGAAACTATTCCCACTATGAACATTACCAGAAGGGATTTTGATATCCTGTCAGCTTACTAGGTAGATCAGACAGGAAACATGACCAGATGAGCTAATTCTAGTTTATTGTACAGTTATACTAACCTAATTTTTCAATTCTGAAATGGCTTCTCTCCATCTATCACTTTTGCAGCCCCAAAAGCTAAGGAAGATCTTTTCTGAGCCCATTGCCCAATCCACATTTCTGCTGTGTTCTAAGTTGCCTTTTATCTGATGATTCCTTGGCTGCATCTAGTTGCCCTGTCTCTCAAATTATTATTATTTCACACTCTACATTTGTCCTGAAAGATATCAGTAAAGCATTAGGAGGAAACGACAACCTACCTGCATAAGTCTGAATTGTTTTTGTCAAGACGTTACACTCTTCAATGATTTTGTCTTCAATAGTCTTCTTGCCCATTCCATAATCCCGTAATGTGGACAATGTAAATCGTCGCATTGTTTTCCAGTTCTCACCATGAGAAAAAATAAGACCTGAAGATTAAGACAAGAGATCAAATTTAAAATCCATTTGTAATAGCAAAGTGCCACCATTAAAAGGCATATCATCTCTTTTGAAAGTATTTCCACAATTGTTAGATTATCAAATATAAAAGATGTGAAAAACAGTTGTTTCTTTTTTATAATATATTTTTAATTTCATTCAAAACAAAATTAAAATACAAAACTTAAAAAAAAATCCAAGAAGACATAAAGGGAAAAAAAACCCCACAAAACAAACAAAACATTAAAAAGATACAGCAAGGAAAAAATACATTATACATATATAATGGATATTGATTAACATATCACTACAACATTAATTCCCACCCCTTGTGAAACAGGGTTTTCCAACATTTTTAAGCTACTAAATCTATTTGCAACTTTTGATCTGTCCTTTATAAGTTATATTAATGACAAAGCAGTTAACAGGAACAACAATAATAGCAAAACAGAACAAAATTAAAGTTTCAAAGCTCTGTTAACAAGGTATTATTGTAATCCACTGTAAAAAACTTGCCATGGCATTTTATCTATCCCAAATCATTCCAAAAGTTATAAATAGATCATCCTGGGTCAAATACCCATGTTTGTTCCTTAATATCATCTCTTTCAATTGTTGTTTAATTAAATATAGCAGATTCAATCTCCAGAATAGGTCTATTTTCCTATCAAATTGCAAGCAAAAGTAGTTGCCAGTTAACAGCAATAAATCCATCCCGTCTCCCTCCATCTTTATAGGTTAGGTTAGGTTAGGTTTATTGGATTTATATGCCGCCCTTCTCCCAAGGACTCAGGGCGGCGTACAACATAAAAGAAAACACATATTACAAAAATTAAAAGGGACATTAAATAAAGTATCCAAAAAAACCCCAATTGATATTTACAATAAAAATTTAAAAATTAAATTAAAATTAACAACCAAATTAATCCTATATTTTATTCTATTCAGGCCAGGCTGGCTTTCTGGAAAAGCCAACTTTTTAGGGCGCGTCAGAAGGACCGGAGATCGGGGATTATGCGAAGCTCTGGGGGCAGCTCATTCCAGAGGAAAGGCGCTCCCACAGAGAAGGCTCTCCCCCTGGGGGTCACTATCCAACACTGTCTGGCCGATGGCACCCTGAGGAGGCTAACTTTGTGGGATCACACGGGATGGTGGGATGTTACTGGTGGCAGTAGGTGGTCTCGCAGGTATCCTGGGCCTAAGCCATGGAGCGCTTTAAAGGTCATAATTAGTACCTTGAATTGCACCCGGAAGACAACCGGCAACCAGTGCAGGCCGCTTAAAAGGGGTGTAACATGAGAGCACCTAGGTACCCCCATGATAACCCACGCAGCCGCATTCTGGACCAGTTGAAGTCTCCTGGTGTTCTTCAAGGGCAGCCCCATGTAGAGAGCATTACAGTAGTCCAGGCGAGAAAGGAAGAGGGCATGAGTGACTGTGCACAGAGCATCCCAATCCAGAAATGGGTGCAACTGACGTATCAGGTGAACCTGGTAAAAGGCCCCCCTGGTCACGGCCGTCAGGTGTTCTTCTAAACTAAGCCGCGTATCCAGGAGGACTCCCAGATTGCGAGCCCTCTCTGCGGGGGGTAAAGTTTCTCCCCCTATCATCAAAGATGGAACAAGATGCACAAATCAGGATGACGGAAACCACAGCCACTCAGTCTTGGAGGGATTGAGCTTGAGCCTGTTCCTCCCCATCCAGATCCACACAGCCTCCAGGCATCGGGACATCACATCAAGGGCAACGTTCGGGTGGTTTGGGGTAGAGATGAAAAGCTGGGTATCATCAGCATATTGATGATACCATACCCCAAAACCACGGATGATCTCGTCCAGCAGTTTCATATATATGTTGAACAGGAAGGGTGAGAGAACCGATCCCTGGGGCACACCACAAGTGATGCGCCTCGGGGTCGATCCCTGTCCTCCCGTCAACATGAACTGTGACCGATTCGACAGGTAGGAGGAGAACCACTGCAAAACGATGCCCCCCACTCCCAACCCCCCGGGTCGCAGTAGGATACCATGGTCGATGGTATCGAAAGCTGCTGAGAGATCTAATAGTACCAGGATAGAGGAGCAGCCCCTGTCCCGGGCCTGCCAGAGATCATCAACCAATGTGACCAATGCCGTCTCCATGCTGTACCCAGGTCTGAAACCCAACTGAAATGGATCCAGATAGGCAGCTTCATCCAGGTACTGGGGAAGCTGATGTGCTACCACACTCTCGACAACCTTCGCTACAAAGTGAAGGTTGGAGATTGGACGATAGTTGGATAAAGAGGCTGGGTCCAGGGAAGGCTTCTTAAGGAGAGGCCTCACCACCGCCTCCTTCAAGGCGGTGGGAAAGAACCCCTCTCTCAATGAAGCATTGGTAATCGCTTGGAGCCATCCTTGTGTCACCTCCCGGGAAGCCGAAACTAACCAAGAGGGACATGGGTCCAGCACACAAGTGGCAGCACTGAGTCTCCCCATAATCCTGTCCATGCCCTCGGGGATCACAGGGTCAAACTCATCCCAGATAGTCTCCAAAAGATTTATCCCCGCCAACTCACCCAAATCTATGCAGTCAGAGTCCAAGCCTGTCCAGATCTGAGTGATTTTATCCTGCAGATACTGAACAAATTCTTCAGCCCTACCCTACAAGGGGTGTTCCCCAATTCCTTGGTTAAGTAAGGAGTGGGTCACCCTAAACAGGGGGGTTGGGCAGTTATCTGCGGATGCGATAAGAGTGGAAAAATGTTGCCATTTTGCCGCTTTTATCACCACTAAGTAGGATTTAATATGAATTCTTACTAGTGTTCGATCAGATTCGGACCAGCTGGCCCTCCAACCACTCTCTAGGCGTCTTTTCCGGTGTTTCATCTCCTGGAGTTCCTCAGTAAACCAGGGAGCTACCTAGGATCGACACTGGGTCAGAGGCCACAAAGGCACAACATGGTCCAAGGCCCCAGTGGCCGCCCTATCCCAGGCTTCCACTAGGGCTTCGGTCGAGCTGTGAGCAAGGGATTCAGGAAAAGTCCCAAGCTCCATCAGGAACTTTCAGGGTCCATCAGGCGTCTGGGGACGGAACCATCTAGTCAGTTCCGCCTCCCTGCGGCGAAGGGTAGCAGTATGGAAGTCAAGCCTGATGAGGAAATGATCAAACCACGATAAGGGTTGGATAGAAATATCCCCTAAATCTAGATCATTCATCCACTGTCCAGAGACCAAAATCAGGTCGAGCGTGTGTCCCCTGTTATGGGTGGGGTCTTGAATTAACTGAATTAAGTCCATAGCCATCATGGAAGCCATGAATTCCCGAGCTGACTCGGATTTTTTGCCAATGAAAGGCAGATTGAAACCCCCCAGGATCATAAGCCTGGGGAAATCAACCGCCAATCTGGCTAATACAATCAGCAGCTCCGGCAGGGCCGATGAAATGTAGCAGGGAGACAGGTTTGTAACAAAAAGGCCCACCTGAACTCCAAGGCCCCATTTCACAAAAAGGGACTCACACCCGCCTATCTGAGGCACAGTGACCTCCTGAGGTCCGAGACTTTCCCTAATAACCACCGCCACCCCCCACCCCTGCCCTGGGCTCTTGGCTGGTGAAATGCCTGGAAGCCTGGTGGGCATAATTCACTAAGGGGAACACCCCCCTCATGGCCCAACCAGGTCTCCATAATGCATGCCAGGTCTGCTCTACCCTCTTGTATGAGGTTGTAAATGAGGGGAGCCTTATGTACAACCTGGTGTTAAGCGACACCAGCCGGAGACCAGGGTCCTATAATCCCGAGCACCTGGGGGTGCAAGAAGGGCAATGAGGGTCAGAATATGCAATCACTCTTAAACAACAAACCCGCGTCCCCTGAACATAATTTGGCCCTCGGCCCCCACCATATCTGCCTCTCCCACAAACAGTAGAGATGGTAAACCCCCTAATGTGGTGGCTTAATGTCTCCCCCGGAATCCCAACCCTTCCCAGCACTCCCAATCCATGCCCATTAGTTAGCTCTGGCCTGTGCCCTGGCAGACTCTCCCCCTCCCAAGCCTGTATGAGACAGCCGGATCAACCCCCCCACCCCCCTTTAAAATTTGATTTAAAAAACCCTGTAAGAAACCCCTAAGAAGTCTCTTCTTCGCATGCCACCTCTCAGGATCCCAAGATCTGTCATTAAGGAAGTGTCTTGATAGGCAAGAAGGCCATCCCCGGGGAAAGGGGGAGTTCCCAAAGGGAGTAAAGTTATGTCGCAGTATAACATAGAGGAGAGTGTGGCATCAACCAAATGGGATGACATCACGAGGAGATGGAATGGGGAGATGACATGTCCACAAGGGAAGCAGCTGACAGTGTTCAAGGGGGTAGCGGGAAGCTTATGTCAATCATAGCAATGGTCGGTGTTAAGGACAATATGTAGGGGTAACAGCCAGATGTCAGAATAGAAGCAGATGATAAATTGCGAAGTGGTGAAGCGGCCAGTGATGGCAGTGGTGAGGACAGTGGCGGCAGCGGCGGCTGCTCCAACAGCTCCAACAACTCCAACAACTAAGCTCCATCCATGCCAGCCACACTCATATCCATCACCAGGGCCGCACTCCGTTGGCCCAGTCCATAGTGTCACAAGAGGAAGGGCCAAATGGCCAAATGGCACAGTACAGTGGCCCAGGGAACAGCGGTGATATCGGAGGGGGTCACAACGAAGGACACCCTCCCACTCCAACTGCGCCCATGCCAACTACTGAAGCCATCTTCCGCTTGCATCAATATCCATGCCAGCTGCTTCAACCACTCCCTGCTGGTCCAGCCTATCACATCCATAAGCAAGGTTGGTGGGGGGAGCAACCGGGATAACACAATGGCATGGGGAGCGGCAGTGGCAGAAACCCCAGGCAGGGCGTCCTGCCGCCGCCGCTGACCACACCCACGCTGGCAGCTGCAGACACTCTCCATTCTCCATTCACCACCAACTGCCCTGTTTCACTCACGACATTCCAGCTACAAGGCAGGAAATTGCAGCTCAAGAGTACCCCCGAGGTCCCAGGACGTTCTCGTAGCTGGACCTGGAGCCAACAATGGAACAGGGTACCCCCTGCAAGCCCCGAGAAGGACAATCAGCTCCCCGAAGCTCTCCTCAAACACGACAGGACACCATCTTGGGCATGCTCAGTAGAGAACTTTATAGAGGAAAGGAATTTGTCTCTCTCCCTTCTATGATGTTGAAGAAATGTACAGATTTAAGCTTTGGAACAACAGATGAAATTTACTTTGCTGGTTCTCCCGCCGTGAGTTCTCTAGCTGTGAGAGCTCCTGGATATGGAACTGGATCAAAGTCCTTTTGTATAGCTTTATTCAAAGATAAAGCCTCAGATCCTAACGCTTTTTTTGGACAATCATAGCTTGTTCAAGCTTTTTGAAGAAAAATCCAGCTAGAAGCTGCATATTTCCCGACCCTTCTTTCGTAGGTTTCAGGCACTGTTCAGCCATTTACTTCCTCTTAATATGGCTGCTGCACGGTAAGAGTTCCTTTCTTTCTCTTACCAGTGATCGGCTGATTTCACTGCTAAAGCTGATTCTTTGGAAGTGCTGTTTCCTGATTTTGAATAGGAGCACTTAGGAGTGACCTAAGACAACTTTTAGAGGACCATGGACCCAGTGGGGAAGGGGGTCTTAAAGATTCCAATTCCCTCTGGAAGCAGTCAAAAAGTCACTGTATATACAACTTCCTGTCAAGCAGTTTCATTTTCTAAGCATGCTTGAGTATTAACTTTCATTTTTTGAATTTATTGTTTTATATTGCTTTTTGCTTTAAAAATTGATTCGTAGTTGAATGTTTTTATTTCAACCCCTTATTGGACTTTAATTACTTTCCCCCTTTTTTTCCTTTTGATATACAGTAAATTATTCTGGATAACCTCTGTCCCTTCCGTATGAAAAGCCCAGTGGTGAAGAGCTACCAGACTCTTACAACTGGATACTGTATTTTTTGAATTTGTAAAATATCTGGATTTTATTACTATTAAATTTTTCTTATAACCTTGAATTGAAATCATATATTCTTCTTCTTTGTTCCATGACTAAATTTCACAGATTAATGAAAAGCAGTTAAAAGCAGCTTCTTTCTATGTAATCTTTCCATCAAACATTTATTGATCTCTTTATAAGGGAACTGTCAAAGCAGTAGGCATGCTCTGCGGAATCTACATACATACAAATGGCTGTGATTGTGTGTGAGTATTTGTGTGTGTGTGTGTGTTCCAGCATAACTGACAATTTCAACCAAACTTGGTACACAGATGAGTTACTTTCTGGAAACAAATACTGTGGGGTTAAGACTCCCCTCAGTGTGTATATTCTGTTAAGATACAGACTGTTGTGCCTTAAAATAGCTTCTACTGTACTGCCTTAAAATGGCTTCTACTGTACAGCGCAATGGAGTTGCCATAGTAATGGCTACACAGTACTCCACAAGAAGGCTCCCTCTGGTATGGGGGAAAATCCAACATTAGAAATGGAGGCATAGGGAAAACATTCTGAACTAATTTAATTGTTGCCAAAATCAGGGCTCAGGGAGAAGTTACTCTTGTCATCGTCTTTTTAGGAATTGCAGTGACATTCATGGAAGGAGGAAGGGCAGCCAATTCAGCACTTATGTTACCACTTGATATTTAATACAGGATTGGGATAAATACCCGGGAAATGCCGGGTTATCAGCTAGGTGATTAAAAAAACTGGAAGATTAGCTAAAAGTTGTGAGAATTTATACCACTGAGGAAAAAAATCATTGTGGAACTGAGTGAAATTAATTCCCCATTTGATTGTCAGGTAAGGTAAACTACCTAAATCCTGAAAAGTTCCCTGGAGATTAAGGATAAATTCAAGGAATCACCCCATACATCCCTGGACAGTTAGAGTTCTTGGAGAGATCATTGAAGCTGCATTTATGATTCCTTTGGTGGGTGGACAATTAAGAGGAAAGGAAGGAAATCTTGTCCGCCAGGTGGGGCATAGCCCCATAAAGGACTCTAGTGCCAACACTCTAATTTCTAAGCATTTCTCTTTTTTGTTTAGTTTTGTGTCTGACAGACGCTTTCTTTTAGCACAGAGTTATTTTTTCTTCCTGGAATCAGCATTTTTAAACTATTTTTGTAATGACTTTAGTAAGGATGATGGAATTGTGATAATAATTAGAAAAGAAATGTGAATGTTCAGGGACTATTTAACTGAAGTTGTGTGGACTGATAAATTTGAAGAAAAGTTTTTTGGCTATTTGGAGACTCTACATTTGAAATTCTAAGCTTAGTTTCCTTTATTTTACTTGTTCTCTGGGAAAGTTATTCTTTTATTTTTCAATATGCAGAGTGGCTAAGGAGGACAAACAAATATAATTTGATGCTTTCTGCAGTCCTTTTTAAAATTTACACAGATTATTCATTATTGAGTAGCTGTACATACATGGAGCTGTATATATATGGAGAAAAATAAAAAGAAATATATGCATAACATTGGGATACTTCAAACCGAAATTTTCAAAGTGGAACCAAACCGTGTCTGTGTATGTGTAGTGGGGAAAATGTTTTTGCTACAGTTTTGCCATTACTTTTTATTCTCTTTTTATTCCCAATTATTAAGAGTTGGGATCAGGCCAAAATAGCAACACAAATATTGTTTCTCTATCCTGTTTGGATTGACAGAAGTTATCCCGGTTCTCTGAGGTTATTGCCCAGGAAAAATTCAGGTGAAAGGTTCTACAGAATACTGATCACACATTGAAATGATTGTCACCTATGATCCAGAATGAAACAACTCACCAAAGCCCTTTGCAAAATCCTCAAAAAAGGGGACGGAGGCTCTCTCTGCAAATGCATCAGCCTGGTTCACTAGAGCCTCTTTCACTGTCTCATAACCAGTCAGCACCACCATTTCCTGGAATCCCAGTCTGAGGCGGAAAACAGGACCATATTTTTTGGACAACTGAAATTCAACAGATGAAAAGCAAAAGACTGTTTGATCAACCATTAATAATTAATCATGCAGAATTTTGTTTAAATTTTAACATCTCACTATTCCAAGGTTGAGATCATGTTTTTCTCTGTTTTTGCTTTATGCTTTATGCATTTATTATTATTATTATTGTGTTTGTGTGTGTGTATCAAATCAAAATGACCATTATGTAATAAGAGAGTTCTTGCATACTGAATGATCATATCAAATAAATGTTTCTCATAAACATTCTCATAAAAGCCTCAACTACGTAGGACACTATATGAAGATGAAGCCTGCACAAGAGGTATACTTATATTCCAGCATTTTGCAAAGCTGCCTTGAAGCCTCTAGTGCTAGACATACAGTTGAATTTTAATTAAAATAGACTCTTCTCAGTTGTTGAAAGGATCACACAGAAACTTTCCTATTGTGTCCCTTGTAGTTTCTGATCATGGGAATTCCTTAAGGAAACAAAATAAAATATATTCTTGTAAGTGACTCTGAAAATCAGAAAAATAGCCTCTTCCTCTTCTTAAAAAGATGTAAGAAAATCTTGCATCTAATGTTGCTCCCTGAAGAAATTATTTTAATTAAAATGTTGCTTAAAACATAGGAGTGCCTCTAAGAACTTATAGAAATCATTCAGTTTAACAGTATTTATATTTCCATGGAGTTTGAAGCAGCTCTGCAAATCTGAATGAACAACTACAAAATTTTACATCTATTAACAAATGTCAGTGAAGATTCTCAGTCAGTCAGGTACAGTTGCCTAGAAGTTGAGTCATGGCAAGTGGACTTCTTTTCTTTTTTTGTTTGAAACTTTTGACTGCTTATCCAATTAGCTTCTTCAGTCTGAGCAAGTTGGGGAAGGGGACCCCATGTATGTCCTCCAGGGTAGTTAAGTGAGTAGGCAGAAAGTTGTTAAGGGTCATTGCTCAAAATTCCTTCTCTTAAATGGGTTCTAATGAGCCTATCCAGATTAGGTGAGACATAGCAATAGCACTTAGACCACTTGAGACCAGCCTGGAGAACATATAGTGTCAGGCCTGGAAGCCATCCTTTCCTTTGGAGATTCTGGACATATAGTATATGGGGTCCCCCTAACCAACTTGAAGTTATTTGGAATAAATAGTCAAATGTTTCAAACCAAAAAAGAAAAGAAGCCCAGTTGCCATCATTCAACTTCCAGACATCCATCAAAAAGAAAAAGATTTTTTTGAATAATTCTTCCAGGACTCACAAATATAACAGAATAACATAACAAAGTTGGGATGGACCTTGGAGGTCTTCTAGTCCAAACCCTTGTTCAAGCAGGATATATTCAGATTTAGGTAAATCTGATTTTTAAAATATGTCCATAGACATTGAAAAACTTCAGCGAACATACAAGACTTATTATTATTTCAATATATTTTGGCAAAGAATGTAAAGATACCTGTTAATCACCACACTTTACCTTGATCATTGTTCTGTAAGGCCTCTTTAGATCCATCATGTGCAGGTTTCCCAAAATGGGTATAGTCCTGGGTCCTGGGGGGAGATTGGGGCAGCTGTTATTCCAGAAACTTCCCTTTTGCAAAAGGAACATAATTGCAAGAATAAATAGTAATACAATTAAAATTGTTCCAGTCCAATCCATTTCCTTTTAGTAATAAGTTTTCAGTAACAACTACAACGAACTGAATTAGATGTAGCTTATCTTCTCTTTCTACTGAATCATTGGCACGCCCTTTCACTTGTTTTCTCTTTCCTCCTCAGGCCTTTGACCTGAATTGCATGGGTGGGATCTATGAAACCTTTGGCAAGTTTAAACTTATTTGAGTTGTGCAATAATCCAACATTTAGGATAGATGTTAATAATATTGTATATAGCCCTCATGTAAATGTTTCACTCTACAGTTAAGAATTCCAACAAATGGAATTAAATTAAGCAATACTGGGTCCGAAGAACAAAATAAGCGTGCCTTCTTGAATAATTATATAGTTACTTATTGAGCAAATGTTTTTACGTTGGCTGAATGATAAAGAATTTTCCATGTCTTTATGAGTAGGAAAAAAGAGTCTTTTCTGGGGGTGGGGGAGTTGCATGATCTCTTATTGGCCACAAAGATTTTGTAAGAAGCCCCTTCCCCCAGAGAATGAAATATTTTGGGGAGTATTAAAAAAGGCAGAATATTATATTTCTCCAAAGGAGAAATGGAGAAAAATCCTAAGAAAGGCAGAAAGCAGCACCAACAGCCTCCAGCAGTCTGGAGATGGATATTTTGTCTAGAGTCTAGAGTCTAGAGATGGATATTTTGTACCCATTAAGAAAGACTGGGTCACTATTCATAAACAAAAGATCTTCAGTTCCAGTTGATGGGATTAAGAAGGACAGGACTTTTAGCACATAATAGGATTAACTGTTAACCCACCACCATTAGAATAGCAAAAGACACAAGGCTCACTACATTGTTGTTGGTTCTGCTCATTGATAAACAGAGTCCTTCTTTCCAATCAGCCTCCATTTTATTTACAATGCCTTTGTCCCGGCTTGGAAGTGGACCACATTTTTCTTCCAACAGTTTTTTCCCCACAAACTTTCTATCTTCTTGCGGCACTGGGGTCTCAGAGGCCTATCTGTATGGGAGGAGTGGGAGATATGTTGTAGGTGAGAGCTGCCAAACAGCTAAAACCTCTAATCTAAATTGGTACCTCCCTTGGCATTGCACAGTGTTGGCATAAAAGTGGGGGCAATGTATGCAAATTTTCATACATGACTACTAATGGGTCCTTTTCATTTCTTCCACTTTATATGCTGAGAAAACGAGTTTATTTGTTGGTCTTTCCCTCCCTCCTTCCCTTTCTCCCTGGGACTAGTTAACTTTGGGGCTAACACATAATTTGGTGATTTTGGATCCACAATTTCATGATATTTGAACTTTACTCAAATATCAATTGCATCCATATTTAGACTGAGAGGCCCTTGTGTGCTCTCAGGTAACTCATTAACACATACATTGCCCTGGAAAATTGCCATACTCGAATCAGTTTCAACTGAACACTGAGGCACAAACAGTTCTTTAGAATGCATGGAGACCCAGTGAATTTAAAATAATAGTAAATTTACTCATGACAGTATATTTGCTTGCTCTTTCATACACATACACTCTCTCTGATTCACATTTATGCAACATCCTCAGCTAGGATGCCAGATGCTAGTCAGAGGGACGGAAGCCACCAAGTCTGAATCCCAAAATGAGTCAAAATGAACAGGCTTCAGGACCCCTTTTATTTCCCCAAATCTTTGCTTTGTTGTTGGGGAGGGCCTTACCACGTGTCAAGACCCAACTCCTTTGTTTGTTAGCTGCTGGTGAGACTTGGGTAGGGGCTTCCCCATATGCTCCAGCCCACCTTTTGTTCTTTTGATTCCTTAATGACTTGATTCTGTTCCCTGAAGGAGCTTTTCCTGGCTTTGGTCCACTCTGCTTATGTGCTTTCACCACTTTTAGGTATGGTGGTTTAGGCCTATTTTCACACCCTCAAAAGTCATGGTCTGGTCACTGTACACTTGCACTAGTGCAATGCACTCTAATGGGGCTGCCCTTGAAGGCCACTCAGAAGGTGCAGTTCTGCTTCTTGAATTGCAATGGTATAGTGCTGGGAGCAACTCAAAGTCCTGGTTATAACCTTTAAAGCCTTTAATAGAACAGGGTCCTATTATTCAGGGACCACTTATAACCTTGTCTTTTTGTTTAGAAAAAGTCACCAATAATTTCTCTTGAAAATCCAAAACAGTCCTCTTTCACACAGAGGCATGTGCTAATTAATTGATTAATTAAATTAATGAAATTAATTAAAAGGGTTTTAAAATACACAAAGTTCAAATTCAGCTAACTCTTTATCCATTTTAAATGCTCAATATCCAAATTTTTAGCAAACTTTTTTGTTGTGGAATATTTTTAAATCGTTATATTTATTTCTTCTCATTTCCCTTTATTCAAGCTCCAGAGAAAAGGAAAACTCACCAGGAGATATAGTTACTCTACTTCTCTGAAGATCTCTGTAGTTTTTAAGTGGTTATGATGCAAATATGTTTTAGAAAGTGGGCCATGGATTGACCTAGTACCCTTTACAGGCTCCATTTGAGATTGTAGGTTTGATGTTTCTTGTTGTTTCCTTACAAGAAGCTAATTTCTTGAATACACACGGGCAATCTTTCTGGCTTCTCTTTGTCTGAAGAAGTTTCACTGATTACATTTTTTGGCCTGTATGCAGTTGTTCATGTAAGTGATGTCTGCATTGTTTGGATGTGCATCAGTCTCCTATTACTCTCCAACTAGAAGCACCTTTTTGATGGTATTCTTGAGAGTCTTAAAGACTTGACTGTTTTCCTAGGACATGAAGAAGAGAGATCAGATTCCCTTGTGGACCATATCTTTGTATATTTTGTTTATTGCTGGCTGAATTTGCTATTTTGTTTCCTCTACAATGTTTTTATTTGGTTTTTAAAAAACATATTAATATTGTATTTTAATTGTTTATTTTGTTCATTTAATTCATATTGTTATGCACTGAAGTGTTATTCTGCAGTCAGACAGAATCTATATCAAATAAATTAAATTAAATATATCTCACCACTCTTACCACCCCAAGGTAATTCTTAATGTAGGCTCTCACCTGTACTTGGTCATATACTTTCAGTGCCAAACTTTCTAGCATGACAATGATTACACAAACATACTGCCCTGAATTATCTACTGAGTCTACTGACTCAGGCTTAAATCCAATTGGCCACATTCACCTCCTCCCCTCCAATGCACCCAGAGCCACTCAGTAATGCATGACAAACAATTTATTACACATTAACCTGATAATTGGCTGCCAGCAAGCAACAGCTGGGGTCTTGAAAGCTCCAGGGTAAAGCAGAAGTAGCTGGAGTGCAACAGTGATACCAAACACCAGGGCAAGTGAAGAAGGGAGCTTCTATTTTTTAGATACTTAAAAAGATAGATTTGCCCAGTATTGTATTGACTCACCTCAAGTCACCAAGAGTGAGTTGTCTACTGTGTCTGATGATATCTTCCCATTGGTTGTCAATCACCATGATGTCACTGTTTCTTCCCTTAAAATACTCACCCTTGTTCTTATTCTCCCACATGTATCTCTAGTTATCCCTCATGTATTGGTAGTCCTCAATTTATAATCTATCATTTAATGACTCTACATTAATGACAACTACCATAAAATGTCACACTCCCCCTCCTATGCCTCTATGCCAATTGTATTCTTCTCTGCCAGCTTCCTTAGAAAATCAAAGGAAAATCTGGTAGGGAAGTTTAGCAAGATGATGCTGCCTGCTGTAAGGACTCCCTCTCATTTTTAGGAGCTGAGCAAGGGGAATTGAACTTCAACGGTGGGATGAGAAACAGACCTCATATCCCAAAGATCCAAGCTCTGTTCCTGCAGCAGCCACTCCCGCAAAAAAAGCAGTTCCCTGCTACACATGGAAAGGAACTGAATTTGGTAGGCAGCTCTTTCTTTCTGGTTAAGGACCTAGAAGATTGCTTAATCCTAGGAGTGCTGGAATAGCGGTCCTTGAACAAAACAATCTCATTTAACAACTGCTTTGTTGAATGACTGAATTTCTGGTCCCAATTGTGGTTGTAAGATGTGGACTACTTATTTTTCTTAGGAACAAATACAGTCTCATAAGGATGTATATATTTATTTAAAACAACATTTAGTCTTTTTCATCCACATTAAATAATGAAGTGAGTCAATACAATACTGGGCAAATCTATCTTTTTAAGTATCTAAAAGATAGAAGCTCCCTTCTAAAAAGGAGGCTGTTGGTGTTGCTGAATCTCATTTGTCACCTTAATTTGGTCTTACTTTGGTCAGAATTTCCTGTTATATGCTGCATTCTAAAGCTGAACTTTTTATCATGATGGTGATGATAATTACCATGTTTCCCTCAAAATAAGTCCCACCCCGAAAATAAGCCCTGGGCTGGGAACCATTTCCCACTTGCATCTCTCCCCTGTGGGCCGCACTGTCCAGGTGGCCACACACCTGTGCTACCCAGGAGGCCTCATGCCCGTGCTGGCCAGGACTGCTTGACCGCACAGGCCAAGAGATCACTTGTTCACACTGGCCAGGAGGTCGTTTGCCCAGGCTATCTAAGAGGCCACTCACCTGCACTGCCCAGGAGGCCGCCTTCCCACTTGGCCAGTGTCAGAAGAAATGATTTCCTGTGGGATGGAAGTTTTGTCTAGAAGAAAAAGCATCCAGAAACCAGTTTGACCATAAGTAATCCAAATGTTATGTCCCATATTTCCTACAACTAGAAATTTTAAGAGCATTCCATGCACCTTCAGCATTTAGTCATGCCATCCACATGACCACGGAGACGTCTTTGGACAGCACTGGCTCTTTAGCTTTGAAACGGAGATGAGCACTCTCCCCTAGAGTTGGGAATAACTAGCACATATGTGTGAGGGGAACCTTTACCATTATCTCTTAGCATAAGTACATAAGTAGACTTCCTTTATTATTTAGTAGAAACAAATTATTTTAACAAAAGAATAAGTAAGGTTGGGAAATTTGGAGAAGATGAAATTGCAGTTTGTTTCTTGCATTATCCCTAGCTTCTGCAGCTTCATCCACTATTATTTCCATTTTAAAATGAAAAGGCTTAAAGTTGCAAAAATAATAGTTCTATACTAAAGGGACATTTCTCAGGATGCTGCATTGTCTATTTAATGCAACCACATGAGATGATCACAGAAAACAAATATATAAATTCGTAATTGGAGAATAAGCATATTTCTTTATTGTAACGACTTATCAGACAAAGAAGCAGAACAGAAAAATATATCTGGGGACTATGGAAAATTTCACTGCTAAAATAAATAGGACAAATAGTTTATCTGGCTACAAATGTGTAAGTACAGTTGATATGGTTAGCAGATGGTATTGCATTGAAACAAAAAATGCATATATGTTGAAGAAGTGTAGGTCAGGTGAGGTGAGAGTGTCAGAGTTTTGGCAGCATGACTAATATTATGAGATAAACCCCAGGAGCATAACACAGCACATAGCACACAGAGCCTCAATACAATTAATAGTGGTTTATATATAGACATGTACATGCAGAGATAAATCCCTTACCACACAGTTCGGACACAAGGAGAGAAAATGAGATACACGATGAGAGAGAGAAACACCCTCTAATGACCACCTATATATATAGACTTGTGTGGACCTCCCATCAGAGTCTTAAAAGGGTTACACCATAGATGCAATGAATCAACCTCATTGCATCAGCCTTGCCTTACATTGCATCAGCTTACTGATTACAGCTTACAACCTTTCATCAGCTGGCAGCTATTAAATCCTTAGTACCTTGCTAGAGAAGCTGGGAGGTGAGGCGAGCAGCTGGGAGGCGAGTGGCTGGGCAAGGCAAGGGGCAAGGCAAGGCCAAGTGTGACAAGGAGTGGTTGGGAGTAGAGGGTAAGGCATGGCCAGGCATAGTGAAGCCCCCTCGATATGAGTAATGTCAAGTTAACCACACCCACCCAGTCACATGACCATCCAGCCAAGACTACTCAGCTAGTCATTAGGGCAGAGAACCGGTTGTTAAATTATTTGAATCCCACCACTGCTTAGAACTATTGCAAAAAAAAAAAAGATTTTTAAAAATTAAAAATAGTCAATTACAGGAAAAAAGACAAAAAATATAAACAGAAATAGGAAGGAGAAAAATAGTAAAAATCAAAGGAAACCAATGGCCCCAAAAGACAATTTCAGTAATAATGATATGAAGCACTTTGTTTTTCATGATTTTCCTACTGCTCTTCCCCATCAGAACAGAAGTGGGTTTCTGCTGGTTCGACCCTGATTGGGCGAACTGGTAATGGTGGCAGCGGGAGGCTCTGTCCACCCGCCCTGACACTTCTGCGCATGTATGAGCAAACCGGTAATAAAATAAATTGAAACCCACCACTGCATCAGAACCAAGGTTTTTATGTATCTATAGATCATTGCTATTCAGCTTTTACACAATACATAAAACTTAAACAATATTGAATCTGGTTGTCAGATTTTGCCTCTTTATCAATGTAAAGACATTTAAAGGCTGAGAAAACAGCTTGTTATGATTTTTTTCCTGTCAGATCAAGATAAGACAGCACAGGTCTTGCAAGGCATGGGAGGAGTGGTAAGTCCAAGAGCAGGAGTCAGGTCCAGATCATTTTTAGATGTTCCTAAAGGTGACTGGAAGATAAATCTCTGGAGGAGATTGGTAAAGAAGAGGAAGATCTCCATTTTGGCAAGGTTCTCACTAGCACATATTCTCTGATCTGGAAGAAAACATAGGTGGCAAAAAAGGTGGTTTTAATGGTTTCTTAAACTATTTTCCATGGCTTCCCAATATAATACCTCAAAGGAATAATCTTAAAGAAATAATGAACCCTCCTAACTATCCTGCTTCATTCATACTCTTTCAAGATAGCTTTACACATACACAGAGTGATCTTACCTGCAGAGAAAGGCATGAATGCATCTTTCTTCACAAACATTCCTTCAGAGTCAAGAAAATGCTCAGGATAGAATTCATGAAGTTTCTCCCACTGACATTCAGCATGGAGCATTGATGACAGCAATGGAACAACATGCATTCCCTAAACAATGAAAGTATAAAAAGAAGAGCATTTTGCTTTGAAAACATTGCTGTAAAAATATTATAATGAAATTTTATGTCATTGGTTAAAATGCAAATCAGTTGACAATATCAATCTAGTCTGAAATAAAAATAACATCCTGAATAAGACATTCATCTTAATAACCAAACGTCTACCCAATAAAGACAATAATTTTTTCCAACCCCCCCCCCCCTAACATCATTACATATTTTAACAGTTTTTTTAAAACAACATGCTATTCATATTGGTGAGTGTGACCCCTAGAATTCATCTTCTCTATTTTTTCATCTTTTTTCTATTATTTTATCGTGAAGATTTTTCTTTTCTTTTGATTCATTTTCAAACCAGCTAATATGCGCAAATGCTTCTGTTTCTTCATTAGATGTTCTCAGAGGTGGGCTGCACTTTCTTTAACAAAGGATTCGCTGGTTGTGAGCATAGCTGAATCAGATGCCATAGCAAACAATGAGCTCACAATGACTATGGCATTCACTTTATGAACTCAATGTTTAGAGCCGAGGTGGCGCAGTGGTTAAATGCAGCACTGCAGGCTACTTCAGCTGACTGCAGTTCTGCAGTTCGGCTGTTCAAATCTCACCGGCTCAGGGTTGACTCAGCCTTCCATCCTTCTGAGGTGGGTAAAATGAGGACCCAGATTGTTGTTGGGGGCAATATGCTGACTCTGTAAACCGCTTAGAGAGGGCTGAAAGCCCTATGAAGCGGTATATAAGTCTAACTGCTATTGCTATTGCTTAACAACTGCCAAAAACACAATCATAATATTGGGCATGGTCACATGATGATCCACTTCATATCCATCATGACCACGTGGGTTTCAAATTTTTTTACTACCTATTCTGTGGGCATGGTCTAATTTGTGGGTCATGTGACTGGGTGGGTGTGGCCAACTTGATGTCGCTCACCAGGAGATGTCATGCATTGGGTAAAATGTGGGGAGGCTCACTTAACAATGCTCTTGCTTAGCAACCAACATTTTGGGCTCAATTGTAGTCATAAGTTAAGGACTACCTCTGCATGGCAGCCTTGTCCTAGTAAACTCTTTCTCCTTTCTGACACTTTTCCTCTCTGTTAGAGGCACCAAAATATTTCAGAGAATGTAAGGTTTCCTGCTACAGCAGGGGGTTGGACTAGATGAGTAGCCTTCTAGCCCTAAATTGCTATGTTGTTTTGTTTTGTTTTGTTTTGTTTTGTTTTGTTTTGTTTTGTTTTGTTTTGTTCTTTCTTTCTTTCTTTCTTTCTTTCTTTCTTTCTTTCTTTCTTTCTTTCCTTCCTTCCTTCCTTCCTTCCTTCCTTCCTTCCTTCATTCCTTCCTTCCTTCCTTCCTTCCTTCTTTCTTTCTTTCTTTATTTCTTTCTTTCTTTCTTTCTTTCATTATTTCTTTCTTTCTTTCTTTCTTTCTCCATTCCCTCTGTGGGAAGTAACCACCTCCTCTTCCAATAAAATATTACTCCCAGAAAGGCTCATTCCACATTCCTGCACATTCCTGCCAGATAGAGATAATGAGCCTATAGAAAGTTTGGCTCCATTCACAAGCAGTGAATCACCCAAAGCCCATATTGCACAAGCCTCAAAACTTCAAAAACATAGAACCATATACGAATCCTACTTTTTATCCAGTTTATTGTTCAGCTGAGTCAGAAACAAACTGCTGAATGTCATTTTGCAAACCTGCTCCTGAGTAGCTTTTCAATTTAAAGCAGGTTTCAATTTAAAGTTTGCAGCATTAAGACTTGTGGACTAGAATTCCACAAAGCACTGGAAGGCACTTACTTTTTTCCCCCAAGGAAAATAATGGGTCTAGAAGAAGCTCTATCTGGGTGGGGATCAGTCATATTCATCCAAAATTTCATGTTCCCTTCCACTGCAGGCCTGACAAGCTTGCCATCACTTGGAATTTAATGATGTTTTTCCTATTGTAGTGTTGGGATGAGTGTAGTCTGTGCTTGACACATTTAGCACATGGAAAAAATTTTCTCTTGCCAACAATCTGCTAATTTTGCTGCTAAAGCTGTTCTTTGGCACTGTTGCTCCCTGATTATAAATGGGAGCATGTAGCAATGACTGAAGATTTAAGTTCACAGGTTTTTATTTTATTTTAACATTTATATGTTATTTTTCTTTGTTTCTCTCTGAAAGTTGATCGCTGATTGATGACTGATTTATTATAACCCCCTGGTGGACACTACTTGTTTGTTTGTTTTTTGGTCTCTTTTTAAAATCTATTTTCTAGATCAGAATAACTTTCATTTTTCCATAAGAAAATCACAGTGTGTTTCTGGGTAATGAAAATGTTTTCACTTGATTTACATATTGATTGGACATTCATTACAGGGATTTTGTATTTTATTACTTTGCAAAAAGTGTGGAGCTTATTTTTTAATCTTTCTTTTAATTTTGGATCAAAGTATCCGAAAAATACTTTCCCTGCTTCTCTATTTTCTTATTCCCATGGATATTAATTTCGTGCATGTTTCCTGTGTTTAAAGAATTCTCTTATCTACCATTGCTAAATTACATAAAACAATAAGATATCAGATTACAGACACATATTACAGTGGCTGGCATATGAAAAAAATAACACACGGTCATGTGCAATTCCTAGTTGAAAGTTTTTTTTAAAAAGTTGAATGAAATGGTAATGGCTTCAGAAAATATTCAGATACAAGTAAATGCAGATAAATCAGATTCACGAAAGTAACTGAAAGTAACAGATTCATTGTCAAGAAATATTTTATTGTTTATTTATTTATTTATAAACTTTATTGGCCACCCATCTTACCATAGGACAAACCTTTTAGGCACAGAGTGCCCAAACCGGAAGGCATGTGATTGTGCACCAGAGCCCTGGAAACCCAATGACAGCTTGCCAGCGTGCATGCATGCCTTGGAAACATGACGACCAGTTGGCCAGAGCACATGCTCATGTTGGAAACCTGATGACCAGCTGGCTGAATTGGGGTGATGGCGTGCATGCCCACAGAGAAGGCTTGGCATACTACCTCTGGCATACGTGCCATAGGTTCGCCATCATGGTCATAGGGTAACTCTAAGCAGCCTACAGGGACATACAGAGTTAAAACATAAACAGTTAAAATTAGACATTAAAACCAAGAACATATGGGGAGGGGGGGCAAGTGGGGAGGGGGAAGGAGGGATCAGTCAAATCAGTCAACCACCTACATATGGACCCTACAGACTTAGAACTCTCCGAGTTTACTGCCTGCCTGATGTTCAAGCCTGCAAGAGCAGAAAACTGAGTGGATAAGTGGATAAATTAGTCTTCTTTGAGAGGATTGAAGAAGATTGAGAAATGGATTTATCACATTTAACTGGAAACCAATTTCATCTGGATTTTTTTGGGAAGATAGATCAACTTTGGATATTGAACATTATATTTAACCAGACAATTATTGGTAAGAGGTGGTATTAAGAAGGAAAAATGGATATTTGATCCAGGATGAATCAATGCTAACTCTTGGAATGATTTGGAATAGGTAAGAAGCCGTGGTAAATTTTCTACAAGTTGATTACAATAAAAGTTTGTTAACAGAGGATTTTGAAACTTTAATCTTGCTCTTTTAATATTATTATTGTTATTTTTTGTTCCAAAGGGTTTTATTTCTTTTAAAAAACACAAATATTTCATCATTCGTCAATCATTAAAACATTGAAGTACAATTTTTTTGTATGCCCCTCCCTCCCTCCACCCCCCCAACCCCCCTCCTCCTCCCCCCCCCGACTTCCCAGAACCCATACATGGTATGGATTTTTAACTAACACAGTCTAAAATCTATTGAGAAAAAAGAAATAAAGAAATTAATGACATTCTACATTGACCTTAGCTTCTTCTTGCTGAACTAACTTTAAACAATTTAAACCATTTCTGATCTTAAGCATAGGCTAACTGGAATTTCTTGGTCCCGTATTTATTTTGTATATAGTCAATCCATTTTTTCCAGTCTCGTTTATATCTTTCATTTGAGTGATCTTTAAGATATGCCGATATTTTAGCCATCTCGGCTAATTTTGTGACTTTCATGTCCATTCTTGGATTGTAGGCAAGTCTTCCTTCTTCCAGTATTGCGCCACCAACAGTCTTGCTGCCGTTATTAGGTGCAGAATCAAGTTAGTCTCTACCACTGTAAAATCAGTACATATACCTAATAAAAATAACTGAGGAGTAAACTTTATCCTTCTTTTAAAGATATTTTGCATAACCCACCATATTTTTATCCAGAATGCCTTAACCTTTTGGCAGGTCCACCATATATGATAATATGTAGCATCGAGAGAACCACACCTCCAACATTTAGGCTGTACATTTGGATACATAGAAGCCAACTTTTTAGGATCTAAATGCCATCTATAGAACATCTTGTAAAAATTTTCTCTCAGATTTTGAGCTTGTGTAAATTTCACATTTCTTACCCAGATTCTTTCCCATGTCTCCAACATTATTGGTTCTTCAATATTTTGAGCCCATTTTATCATACAATCTTTAACTAATTCTGTTTCCGAATCCATCTGTATTAATACATTATATATCCTCTTTATATGCATTAAGCTTTGATCTCTTATTTGTTTAAACAAATTATCCTCAACTTGGATAAAACCAATTTTTTGATCTATTTTCCACCTAGCCTGTAATTGCCCATACTGGAACCATGTTTGAACTACCTTCTCCTCTTTTAATACCTCTAAGGATTTTAATTGTAATACCCCCTTTCCGAGGTAAGAAGCTGTCTGTAAGTAATTCTATCCTGTTTTTGTGCTATATTCATATTTTCAATTGCGTGTCTAGGAATTGCCCACATGGGTATCTTGTCATTTAATTTATATTGGTATTTTTTCCAGACCCGCAGTAAAGCATTTCTTAAGATATGACTTTTAAAATTCTTATCCAATTTTTTGTTGAATAACAGGTAAGCATGCCAACCATGTACCAGATCGTGTCCCTCAATATTCAATATTCTATCATTGGTTAAATGTGTCCAATCACTAATTACAGATAATGCCACTGCATCATAATATAGTTTTAAATTAGGTAGTTTCAATCCTCCTCTCTCATGTACATCTTGCATTATTTTCATCTTTACCCTCGGCTTCTTTCCTGCCCATACAAATTTGTGGATACCCTTCTGCCATTCTAAAAGATTCACATCTTTTTAAGTATAGGTAACATTTGGAAAAGAAATCAAAATTTTGGTAAAATGTTCATTTTCACTGCCGCTATCCTACCCAGCAAAGATAAGTGCAATTTCTCCCATTTTTTCATCTCCGACTGTATACTATGCCAAAGTGGTTCATAATTATGCTTATATAATTTCCCATTTGAAGTTAAAATGTTAACTCCAAGATATTTGACTTTTTTAACTACCTCACATCCTAGCATCACTCCTAATTCTTCCTTTTGTTTAGTATTCATATTTATAGCTAATATTTTTGTTTTTCCTAAATTTATTTTAAAGCCAGACACTTGACCATATTGATTAATCGTATTCATTAAGACCATACTGGATTCCTGCGGTTGTTCCAATATTATGACCAAATCATCCGCAAAAGCGCGGACTCTATATTCTTGCTGCCTAATCTTGATTTTTTTTGTATTTGTTTATTATTTATAGGCCGCCCTTTTCCCTGAGGGGACTCAGGGCGGCTTACAATTTATGGGAGGGGAATACAAGACAAGACATGAGACAGTACATAAGTAAAAATAGAACACAACATTCATTCATCATTCAGGTGGGGACGGATTAGAATCTTTATCCCCAGGCCTGACGGGATAGCCAGGTCTTGAGGGCTGTGCGGAAGGTCTGGACGGTGGTGAGGGTGCGAATCTCCACGGGGAGATCGTTCCAAAGGGTCGGAGCTACTACTGAAAAGGCTCTCCTCCGCGTAGTTGCCAGTCGACACTGACTGGCAGATGGAACTCGGAGGAGGCCTAATCTGTGTGATCTAATAGATCCCTTTTAAACCATCCAAGCCCCGTATTTTATTCAACAGTACTTCCAAAGTTATAATAAACAATAATGGGGACAAAGGACAGCCCTTGTACCTTTTCCAATTTGAAAAGAGTCTGTTAAACTTCCATTGACTATGATTTGTGCTGTTTGCTGTTGGTATATTGCTTTAATTGACTGTAAAAAATTATCTCCTATCTGCATTTTTTGCAATATCTTCAGCAGAAATTGCCAGTTAACTCGACCAAAGGCCTTCTCAGCATCCAAAAATATAAATGCAGCAGGGATCTGGTTATTCTTTCCCAAATATTCTAATGCATTAATAATTAATCTGACATTACTTTTCATCTGTCTCCCCTGTATAAAACCTGTTTGGTCTGTGTATATCAATTGTTGAATAACCAACATTAACCTATTTGCTAATATTTTAGTAAAAAAATTATAATTACATTCAGTAATGAAATAGGTCTATAATTTTTAGGTTGAGTAGTATCTTGATCTTCTTTGGGTATCAAAGATATAAATGCTGTCTTCCAAGATGGAGGCACTTTACCTTCCAATTGAATCATATTAAATAATTCTCTAAGAGGTTCTACCATTTCTAACTGTAAGTTTTTATAGTAAATCACAGTCAAGCCATCTGTACCTGGTGCTTTCCCTGACTTTAATTGCTTAATTACCTGCAAGATTTCCCCCAAGGTTATTGGTTGATTCAATTTTTGCCTGTGCTCTTCTCTAACTGAAGGTATTTTCTCTTTATCTAAATATTTGTCTATATCTAAACCATTAATTTTACCCCCTTTATACAGTTCTGTAAAAAATTCCCGAAAGGCCTTTTGAATCTCTTCCTGTTGAAACACCTCCTTCCCTCTGTAAATCAGTTTAGATATATTTCAAGTTTTCCTTTTTTTCCTAATCTGATAAGCTAACCATCTGCCAGGTTTGTTTGCATTACAAAAAGTATTGTGTTTTGCATATAATAAATTAGTGGCTACCTGGTCAGAGATCAACATGTCAAATTGAGATTTTAATATGTTAATAGCTTCCTTAACCTTTGTATCGTCTGGGTTCATTGTTAACTCCAACTCTTTTCTCTTAATTTCCTCTTCCAGTTCTGTTCGTTTCAACCCTTGTTTATTTCTATGTGTTTTATTTATATTCATCAGCACTCCTCTCATATACGCTTTGCTTGCATCCCATACGAATTCCATAGATGTACCCTTATTCATATTCAAAACAAAATATTCAGATAGTAATTTTTTACAATCATTAATATACTTTTCATATCTAAATAAGTTTTCATTCAATCTCCAAGACCTTCTTGCCTGCACTACCCTTCCCAACTCCATCCAAACTGGGTTATGGTCCGAAAGGATCCTAGCCGCAATCTTTGTCTTCTTGACCCTAGAAAGCAAATCATTAGTGGTTAGTATAAAATCAATCCTTGAAAGGGATTGATGCCTGTCTGAGAAGAAAGTGAAGTCATATTCCTCTGCATTTCTTTCTCGCCAAATATCTCTCAATTCAAAGTCATCCATGATGTCAAAAAAAGGTTTGGGTAACTTTGCTCGCATCTTAGTATTTAGGCGGGAAGTCTTCTTATCTCTCTTAGTGTCTATCACACCATTCCAGTCACCCAATAGTATACAGGAACTATAGTCCCACTGTACTAATTTAGCATGAAGATTTCTATAGAATCTATCTTGCTGTTGATTGGGAGCATAAATTCTCAAAAGTAATGTCTTTTTCCCTTCTAGGATTAAGTCTAAAGCAATATATCTTCCGAAGGGATCTGCTTCTATTAATTTAGCTTTCATATCTTTTCTTAAGTATACAACTATACCATTCTTCTTTTCCATAGTGGAAGCTGCAAAATGTTGACCAAGTTTTGAGTTAATCAAATATTTTTGATCAGTTGACTTGATATGAGTTTCTTGCAAACAAATTACATCATTCTTAAACTGTTTGAGATAATGAAATATTTTCTTCCTCTTCTGTGGAGAATTCAGTCCGTTGACATTCCATGTTAAAATCTTAGTTGTCATCTTTGGTTGGCTGAAGCATTTTTAGAGCTTCCTGCATGGCCTGTTTAACCTTGGGTCTAGCTCCTCCCACTGCTTCCAGACTTGTTATTGTAGTTCCTTGATCGATGGCCGGTGATTGTTGATGCTGTTGCTTTTTAGCTTGTTTCTCCATTCGTCTAGTAGTCATGCGGCTAGGTCTTGGTTCCATAACACCTTGCACTTCTAGAAAAGAGAGATGCTCCATCTTGTCTGGTGGTTGTGTAGTTTGCTGTCTATCCTGTCCTTCTTGTGGTCTTTCTCCAGGTCCAGATGGTGCAGGGTATCCGGCCTTCAATATATTATAATAAAAATCTTGGGCTTTCCGTACAGAGTTGAGGCGATATCTTTGCTTATCAAATGTAAATATAATGCCAAATGGTGCATCCCATCTATACTGTATCTGACGATTTCTGAGTTCTTCGACCAAAAAAGCGTAGTCTCTCCTGGCTCTTAACATTTGAGGTGGTATCTCTTTCAAAACAATCAGGTCTTGACCGCCAATTTGAAGCTTAGTGTTATAAGACGCTTGCAGTACCATATTTCTAAGCTCTCTTGTAGTAAAATATATAACGATGTCTCGAGGAAGCTGCTTCTGCTTTGCCAGCCAAGAATTAACGCGGTAAGCTTTGTCGATTTGCCAGTCAAGGTTGGTCCCTGGTCTTCCCATCAGGCGGTCAAAAGCTTCTGATAGGATCTGTTTCAAGTTCTCCTGTTTCTCCTCACGCAGCCCGCTTACTCTGTTTTCAATGTCAAGTTAGCATTGGCATCATTAAGAACCTCTAGAGTATCTTCCATTCCAGAAGTATGTTCTGTCAATACAGTTACAAGTCTCAGCATTTCATCTCTAATTTTAACAACCTTAGCGTTGATTTTCTCATACAGCTCCTGTTTAAGTCCTTTTATTTCACTTTTGATTTCTTCTTTCATTTCTTTTATTTCCTCTTTTCTCTCCTGCTTTATCACCTCTCTGTTATCTCTAAGCTTATCTTCCATTTTAATTGTCAGTGCATTAAGAGCCTCGCTTAGTTTGCTCAGGAAAAATTCTTTCGTTAACACATCCCCAACAGGGGGCGTAGGAAGCGGAGGCTGCAGCTTTGTGCCAGGCACTGGGGATGTGCCTCTGGAAGTAGAGGGTGACGACTTCAAATTAATATTTAGTTTTGAAGCCATTTCCAAATTTATTTGCCTGCAATTAATAAAACTCTGTTGCCTGAATATGCAGCTTTAAGTAAAGAGGCTGAGTTCCCCTTTTACTTTGAAGTTTAAGGCTTGGCAAAACTTTCAGTGAGTAAACATTGTAACAAGACAGTTCAGCAGATTCATCACCATTTAACTTCCAGATAAGCAAGATTAATGAGGGAGTGAAAATCTTGTAGAAATGAAACTAATTAAAAAGCTTCTGCTGGCCGATTGTGAAACAAATGATAAGCATTCTCCTTTGTTTTGAATTCTTGTAATAGTTAACAAAAAGTGTTCATTATTACCGGAGAAACCAGCCTGCTCGGCGCCATTTTAAAAGCCTCTAAGTAAATAGTTTTTCGGAGGAGAAAAAGAAAAGAAGCTAAAATCTTGATAAACAATTATTGCCCACATAATACAGATCCAGCTCGTGATAAGATTAAATCAATCAAAACTTTGAACTGAGTGGGGGAGACCTACTTTGTCCTGCACAAGGCAGTTTGAAGTTCCCAGCACGGACAGCCGTTCTGCTTTGGGCTAGCCCCCCTCTCCCTGCAAGCACAAAAGCTGCAAAAATCGAGGAGCATTTGCCAGCAAAACAATTTCTTCTTTCCTTCTTGCCTGAAGGATAAGAAAACCTGATAAGACGTCAGATGGAAGATCCTCTAAACAGGTACGTAGCCAGGAATTCGGAGGCAGCTGGTTTTTTGCTGCCACCACCAGCAGGCTTCACCCAGGAAGCCCAATATTATTATTGTTCTTGTAGAAGGAGCCAGACAGGGCACAAGAGATGGGTCAGATGTGTCATCAGTCTAGAGTACCTTTGCAGCCACAAAAGTCCAGTGCACCTTGAATTCCATTGTGTCTTGTCTATTGCCAATTGTCTATTGCCAATTTGCCTTCACCATTAGTAATTCAGATTCTTGAAGAAAACCTACGTTTGCGATAAACCTTTATATTCAGTTGAACTGCTCTGACCTCTGATTTTCCTGTGTTCGACATTAATGTGAACTACTAGTCATGGTTCAGAACCCAGAACTGCAGCAAGAGTGGACAAGGTGGCTGTACACTCTCTCAGCAGGTGCCAAGAAGGCATGTAAGACCAAATGTGCAATTTATCAGCCAATTTTCACCAACTGATTCAACAAGTTCACATCTTGTCTCAACCAGGGTTTCCACAACAACTACAACCACCAGCCTCATCTGCCCAGGCAGATGAGGAACAACAACGTCAGCCCCCTTCTGGAGAAAGGTCTCTATTGGCACCCGAAGAAGCGCAAGATGGCCTCAATGGGGCACCAGTCGGTCCACTCTGTCCTCAGCGAAATATCGCTCTACGTCCTGCTGCAGTCGCCAGAATTGTTGCAGAAAATGACAGGCTTTAGACTTCTCAGGATACAGGAAAGGTTTATTTGGCAGCCAGGTTCAAAAAGTTAGCAAAAAATGGCTAACGTTGCAAATTCTGAACAACCTTCATTATCGAAGCACGCATTCTTATACATTCTCAAAGGCAGCGTAACACGGAAACACTTAATTCATTTCTTATTGGTTACCTTGAGGAAAAAGGCTTATAAGGAGATGGGGCCTTACTTCTCCTTTTGTCTTGAGCCATAGGTACTGACTACGTGCCTTTATGAGAACTTTAATTGAACCTTGTGGTTTGGACTTTTAACATAGGAACATCTTGTGGTTAGAGGCTGATGACATTTCCCTGTCCCTTTAAGCAAGCTTCTAACTGTCCCTTTTGCCACGTCTTCATTCTTATATTTTTAATTCATATTTTATTCTACTTTATTCCCCCCTTCTAGATTCTGTTAATGCCCACAATTGAGTCTAGCCTGTTAGATTAACAATATAAGCATGCAGGATACATAATAGCAAAAAAGCAAGGAAACAAGCAATACACATTTTAGGGCTTATCTTCCAGAATCACTTTCTCTACTTCTAAGAGTGCAATTTGAATATAGGAGCTAGTATCTGAAACTTCATTTCCATTGAGGGTATGTGGGATTAGGCTTTCCATTAACATTAACTCCTTTTCAGCCCGTATCTCTTTTACAGACCTCATAATGAGCTGCTCAAGCAAGGGTATTATGCAAGGGAGGAAGGCTAAACTTGCGATTCCACATAATAAAAGAAATAGCATTTGCTTAATCCAACCTGCTCCCAGTAGCCAAGAGAACCACACATCTGTTCCTTTTATTTTTTTGACCAATAGAGGAAGCTCGATCTCGTAGTTCTTGAACCTCCCCCACCCGAACTGCTCCTGATCTATTCGTATAGAAACAACAATCTTCTCCCAGGAATACACATAGCCACCCTTTTCAGCAGTTAAAAGATCTATGGCACGCCAGTTCTGTAACACGGTGGCTGCTAAGGAATTTATTTGGTCTTGGACTGCAATCAAGGTGCCAGCAATTTGGTTCAGGCTTTCTTGGAATTCTTCTGAATTCTTCTGAATTGCCTGAACTGTGTAATGGAATGGATCATTCCACCTACACCCGTTCCAACTGCAGTCCCTATTCCCAAGATCACTAATAGCAGAATTAGGAGTAGCACTCTTTTCTGGACATGTCCCATGAGGGTACATGGAGGGCCTGTTCCCCACTTACCACCCCCATTTTAAGGAGGAGGTGTATTAGAGTGCATGTGCCAGTCCAATTGGTGGGTAAACATAGATATGCATTTCTCCCACATAGAAAGAAAACTCCATTTTCTCCTACACATATGCCGATGTTCATGGAGAAGGCATGGGCTTGGAAGTTCCTTTGTAAACACAAACTCCCATAGTGGATTGTATTGAAAGCCAAACAGGAAGTCAGGGTGGTTGGAATGGCCTTGGGCAGCTTCCAGTGGTCAGATTCCCCTCCCATCAGTTAAAACAAGTGGAGGTAGGAGCGAAAAAGTGACTTTCTGTTGGAAGGGCTTGTGAACAGAGGGAGACATGCTGCGAGTCAATTTTACATCTACAAGGGTTTTCCTGGGGGCAAGGTACATTTCAGATGGGCATTGTTCCTCTGATAGTGACCCCACAGGAATGCCAGGCTCCTGATATCGTTTGGTACACAAGGAGGGTGACCCTATAATTTCTACACCAACTGCTATGGGGCCAATAATGGGGAGATGGCTCATCCCCAGTCTTTTAAGTGCGTCATACAGATCGCCAAGTAGCTGGGCTTTTGCCATTTTAGTTCCCCATCTACATCCCTTGTCAAAGACTATCATAGCTCTGGTCTTTTCCCAAAGACCTGACTCAATTGAAACAGCATGATAAGGTGAAGGTCCAGCAGACAAACACAACCAGTATTTTTGACCCAGGGCAGGGTCAGACTGATTAAGCTTTGACCTAACTCCAGCACTCTTAACATATAGTTCTCTTTTCTGCAAAATGTTGCAGGGGCCCATTTTTCCTATGCTTTGCTTTTTCTTACAGGGTTTGTCAGATAGTTGACTTTAGGTGTTGGTATTGCTTACGGTTCCGTCCCCAAGCATAAATAATGCGCTGTTGACGGGAGCGGACCTGTTCCACATCCTGTAACTTGATTCTACCCTGGTCCCCGGGATTTTTGACATCCCTGGATCTTTCTTCAAGAGCAAGGGGGGTTGTTCGGGTATTTTCGCAACATTGGGAACTACTATTAAAGACGTCATCACTTAGCAAGCCCAATAACAGCCCAAAAAAATGTAAACAGAAATAGGAAGGAGACAGAATAGTAAAAGCCAAAGGAAACAAATGGTCCTAAAAGAAAAATTCAGTAATAATGATACAAAGCACTTTGTTTTTTATAATTTCCAGTTGTTCTACCCTATATTTTATGTGTCTATACATTATTGCTATTCAGCTTTTACGCAACATATGAAACCTGAACAATAGATAGCTTGGTCCAGGGATTAAGACACCAGCCCAGAAAACAGGAGGTTGGGAATTCAGGTCACACTTTAGCAATGAAATCCAGCTGGGTGACTTTGGGCTAATCACCAGGAGACTGTGAGTTCTAGCTGGCGTAACTTTGGGCCAGTCTCCCTTCTTAACCCAAAGAGCTTTGGGAAAATAAGGGTAGGATAACTTCCTTGAGTTATTTGTAAAAATAATAAAGGTGGAATTCCAATAAAATAAAGGTAATGAATATAATGTAATATGTAATCAGGTTGTCAGATTTTGACTCTCTGTCAAAGTAAAGGTATTTAAAAGCTGAGAAAATAGCTGATTATGAGTTTTTTCTGTCAGATCAGGATAACACAGCACAGGTCTTGTAAGGCACGGGAGGGGTCGTAAGTCCAAGAACAGGAGTCAGGTCCAGATCATCTTTAGATGTTCCTGAAGGCGGCTGGAAGGTAAATCTCTGGAGGAGGTTGGTAAAGAAAAGGAAGAGCTCCATTTTGGCAAGGTCCTCACCAGGACATATTCTCTGACCTGGAAGAAAGCATTGATGGCAAAAAGGTGGGTTGTTTTTTTTTTTTTGGCTTCTTAAATTATTTTACATGGCTTTCCATAGTTGCATTGCCTCAAAGGAATGATTATAATCTTTTTAAAAAAATCTTCCTAACTATTCTGTTGCACTGAAATTCTTTCCAGCTTTTCACATATACAGAGTGATGTTACCTGCAGAGAAAGCCATGAACGCATCCCTCTTCACAAATTTTCCTTCAGAGTCAAGAAAATGCTCAGGATAGAATTCATGAGGTTTCTCCCACTGGGATTCATCATGGAGCACAGAGGTCAGCAATGGAATGATGTACATGCCCTAAACATTGAAATTATATAAAGAGGAGTATTGTCAGCCTCTGTTTTGCTGCTTGCTTTTTGGATGCCATTGAAATGGGGAGGGGGGGCATGGTAAATGGGTGAGGGAAGTATTCTGTGCAGGAGAGACTGTAATAAGGGAGTTGTTCTCACCATCTACTGCGCATGTGGCAGAGAGGGGTTGCCGCCAAGGCCAACTGTCCGGCATACCAACCTGATGATGATTTTTGAAGTTGTCTCCCACATGACACCTATGGGGTGTTTGGATTGGACTATGGGATGGGGTTACCAAGGGGAGGGGGTTGGGTCACATATTGATATCTATGATTACGTGCGCTTTTGCCTCAGATCTTGCTTTGCCTAGCTACTATCTACTCATGACCAGTAAAAGTACTCTTAATTCTTCAAAATGGAGTTGAGTGGTTTCTTTCTTGGTTACTGAGCAAAGCAGCCCCGACAGTATTTTCCATTTAACACATTATTGTAGAAATTATTACAATGAAATTTATGCCATCGTTTTAAAGGTAAAACAATTGACAACATTATTATAGTCTAAAATAAAAATAACATCCTGAAAAAGACATCCATTTGAATAACCAAAAGTACCCAATAACGACAGTAATTTGTTCCATCTCGCTAAGTCTTTTGTAATATCATTCCATATTTTAACATATTTTCTAAAACAACATGCAATTCATACTGGTCAGTGTGACCCCTAGATATTTAATCTTAGTCTCTTTTTTTTAATCCTTTTTTCCATTTTATTGTGAACATCTTTCTCTTCCTTTGATTAATTTTAAAACCAGCTAATATGCCCTAATGCTTCAGTTTCTTCATTAGATGTTCTATACTATTCTGGTATTTCTGTGCTATCAAAACTAGTAATATGTGCTTTCTGGCATGTATAAATAGATTTAATCCCTCCAAGAGAATTATCCCAAAAGGCCATATCTTCCACAACTCTGAAGATAAAATCCCAGTTCAAATTATCAAAGGCTTTCTCAGCATCCAAAAGGATCACAGCTACTGTCAGCCTCTGCTTCGCTATCGCTTCGGCTGCCATGAAACGGGGAGGGGGGGGCATGGTATTTGGGAGGGGTTACTCATTGTGCTGGAGGAAGGTTCTGGAGTTCACCGGCTGATCGGACTACGCATGCGTGGGTGTTTCCGCCAGGACTAACGGCACCGACATTCCATCTTTGTGATGCCTTTTGAAGTTATCTCACACCTGACACTTGGAAGAATTATGATTGGACTGGAACTGTGATGCCAAGGGGTGGGGAATGGGCTATTCTATATATCAATTGCTTTTGCGCCTAAATAATCAGACTTCGCTTCGCTATGCCTTTAATCATTCTTAATTAGTAAAAGTACACTTGATTTCCACACATGGAGTCTTGTGGTCTTTCTTTCCTAATTAATTAATGGAGAGGTGCTGACAGTAAGCGAAGTCTCACCAACACCCTACCAGGAGAATACAATATTCCGTGGGGGGTGAAAACTGCAAGGAGAAACAGAGAAAATGTCTTCGCACGCAAGTGATGAAGAAATTGAAAAAGAGACTGCTGATTTATCATTACCCGAGAGGATGGCTGAGCTGGAAATAGCGGGCCCTGCGATCCCCCCCCCCGTTGGTCCTTGTCTGTGGGACAAAAAGAAGATAGTGCAAGCTGGGATGCTGGTGTTACCAGAAGAAAACATCAGGAGAGGCCGTTTGAAGCGGGGGCCGAACGAAGACCCCGAGAAAGAGGTCAACCGGAGAACTTGGAACAGAGGTACTCTAGGCAAAGATTCGGGGAGGGTGAAGAGGCCGAGGGGGAATGGGAGCAAGCTAACCCACAGACAGCTTCACACACCCCCAGCCAGGGGAGCTGCCAGGCCAGGCGCCCAACCCCCCAGAAGACGCAGAATGGCTAAAGTCCCCCCCTTAACCGTAAAGTATGATGGAAATCCTAAGAAGCTGGGCTTTTTCATTATGCAAGTTTATAACTTCATGGAGATTTATGGGCCCGATTTAGAATCAGATGCCATGAGAGTGCGTATGGTGTTGCTTGCTTTGGAGGACGAAGCTGCTGATTGGATGATGGGTCTGCACCAAACCAACTCCCCCCTCCTGAGGAATTTTGATGCTTTTATGACTGCATTCAAAAAACGATTTGATGACCCCCTAACTGAGAAACGGGGTAAACTTAAATTTATGGCCCTCACACAGGGAGATAGGCTGGTGACTCAGTACATTCAGGAGTTTCAACACCTTTGTAATTATATGAGAGGATGGGGTGAAGAAGCCCTTTTGGATAAGTTTGCTTTGGGCTTGAATGAAGACATTTATCAACAATGTGTTAATCGCCACCTTCCTAAGCGCATTACTGCTTGGTATGAAAATGCAGCTGATATTGAGCTTGATTTAATTAGACTTCAACGTGCAAAAGAGGAGAGAGAAAAAGAGAGAGAAAGAGCAGCAAGATCTCCCCCCCCCCAACACACAAGCCCCCTTTCCGAGTGAGGAGTGAAGGAAAAGGAGGCCCCACAGGCAAAGTCAAGCCGTTCACATGCTTTCGTTGCGGGAGGGGAGGCCACCGCGCTCCGGAGTGCCGTGCTAAACTACCCACGACCCCCCCCACCCCCTGCCAAGAGGGAAGGGAAATCAAACAAGGCCCCGGACAAAAAGAAAAAGGAAGCTGCGTTCGCTGCAGATTCCACCCCCCCCCGCGTTTCGGACAGGCCCTGGAGGGAGAAGCTGACGTCTCTACCAGCTCCTCTGATGACTCCGATGACGACGCCTCACCTCGCTGGGTGAGTTCAAACAAAGGGCCCATGCTAATCCCTATAGAGTTAAAAATTCCGCCCGATGGGGTGTCAGAAAGCCTTCCCGCCCTCCTTGACTCAGGCTGTTCCCACTGCATGATCAATCCTGCTATGGTGAAGAAACTGGGCCTCAAGTTAAAAACTTTGAAAACCCCTATTGTCTTTTGCCAGATAGATGGGTCCATAGCAGGGGGTGGCCCAGCCCATTTCTATACTGAACCTCTAGAGATGAAAATGGGCTCCCACACCGAACTGATCTCTTTTATTGTGGCTCCAGGGATGGACAGGCCCCTCATTTTAGGCCTCCCTTGGCTTCGAAAATGGAACCCTCGCATAAATTGGAGGGAGGGTTGGTTGCGCATTCGCACGAACACACCTCCTGAGGGGAAGGGCGTTTCCTCAGAGCCTGTTAACTGCAGTTCTGCTTTGGCCGCCAGAGGGCAGGAGAGGATTGAAGGAGAAGAAAAAATTCCAAAAGTGTATTGGGACCTGAGAGGAGTTTTTAGTGAGGAATCTTCAGATATACTTCCGCCCCACAGGCCTACTGATTGTTCAATCGACATTTTACCCAGGGTGAAACTCCAAAAGCCCCAAATATATTCCATGTCCCCTAGGGAGATGGAGGAAATGAGAAAATTCATCGATAAAAATTTGGAACGGGGTTTCATTGAGCCTGCGCGCCCAAAAGTAGCTGCTCCTATATTATTCAGAGAGAAGAAAGATGGCTCCCTGAGACTGTGTGTTAATTTCAAAAATCTTAATGGGATCTCAGCCCAAAACCTTTACCCGCTGCCATTGATGAAGGACATGTTAGCCCAATTGGGGAAGGGCCGCATTTTCACTAAACTGGACCTCAGGGAAGCATACTATAGAGTCCGCATAAAGGAGGGGGATGAATGGAAGACTGCGTTCAACTGCCCTCTTGGTTGCTTCCAATTCCGGGTGATGCCTTTTGGCCTGCAAGGGGCGCCTGCAGTTTTCATGCAATTAATTAATGAGATCTTGCATGACCACCTTTACAAGGGCGTTATCGTATATTTGGACGATATCCTTATCTATACTCAGACATACAATGAACACGTCGCTTTAGTATGCACTGTCTTGAAAAAACTCAGGGCCGCTGAACTGTATGCCAAATTGTCCAAGTGTGAATTTCACCAGGCGAAGATTGACTACCTAGGGTATCGTATCTCTCCCGCTGGCATTGAGATGGACCCTGGGAAAGTAAAAGCGGTCACTGAGTGGGAGGCGCCCCGAACACGCAGACCATTGCAAAAAATTTTGGGTTTTGCTAATTTCTACCGTCAGTTCATTCCTTCTTTTGCCAAAATTGCGCTTCCTATCACTAATTTGTTAAAGTCCAAAGGTGGGCCTAAACCTAAGCCTAGCAAACCACTGGATTGGACCATGGAATGCCAAGCTGCTTTCGAGAAACTGAAACGCCTTTTTGCTGCGGAACCGTTTTGAAGCATCCCGACATGGACAAGCCTTTCGTTGTCCAAGCTGATGCCAGTGACGTCACTGTTGGGGCCGTGTTGCTGCAAGCCAATGACCAAGGTAATTTGCAACCTTGCGCTTACACCTCCCACAAGCTCACGGACACTGAAAGACGTTGGGCCGTTTGGGAGAAAGAGGCATTTGCAGTGCGATGGGCCCTAGCCACATGGCGCCATTTTCTAGAAGGCGCTAAGCACCCTTTTGAGGTGTGGACTGACCACAAAAATTTGGAGGCTTTGAGGACCCCACACCGTCTATCCCCTAAGCAAATGCGCTGGGCCCAGCATTTCAACCGGTTCAATTTCACACTCAAGTACATCCCTGGGGGGAAAAATTTCATGGCTGATGCTTTGTCCAGACTCCCTCAATACAACTGCTCTAAACTGAGTATTGTTCAGCCCGTCGTTCCCACATCCAGCCTCGCGACTCCGGTGATCACTCGCCAGCAAGCACGCTCGAAAGTAGAGGTGTCTCAAGATTTTCTCTCTGACCTCAAACACGCCCTTCCCCAGGATGACTTGTTCCAGCAGCATCTGGATGAGTGCACGATGAGGGACGATTTACCGTGGATCGGAGCCAAGCTTTATGTTCCTGCCTCTCTTCGTCTCGTCGTCCTCCAACGAGCTCACGATTCCAAATTGGCGGGTCACTTTGGTTTCGTAAAGACTTTACATCTCGTGAAGAGACAATTTTGGTGGCCCTCTTTGAAAAAAGACATTGAACTTTATGTTGCCAGTTGTCCGGTTTGTGCTGCCGCTAAAAGGCCACCTGGAAAGCCACAGGGCCTGCTTCAATCTGTGGCCCGACCTGTCGCCCCTTGGAAGGAAATTTCGATGGACTTCATTGTCGAGCTTCCCGAGAGCCAGGGGCACACCGTCATTTGGGTAGTTACGGACTTATTCTCAAAACAAGTTCATTTTATTCCGTGCCACAAAATTCCTTCTGCTAAGGCTTTGGCTAGACTCTTCATTTCCCACGTTTACCGTTTGCATGGGGTGCCTGATCGCATTATTTCCGATAGAGGTGTCCAGTTTACTTCAACTTTTTGGAAGGAATTTCTTAAACGCATTGGCTCCGCCCAGGGCCTAAGCTCCGCCCACCATCCTCATACTAATGGGGCTTGTGAGAGGACTAATTCTGTTTTGGAACAATATTTACGTTGTTTCATCAATTATCAGCAAGATGATTGGGTTGATTTGCTACCGCACGCTGAGGTGGCCTACAATAATTCTGTCCATAGCAGCACTGGTTTCACCCCTTTTCGTGTTGTGTTTGGTCAGGATTTTGTTCCTATTCCTGAGTTGCCTCGTTACCAACCGCAAGTTTCTTCCGTCGCTGAGTGGAGCGAACGTCTGAGCCATGTTTGGCCTTTGACTCTTGCTACTTTGGATGCTGCACATCGTGCTCATAAGAAACAAGCTGATAAGAAGCGTGCGCAACCTTCTCAGTACAGGGAGGGTAACCTGGTTTACTTGTCCACCAAATTCCTTCAAACCACACAAAAGTCCAGAAAATTGGGGCCTAAGTATGTCGGTCCATTTCCCATCATCAAAATCATCAATCCTGTTTCCGTTCGATTGCAGCTACCTAAGCATCTCAACCGTGTTCATCCCGTGTTCCACGTTAACCTCATTAAACCTGTTTGTGTTTCTACTTTACGTCCGCCTGACGACCCTCCACCTGCTCCCTTGTTGATTGATGGTGAACGGCACTTTGAAGTTCATGAAATACTGGACTCCCGCAGTACTTAGTGGCTTGGAAGCATTTTCCTCCCTCTCATACCGAATGGGTTGACAAATCCCATGTTCGTGCCCCCCGGCTGCTTCAAAAGTTTTATGCTACTTATCCTGACAAACCTTGATTTTTCTTTTCTCCCACCCCTCTTCTCTCTTCTATGTTATGTTGTTTGTCTGTTTGTTTGTGTTTTCTCGTTTTCCAGGCCTGACCGCCTTTTTCCGGGGGACGGCCGGATGTCAGCCTCTGCTTCGCTATCGCTTCGGCTGCCATGAAACGGGGAGGGGGGGCATGGTATTTGGGAGGGGTTACTCATTGTCCTGGAGGAAGGTTCTGGAGTTCACCGGCTGATCGGACTACGCATGCATGGGTGTTTCCCGCCAGGACTAACGGCACCGACATTCCATCTTTGTGATGCCTTTTGAAGTTATCTCACACCTGACACTTGGAAGAATTATGATTGGACTGGAACTGTGATGCCAAGGGGTGGGGAATGGGCTATTCTATATATCAATTGCTTTCGCGCCTAAATAATCAGACTTCGCTTCGCTATGCCTTTAATCATTCTTAATTAGTAAAAGTACACTTTATTTCCACACATGGAGTCTTGTGGTCTTTCTTTCCTAATTAATTAATGGAGAGGTGCTGACAGCTACTTGTTTCTTATTTGTATTAGGCATACTCCATTATATCCAAACAGTTCTTATATTGTCCCTTAGTTGTCCTCTATATACGAATCCACATATATCATCTATATAAATAGAAATATAATGGTTGTTTGTTCAAAATCGCTAATCTCCTAAAGTTCTTCACTGATTGCTTTGAAATTTTGATACAACGTTGCATTTGAATACGCTAATGTTTTTATATATGTATATTATATAGATGTCACACCTGTGACAGGTAAAAACATGATTTTTTGTAAAAACATGCTTTTTTGAAAACCAGCACCATCTGGTGGACGTAAAAGCAACAAACACTATATTAAAAATTTCATGATTCCATTTCAATGTGTCCGATTGCATTGTTATATTGAATTTTGTTATATTGAATATATTGAAGAGCCTAGGTGGCGCAGTGGTTAGGGTGCAGTACTGCAGGCCACTTCATCTGACTGTTATCTGCAGTTCAGCGGTTCAAATCTCACCGGCTCAAGGTTGACTCAGCCTTCCATCCTTCCGAGGTGGGTGAAATGAGGACCCAGACTGTGGGGGCAATATGCTGACTCTGTAAACCGCTTAGAGAGGGCTGAAAGCTCTATGAAGCGGTATATAAGTCTAACTGCTATTGCTATTGCTAATTTTCATAGATTTTGATTTATTTTCATTTTGATTTAATTATTTTGTATGACATTGCATTGGAATTGAGCTGTGTCATTTACCATAGTGTTCATTTAGTGAGTATAATATATTCAGAACAGTTCGGCCTCTCTCCAGCTTTGTCCCAACGGTCCCTTTATATGTGTGGCTGGGCTGCGGCCGCACTCTTTCCCCTTTCTGCCCCTCCTCTGATGAGCTTTGGCCATTTCCGCCATGGGGAGCTGAAGCCCTTCAGCCTCCCCTCCCCTCTCTCCCCTCCCCTTATGCTGGGCCTTTGCTGTCTGCTGTGGGGCACCACCTACGCCATGCCTCGGCTGCCTCCCCCTGCCCTTAAGCTGGCCTACCCTCGGCCAGCCCAGTGGAACTCCAGAGGAGGCGGAGGCAGAGCATCTCCTCAGCCTGGCCAGCCACGCACACTCTCCACCACCCCCCTCACAGTGAGCCAGCTAGCCTTCACCAAGGCGACTCCGATGGGGCAGTGGCGACGGTGTAAGCCTGAGGTGCAGTGGAGCTGGGGCGGCCCTGGGTGCCCAGTGAGGTGGCACACTGAGGACTTCTCCTCCTCCGAGATCCTGGAAGTCTGACTTTCCTGGGTCACCAACTTGGGGGAGCCTGAGCGCAGCTCCTCCGAGGAGATGCTCAACAAGTTCCACGAGGCCGACAGCCCTGGCGCCATCTCCACCAACCAGACTCGCCCAGCCCAGCAGCCCCGAGTCCTGACCAATAGCAGCACCCACCTGCCGCCCCACTATGCCCAGACTGGGCCACAACAATACATGGCCGGGTACAGTTAGTCATGAATAAAATACTATAAGATCTGAAGTTAAATCTTGTGCTTCCTTTGGTAATAAGGCAAATTCATCAAATTCTTTAATAGCAATAAAAATTCATCTTCAAAACATAAATTGTGATATAAAGATGATAGTCCTTTTAGCCCTGGTGCCTGGACTTTTTAAATTTTCTTTATAGCTTCCAATATTTGGAAGATTATTATTATGGGACTGTTCATTATTTGTTTCTGAGTGAGTTTTTGTAAATCCTATTTCTTCAGGTATTCATCAACATTTGCCAATAACCTTTCACGTAAGAATAAATAAAATCATGAAAGCATTTCTTTATGTTGTTATATCTATCAATGTTGTATTGTCACCCTGTATCCTTAATATAGTTTTCTTTCTGCTTTCTTTTTATAAGCCAACAGTTTTCCTGACTTTTTAGAAAACTCAAAATTTTTCTGCTTCACATATTTTAATTTAGTTTCTATTTCTCTCACAGCTAACATAGATAGTTGTTATAAAAACTTAATTTTATGTAAAATACCAGTAGTGGAGTCTGTTGGGGTTTTCTGTAATTCATCCTTTTAACATTTTTCTTCTAATCTACGGTGCATTTTTTCGTGTGAATTGTAGTGAAAATACCCTCAGCTATAACCTTGCTATTGTAACAGTCTTTACCTCCATATTTTTATCCAAAAACTCCATTTCATTTTTTATGGTACTCCCCAATCCATTTTTTGAAGTATTGCTTCAATTAGTCTCCATCTTAAAAAAATGCTTTTGTTTTAACTGTTGAATTAATTGGATTCCAGTCAAAAAAGGTATTTGGTAAAATGCCCAACTAATCTCTCTTATTGGCCCTTTGAAATCCATATGAGATTTCACATACTAGTTCAAAAAAGTTTAAGAAAAAAACAAGGAAATAGATTATCATCTGCATTCAGGGTTCAACAGGATTTAAAATTGCATATTACTTACAGGGAATCCTTGACTTAAAATCGGTCACTTAGCAACAAGTTGCACTTATAAGAGACCCTGAAACACAATAGATTTGAAGTTCCAATGTCCTGGTCTTCCCATCTAGTATGGTCACGTAGCTACCGTGTTTCCCCGAAAATACGACAGGGTCTTATTTTCTTTTTACCTACAAAATATGGCTTGGGCTTTATTATGGGGGGAGGGTTTATTGTTTTGGGGTCGCCGGGCAGCTGCTCTCTTGCGAGCTGGCTCCCAAAGAGCCAGGCACAGCCTCATGGGTGAATGGCTGTGTTGCGCTGTCACAGCAGCGCAACACAACAGCCATGAAGCGAGTATGCTCACGAGCAGCCACCCAGCAAACCCTCTTTGCAGCCAGGAGCAGCGCCATTCACTGACCTACAGGTATCACCAAGCCGCATGAGTGCCTGTTCGCCACCGCCTGGCTCCCGTGGATTGATGCCTTCCAAATGCTAGTGAATGGCGCTCTGCATGGATGGAGAGGGGGGTTGTGTGAGTGGCTGTTCCACTCTCACTCACCTACCTCCCAGACTCACCATGCATGGCCCAGCTCTCATTAAGGAGCCAGGGCACCTACGCCGCCATCCCAGCCTGGCTTTTTCTGTGGCTTCCAACCCGTGTCTTGCGGCAGTGGCCGCTCTGGGCGCACGCTCTATGGTTGTGGGCCAGCTGCCTGCAGAGTGTATAACCATAGAGCGTGTGCCCAGGGCAGCACTGCTGAAAGATTCGGGTTGGAAGCCATGGAAAAAGCCAGGCTGGCATGGGGGCGGCGGCGGAGGTGCCCTAACTCTGTAATGAGAGCTGGGCCACGCATCGTGAGTCTGGGAGGTGGGTGAGTGACAGCGGAAGAGCCGCTCATGCAACCCCCCTCTCCAGCCATGCAAAGCGCCATTCACTGGCATTTGGAAGGCACCAAGCCACGGGAGCCGGGCGGTGGTGATCAGGCACTCACACGGCTTGGCGATACCCCTAGGTCAGTGAATGGTGTTGTGCCCGGCTGCAAAGGGGGTTTGCCGGTTGGCTGCTCATGAGCGTGGTCACTGTTATGTTGCACTGCTGCAACAGTGCAACACAGCCATTCACCCATGAGGCTGTGCCCGGCTGTTTGGGAGCCCGCTCGCAAGAGAATAGCCGCCCGGCAACCCCCCTCTTCAGCTGGGCACAGCGCTGCTCACCAACCTAGTGGTATCCCGAGGGACCAAACAACGTGATCACCTTTGCCTACCCCCAGCTTCCCGTGGCTTGGCACCTTTGGGATACTGCTAGGTTGGTGAGTGGCACTCTGCCTGGTCGGAGGTGAGGGGTTGTCCAGGAGGCTTATATGTGCGGGGGGGGGAGCTTATATTTTTGCCCACCAGAAAAATATGGCATGGCTGTATTATGAGGACATGTCGTATTTTGGGGGAAACACGGTATATTTTGGGTACTTGGGAACCATCTGTCATTTATGGTTGTTTGCCAAATCCCATGATCGTATGTCTGCAATTTATGTTTTTGCTAGAAACCAATATTTACTTTCAGTTTCTGGCCAAAAACATGCTACAGTGAATACTGGGTTCACTTAATGACCACAGCATTCATTTTATGACCCCAATGTTTGCTTAATGAGTGCCACAAAAAAGGTCATAACATTGGGCATGGTCACATGGTGATGCATTTTAAGTCTATCATGACTGATGATTAAAATTGTGGGCTCAATTATAGTCATGAATTGTTTATACCAGTGTTGGCAAACCTTTTATGCACCAAGTGCTGAAATGGGAGTGCGTATGTGTGTGCGTACTGGAAACCGGAAGAGCATCCACCTGGTACACATGCACGTGCTGGGTGGCTGATCTTCCGCTTTCCGGTGCATGCATGTGCACTAGCCAGCTGGTCTTCCAGTTTCTGGAGCACATACATGTGTGAAGACCAGCTGGCCAGTGCATATGTGTGCACCAGAAACAGGAAGAGCAGCCGCCCACCACGTAAATGCACACTGGGAGGCTGCTCTTCCAGTTTCTTTTGCTCCCACATAGGTGAAGCCCTTCTGGCAGGCACACCAGAACCCGGAATAGCAACGGGTGACGGCTTGAATGCCCAGAGAGGTGGATCTGCGTGCCACTTCCAGCACATGTGCCATAGGTTCATCACGGATTTATACTGTACAAAGAAAGGTTGGAACATTAACAATGGGATTATTTCACAGTCCTCACCTTGGGAATGAAGAATCCTTTGAAAGTTATGTCCATGGTGGTTGCATGGGGCAAATTGGTTGGAACAATATCAGCAAACCTTTGAATTTCGTGAATTACAGCATTGGTGTAAGGCATTTTGAATCGGTCTTCTGTCCTTGGCTGACGAACCCCAATCTCTTTTGCAATTTCTTCTTGGACCTTCCCTGGGAGAATAGAATCACATCAAGATGATACCATAATTTGAATTTTGCTTTAAATGAGAGTTTATGCAAAAATTCCAAGTAGAGTAGAGAAAGTCTAATTCATAGTAGAGATCTGAAGATAACCGATTGTGATCTATGCTTGTAATCCCCCTCCCATTTTTATCACTATACCTCTTATTTTATGAAATGCTTAGTGAAGTAGAAAAAATCAATTCAGGTAACATTATGATTGGAATATATCATTCTTAGCAAAAAGCTGTTTTGGTCTTATCTCATATTCAACAGTAATGGGAGGCGATAGGTGCATAACACATTATGGTGCAATTCCCCAAAATTTCTGAAAGTATACAGTATGTGTGAACTCTTCACATAGCGACATCTTATATTCACTCTCACTTCATGTTAATTCATTCAAATATACAGTAATAGGAAGGGCAACTTATTCTTGCTTCTTATTCCCCCTCCCCTTATTATTTGTCAGATAATTATATATTTTTATTGAAATTCAATCAAAAGAAAACTGCTTACTTTGAACCTCTGGATACTTCATCATTAGGAGTGTGGCCCAGCACAATGTGTTTGAGGTTGTTTCCATGCCAGCACCAAATAGGTTATCCACAAGAGTTTTAAGATTATCATTATGGAAATAGCTATGTGTTGACTTCTTATTCTCCTGAAGAATGTAAAGAAAAGGAAATTCAGTGTATTTCTTTAATCTACATACCTGAAAGTTGTTACCATGGCCTCCAAATTTCCAGTGTCAGGATACTGTGAGCAGTGTTCCCTCTAAGGTGCGCGCCTGCGCGGCCGCACACATAATATGGAAATACCGCGCAGCAGTTTCCTAGTGCCGCGCATGATTTTCAATGTTACACTTCCTGTTAGATGAGAGGCCACTCTCCACTCCCGGCGCTAACTTTTGTGCTCCTGGGCTTTCTTTGCATAATGGTTGGAGTCCCTGCCGATTCTGCTCCAAGCTGCGGAACATCCAGGCTGATTTATTTCACAGAAGTTATACCTCTCCACTCTCGGGGTGGAGGCAGGGAAAGTTTTGCTCTGTGGTTGGTTGTGCAGCCGGACTTAGGCGGCGGGGAGAGAAAGCGGGCGTCTTCCGCCCTCTCTTGCTCACACTTGCCGGTTCCCAGGACAATCTAGAGCCAGCAGGGAACGAGCGACGGCTGTTGGCTCCCATTCAGATTGGATTGCGCCCACCTCCTGTCCCCCTCCTGGCAGAGGCTTCACTTGACTGAATTGGGGAAGCTAATTAACCGACCGCTTTGGGGGGTTCCAGCTGGCTTTCGGGGCACAGTGGTATGGGGCACCGGGCAGAGAAGGCACCTCTGTTCCTGTTCCTGTTCCTCTTGGTGTTGGCGGGTGAATCTTGGGGAGGGAGGAGGAAAAGTGGCTGCAGAAAGGGATAATGAACTGAGGCGGAGGGGGAGATTTTAGTGAATGTGAGATCATGCTTTTTGCAAGACAGAGGGTGATGGTCTGGAGCCCTCAATAAAGTAGTAAACAATAAACACCCCCTGCCCCCTCCCTCCTTAGCAATGAATTAAAAACATTTATCTTGAGTTTTCACATTTAAGTAAAATGGTAAAAAATGGGTATTTGCAACGGCTCCTTTAAGAGGTGCATGTAATTATTGTGAACTTTCCAGTTGAAAGATTTTTAGGAGAGGGGGAGGGAATGTTATCTTTTTTGTTCCTGCTGTGTTTTGGGGAATGTCTCCCCCAGTATGGAATACTCAGTTTTTGCGCACAACATGCAAAATACTAATTACTATCAATTACTTAAAGCATAATCACTTACCCTATTTATTTGCCAAATGCAAATAGTTGCAAGATATACTGAGTGTCAAGAAAAATATTGAAATTAGGAGATACAAGCAACAATAATAGCTTTAGAATAATTGGTCATCCTCTGTTAAACCTAGCAGATATAAATATGAACTGTTATTCATAAATACTAGGAAAATGTCCTTTCATGAAAAATTACTTTTTCAGTTAACTCTGCCTGGCATTAGTTGGGGGAACAGAAATATTAGTTGGCCAATTCTTAAAGAGAGCACCACAAAGAACTTAAAAGATTTTTAAGAGAGCTGGGTTTTTCATTTATATTATATGTATGAACAGAATTAACACAAATTGCAGATACCAATCAAAAATAAAGAAAAAAGGATGAAATAATGCTCATTTTTAAAAACTCAATGAAAATAAAAACAATATACCAAGAAGGTGGCATACTGGTTGTGATTTGATCTCTTCGGGGGATCCCGGGGATCCCCTATACAAGTATTTTAATATTGCAGACTTGCAGTATTATAAATCATACTGATATTATAGAACACTTTAATTAAGCGGGTCCCTTGAATAAACATAACTTTGAGTTTCAAATAACACTGATTTCGTTGTTGTCTTAGGTGACATCTGTGAAAAAAATTCAGGTGCTCAGGCATGAAAATGTACCACTCAAACACTATACTTTTCCGCTCACACTGAAAAAAAATTAGAGGGAACATTGACTGTGAGAGTTGTAATTCACAAGAACTGGAGTGCACTGTTTTGCTTATTGGTACTAAATCTTAGGAATATTATTTATAAATGGGGAAAAGGTTATCATTCTATTTACAGTGTTTATGAGCATCATTAACTCTAGACTGTAGATTTATGCTTATATAAATCCTTATTAAAGAAACTAAAGCAAAATATAAGCATCCGGAATATGTCATGTATGTATTACCTACAAATAATTTTTAACCCATGGCCATTCTTATGGCCATTCATTCCAGGAGCGTTTCAAGTTAAAATGATAGTAAACAAATGGTGGTTGTAACCAATTCTTGCAGTTCCAACCATCTGAGCGGTCCCACAATTACATGATCCGGCTTTGGTAAGTGCCATCTAGAACTTACTATAGTTCAGTAGCTGTGATTATATGCCTGCCTTTTGCACTCTTCCTTGCTGTTTCCTCCATAAAGACAATGGGGAGCCAGCAGGGATTTTCTGGGGTAAGTCTCTCCACTTATGCACAGGGATTCCCACCACTAAGCAATCCGGTTGTGCTTCACAACCATCGCTCAGTAACAGAAATTCCAGGCTGAATTGCTTTCATAATTCAAGGATTATATGTATTGTGTTGCAAACTATAGTAGAGTGGCTTGCAAAGTAGACTTTAATTTAGCGATCACGTTTTTTTCCTTATCAAAAGGGCTTTAACCAAAATTTGAGGCGGGAGGGAGGCCAATTTTCATGATCTTTAGAACCTAGTTCCAAACCAAAACCATGAGATAACCAATCAAATAAAGAGGTAGGGAGTAAAGAGAAAGAGAAAGAAAAATAAATGTTAATAAAGTAGAGAGTGATGGAAAGGATGGAAAACCCAGTTACAAAGTAGGAGATATAAGAAACATACCCAAGACTCATAAAGGACTCAAATGATATACACTAATGCTTCATTCTGAGGGAGCAAACAGAGTAAACTTGAAATATTAATACATGAAGGCAGATATGATATAGTTGCCATTACTGAAACTTGATGGGATGAAACTCAAAACTGGAATGTACTGATGGAAAGATACATTCAAAAGAAACAGACCAAACAAAAGAGGAGGTGGAGTTTCATTATATATAAAAGATCACTACATCTCTACAGAAATACACAAAACCAAGGATGAAAACCTCCAAGAATCCATATGGGTCAATATAAAAGTGGGGGGGAGGACATTGCTATAGATGTATACTACAGGCCACCTCACTAAGCAGAAGAAATAGATGAACTCTTTGCTAATCAATGAACATATGTATATAGGAAACCTACCATAGTAGTAATGGGAGACTTTAACTTATCTGATATCGAATGAAAGACAAACTCTGCAGCAAGTGGGAGATCAAACAGGTCCCTAACCAACTTAGCTGAGAACTTTGTCATCCAAAAGATAGAGAAAGGAGCTAGAGGAAAAACTATACTGGACCCAATTCTTGCTAATAGAGAAGTTATAGAGAGAGTTGAAGTTGCCGGAACATTGGGTGAGAGTAATCATTTTATATTGGAACTCAATATAATGCAAACACAAGGAATAGAATACAATCTAACCAGTGTCTTAAATTTTAAAAGAGCTGATTTTAACAAACAGAAAGAGAACCCAAGAAAAAAATCCATGGATTAAAATTCTAAAGGGAAAATCAACTCAAGGAGCATGTGAAACTCTGAAAAATATGATTAAAAAGTCCAGTCCAACACAATACCACTGAAAAATAAAAAGAAATTCAGGAAGAAACCAACATGGTTGCACAAAAATCCCTCTATAAACTGAAAGACAAAAAGGACAAATACAAAAAATGGAAAGAGGGACTCATAAATAAGGCAGAAAATCATCAGATAGCCAAAAATCTGCAAAAATGAACTGAGAAAAGCAAATGAATAAGCACTTGCAACAAAAGTGAAAGATAAAAAAGGTTTCTTTCAACACATAAATAACAAGAAAAAGTCAAGGAAACAGTCAATCCACTAGAGGGAGAAGATGTCAAGGAGGTAAATGGCAGTAGAGAGAAAGCAGAGCTGTTTAATTCATTTTTTGCATAAGTCTTCATAGAAAAAGAACCCATAGACCAACATCCCAAAAACATAACTGTAAAAGACAGACTAGAAATAAAAATTAAAATAAGCAAGAGAATGGTAAGAGAAGGCCTGTCTGACTTGATAAATATAAATCACTGGATGGATTACATCCTATAGTTCTGAAGGGGCTGGCAAATGTTATCTCAGAACCATTGTACCATATCTTTTAAAATCCTGGTGTACTGGGAAACCATCAGAGGATTAGAAAAGAGCTGATGTGGTCCCCATCTTCAAAAAAGGAAAAGAACTAGGACCCAGGAAACTACAGACCAATCAGCCTTACATCAATACCTGGAAAGATACTAGAAAAAGTAATAAAAAACAGATCTGTGAATATCTAGAAACAAATAAAGTTATAATAAAACCAGCACAGGTTTAAAAGCAGATCATACCAAACCAATCTTATTTCATTGTTTGAGAAAGTGACTAAATTAGTAGAGCAGTGAAATACTGTGGACATAGTATTCTTAGACTTCAGCAAGGAATTGAAAAGAGTAGACCACAATCTAGTTGTTCTAAACTAGAAAATGTGAATTAGACTGCATTATCACCAGATGGATTTGTAACTGGCTAATAAACAATACTCAACAAGTAATCCTTAAAGGTGCTACATCTACATGGAGGGAAGTAAGCAATGTGGTACCATAATGTTCTGTCTTAGGTCCAGTACTCTTCAATATCTTTATAAATGACTTAGATGAGTGAATAGAAGGGAGCTCATCAAATTTGCAGATGTCACTAAATTGTCAGGAATAGCCAACACCCCAGAAGAAAAGCTTAGAATCCAAAAGACCTTGACAGACTTAAACAATGGGCCCTATCCAGTAACATAAAATTTAATGTGGAGAAAAGCAAGGTTTTACACCTAGGCAGGAAAAAACTAAAGATACAAGTACAGTTTATGTGAAACCTGGCTCAAAAACAGTAACTGTGAGAGGGGTCTTGGAGTCCTAGTGGACGATCACTGAAATATGTGCCAGCAGTGTGCAGCCACTGCCAAAACACCCTAATATAAACAGAAGCATAGAATCAAAAATATGAGAAGCATTAGTACCACCTTATAAATCCTTAGTAAGACTATACCTGTAATACTTCACCCTGTTTTGGTCACCACATTACAAAAAAAAGATGTTCAGACCTTGGAAAAAGTACAAAGAAAAGCAACTAAGATGATTAAGGCCCTGGAGACAAAAACATGAAGAACGGTTGCAGGAATAGGGTATGGCCAGTCTAGAGAAAAGAAGGACTAGGAATGACGTGATAGCAGTATTCAAGTATTTGATGAGCTGCCACAAAGCAGAGGGGGTCAACTTAGTTTTCAAATCACCAGAGGCCAGGACAAATAATCAAGCAGAAAAGCAGCCTGGAATTAAGGAGAAACTTCCTTACAATAAAAATAATTAACCAGTGGAACAGCTTGCCTTCAGAAATTTGGTGCTTATCACTGGAGGTTTTTAAGAAAAGGCTGGACAGTCACTTGTCTGAAATAATATAGGTTTTTTTTGCTTGAGCAGGAGGTTGGACTAGAAGACCTCCAAGGTCCCTTTCAGCTCTATTCTGATTGATCCTAAATGTAGCAAAGCTGATTTTGGTTGTGTTTGTGGCATGCTGGCTAAAATGTGTCCACAGTGGCAGGTTTTGTGTTCTATGGTTAGCAGGGAGCCCTAACACTCATAATCCTGCCACAAAGAATTATGTCAAGGTCTTGATTGACCAAAAAGATAATGAATACTAGGGTTAATGGGCTCATCTGTTTATGGTCAGGGCTAAAGAAGATTGTGATTTGTAATAATGAGAAACATATGGTAAAGACCATGAATTACTGAATGAATTGAAATTAAGAAAAATTAAAATCTTTTCTCTTTTGGAATTTAAGAGAAAATGGGAAAGGAACTTGATCTAAATAAAGACAGCTTGATCTTGTAGATTGGCATTTATCAATGTATGCAGGGGAATTAAAATTAGGATTAATTGCCACAGAAAGGGCAGAAATATATGTTAGAATACATGAAGTCAGGACATCCTTCTGCTGTGGCTGTGTATGGAAGTGCATAGGCCGAGTGACTGTTGCATGTTATGTTCCAGTGAACTTTCCCCACCTCTCTGCCATTTCTTCTCAATACATGCTTGGTCAATACTTTCTTTCATGAAGAGTGATTTAATTTTAACTCACATGAAGAAGAAAGACTTCAGGTTTCAGAGCTCACCTCTACTTTTCCATGGATTTCCTTAGACTGCAATTTCTTTAAAAAGGGAGAATGGCTTTCCTCTTCTCCTGCACTGATGAGTTTCTGGACCAATAGGAAGATCACATATCCCAACCCATATCACAATAATTAATATCCTAATGTTTAAAAATAAAGATAAAAGGGTTGCTTCCCAAGGACCCACCTGACCATCTCCCTACTGGAGTCATCCTTCCATAAGAGACAGTAGAAGTGATACTACAGGTAATCCTTGACTTATGACCATAATTGGACATTGAGAAAACTTGTTGTTAAGCGAGACTCCCATACGACTGCTTCACTCGACGGCTACAAAAAACTAATGTTGCTTTTTACAGGGAAAAATTCCAGTCAGAGTTGTACAAGCAACGTAGTAGCTTTAGTAAATATGCGAGGAATAAAGACATGACATGAACAGTGAATCTGTTAGCCATTCACATATTCACTCCTTGCTTTCACTCCGGGAAATTGTGTTCCCTGACATTTCTAAAGGAAAATTTTCCCCCAGCTACAATTATTGTGGCACCAGCAAGAATATTTGTAAAACATAAGAAAGAAAGAAAAAATCACCCATAATTTCTGTCATACATAAAGTGCTTTATTACCTGTTTCTGACGAACAAGAAATGCATCAATAAAAGTCCTCGGGTTATTTTCGTCAAACTCTTTGATATCTTTGAGGAATGTGGACTCTATGAAATCATGGTACTTTTCCCGGTTATTCATTACTGTCCTATGAGCACCCAGAAGGAATCCCAACTTGGGAAACACATTATACACCTGAAACAGTATAGAATAATAAGAGAGGCAGCATTATTAAGAGAGCTGAATACTATGACTATATTCTCTGGTAGATATCCCAAAGCATTTTTATCCATTTGTTTCATAGTCTACAACACAGGTGTCAAACTCACGATATCATGTTGCCATCACATGACATATCACAACTTTTCTCCCCTTTATGGAACTGGAGTGGGCGTGGTCTGCATGTGACGCATTTGATCTACAGGCCACCAGTTTGACACCCCTGGTCTACAAAATCATCATCATTATGGTCAGCTATGAAATACGTGGGTGCTAAAGAGATGATAAATCACTTTTTCTAATTAATTAAGATCCAAATATCACAAATTAAACCTTAATAAACTGTAGGAATGAACTTTTTCTTCATATAACCAATTTTGTTATATTTAAGTACAATGACAATAAAGATTATACTTATACTTATATGAAAAATTACATTACCAATAGACCTTAATAAACTGTAGGAATGAACTTTTTCTTCATATAACCAATTTCGTTATATTTAAGTACAATGACAATAAATATTATACTTATACTTTATACATTACCAATATAGCAGGGCTTGTTGCAAGATGTATATTTTCTTCAACTAATTCCAGTATTCTTATAAGTGTAGCATCTTCATATTCAAACCTCTTGCCAAGTAAAAAGAAAACTATGATATTGGCAGCTGCAGCTTTCAAAATTGTTGCTGGATCAAATGGCTTTCCTGGTTATGAGCAATAAATTGAAACAGAACTGTGAAAGAAGCCCAGAATTAAACCTGTTCTTCAACACCTTAAATATTGAATATCAGATTGCTTATACATAGCATTTATCACAGAAACCAGCTTGCACTCTGCATAGAAGATAGCAGGAGAATGCTTGTTTCTGAACTAAAATTTACTGGCAGTAACACAAAGAATAATTCTGTAACCCATCCTTTTAAAACAGAAATAGTTACACATTAATGTAGTCAGTGATGGGATTCAAATAATTTAACAACCAGTTATTTGCCCTAATGACCAGCTGAGTAGGCATGGCTGGGTGGTCATGTGACTGGATGGGCATGGTCAATTTGGCATCACTCACATTGATGGGCATCTCGCCCGACCTCTCTTCACCACATACGGCCCCACCTCGCCCCTCCTCTCCCAGCCACTCTTTGTCAAACCTGGCCGCTCATCTCGCTGGACTAGGTAGTTTTCAAATAAAAAGAATGCTCGCTTTGTGCAAATAAATAACAAACATCTTGACTTCAGGTTTGATGCATCTTGTAAAGTATTACTGCTCATTCTAGTCTCCTTTCCTACTAGCAGGTCCATGTCAGATTATAATTTGCTACAACCTCTCTTGTTTTTTGCATGATTCTATGGGAGATAATTCTGAAATGTTATCTGTGATGTTTGCAGCTTTACCAAGTTTGTTTCCTCCAACATTGTTTTTGTATGCAATTCTTATAAGTTATTTTGATATTCCTTCCTCCTTTTTAAACAAAGTAGTGGTTAAGGTGCTGGCCTAGAAACCAAGAGAGTTGAGTTCTAGTCTCATTTTAGGCTTGAAAAAATGGCTAAGTGATCAATCACTCTCTGCCAGCCCAACCCACTTCTTAGATTGTGGTTGTGGGGAAACTAAGAGGAGGAAGTAATATTAGATAAGTTCACCGTGTTGAGTTCCTCATAAAGTAATAAAGACAGGATAAACATCTAACAAAATAAATAAATCATTTGTGAGAATGATGTCCTTCTAAAGGAGAAGGGGTGCTGATTGCCTTGTCACATGCCATACACTACTGCATTTATTTCATTTTTATCCACTTTATTTTTCTCTATTTTTTGGTTTATTCTTCAATGATGGAATAGCCTGTGAAATTCTTACCTGTCTCACATGCCAGGTTTATGTGGGAAAACATCAGGGAAACACATCCATGTGACTGACAGGCAATGGCAGCAGAAATCACTAAGCAGCTACATTAAGACAGAAAGATGGAAGCACCAGTATGCACAAAGCAGAGGATCTCAGGGTGAAGAGAGCTGAGACATCCATCTTTCATCAAACTGGCATATTACGGAACTACAGAAAGGTAGGAGAGTCATCCATGCCCTTTTTATGTCTTCTTGCCATTGGAAATTGCCCCGGATCTACAATACTGGTGTTCTTTTTAATGATCTTTCACTTTTAATCTAGAGAAGTGCTGACAGGATTTAAAAAGCAAATTCAACTATGCTCTTTTTTCCATTTAATCAATTTTTGCCAAACATCTCCCCAAATGACAATAAAATAGCGTTCACATCTCACAATAAAATGGCACAATAAAATAGCACTGTTCCAATGTTTGAGGGGCTTCTAAAAAATGAGAGGGTCAGTCTATTTTCCAAAGCATCAAAAGGCACAAGAAACAATGGATGGAATCTAACCAAATGGAGGAGCAACCTAGGACTAAGGAGAAATTTCCTAAGGGTGAGACCAATCAACCAATGGAATAGCTTGCCTTGATAAGTTATGGGTGCTCCATCACTAGAGCCTTTAAAAAAGAGACGGGACAATTATTTTTCTGAAATTATACAGGGTCTTCTGCTCCAGCAGGGAGTTGGACTAGAAGACCTCTGAGGTCCCTTCCAACTCTATCATTCTATGTTCTCTATGTTCTAAATTGGGTGTTTCACAGCAGAAGCAATACAGGCCCTGAATCATCCTGTATCTTTTCCCCCAGAAAAACACAAGTAGTAGCCAATACTGTAGCAGGGCTTGGGGAACTCCAGGGAGTATCAGCTGATCACAGAAGGGTTACTTAATACCCTTATAATGAAAATGTTTGTAATCTTCTCCTTCTTCCTGAAGGCAATAGTGATAGCAATAGCATTTAGACTTATCTGCCGCTTCACAGTGCTTTACTGTGGTTTACAGGATCAGCCAATCTGGGTCCTCATTTTACCGACCTTGGAAGAATGGAAGGCTGAATTAACCTTCAGCCTGGCGAGATTCAAACTGCCAAACATCTGGGAGCTGGCAGTCAGCAGAAATAGCCTACAATACTGCGTTCTAACTACTGTACCACCACAGCTCATAAGAGGTTAATTCTGTTATATACGGATGGACGTAGCTGGAATTGTCATGTCCCCGTGGATTGTTTTGCCAAGGCATAGGAAAGTTAAATTGCTGTCATTGGTCGGCAGGCTTGCCGGAGCTGAATAAATGGAGAGCTCCAGCAGCCTGCCAGCAGATCGCATTGCAACACATAGGGAAAATAAAGTGTTGAACGTTTCATGAGCCTGCCATCTCTTCTTTGCCCGTGGCCTTCTAACACTGGAGATGAAGGACAAAGGAATCTGACCACCCACCTCCTGGCATCCGTGGCTATCTTAGAGCAAGGACACCTTGTATCGGCCAGCATCAGGATGGCATCACAGACATCCCCCGCACCAGCAATCTTCGACCCATACACGGAAGTCTGGCACATATATATGGGGAGATTTTGGATGTTCCTGGAAGCAAACAATTTCCAGGATTTGCCAGACAACTGCAAGCGCACCCTATTCCTCACCTACTATGGAACAAAGACCTACAAGACGCAAAGACACTCATCACCCCCGCAAATGTGGAGTCCATCTCCTGGACAACCCTGCAAAATGCCTTGGAGGACCACTACACCCCATCTGCCACTCCCATAGTAAGCTGAAATGAATTCTACCACCAGCGCCAGTGCGTGGGGACTTTGTAGCCAGCCTTAGGGAAATCGTCACAAAGTGTGAATTTATGAATCTGAAACAGATGATGAGGGCCAGATTATTCTGGGGATGAGAGACCAGTCCCTACAAAAGAAACTTTTGGTCCGTAGAGTGGTCACTTTCAAGGATGTGGTAGAGGAGGCGAGAGCTGCAGAGTCCTCAGACAACTTCACGGGAGATATCAGGAAGGCAAGTGGAGTCCATCTCACACAGAGGGAGCCTGACTGGGCCATGGAGTTTCCGGAGAATGAAAATGAGTGGGAAGATGGGGATGGAATCCATCGCATCTACCTGGAGTGGCAACCAAACCCCAGGGACTATGATAATAAGCAGCTGCACTGTTGAGGCTGCATGGGATTTCATGTCCGCTCAGCTTGCCATTTTAAAAAGACAGTCTGCTGCCGCTGCCAATGGAAGGGCCACATAGCCAAAGCTTGCAGAGCCACACAGCCCAAACTGTTGCAACCCAAGCTCAAAGGGAACCCGGGGAGATCGAGGCACCCCAAACCAGGCCAACAGAAAAATAAACACCGGGATGATCAAGATCCTGGGACTTGGCATCACAGGACTCAACCACATCTCCAGAACTGAACTAGACCAGCTGGTGGTGGTGGAATTCAGGGGCATGTTCTATGGGTGGCTAGTTTAATATACGGGGAAACCCATTACATTTAACCTAGACTCCAGGGTAACCCCTATATAAGGCTCAAGCCCCAAAGAGTCCCCTTCACTCTACGGCTCAGGGTGGACAAGCAACTGGACAAACTCATTGCTAAAAGAATCCTGGTGCCGATTGACCATGCCGCCTGGGAGACCCTGATAGTCACCCCTGTGAAGCCTGATGGCTCTGTCCGCTTATGCACTGATTACAAATGCACACTGAACGGAGCCCTTCAACAGAGTGCATATCTGGTGCCAGTAGTTCAGCATCTGCTCCATTCCCTGGGAAGGTATTCGCCAAGTTGGACTTAGCACAGGCATACCAACAGTTTCCCATGGATGATACCACAGAAGCCCAGATGATAGTAACACACAGGGGGGCTTTCAAATGCACAAGGCTACAATTTGGGGTCAGTGTTGCCCCGGGGCTATTTCAGAGTTTGATGGAATGCTTGTTGCAAGGAATTCCAGGGGTGGTGCCATATTTTGATGACGTCCTTATTTCAGGAAAATTCATGGCACAGCTCATGGACAGACTATGGCAGATATTGGACAGGTTCCAACAAAAAGGGCTTAAAGTCAACCAGGACAAGTTCAAGGTGGGAGTGGAGCAAATTGAGTTCTTGGGATATCTGATAGATGGGTCGGGCATCCATCCTACAGGTGCCAAAGTAAAAGCCATCAAGGAGGCCCCCACCCCAACCAACAAAAAAGAACTGCAGGCATTCCTGGGGCTGCTGAACTTTTATAGTATTTTTTTGAAACAGAAAGCAAGTGTTGCTGAGCCCCTGCAGAAACTCCTGGGGAAGATGAGGCCATTTGTCTTGGGACAGAAAGAGGATAAAACATTTCCCTCTATAAAAGAATTCCTATCATCAGACAGTGTCCTCATCCAATACCACCAGACCTTGTCACTGCTGATCACCTGCAATGCATCCCCCTTTGGAGTAGGACTCATCCTCAGTCACTGCCTACCAGATGGATAGGAGGCTCCAATAGCATTCTATTCCAAAAAGCTGTCACCGGCGGAAAGGAATTATAGCCAAATTGACAAGGAAGCTCTGGCTGCAATAGCAAGGATCAAACGTTTCCATGAGCATGTTTATGGAAGGAGTTTTGAGCTGATTATGAACCATAAACTGCTGCTGGGTCTCATTGCTGCTGACCAGCAGACCCCAACATACATGTCTCCCAGAATGATTCAATGGTCCAAGTTCCTGGCAGGGTATAATTACAAACTCACCCACCGGCCCAGGAAGAGCATAGCAATGCAGATGCACTCAGCCGTTGCCCGTTACCAGAACTAGTTAAGGATCCAGCACCCACCTCCCAGATGATGCTCATCGATATCGAGTCATCCAGTCCAGTCACATCAAATGACATCGCAGAACACACCCGAAGAGACAAGGTACTGCAAAAAGTTTTGAACTGGGTGTTGAGGGGGTGGCCACAAGAGAGACTGGGGGAGGAATTTAAAAACTTTCCTAAAAAACAATCAGAATTGTCCACCCTCAAAGGATGCATACTATGGGGGGAAAGAATAATCATATCCCATAAGTTAAGGAAGCAGGTGCTGGAACCATTGCATACTGGCCACCCAGGAATTGTATGCACGAAAGTGTTAGCCCGAAGCTACATTTGGTTGCAGAGCCAAGGTGGCGCAGTGGTTAAATGCAGCACTGCAGGCTACTTCAGCTGACTGCAGTTCAGCAGTTCAGCTGTTCAAATCCCACCAGGCTCAAGGTTGACTCAGCCTTCCATCCTTCCGAGGTAGGTAAAATGAGGACCTGGATTGTTGTTGGGGGCAATATGCTGACTCTGTAAACCGCTTAGAGAGGGCTGAAAGCCCTATGAAGCGGTATATAAATCTAACTGCTATTGCTAACTGCTATTGCTATTGCTGAACATGGATAAAGACATTGTGGAGTGGTTGGCAACCTGTCAACTTGCCAGGAAGCATGACCAGAACTGCTGACAACACAAGTGCAGGAATGGGAGGTGCCCAAGGGTCCATGGTCAAGGATCAACATAGACTTTGCAGGACCAGTGGGGGGCCAGGTTTTCCAGGCCATCATCAATGCCTATTGCAAGTGACTAGAAGTGGTGACCATGCCATCCACCACTAAGGAGGCCACCATACAAGCACTATGATGGCTGTTCACCACCCACGGAGTACCGGATGTCTTAGTGTCGGACAATGGTTCCTAGCTGACCGCGAAAGCTATGGAATCATTCATGGCAGAGCAGGGCATCTGGCATGCATTGATTGCTCCATTCAAGCCAGCCAGCCAGCAACAGACAAGCTCAGCAGATGGTGAGGCTGACCAAGGAAGCCCTCACCCGAATGGAGCCCAGCAACTGGCAGGAAAAATTGACCAGTTCCTACTAGCCCAGTACATCACACCCAGTGTGACCACACACAAGAACCCAGCTAAGCTGTTGACGGGCCAGAGGCTGATGTCCCAGTTGGACTGGCTGCACCCAGATTACCATCTGGTAACACCCCTGGAACCAGCCAAGTCAACCAGGGCACTCAGCATTAATGACCTTATTTTCACACAGAACTATGCCAGGTACCCAATCTGGGTAAGGGCCAGGGCCATCACTGGCCCTAAGTCATACCGGGTGGAACTGGATTCTGGCAGATCTGGAGAAGGCACATCGACCAGCTCAGACACCAGTTGAGAAACATCGAATTAAGGCACCAAGACAACTGGTCTAACCTTGCTGCCAAGAGGCTCAATGTTGAATAACCAGAGTCTTTGCCCCACAGACCATACACAACTGTCTACCGGGAGCACCACAGCCAGGAGCCAGCCCTCGCTAGCAACAAGCCAGGCAACCTGTTCTCAATGCCGATGCCAGAGCACGAGGCCTTATCTGTAGTTGCCAGCATCCAGCGACATGGCGCAAGGAGTTCCAGCAGGTTCCGTTCCAGGAAGCTGGAAAGACAACAACCTTAACTGCATTGGCTGGGGACCCATCAACAACTGAACTGCGCAGGCCCAGTAGAGACTTGAAACATCCCACCTGCTTGTGTGACTATGTTACTTACACCGGCAGGGATTGGACAATATGCCAACTAAGGGGGGGAGGGGTGTTACATATGGATGTAGATAGCTGGAATTTGCATGTCCCTGCAGATTGGATTGTCAAGCCACGGGAAATTTAAACTGCTGTCATTGGTCGGCAGGCTTGCTGAATAAATGGAGAACTCTGGCAGCCTGCCAGCAAATCGCATTGGAATAAATAGGGAAAATAAAGTGCTGAACCTTTTGTGAGCCTGCTGCCTCTTCTTTGCCCGTGATCATCTAACAAATCCCACCCCTAGATGGCCATTGATGGGTTTCCTGGGTATTTCCTGCCCTAATCCTGTCAGTTTATTCTGTCAGTGAATAAAATTGAAGGTGTGTGACAGTTTCATTTCTGCTGTTTTGTTATCACAACTAAGTTTTGCCTGTTAAGTGGTTCTTGACTGTCTGCCCGGAGCTATTATTTAATGGGGGGGGGGGGGACCACTTTTGCACTTTATTTTCACCTGGTTCACTGAACTGCACAAAAGGTAGCTACTGGTTCGGCTAAACTGGTGCAAACTGGCTGTATCCCATTGTAGTACTAGAGCTATGTATCTTTTGGAGTGAGAAGCAGTTACATTTCTGATGACAGGTAAAATGGAGCAGCAGCATTCTAGTCCCTGTGTTCAATGTGGAAGTAGAAGAACAGACCATGTTGCTGGCAGCATGAAAAATAAAATGACTAACACAAAAACTTTTAGATTAACAAATACATCTAAGGCTTCAGAGGACACAGTTCCTCTCTCTATAGTCAAGAGCAGAGCCTCAGCTATTCACATCAGAGAAGAAGCTGTCACACTTTTATCTACAAGATGTTTCTGCAGTTATTCAGAATGAATGCATTCCTTGCAAAGTGTTAAAAGTTTTTAAGGATATAACTCTCCAACCATGATTTCAGGACTGAGTTAACAGAGAGTCATATCATCTAGGTCAGAGAGTGTCAACAGAGCTAATAGACACAAGACTTATAAAAGGATGTACAGGCATTTTTATATTTAAACTTTGAAATATTTCTCGGAGGATTTTGCATCCACTATTTTGTCTCTCTTTCTTAATAAAATTTATACAGGGCATGGGCATTGCCATAATAATTTCAATAAATACAAATAAGGGTTTTGATAACTTTTATGGACCATAATCATTCTTCATATTTTGAAATGTGGCATTTCTGATCACAAGCAGGAATTTAGATATGGTAATAAATGCATATTATACTCCAGGGAATAAAGTTAATAAAACTCTGAGCTGTGGATCTAAGGGGAAATTGTGCAACAATCTTCATATGATATTGTGATGATAATTTTACATGACAGGAATGCACGGTTGGGAATCAATGAGAAATACAGAAAAAGTGATCGGATCATTTGTAGAATGTACATGAATGGTATTGGTTTATTGTTTAGGTTTTTTAAAAACTTATTAACTGATTCCAGTTAATTGGATAATATGAATATCACTGACTCAATGCCTAGAGGTGTAGTAAACTCAATTCTTAACACATTTTCATGTACAGAAATAATGCTCATATTGGAAACTGCATCATTCTGTACTCTTCAATAGCTAATTTAGTAGAGCAAATTATAGAAAAACCTCACAAATAACAGTTCTTGGCATATTTTTCTGAAAAGATTCCTCTAGATGCTGAAAGATACAATGGTAAATTTGCAGGAAGAAATATCAACTCACCTTCATAAATCTCAAATGCCTTTGTCAAGATACTGCACTCTTCACTGATTTTGTCTTCAACAATCTTCTTGCCCATTCCATAATCCCGTAATGCAGAGATTGAAAACTGCCGGATCTGTCTCCAGTTCTCACCATGAGAAAAAATAATGCCTGAAGTGGAGTGGTAAAGATAAGAAGAAAAATTAGAAATGAGAGGTTAATTTGTAGATTTTGGCAGGAAAATTCCACCATTATAAAACATACGTTTTATAATCTACCATAGTTAGAGTATCAAAAATGAAGGAAAAGTTTGTTTGGAGTGCATCTATCATATACCCTTGACTGAAGATCAGTACACTCTTCTACCTGAGATGGTCATCTTCTTCCACTGAGTGTGTGGCTTTGAGAAGGATGCACCTGGAATAGTTAGGAAGGAAGTGGACACCTGCCTAGCCAGCCAAATCAGCCAAATCAACCCTGGTAATCAATAGGGTGATAGATGTCGCAGCCACATTGACCTCACATCTAGCAACTAGATCAGCAAAATCCATTTATAAGAAGTGAACTATGAAAACACTTGTGTAATAATTTTAATGCCATTACAGATGTAAAACTTGAATATAGACTTAGGTAATAACCTAAGCAAAAAAGTAAAAAAAAATATGTTACACCCCTTTTAGGCGGCCTGCATTGGTTGTCGGTTGTTTTCTGGGTGCGATTCAAGGTACTAATTATGACCTTTAAAGGGATCCATGGCTTAGGCCCAGGGTATCTGCAAGACCACCTACTGCCACCAGTAGCCTCCCACTGCCCAGTGCGATCCCACAGAGTTGGCCTCCTCAGGGTGCCATCGGCCAGACAGTGTCGGCTAGCGAACCCCAGGGGGAGAGCTTTCTCTGTGTGAGCGCCTTCCTTCTGGAATGAGCTGTCCCTGGAGCTTCAGATAATCCCCGACCTCCGGTCCCTCCGACGCGCCCTAAAAAGTTGGCTTTTCCAGCAAGCCGGCCTGGCCTGAACAAAATAAATTAAATCATGAATTTAATTGTTAATTTTAATCTAATTTTTAAAATTGTATTGTTAATATTAATTGGGTTTGTTTTTGGTTACTTTATTTAATTTCCTTTTTAACTTTTGTAATAGGTGTTTTTTTTAATGTTGTACACCGCCCTGAGTCCTTTGGGAGAAGGGCAACATATAAGTCCAATAAACAAGCAAACAAATAAACAAACAAACAAGTAATGGAAACAAAGTTAGTGTGGGCTAAAAACTTTGGTTATTCTATAGAATTGGATAAATGGCAAAAGTTGTGGGATCGAAATTATAAATTAACAATGTGTACTGCATTCAAAGAAAATTTATATAAAATGTTTTACAGATTGCACTTCCCACTAGCAAGACTAGCCAATATGTTTAAAGATATGTCAGCTAAATGTTGGAAGTGTAATCAGACTCCAGGCTCGTACTACCACTTGTGGTGGATGTGCCGTAAAGCAAAAACATACTGGACAAAAATACATACTTGGATAGAAAAAAATGATAAAGGAACATATAGATTTAAAACCAGAAATATTTCTGTTCTGTATCATACCAGAAAAATATAATAAATAAATATATATTTAACATTACAGCAGCCAGAATTGTTTTTGCACAACATTGAAAAGGTGTGGAAATCCCTACAGAAGAGAAGATAATTTTTAAAAATGTCAGAATGTGCAGAAATGGATAGATTAACACTTGAAATTAAAGAGATGGAAGATACGGAATATTTTGAAACGTGGGATTTCTTTTATCAATGGTTAAATAACAATAACAAAAGCTAGAACATTTAAAGTTATAAGAGAAGAATTAATTTTACCATAAGGGTTTATTATGATATGTTTATTATTAATATGATTTAATATTAACAATTAAGTATTAATATTATGTTGAGAAATTATTATTATTATATGATCACTACTAATGAACATTATAATGATGATGAAGACAATGACGACGATGGCTATTGCTCACATTAACTATAACCAGACAACACATTGTTTATATAGTCATTGACACTATTGCTCTTAAAAATATTTTAAAATAAAATGAAGGAAAAGCAAACATTTATTTACTTTAGCATAGCCAATGCCATAGGTAATGCTCTGATCAATTGGTTGCTTAAGTGTGAATGTTAGCAAGAGAAGGTTTAAAGTATAAGCTGCCTATGATGAATAAGGATTGCAGTCCAGCATGTAAAATATCCTGGTGTCTCTTGCAAAGAGAAGTAGTAGGAGATCATCTAAATGAGGCTCTGGAGAACAGCCCCCATTTCTTTTCTTAGACATTGGACCAGCCAATTCCAACACTACAAAGATCGAACATCACTGGTTGCTGCCATGTCATTTAGGTAAAGTTCTCTGGGGCAGCAACACCAGCATTACTGTTACTCCGGTGAACAGAAATTTTGGTGCAAGTGTGTGTATTGGTTGAAAAATGTTTCTTTTTAATACATTTGCTATTATTACATTAGCAAATAGCCATTATCTGCGGCAGTTGCTAAATGAGAATCACATATACATAATATTGATTAGATTTTTGCAAGGATTGTCAACTACAATCCAGAATGAAATAATTTACCAAAGCCCTTTGCATAATCCTCAAAAATGGGGACGATGGGCCTCTCTGCAAATGCCTTTGCCTGGTTCACCAAAGCCTCTTTGACTGTCTCATAGCCAGTCAGCACTACCATTTCCTGGGATCCCATTTGAAGACGGAAAACGGGACCATATTCTTTTGACAACTGGAATTCAGCAAATGAAAAATGAGAGACAATTTTGATCAACAATTAAACTCACATAAGGACAATTCTGTTAAAAAATCATATCTCACAAATCCAAAATTGAAGTAATTTTTTTCTTTTTTATGCTATAAGTTATAGCATAATAATATAGTATAGTGGCACGCGGAGGCCTCTCTGCTGGCATGTGAGCCTCAGCTGAGCTCCACCAAGCATGCACCGCCTGCCAGCTGATTTTCAGGTATCAAGCCATTGATATACATCCAACAGGAACAGGAAGTGCTTCACAGGAGGAGATAGAGGTAAATCGTAGAGAGGCAGGAAATGCATCACTGAACAATGGAGATGAATGCTAGCAAGGAATAAAGCTTGCGACATAACTCCTTTAACAGTGTAGGCATGCACTGAGGGGGGAGTGCGGGGTTGTGGGGGTTCCCTGGACATCATTTTTGGTCCCAGGAGGCTTCAGGGGGGCCTGCTAGGCCCAAACTGGGGCATGGAGGGGTCGCACATGCGCAGGGGTGGCAGGGTGCAGGAACATGTTGTCATGCTCATGCATGCGCTTTTGGCATGCAAGGACAAAAAGGTTAGCCATCACTGGTATACACACACTCACTACACTACACTACACTACACACACACAAGAACACACACACATGGCATTGCAGTGTGGTTAAAACACTTGAAAAAAGCTTACCAAATTTTTTATTACACCTTTAACAAAAATACAAATATTATTGTCCATTGGATACTCATGACAAAAGTTCACCAAGGTTTTTGTAAATTTTAGATGAATCAGCTGTGCAGGACTGATTTGAAGATACAGCCACAAAAAATCGGCTTTTATACCCTTTATTGTGGAAGAACATTTTCAATAATAATAATTTCAATGTTTTTATTTCTATTCCTTCATATGCAGCACCATTCTTGATCCATCACACGCAACACTGCCTAAAAACTATAGATTAACTCATTTCGAATTTTTATTACAAATATTTCACATTCTTTTGTAAAAACTTTAGAATTTCATAGCAGAAATCTAGAATAAATCCCTGGAAGTGGGAAACATTTCCAATCATATAATGCTTTAGCTAAAGGTAAAGGTTCCACTCATACATATGTGGTAGTCATTCCTGGCTCTAGGGGGTGGTGCTCATCTCCATTTCAAAGCCGACCAGTCAGATTTGTCCAAAGCCGTCTCCGTGATCATGTGGCCAGGATGACTAAATGGCGAAGGCACACGGAATGCTGTTACCCTCCCACCAAAGGTAGTCCCTATTTTTCTACTTGCATTTTTATATGTTCTCGAACTGCTAGGTTGGCAGAACCTGGGACAAGTAACGGGAGCTTACACAGCACTAGGGATTCGAACCGCTGAACTGCTCACCTTTCTGATCGACAAGCTCAGTGTCTTAGCCACTGAGCCATCATGTCCCTTTTAATGTTTTAAATTCTGTTATATTTAAAGTAAATGTAATGTAAGTAAGATTCAAAATTAAGTTTTTCATTCAGCATTTTGGAAAAATACTCTGGAGCAGATAATATGGAAGAAAGCTTTAAACATGGGCCATTTTGCTAAAAAATATATCTTCTTAAAATATGTTAGAAACTCTTTTAGTACATGTAAAGAATTTTTACATTTTCCTTTCCATCAGGGATGTCAAACTCCAGGCCCACGGGCAGAATGCGTCAGGTGGTGGCCATGCCCACACCTAGTTTAGCAAAGGGGAAAAAAGTCCCAATGATGCTGCTGTGATGATGTGATTTTGGCACCCCTGCTCTACATAGTCATAGGCAATTTTAACAATCCGTTCAAGAGTCAGATAAACAATTAGAAAAATGTATATCCTATTAACAAAGATTTTTGCTTGTATAATCCTTGTGCATATATAAACAAATGCAACATCAAGTTAATGTCATTTTTATACATTTTCAAAGACTCCTTAGAACCAACCGGGAGCATAGCAATCTTTTTCTAGTTAACTGGAGAACCTGATAAATTGCTAAACTTTTATATCAGCATCAATACACTTTGGCAAAGAACATTCATAGTTGTTAATCATAAGGTTTACCTTTATCATTGTCTTAAAAGGCCTCTTGAAATCCATTATGTGCAGATTTCCCAAAATAGGTATGGTCCTGGGTCCAGGTGGAAGGTTTTGGGAGCTGTTACTCTGGGAACTACCCATTTTGAAAAGGAATAAAGCTGTTAGAATGAATACCAATAATAATAAAAGAAGTCCAGTCCAAGCCATTTCCTTTCAGAAGAGGTTTTCAGCAACAATTGGAATGAAATCTGCAAACAGAAATGATACAAACATGTATTACAAACTATTGCACTAAGCAGAAACTCAGCTAGCGTTTCTACTGAATCCTCATACTGCCCCTTACACTAAATCACTTGCCTTTATATTCTATCTTCTCCCTAGGAATTTGATTTATATTTAGTTGTTTATCATTCACTCTCTTACTCCGTGGGCAGTACTTAATGAAGGCATTGCAAAACAGATTTAAACTTATTTGAACTGCACAGCAATCCATTATTGGGAACACTGGAATGTACATTGGATTATGAAATCCTTTAGCTTATTAACATTTCAGATAAGGAATCAAGCAAATGGAACCATTTAGTCCACAGGTGTCAAACACGTGGTGTCACATTTGTCAGCGTTCCATCAACCTGCTCAACCCAAATGGGGCAAGCTAGAAGTCTTGTGCGTATGCCCAGTTGCTTGACAATTGACATGCTGATTAAGCATCAAGTTCAACCCATGTCCACGACTGCTTCAACTTTAAGGTGACCAGATTTTCAGATTGGTAAAGAGGGACACCATTGACGGGGAGGGGCCCTTGATTAAAAATTTTATATTTTGTCAAAAGGTCACCCCAGGACACTGAAACCAGCATAAATGCGAATCTGTTGCCAAACAAAATTTTGATCACGTGACCATGAAGATGCTGCAACAGTCGCTAAGTGTGAAAAATGGCCGCAACCACTGACTTATAAATAGACTAATGTTCTGAAAACCTGACCTAAATTACTATATATTTTAAATAGCTGTAAAGCTATGCTGAAAAAATTGTTCTCAAGGTAATGTGATAAATTCAATAAAAAGAAGGGAATTCTTCATGAACTTAAGGAGAAATGAAAGTATTGGATAGTAAATGGGCAAATAAAATTACCAATCAAAGAGAATATTTGCACCTCAGGGTTGAAATGAGATGTTCTGTCCTATTCTTTCCTCTTCCTCTCTTCTCTCTCTGTCTCTCTCATCCTTTCTCTTTGTCTCTCTTCTCTTTCTCCTTCTTTTCCATTCTTCCTTCACTTATTCTTTCTTTCTCCCTTCTCTCTCCTCTTTGTCTCTTTCTGTCTCTCATCCTCTTTCTCTTTGTCTCTCTTCTCTTTCTCTCTCCTTCTTTTCCATTCTTCTGTCACTTTCTCTCTCCTTCTCCCTTCTCTCTCCTCTTTGTCTCTTTCTCTCACCCTCTTTCTCTTTGTCTCTCTTCTCTTTCTCCTCCTTTTCCATTCTTCTATCACTTTCTCTCTCCTTCTTCCTTCTCTTTCCTCTTTGTCTCTTTCTCTCTCTCTCTTACCCTCTTTCTTTTTTTCTTTCTTTCTCTCTCCTTCTTTCCCACTCTTCTGTCACTTTCTCTCTCCTTCTCTGTCTCTCTCTGTCTCTCTCCCCACTTTTTTCTTCCTCTCTCCCACTCTTTTATCACTTTCTCTCTACCACCCAACCTGTCCCCATACTTATCTTCGACTGATCATGTTTGCAATAATTTACCTTTTCTAAATAGGCGCAGTTCCCTTACCGGATCCCTCGCTCAATCAAACACACACACACACACACACACACACACACACACACACACACACACATTTTTCTCCAAACTTTGGTCACAGCATGGTTCTGACTTCGGCTGGTGGGAACAGCTTTCCCCTTTCCCCATCCAGTTTGGCAGCGAGTCTAGCAGAGAGCTGTCCCCATTCCCAGTGACCGGGCCGGAGCGGGGGTAGCGAGAAGGCAGGCCCGGCTCTTCTTGGCTTCTGCCTCTCCTTGCAGCATACAAGAAACCCCATGATCTCTGGTCTCTCTTAAGATACGGAAACTAAGCCCGGCACCTGATACAGATGTCACAAGGGAAACGGCCAATAGGAATGGCTCGTGGTCACAGATCAAAAGAGGAGATCGCGATGGAGAAAGAGCATCCATTAGTGCTGCCCTCCCTCCCTTCCCTACTTCTGCGCATCTCGAGACCACCACGTAAACAGAATTTGCCCCGAAGTTTTTCCCGCGGACAATGAGCTCTTCCTCAGACCTTTTACACACGTGAAAGATTAAAAAGCTAAATTTATGGCCACGCATGCCTGGAATGCCTGCAAAGAAAGAAGGGGAATGTGGGCAAATGTGTGAAGGAGAAAGAGCAAAAACCAACCTGTCCTTGCGCCATTCCGACAATACAGCCATGCGCTGCCAGACTCCAAATAAGTTCTAACTAGGTTACCCAGCCCATGCGAGCGGCAGTGGATGGGCGGGGGAACGAATGAGCGGCTCACTTGTTCTTCGCCCATCCGCCCGCTCACATGCTACAGTACCCAGCCCATGTGAGCGGCAGCAGACGGGTGGGGGAACGAATGAGCGGCTCACTCATTCTCCACCCATCTGCCCGCTCACATGCTACAGTACCCAGCCCATGCGAGCGGCTGCGGATGGGCAGGGGAACGAATGAGTGGCTCACTCGTTCTCCACCCATCCGCTCGCTTACATGCTACAGTACCCAGCCCATGCGAGCGGCAGTGGATGGGCGGGGGTACGAATGAGTGGCTCACTTGTTCTTCGCCCATCCGCCCACTCACACGCTACAGTACCCAGCCCATGCGAGCGGCAGCAGATGGGCGGGGGAATGAATGAGTGGCTCACTCGTTCCCTGCCCATCCGCTCGCTCACTTACTATAGTACCCAGCCCATGTGAGCGGCAGCGGATGGGCGGGGGAGTGAGCGAGTTCCGAGTGCCAAAATAAAGCAGGTTTTTTTGAGAATGGCCCGGGACGCGGGAAAAATTATGAAAAGGCATGCCTGTCCCGCCAGATGCGGGACGTCTGGTCACCCTATTCAACTTCCCCTTCCAACCCCGTTGCGGGTACTTGGAGGTTGGCTTGGAAGGCAAAGGGATGGATGGGTGCACTCACCATTGGGTCATCTTTGGCATTTTCCTCCTCCAAGGCCTCCCCGTTGGTAGGACTCTTCATCACCTTAGGTTGGGGGTCCTCTTTCTGAGGCTGTTGGCCCAGATGACTCCTTTCTGACCCGCTGATGAAGCAAATGATGACATTTGAACCCCACACTGTGGCTGCCACCTGCAAGTCCTGGCAGACCCCAGATCAGGAACATGGAGGATGGGTGTCAGCACTGGACATATAATGATTATTACAACTATAATCAATCACAGAAAGGAAGCAACTGAAATCTAGCTAAGAACAGAGTAAATTACTGAATGATTTTTACTCTCCCCTTTGTTGAAGACACCACTATTGGTTGGCTTCCCAGAAGCCAAACAAAACACCATATGGCCAAATGTGATATATGAACCACTTTGTTGATTTGCAGATCTGCCCTTGCATACCAATAAAATTAAACTCCTGGTTTATCAATGTATAAAATTATACCTCCAATTTCAATTTCTCTATCAATTAGGAAACCAGTTGCTTTATCTGAGTTGTTTCACAAGTTAAATGGTAAGCAATTATTTTCCTATTCTATCACATTAATGACAGCTTTTAAATAAATTACGACTCCCCTTAGGAAAGGACAGGTGAGGCAGGTGTCTGTAGTTGTTTTGGAAGACCAGGTTGAGACAGGATGTGAACTTGTTGAATCAATTGGTGAAAAATTGCACATTTGGACTTACATGCCATCTTGCCACCTGCTGAGAGAGTGTACAACCGACTTGTCCACTCTTGCTACAGTTCTGGAAGCTGTGACTAGTAGTTCACATTAATGTCAAAGACAGGAAAATCAGAGGTCAGAGCAGTTCAAGTGAATAAAAAGGTTTATCAAAAACATAGGTTTTCTTCAAGAATCTGAATTACTAATGGTGAAGGCAAATTGGCAATAGACAATTGGCAATAGACAAGACTCAATGGAATTCAAGGTGCACTGGACTTTTGTGGCCACAAAGGTACTCTAGATGATGACACATCTGACCCGCCTCTTGAGCCCTGTCTGGCTCCTTCCACAAGAACGATAATAATATTAAAAAAACAAGATTAAAGTTTCAAAATCCTCTGTTAACAAACTTTTATTGTAATCAACTTGTAGAAAATTTACCACGGCTTCTTACCTATTCCAAATCATTCCAAGAGTTAGCATTGATTCATCCTGGATCAAATATCCATTTTTCCTTCTTAATACCACCTCTTATCAATAATTGTCTGGTTAAATATAATGTTCAATATCCAAAGTTGATCTATCTTCCCCAAAAAATCCAGATGAAATTGGTTTCCAGTTAAATGTGATAAATCCATTCCTCAATTTTCTTCAATCCTCTCCAGGAAGACTAATTTATCTATTTATCTACTCTGTTTTCTGCTCTTGCAGGCTTGAACATCAGGCAGGCAATAAACTCAGAGAGTTCTAAGTATGTAGGGTCCATATGTAGGTGGTTGACTGATTTGACTGACCCTTCCTTCCCCCTCCCCACTTTGCCCCCCCTCCCCATATGTCGTTGGTTTTAATGTCTAATTTTAACTGTTTATGTTTTAATTCTGTATGTCACTGTAGGCTGCTTAAAGATACCCTATGACCATGATGGCGAACCTATGGCACGTATGCCAGAGGTAGTATGCCAAGCCTTCTCTGTGGGCATGCACGCCATCACCCCAGTTCAGCCAGTTGGCCATCAGGTTTCCAACATGAGCATGTGCTCTGGCCAACTGGTCGTCATGTTTCCAAGGCATGCATGTATGCTGGCAAGCTGGTCATTGGGTTTCCAGGGCTCTGGTGCACGATCACATGCTTTCCGGTTTGGGCACTCTGTGCCTAAAAGTTTCGTCCTATGGTAAGTTGGTTGCCCAATAAAGTTTATAAATAAATAAATAATAAAATATTTTTTGACAATGAATCTGTTACTTTCAGATCACATTCCTTTCGTGAATCTGATTTATCTGCATTTACTTGTATCTGAATATTTTCTGAAGCCATCATTTCATTCAACTTTTCTTAAAAAAACTTTCAACTAGGAATTGCACATTACCATGTGTTATTTTTTCATATGCCAGCCACTGTAATATGTGTCTGTAATCTGATATCTTATTGTTTTATATAATTTAGCAATGGTAGATAAGAGAATTCTTTAAACACAGGAAACATGCACGAAATTAATATCCATCAGAATAAGAAAATAGAGAAGCAGGGAAAGTATTTTCTGGATACCTTGATCCAAATATATAAAGAAAGATTAAAAAATAAGCTCCCCACTTTTTGCAAAGTAATAAAATACAAAATCCCTGTAATGAATATCCAATAACAATATAAATTAAGTGAAAGCATTTTCATTACCCAGAAACACACTGTGATTTCCTTATGGAAAAATGAAAGTTATTCAAAGCAAGAAAATAGATAAAAGGAAACAGACAAACAAACCAGGGTAAAGTCTATCAGGGATTTACAATAAATCAGCCTTCAATCAGCCGATCAACTTTTAGAAAGAGGAAGCAAAGAAAATAACATATAAATATTTTTTAAAAAACGGCATGCTTAAGAAAACAAACTGCCAAGAGGAAAGATAGCGAACTCGTGCCTTTTTGACCACTTCCACGAGAAACTGCAATCTTCAAGATTCCTCTTCCCAGTGTAGCTGGGTCTACACTCATCTGAAAGCTGTCTTCAGGCATTGCTACATGCTCCCATTCATAACCAGGGAGCAACAATGCCAAAGAATCAGCTTCAGCAGCAAAATCAGCAGATTGTTGGCAAAAGAGAAAAAACCCGGGGACTAGATGTCTCATATGCAGGCCACGCCCATCCAGCACAGCGAATAGGAAAAACATTATGAAATGTTAAGTGATGGCAATGTGACACCACGTGTTTGACACTCGTGGACTAAATGGTTCTGTTTGCTTGATTCCTTATCTGAAATATTGTTAATAAGCTAGAGGATTTCATAATTCAATGTACATTCCAGTGTTCCCAAATAATGGATGCTGTGCAGTTCAAATAAGTTTAAATCTGTTTTGCAATGCCTTCATTAGGCAGCACCCACAGAGTAAGAGAGTGAATGATAAACAAACAAATATAGATCAAATTCCTAGGGAGGAGATAGAAAACCAAGGCAACACTCAAAGTGATTTAGCATAAGGGGCAGTCTGATTATTCTGTAGAAACACTAGCTGAGTTTCTGCTTCGTGCAATAGTTTGAAATACACGTTTGTATCATTTCAGTTTGCAGATTTCATTCTAATTGTTACTGAAAACTGCTTCTGAAAGGACGTGACCTGTCAAAACCGCGCTCAACTAAACCGCGCCCGATTAAACCGCTCCCGATTAAACCGCGTCGCTGATGTCATCAACGGGGCGACAACAGCCAGCGCGGAGAAAGAAGGGCACTTTAAATAGCACTTTGAAAGCAAGCCGATTCAACTTAAGGTAAGGGTTAGGTTTAGGGTTAGGTTTAGGGTTAGGTTTAGGGTTAGGTTAAGGGTTAGGTTTAGGTTTAGGGTTAGGTTAAGGGTTAGGATTAGGTTTAGGTTTAGGTTAAGGGTTAGGTTTAGGGTTAGGTTTAGGGTTAGGTTAAGGGTTAGGTTTAGGGTTAGGTTTAGGATTAGTTTTAGGGGGGGTTAGGTTTAGTTGTTAATTTTAGGTTTAGGGTTTACAGCGTGCTTCTGTCTCCACGCTGTTGTCGCCCTGTTGATGACATCAGCGATGCGGTTTAGTCGGGCGCGGTTTAGTCGAGCGCGGTTTTGTGGTGGAACCCTGAAAGGAAATGGCTTGGATTGGAAATTATTATTATTGTTATTGCAACAACAGAATTGTATCACAGCGACCAGTTGTTTCGCTGGATTTGGCATTGATTACTAGTTGGGCCCCACCCAGAGGCCTAGGACGTCGTAACGTATTTTCGTAATATGCGTGCAGCCAAGCAGTGCGGCTTTTTGCATTTGACTGATGGTGATTTTGTCAATTTTTAACTGTTTTAAATGTAATTCCAGCGCTTTTGGAATAGCACCCAGTGTGCCAATTGCCACTGGAATTACCACTGCTGGTTTGTGCCATAGTCGTTGAATTTTGATTTTTAAGTCCTGGTATTTTGCGATTTTTTCATGTTCCTTCTCGGCGACCCTGCTATCACCTGGTATTGTGATGTCTATGATTGTAACCTTGTTTTTCTCAACCAGTGTGATGTCTGGTGTATTATGCGCCAATATTTTGTCCGTTTGTATACGGAAATCCCACAAGATCTTGACCATCTGATTTTCAGTGACTTTTTCAGGCTGATGTTCCCACCAGTTTGTTGCTGTTTTAATATTATAATTTTTGCACAAATTCCAATGGATCATTTGTGCTACTGAATTGTGCCGCAATTTATAATCAGTCTGTGCTATTTTTTTACAGCAGCTGAGTATGTGATCAACAGTTTCATCAGCTTCTTTGCAAAGTCTGCATTTGGCATCATCAGAGGATTTTTCGATTTTGGCCTTAATGGCATTTGTGCGGATAGCTTGTTCTTGCGCAGCCAGGATTAGTGACTCTGTTTCTTTCTTTAATGTACCTGTTGTTAACCATAACCAAGTTTGTTCACTGTCCACTTTATCTTTTATTTTTTCCAGAAATTGGCCATGCAGTGCTTTGTTCTGCCAACTCTCCATTCTTGATTTTATCACATCTTTTCTGTATTCTTGTTTTGTCTGTTGGGCCTTCAGTAGATTTTTGTTCTTTACTTCGATTAATAATGTTCTTGACTTTTTTTTAAATAATCAGCCAGTGCATGTTTTTCTTCTTCAACTGTTTGCTTCACTTGTAATAATCCTCTGCCACCTGATTTTCGGGGCAGGTAGAGTCTATCAGTATCACCGCGTGGATGTAAACTGTAGTGCATTGTCATTAGTTTCCTGGTTTTTCAGTCCAAAATGTCCAAATCAGCTTGTGTCCAGTTAACTATACCAGCTGTGTATCTTATAACTGGTATTGCCCAGGTATTTATGGCCTTGATTGTATTTCCACCATTCAATTTAGATTTCAAAATTTTCTTAACTCTGTTAGTGTACTCTCGCCTGACAATGGGGTATGGGGTTCTTGGTCAGAATGGGCAGGTGGGTTCCTACCATTTCGTACTGGTTTGGTCGAACCAGTAGTCATTTGGCGGCCCAGGTTGCTGGAACCAGCAGCAACCCAGGCCTGTCACATCCCCAAACCAGCTCTCACAGCAGCGCCACAGGAGCTGCCATCTTGTTTTTTGCTTCTGCACATGCACAGAGCAATTTTAGTTGTACTGTGCATGCCCTGTTGGGCAAAGAGATGTTAGTTCATGCTGCATTCCGCACTGTGTCATTGGTTTTGGGAAGAGCCCCTCCCCCACCCTACCATGATTTCCTCAGAATTCAATTTGTGATGGATGCATTAGTTGGAACCTGACAGAGCTGTTGCTGAAGGCCCCATGGCTGATGTAAAATATTATTTTATTGGTTGTTGAAGAAATAATAGAAATGACAAATAGGTTATAAAGCAAATATATAAATTTACAATTAGGACTATTGCAAAAAAACAAACAAATAAGATTGCTTTTTAAAAAGTAATTAAAATACTCAAAGTAAAAGAAACAAAAATTTCTAAATAGAAACAGAAAGGAGAGAAAATAGTAAAAGCCAAAGGAAACAAATGGCCCCAAAAGAAAAATTCAGTAATAATGATTCAAAGCACTTTGCTTTTCATGATTTCCCGCTGTTCTTCCCTATCAGAACCTATATTGCATATGTCTATAAATTATTGCTATTCATCTTTTGGGCAACACGTGAAACCTAAACAATAGATAGCTTGGTCCAGTGGTTAAGACACCAGCCCAGAAAACAGGAGATTGTGAATTCAGGTCCAACTTTAGCAATGAATTCCAGCTGGGTGACTTTGGGCTAATCACCAGGAGACTGTGAGTTCTAGCTTGTCAGTCTCCCTTCTTAACCCAAAGAGCTTTGGGAAAATAAGGGTAGGGCAACTTCCTTATATGTAAAAATAATAAAGGTGGAATTCCAATAAAATAAATGTAATGAATATAATGTAATATGGCATCAGGTTGTCAGATTTTGATTTTCTGTCAAAGTAAAGCTATTTAAAAGCTGAGAAAACGGCTTATTATGAGTTTTTTTCTGTCAGATCAGGATAAAACAGCACAGGTCTTGTAAGGCACGGGAGGGGTCGTAAGTCCAAGAACAGGAGTCAGGTCCAGATCATCTTTAGATGTTCCTGAAGGCGGCTGGAAGGTAAATCTCTGGAGGAGGTTGGTAAAGAAAAGGAAGAGCTCCATTTTGGCAAGGTCCTCACCAGCACATACTCTCTGACCTGGAAGAAAGCATCGATGGCAAAAAGGTGTTGGGTTTTTTTTGGCTTCTTAAATTATTTTACATGGCTTTCCATAGTTGCATTGCCTCAAAGGAATGATTATTATCTTTAAAAAAAAATCTTCCTAACTATTCTGTTGCACTGAAATTCTTTCCAGCTTTTCACATATACAGAGTGATGTTACCTGCAGAGAAAGGCATGAATGCATCCCTCTTCACAAATTTTCCTTCAGAATCAAGAAAATGCTCAGGATAGAATTCATGAGGTTTCTCCCACTGGGATTCATCATGGAGCACAGAGGTCAGCAATGGAACAATGTACATGCCCTAAACATTGAAATTATATAAAGAAGAGAATTTTTCATTTAACACATTATTGTAGAAATTATTACAATGAAATTTATGCCATTGTTTTAAAGGTAAAACAATTGACAAAAACATTATAGTCTCAAATAAAAATAACATCCTGAAAAAGACATTCATCTGAATAATCAAAAGTCTACCCAATAATGACAGTAATTTATTCCCTCTCACTGTCTTTTGTAACATCATTCCATATTTTAATATATTTTCTAAAACAACATGCAATTCCTATTGATCAGTGTGACCCCTAGATATTTAATCTTAGTCTCTCCTTTTTTATCCTTTATTCTATTTTATTGTGAACATCTTTGTCTTCTTTTGATTAATTTTAAAACCAGCTAATATGCCCAAATGCTTCAGTTTCTTCATTAGATGTTCTGTACCATTCTGGTATTCCTGTATTATCAAAACTAGTAATATGTGCTTTCTGGCATGTATAAATAGATTTAATCCCTCCAAGAGAATTATCCCAAAAGGCCATATCTTCAACAACTCTGAAGGTAAAATCCCAGTTCAAATTATCAAAGGCTTTCTCAGCATCCAAAAGGATCACAGCTACTTGTTTCTTATTTGGTATTAGGCATACTCCATTATATCCAAACAGTTCTTATATTGTCCCTTAGGTGTCCTCTAGGTAGGAATCCACATATATCATCATGAATAAAATCCCATAAGATCTGAAGTTAAATCTTATTCTTCCTTTGGTAATAAGGCAAATTCATCAAATTCTTTAATGGCAATAAGAATTGATCTTCAAAACATAAATTGTGATAGAAATACCATAGTCCTTTTGGCTCTGATGCCTTGTCTTTTTAAATTTTCTTTACAGCCTCCAATGTTTGGAAGGTTATTATTATGGGACTGTTTATTATTTGTTTCTGAGCTTATGTGAGTTTTTGTAAATCCTATTTCTTTAGGTATTCATCAATATTTGCCAATAATTCTTCTTGCCTTTCATGTAAGTGTAAATTGCTAGTTGTCACCTACAAAACCCTTCATGGTATTGGACCTGGGTACTTGAGAGACCGTCTACTGCCAATTACCTCCACTAGACCAATTAGATCCCACAGACTAGGCCTCCTCCAAATTCCATCAGCCGGCCAGTGTCAACTGGCGACTACCCGGAGGAGAGCCTTCTCTGTGGCTGCTCCGACCCTTTGGAACGAACTCCCCGTGGAGATTAGTACCCTCACCACCCTCCAGGCCTTCCGCATAGCCCTTAAAACCTGGCTGTTCCGACAGGCCTGGGGCTAAAGACTCGCTGCCCCACTCAAATGGTATGATTGTTATGCTTTTAACTATGTATGGTTTTTATGTTTTTGTTATTCTGTTTGTATTTCCCCTCCCTTTTGAGTTGTGAGCCACCCTGAGTACCTTCAGGGAAAAGGGCAGCATACAAATAAAATTAAACAAACAAACAAACAAACAAATAAAATCATGAAAGCATTTCTTTATGCTAAGCTTATCTATCAAAGTTGTGTTGTCATCCTGTATCCTTAATAGAGTTTTCTTTCTGCTTTCTTTTTATAAACCAACAGTTTTCTGACTTTTTAGAAAACTCAGAATTTTTCTGCTTCACATATTTTTATTTAGTTGCTATTTCTCTCACAGTTGAACATAGATAGTTGTTATAAAAACTTAATTTGATGTAAAATACTGGTAATGGAGTCTGTTGGGGTTTTCTGTAATTCATCCTTTTAACATTTTTCTCCTAATCTACTGTGCATTTTTCTTGTGAATTGTAGTGAACAAAATACCCCCAGCTATACCCTTGCTGTTGTAACAATCTTCACCTCCATATTTTTTATCCAAAAACCTCATTTCGGGTTTTTTTATGGTACTCCCCAATCCATTTGTTTTGAAGTATTGCTTCAATTAGTCTCCATCTAAAAAAATGCTTTTGTTTTAACTGTTGAATTAATAGAAAAGGTCCACATAATCTATCTTTTTGGCCCTTGGAAATCCCTATGAGATGAAATCTTGAAAAGGATTTATGCCTTTGTGAAAGAGAGTATATCCTCTTGAATTTCCATTCTTTCGTCTGCAAGAATCTGTCAGTGCCAAATTCTTCCATCAAATAAAAGCAATGATAATTTGCCCTGATTAGGTTAATTGCTTTGACAGAGTCCCGAAGGTGCTTTCTTTTGAAAAGCAACTGAACTTTCTTGTTTTGCTAGAAAACTTCTTCAATTCTGATTGAATGGTGGAGAAATACTAGTTCAAGAAGGTTTAAGGAAAAAAACAAGCAAATAGATTATCAGCTACCTACAACAGATCCTGAAAAACAATAGATGTGAAGTTCCAATGTCCTGGACTTCCTACCCAGTATGGTCAGTATGATCACATAGCTATATTTTGGAAATCAGCCCACATTTATTGTTGTTTGCAGCCTCCCATATCATATGACTGCAATTTATGTTTTTGCTAGAAACCAATATTTACTTTTTGTTGCTGGCTAAAAAGTGCTACAGTGAATACTGGACTCACTTAATGACCACAGTGTTCACTTTATGATCCCAATGTTTGCTTAATGAGTGCCACAAAAAAAGTTCATAATATTGGGCATATAAAGTGGGCACATGGTGACCCACTTTATATCCATTATGACTTATGATTGAAATTTTGAGCTCAATTATGGTCATAAATTAAGATTGGAACATTAACAATGGGATTATCTCACAGCAATCACCTTGGGGATGAAGAAGCCTTTGATAGTTACGTCCATGGTTGTTGCATGGGGCAAATTGGTTGGAACAATATCAGCAAACCTTTGAACTTCGTGAATTACAGCATTGGTGTAAGGCATTTTGAATCGGTCTTCTGTCCTTGGCTGACGAACCCCAATCTCTTTTGCGATTTCTTCTTGGACCTTCCCTGGGAGAATAGAATCACATCACGATGATTCCATAATTTCCATTTTGCTTTAAATGGGAGTTTATGCAAAAATTCCAAAGTACATTTATAGTACAGATCTGAAGATAATCATTTGTGATCTATGCTTGTAATTTTTCTTTCTTTTTCCCTTTTATTCACCATATATCTTATTCTATGACTATGCCCGTGCAGAAAAAGTCTTATTTATATTGATTATTTATATTTTAAGGTATAGAGATTATGAAATGATTATTGAGATATAAGAAATCAATTAAGGGAATATTGTGCTTGGAATGTATAAATCTTAGCAGAAAAAACTGATTACAGATAAACAGAGTTGGAAGGGACCTTATAGGTCATCTAGTCCAACCCCCTGATCAAACAGGAGAGCCTACACAATTTCTGACAAATGGTAGACCAATCTCTTCTTGAAAGTCTCAAGTGATGAAGCTCCCATGACTTTCGAAGGTAAGCTGTTCCATTGGTTGATTGTTCTCACTGTCAGAAAGTTCCTCCTTATTTCTAGGTTGAATCTCTCTCTCCTTGGTCAGTTTCCATCCACTATTCATTGTCTGGCCTTCAGGTGCTTTGAAATATAGCTGGACCCCCTCCTCTCTCTGTGGCAGCCCCACAAATATTGGAAGATGGCTGTCATGTCTCCCCTGGTCCTTTTCTTCACTAGACTAGTCATGCCCAGTTCCTGTAACCGTTCTTCATATGTTTTAGTCATATGAGAAATCATCCTGGTTTCTCTCCCCTGTACTTTTTCTAGAGTGTCAACATCTTTTTTATAGTGTGGTGACCAAAACTGGATGCAGTACTCTAGGTTTGATCTTACTAGGGTTTATAGAGTAGTATTAGTCCCTCACTTGATCGTGATTGTATCCTTCTGTTAATGCAATTTAGGATAGATTTGACTTCTTGGCTGCCACTGCACACTGCTGGCTCATATTTAGCTCCTTGTCCAGAAACATTGCAAGATCTCTTTCACAGTCACTGCTATTAAGCCTGCTTTCACCCAGTTTATATGCGTATATTTTGATTTTTCTTACCTAAGTGTAGGACTTTACTTTCCTCTACATTGAATTTCATTTTGTTAGATAGGACCCAGTGACGTGCAGTCAGGGGAGGCAGGGGAGGCAGAGCCTCACCACTGTCATCATGAAAAGAAAAAAAAATGTAAAAGGAAAAAGGCTGAGCTAGTTGCTGCCAGAGTCACAGTGGATGACTCTGTTTAGGGCTTAACTGTTTAAAAAAGCCTCTAAAAAGTGCCCTCTATAGGAGGAGGCAGGAGAACCATGTGCCTCATCTAGTCTGACTTTATGATCACTCAAGCAGAGTTAAGCAAGGGTTAAAAGCCAAAAAATTCCTTATGTAGATGAGGCACTTGGTTCTCTTGCCTCCTCCTGTAGAGGGCGTTTTTAGAGGCTTTTTTAAACAGTTAAACAGAGTGATCCATTGGGGACTCTGGCAGCAACTAGCCCAGCCTAACCTCAGCTGCTCTTGCCTTTTTCCTTTTACATTTTTACATTTTCATGATGGCAGGCAAGAGCAGAATTGAAATCTTCTGTGAAACAGCTGGAAAAGGTATGTGGGTTGGAGGGAGAGAGAGGAATTCAAAATTAATCCTCCTGGTGCAACTTTGTGTGTGTGTGTGTATGTGTCTGTGTGTTTGTTTCTTCACAAACAAGAGAGGGATGTGAAGAGAAGGAAGGGGTAGGAGAGGCAGGGAGGGCAGCCCGCCAGCTTTCTTTCTCTGTGTCCACGGCAGCCCACCAGCAGAGGCCAGTCTTTTACCCACCTCTGCTGGCGGGCTGCCACCTTCTTTTGCCCAGAGGTGGGCAGCTCAGGTGGGCCAGTGGGCTGCTGCTTTCTTTTGCCTGTCTCTATGTCCGTGGCAGCTGCGGACACAGAGGCAGGCAAAAGAAAGCGGCAGCCAGGCAAAAGAAAGCGGCAGCCCGCCAGCTCTCCCGCCTGAGCTGGAGGGCTGCCGCTTTCTTTCGCCCACCTGTCAGAGCTCAGGCGGGAGAAAGAAAGAAAGTGCTTTAGACAGTGGGGTGTCGGGGGAGAGGACTGCCTCACCAGCCATAAACTTCACCACACATCACTGATAGGGCCCAGTGTTCAAGTCTGTCAAGATCCATCTGGATCTTGAGCCTATCTTCTAGGGTGTTGGCTATTCCTGCCAGCTTAGTATCATCTGCAAATTTGGTAAGTTCCCCTTGTATTCCTGCATCTAAGTCGTTTTTGAAGATATTGAAGTCTTAGCTCACTTCAGTTTTAGCTAATATTCAGCAGTAATGAGAGGTGATAGGAGCATAACACACATTCTATGACTGATACATCTTCCAGAAATCCCTGAAAGGTAAAGGTTCCCCTTGCACATGTGTGCTAGTTGTTCCCGACTCTAGGGGGAGGTGCTTGTCTCTGTTTCAAAGTCGAAGAGCCAGTGCTGTCTGAAGACGTCTCCCTGGTCATGTGGCCAGCATAACTAAACACCGAAGGCACGTGGAACACTGTTACCTTCCCACCAAATGTGGTTCCTATTTTTCTACTTGCATTTTTACATGCTTTCAAACTGCTGGGTTGGCAGAATCTGGGGCAAGTAACAGGAGCTCATTCCATTGTGGGGCGATAGGGATTTGAACCACTGAACAGCTGAGCTTTCTGATTGACAAGCTCAGCGTCTTAGCTACTGAGCCACCACATCCCATCCCCCATGTTATTTGGCAGGTAATTTTATATTTGTATTGAAAATCAGTCAAATAAAAACTGCTTACTCTGAACCTCTGGATACTTCATCATTAGGAGTAAGGTCCAGTACAAAGTGTTTGAAGTTGTATCCATGCCAGCAATAAATAGGTTATCCACAACACCTATAAGATTATCATTATGGAAATAGCTATTTGTTGACTTCTTATTCTCCTGAAGAGTATAAAGAAAAGATATCAAGGACATTCAATGTATGCCTATAATCTACATACATGAACAGATGTTACAGTGGCCTCCAAATTTCCAGTGTCGGGAGATTGCAAGAGTTGTAGTTCACAAAAACTGGAACTGTGTTTTGCTTATCTGTAATAAATATTAGGATGAATATCTACAGTGGGCTATCAAACGATATATTAATAGTGTCCAGGTCCAAGCAGAATACTAAGTCCGCTTGGACTTGCAAGGCAATGGGATGCGAATGCGTGAAGATGGTGGTGACGGCAGCCGCTTTTTCACCAGTTGGAGGACTTTTCAGTGGCCTGCAGCCAGCCGCCAGCCTTTTTGAGAGCCAGTATGCAAAGAGGTGGCGGAAACCAGCGGAGACTGGGCAGGCAGGGTGACAGGGAGACTGGTTTGGGGGTGTGCCCAGTTGGCCATTGTTACCAATTCACCAGACTGTGCAAAATGTCTGCCACCGGTTCAGGGAAACTGGTGCAAACTGGCTGAATATCACCTCTTGTCAGAAGACTGTGAGAGTTTTATTTCACAAAAACTGGAGGACAGTGTGTTGCTTATTTGTAAGGATTATTATTTATAATGAGGGGGGAAAGGCTATCAATATATTTACAGCAATTTATTGAGCAAGATTAAATCTAGACTTGAGATTTATGCTTATAGAAAGCCTTATTAAACAAACGAAAGCGAAATATAAGCATCCTGAATATCCCACACTCCTTCCCAAGCCTCGACTGCCCCCTCCCTTGCAACCTTGAGCACCTCAAAATCCCACGCACACCCTCAGTCTCTCCCCATCTGGCAGCAATCACTCTTGGGATTGCAACTTCCTGTTGGTTTCTGCCCTGGGTTTGGTTGTGGGAAGCCCTAGGCAGTTGTGAAGAAGTCCTCTACTAACAACCTTTGCAGTTCAGTTAACAATGGCAGTTGGAAATGCAGGGATTTCCATCACTAAGCAATTCGGTTGTGCTTTACAACCATTGCTCAGTAACAGAAATTCCAGGCTGAATTGTTGTCATAAATTAAGGATTATCTGTATTGAGTTGCAGACTATAGTGGAGTGGCTTGCAAAGTAAACTTTAAATCGGAGATTATATTTTTAGATCCTGTATGCAGCAAAACTGACCTTTGGTTGTGTTTGTGGCATGCTGGCTAAAATGAGTGGCAGGTTTTGTGTTCTATGATTAGCAGGGAGCCTTAACACTCATATCCTGCCACAAAGAATTATGCCAAGATCTTGATTGACCAAAAAGATGATGGATATTAGAGTTTATGGACACATCTCTTTATGGCATTTTATTTTCTAGGCATTTCTTAAAACTCGTGTTAATGAGAAACATATGGTAAAGACCATGAATTACTAAATGAATTGAAATAAAGAAAAATTAAAATGTTTCCTGTTTTGGAATTTAAGAGAAAATGGGAAAGGAACTTGATTTAAATGAAGACAGCTTGATCTTGTGGATTGGCATTTATCAATGTATGCAGGGGAATTAAAATTAGGATTAATTAACACAGAAATGGCAGAAATGTATGTCAGAATACATGAAGTCAGGACATCCTTCTGCTTTGGCTGTGTATGGAAGTGCATAGGCTGAGTGACTGTTGCATGTTGATTTTCAGTGAATGGTGACAATGGAAGAACCAGGAATGAGTATGGAGAAAAATTGTGATTAACTTTTCCCACCTCTCTCTGTCACTTCATGCTTGGTCAATGCTTTCTTTCATGAAGACTGATTTTATTTTAGCTAACACGAAGAAGAAAGACTTCAGATTTCAGAGCTTATCTTCACTTTTCCATGGATTTCCTTAGACTGCAATTTCTAAAAAAAGAGAGAATGGCTTTCCTCTTCTCCTACACTGATGAGTTTCTGGACCAATAGGAAGTGCATTCACCACATATCCCAACCCATATCACAATAATTAATATTCCAATGTTTATAAATAAAGATAAAAGGGTTGCTTCCCAAGGGCCCACCTGACCGTTTCCCTACTGGAGTTATCCCTCCGTGAGAGACAGTAGAAGTGGTACTACGGGTAATCCTCGACGAATGACCACAATTGGACATTGAGAAAGTGATTGTTTAGTAAGACCCACATGTGACTGCTTCACTCAACTGCTAAAAAAACAACAAAAGTATTGCTTTTTACAGGGAAAAATTCCAGTTAGAATTGCATTGTAGTAACTTTAATAGTTATGCAAGGAATAAAGATATAACACAATCCTTGATGGCCAACACTGTTGGCAATCAAGGATGCTGCAAGAATTCTTGCTGAAAGCCACCTCTCAAGAATTCAGAAAGAGGTGGAGCTGCCAAATAATGCAAAATCTTATATCGTGGAGGAGCTCTTGAATGTTGTTTCATAAAGTTTTAAACATGATCACTTTTTTAACCAGCCTTAGCTGTTTAATAGTGTCTTGGTTGGTGGAGGTTATCAATTTTTATTATTTTTGTTTCAAGTTTATATCCCCACAGAACCTGAGAATGAGATTACACAAATTCCAAACTATACTCACGCCTTGCTTTCACTCCAGGGAACTGTTTTCCTGGACATTTCTAAAGCAAGGATTTTCCCCAGCTGCATGTATTGTTGTACCAGCCAGAATATTTTTAAAACATGTGAAAGAAAAAAAATCAGCTATAATTCCTTGCATACTTGAAATGCTTTATTACCTTTTTCTGCCGAACAAGAAATGCATCAATAAAAGTCCTCTGATTATTTTCATCAAACTCCTTGAGATTTTCAAGGAATGTGGCCTGTATGAACTCATGGAACTCTTTTCGGTTTTTCATTATTTTTTGGGGACCATCCAAAAGGAATCCCAACTTGGGAAACACATTATATATCTGAAACAGTATAGAATAATAAGAGAGATAGCAAATTAACAGAGTGGAATACTATGAATATATTTTATGGTAGACATCTCAAAGCATTTTTATCCAAATAGGTTTGTTCCATAGTCTTCAAAATCATCATCATTATCAACAACTATGAAATATGTGGGTGCTAAATATATGATAAATCAAGTTTTCTAATTAATTAAGAACCAAATCTCACAAATTAAGCCTTAATAAACTGTAGGGTTGAAGTTCATTTCATATGAAAGATTACATTACCAACACCGAAGGGGTTCCTACAAGGTGTAAATTTTCTTCAATTAATTCCAGTAGTCTTAGCAGTGTAGCATCTTCATATTCAAATCTCTTGCCAAGTAAAAAAGAAACTATGATATTGGCAGCTGCAGCTTTCAAAATTCTTGCTGGGTCAAATGGTTTTCCTGGTCATGAGCAATAAATTAAAACAGAATTGTGAAAGAATCCCAGAATTAAACCTGTTCTTCATGACCTTAAGATTGGGGATAAAATTGCTTATAAATAGCATTTATCATAGAAACTACACTCTGCATAGAAGATAGCAAGAGAACACAGGTTTATGAGCTAAAATTTACTGTCAGCAAAGTCAAAGAATAATTCTGTGATCCATCCTTTAAAAACCAGAAGTAATTACACATTAATGTAGTACTAGAGACAAGCATCATTTGGAGTGAGAAGCATTTCTGATGACAGGTAAAATGGAGCAGCAGCATTCTAGTCCCTGTGTTCAATCCCAGCTCTTCCCATTTGAGAGGAATCTAACTTTTATCTACAATTTGTTTCTGTTGTTATTTAAAATGATTATATTCCTTGAAAAAAATTAAATTGTTACAATAAGATGTTTTAAGGACCTAACTTCCCACCCATCATTACAAAAGTGAGTTAACAGAGAGTCCTGTAATCCGAAACAGAGAATGCTGGGCCATAAGAATAAGTTGAAATTGTCAACAGAACTAATAGATACTAGACTTATAAAGGATGTACAGGAATTTTGATAGGTTAACTTTGATATACTTCTCAGATTTTGCAACCATTATTTTGTCACTCTTTCTTAATGCAGTTTCCACTACCTAATTCCTAAAGCAGATGATGATCATGTATTTCCAAACAACATATGGAAATATGTTGCTAATGCATTCTGGGGCTCCTGTGCACCCTATTTTTTACCCCGCCCTCCAGAAGCATTCCGCAGCCCAAAAACAGGCAAAAGCAGTTTGGTTTTGGGCACTATTCCTGGTTTTTGGCCTCCTGGGGCATCTGTGCACCCTGTTTTTCACCCACTACCTCCAGAATGTCTCCGCAGGCCAAAATTGTTGGTCTTGCCTTTCAGTTCCAGCCTGCGGGGCTCCCAAAGGTAAGTCCTGCACTTGGCCGAAGGGTGGGTGGAGAAATGTGGACGGGGCAGCCTCATGGTCCTGCACGGGCCTGATTAATGGCTTCGGCAGGCCGCATGTGTGCGTGGACCATAGTTTGAGGACCCATGACTTAAGTTTTTAATTTATTCTACTTAATTGGGTAACATGAATATCACTGACTAAAAGCCTGAAGGAACAAGTAAGTCCAATTCCAACACTTTTTCATTTTCAAAAGCAGTGCTCATATTGAAAAGAATGTATCCTTCTGTAAACTTCAATTGTTAATTTAGTATAACAATTCCTCATAAATAAAAGTTATTGGCATATTTTTCTGAAAAGGTTCCTCTACATCTTCTATACATAGATTGCCTTGAAAGATAACAGGTAAGTCTGTAGGATGGAATACCAACTCACCTTCATAAACCTCATATGTTTTTATCAAGACACTGCACTCTTCACTGATTTTATCTTCAACAATCCTCTTACCCATCCCATAATCCCGCAATGCAGCTATTGAAAATTGCCGCATCTGTCTCCAGTTCTCACCATGAACAAAAATAACACCTGGAGAAGTAAAGAAGTGGTCAAATTAGAAATAAGAGTTCATGTCGAAGATCAGTTTGAACCAGGAAAATTCCACCATTATAATGCATATGTCTGAAGAGTATAAAAATTGAGGGTTATGGAAAGCATTTATTTCTAGGATAGCAGATGAGAGTTCATGCTCTCACCAGGTAGTTGCCTACGTGTGAAGTTTAAAGTTTAAGCTGCCTATGATGAGTAAGGATTGCTGTGCCTTCCTTCGAGAGTGGACCAGCTAATTCCAACATCTACTACTGATTTGGCTGTGCAAATTCTCAGTACCCTAATTTGGGGCAAATGAAGAACCATAAATGCACGATACTGGGATTTCCTGCACCCCAAATTTGAAAACAAGTAAAGCAAACATATTCAAGGTTTGGACTTTTGGATTAGTACAATTATTCCTTACAGAGGTATCCTGTAGTAAGATGGGTGGCCATTACGTTTAATACACAAAAAAATTCATTATCTTTTGTTCTCTGAATGCCTCTGTTCGCACTGAGGGATTAAGTCAAGTACAATCTGTTGTGATTTCCAGAAGCTGTCCAAGTTCTCTGATGTTACCCTATATGAAAACCTCAGATGAAACATTCTACATGTAATCCTTGTTTACCAACTGCAAATAGTTGTTGTGAAAAGGTTGCTATGTGAAATGGTTGATAAACAAACATGAGACATACAGGGAGTAAAAGAGGGAGAAGGAGAGAATGGAGGGAGGGAGAGCTGCAAAGATCAAACACAACTGGTTGCTGCCATCTCATTAAGATAGTTATCTTGGGAATTACTCTTAGTTTGGTGGAAGAAATTTGGGTGCATGCACTGGTTGAAAATGGATTTTTATACTACTGTTTACTACCACTTATTACCTATTATTTATTATCATTACATTAGCAAATAGCCACTATTTGAGGCAATTGCTAAATGAGGATCACATATACATAATATTGATTAGATTTTTGCAAGGATGGTCAACTACAATCCAGAATGAAATAACTTACCAAAGCCCTTTGTATAATCTTCAAAAATGGGGACACTGGGCCTCTCTGCAAATGCCTTTGCCTGGTTCACCAAAGCCTCTTTGACCATCTCATAGCCAGTCAGCACCACCATTTCCTGGCATCCCATTTGAAGACGGAAAATGGGACCATATTCTTTTGACAACTGGAATTCAGCAGATGAAAAACGAATGACAGTTCTGATCAACAATTAGTCTCATGTAAGGAAAATTCTGTTACAAATCATGTCTCAAAAATTCAAGGTTGAAGTAATTTCTTTCTTTCTTTTGTGGTAGAAGTTATTATACTATTTTTTTTAACATGCAGAAAAATACTACTGTCCGTTGGATACTCATGACAGAATATGGTCACGTTTTGGAAATTTTAAAGAAGTTAGCTATGCAGGAAGAACATTTTTAATGGTAACAATTTCTGATATATTAATTTCTAACCCTCCATGCAGCACCATTCTAGATCTACCACACACAACATGGCACATTGAATTCTCAGCTGTACACAAGCACTAACACCTCAAAAAAATGAAACAGTTTTAAGAAATGCCTAGAAAATAAAATGCCAGCAGTTATTCCCAAATCCATCCTGAGTCTAAATCAGCAATTTCCAGTGCTTTGTAATGTTTCCTAAGATGACAGGAAGAGACTGACACCATCACCTCCAAAAGCAGGGAATGTCTGACTTCCAAGCTACAGTTGCTCTTCAAGTATCACATTTTCACTACATTATTAATCGTTTATGCTGGACTTGATGTGGCATGTTATTTTTCTCAGCTACTGCAGAACCCTCTCTGCTATCTTTCTTTGATACTGAAGGTTGCTAGCGTATTTGTTTAATTCTAAAGGACGAGACAGATCTGATAGGGTTCTCCCAATCAGAACGGTTTGGAAGAATTAGCTACTTGCGTACAACAAAAACAGGGACTTAATTAAAAAAGACATGGAGTACTTTATCAATACATTTGCTTCTGTCTTGAAACGTTATGTTTCCTACACATTCCTTTCCTCTAATCCTATTTACAAATGTCTCTGTTTATGCTGTAGAAATGGGAACTTTAGACTTCTTTACATGTTCAGTAATGAATTGATATTATCAATGGACAAAGGATTTTTTTAATGCGCTCTGTGATGACACCATTTATCACATATTCTCTCATTTTACCAGTCTAAAATGTGATATATTAAAGTGCATAATAGCGACAACCTTATCTGCCTCTATAGAAATGCAACAGCTTTCAACTGATTTTATAAACAATATAATATATCAGAATTTGAAGGAATCTAGTGCAAAAGCTCACGCACTTACAGTATTTTAAAAATATTGACAGTTGTTATTTATTTTTTACAAATATTTCATACACTTTTGTAAAAACTTCAACATTTTAATGCAGGCTGCAAATCCTTTGCAGGGGGAGGGTAGATATTTCCAATCTTTTAATTCTTTGAACCTTGTCATATTTAAACTGGAATTAAAATCCTTTGAGTAAGGTTCAAAATTATATTTTTTCATTCAGCTGTTTTGGACAAATTCTCTGGAGTAGGAAATATATTGGAAGTTTTTGAACAATGAGCATTTCACTAAGATTATATTTTCTTAAAATATGTTAACTTACAGATTTTTATATTAATACAGATGTCAATGTAAGATTTTTACATTTTCCTTCCTCTACATAGTCATAGGCAATTTCAACTACCTGTTCAAGTTTCAATTAGAAAAATGTACATTCTATTAACAAATATTTTTTGTATAATCCTTCCAGTATATATAACAAATGCAAACATCAAGTTTATGTGATTTTTATAGACTTCCATAGACTCCTTAGAGCCAACAAGGAGCATATCAAGCTTATTCCAGTTAACTGCTTAACCTGATAAATAAACATTAAACATTTATATCTGCATTAATACACTTTGGCAAAGAACATCCATAGTTGTTAATCGTCAGGTTTACCTTTATCATTGTCTTATAAGGCCTCTTGAAATCCATTATGTGCAGATTTCCCAAAATGGGTATAGTCCTGGGTCCAGGTGGAAGGGTTGGGGAGCTGTTTTTCTGGAAAGTATCCATTTTGAAAAGGAATAAAACTGCAAGAATGAATACTACTAATAATAAAATAAGTAAAACCCAAGCCATTTCCTTTCAGAAGCCGTTTTCATGTAACAAGTAGAATGAAATCTGTAAACTGAAATGATACAAACATGTATTTTAAAACATTGCACTAAGCAGAAACTCAGCTACTGTTTCTACAGAATCATGAAACTGCCTCTTTATGATAAATCACTTTGAACTTTGCCTTGGTTTTCTATCTCCTCCCTAGGAATTTGATATACATTTTATTGTTTTACCATACAGTGTGGGTGGTGCTTATCTTTAAATGCAAAACAGATTTAAGCTTATTTGAAATGCACAGCAATCCAATACTTGAAACACTTTTTAAAGATTGGATTATGAAATCCTTTTGTTTGACAACAACATTTCAGATTAGGAACCAAAAAAATGGAATCATTTAGTCCATTAATGTGCTAGATCCAAAGAGCAACAATGACTTATCTCCTTGAGTAATTATTCAGCTGGTATTTTCACACAATTATAGATAATTTCCCATTTCTGCCCAATCAACTGAGAAGGAAGTGGGGACTTTTTTCTATTTTCTGCTTGATTCATTACTTCTGTCACACAGTCTTCTGCGATGCAATTTCATTTGCTGGATTACTCTGATATAATGGGGTTTTCTTAGATGTTCTGCTGTTTCTTGTGCATTATCATAAATAGCCCTTCTAGAGAATTAAATTATTCAAGCATGCGCATAGAAGCAATATAACTCCTTGTGTCCATCTTATCTATATCTTCAGTAAGCCTCAGAAAATATTCTAGATAGGGGTCAATTAGGTTGGTTTTGCTGCCAGTTAAGGGATAACTTGGATTTCTAGCTTTCTTTTCTAGTACTATGGGATAGAATGCAGTACAGCAGTCTACTTCTGCTGATCACTGTCTGCCAGCAGTTTGGCAGATCAAATCTCACCAGGCTCAAGGTTGACTCAGCCTTCCCTCCTTCCGAGGTGGGCATAATGAGGACCCAGATTGTTGTGAGGAATATGCTGACTCTGTAAATCGCTTAGAGGGGGCTGTAAAAGCATAAGAAGTGGTAGATAAGTCTAAGTGCTATTCTATTGCTAAAAGAGGCATTATTTTCATTTTAAAGCTAATCTAATTGATTGAAGGTAATAGTCTGTCTATCAAAAATATATTCTAGCCATTTTACAGATAAAAACAAATGGAAAGGGGAGCACTTTTGCTCCCCTCCACAAATGTAAAGTTTGGAATACTTTCTGATTGCACTGCATAGCATTTTTTTGGGTGAAGCTTCATTTTTATCTGCAATGAAAATTTGAATGTAGCCAGGTGATGTTAGGGAGTCTTCTGCCAACTCAGATTGAGGTAACAAATTGGGGGTTGAATTATTTAGAAAACCAAGCTTTCCCGCTGAGTGTCAGATCCCTAAAAGTGATACTGCCATTCAATTGGGAGGAGTGGGGCCTTGGAGTTAAATCATGAGCTGTACCTGTAACAACTGAGTTTTATGACTTTACAACTGGTTTCCTGTCACCGGGAGACTAAAGGTCCCAGCATCTCTGGAGGGATGTTTATGGTAGCCATGTGGGATATCTTACTTTAATGTCTAAATAGAGATAGCCATGGGAACATGTGTTTTATTCGACTCTCAGGGCAGAAGAGTTAAGGAAACATCTTCACACTTGTGTATTGGCCAGAATCTGCATTCGGACAAAGGGGAGGGGTCATTATCAGTTTAATCCCACTTGCATTGCCTAAAGGGTTTCAGATGCTGCTTTGCCTCTAATGGTTTCCATCCTGCTTGATTAAAGGTTCCTTTTGAAATAATCCGTTTCAAGAGTCTTCAAATGTGAAGCCTAACAGATGTGATGAAGGAAGAACTGAGGGTAACACACAATGAATGAAACATCACAATCTTGGTTGTATAATCCTTGGTTGTATAAACAGAGGCATAGAATCAAAATCACATGAAGTATTAGTACCACTTCATAAATCCTTAATAAGACCATACCTGGAATACTGCATCCTGTTTTGATCATCACCAGAGGTGGTATTCAGCCAGTTTAGACCAGTTTGCGGATGGGCCTGCCCACCTGCCCTGGCTTGATGTCATTCTATTTAGGGACATTTTTTGAACAAAGTGCATGCACAGAAGGCTGGGTGCATGAGCGGATTGGGGGGAGGCGTCGAACAAAGTGAGCCTGTGTGAACCGGTAGGGAAGGTAAGTAAAAACCATCCCTGGTTTTTACAAAAAAGATGTTCAGACTTTGAAAAAAGTACAAAGAGCAACTAAGATGATTAAGGGCCTGGAAAGAAAAAACTTATAAAAACAGTTGCAGGAATTGGGTATGGCCAATCTAGAGAAAAGAAGGACTAGGGGTAATATGATAGCATTGTTCCAATAGTGCTATCACTACTTGAAGGGCTGCCACAAAAAAAGAGGGGATGGGACTTATTTTCCAAAGCATCAGAAGGCAGAACAAGAAAGAATGGATATAAACTGATTAAGGAGAGAAGCAGCCTGGAATTAAAAGCAAACTTCTAATAGTGAGAACAATTAACCAATGGAACAGCTTGCCTTCAGAAGTTGTAGGTACTTCATCATCAGCCAGTTGTCTGAAATGGTATCAGATCCCCTGCTTGAGCAGGAGGTTGGACTAGAAGACCTCCAGCTCTATTCTGATTGATTGATTGATTGATTGGTACACTGAATCCAAAGAGCAACAGTGACCTACCTCCTTGAATAATTATTCAGCTGATATTTTCACACAATTTTAGATAATTTTCCATTTTTGTCCAATCATCTGAGAAAGAAGTATGGAATTTCCCCCCATTTTTTGCTTGATCTGTTACTTCTGTCACACAATTTTCTGAGATGTAATTCCTTTTTGCTTGTATCACTCTGACATAAAGTAAATTTTCTAAGATGTTCTGCTACTCAAACAAAAACCCCAGTATTTGAATTAGTGGCTTATTGGCCATTTGCATAGAGATGGCCACTAAAGAGTGGTGATGCATTGTGGATAATCATAAATGGCCCTTAAGCAACAACAGTGCATTGGAAGATTCTCAAGAAATACTATTTGCTTGCAAGAAAGAACTGGTGGGGACCATAAAATAGAGAAAATAATAGAAAATAAAGGAACTAAAGTGCTCTGCAACTTTAGAATTCAAACAGACAGTACCTACCTGCCAGGCATAACAATGGTTGATAAGAAAGACAAAAAAGTGTGCATAGTGGATGTGGCAGCACCTGAGGTTAGCAGACTAATAGGAACTAGAGAAGATAACAAAATACAAAGACCCGCAAATAGGAAAAGAACGAGTATGGTAAAAGAAAGCGAAGGTACCAGTAGTACCAATAATGGTAGGTACCTTGGGTGCAATCGCAAAATAATTGGAGCACCACTAGAACACCATCAGCATTGATAAATTCACCATTAGTCAGTTGCAAAAGGTAACTTTACCCAAACAGCTTTTTATTCATTTATTTAGCATATGACACATGGACTAGCAAAATATATTAATGTTTCACCTAGATTAGTAAGACATAATAAATTATAATTGGAACAGCTTATATCCTGTGACAATACTTCTAGCACAAACAAACATCAACATCTGCCTAGCCCAGGTGTTTGGAAATGACTTAATAGGTGGATAAAAAAGCCAAACCCAGTCTCAACATCTGGTTGACTATGCAATGAACCACATATATTGAGCCAATTTGGTCTGGTTGTTTAGACATAGACTAGAAAGCAGGAGGCCATGAGTTCAAGTCCGGTCTTAACCATGAAAGCCAACTGCCTGACCTTGAGCCAGTCACCCTTTCTCAGCCCAACTCATCTCACAGGCTGTTGTGCTGAAAATAGGAGGAGGGAGGTATATTTTATAAGTGGAGTTGTTTGTAAAAATATGAAAAGCATGATACAAATAAATAAATCAGGAAAGATGCTGTTCAGTATATAGTGGACAGATTTGCAGGAAAAAAAGTTGATGAGTTTAAGATTGTTGAAGAGAAGCACTCCGTATTCATTTGAAATAATCTGTTAAAGTTATTTCACATTCTACATTTGTTCTGAAAAATATCCAGTAGAACATTAGGAGGAAATGACAACTCACCTGCATAAGTCTTAACTGTTTTTGTCAAGACACTGCACTCCTCAATAGTTTTGCCTTCAATAGTCCTCTTGCCCATTCCATAGTCCGTTAATGTGGATAATGTGAATTATCACTTTCCAGTTTTTACCATGAGCAAAAATAAAATCTGAAATAAAGGGGTAAAGACAAGAAGTCAAGTTTGTATCACAAAACTTCCACCATTATAGTGCATAAACCTCTTTTGAAGTTATTTCCAGAATTCATAGACAATTGCAAACAAAAGTTGTGGAAAGTAGTTTGTTTTTATGTGATGTGTGATGAACATTTATTCATCTCTTTCCAAGAGAACTGAAAACACAGTGGATATGCCCTGAGCAACTGCTTAATAAGAACTGAAAGTTAATTAAAACTGGCAGCTAAGAAAAGATAAACAAATGAGGCTTATGATGAAGAAGAATTGCAGTCAAATATGTAAAGTTGGTTGGCAAACTGAGAACTGTCCTTTTGCCTTTTAACTATTTTTAACATATTGTAATTTCCCTTGCCTCCTTTTAAATTCTACATTTCCTAATTTTTTATATGCTGTTTTATACTTACATTTTTTGTTGTACACTGTCCTTCCTCATAGGAGGTCAGCAGTTCAAATATGAAAAACAAACAATCAACCAAACAAAAATACCCAGGTGCCTCTTGCCAAGAGATGATCTAAATGGGGCTTTGGGAGAAAACAACCCATGCTTCCTTACACAGACCAGCCACTTGCTGTGGAGACTAAGAACAGGCTGTGCAAATTATCAGTTTCCATATCTTGGCTTAGGTTACCCTTAATTGTCTTTCAATAACAATCCTTACTGTTCAATGTCCATTACAATTCCCTTAATCTACTATATAGAATAACAAGTGGTATACATCTCACTTTGTTCATCATCTTAGGAGTTCTATACATGTCCATGACTTCTTCTATTTTCCCCAAGCCACTGTCAAACCCAGTGAAATCTTTTGTATTTTCCTTTGTTGGGACATAACCCCCCTCTTCAGTTTCCCTATGCCACGGTCAACATCAACCTCAGTAAGATATTTTGTCTGCTTTTTATTTCCTTTTGTTGAGACACATCCCCACTTTTCAATTTTCCCTATACCACTGTCAAACTCAATGAAGTTTTTTGTCTGCTTTTTATTTTCCACCATGTCTACCCCTTCATTATCCCCCCTTCTTCCTTCAGTTCTTCCTTTAGTTCCTGCTTCTCTGAGTTCAAAATTCTATGATTTTAATTATTTATGCATATTTTTTTTATAATTTCACATAGTTTTTCAAATTCCCACCTTTCCATAATGTCCAGTTCCAAAGTTACAGTTAGTTATACAGTTAGTTAGTTATTTCAGAGTTCTGGTCCACCTTAAATTTAGCTAGTTTAGCTGTGTGGAGAGGAAGAAAGGTGGGAGCCATCTTGATCTTTTACAAAGAAAAAAACCCCTTCTTTTTCCCAGTTCTAGATTTTATTATATTTTTCCCTTGTTACCTCCACCTCTCGTTGGTTATAGTTGTTCAAAGTACATTAATTGGAACAAACTTGTATACAGACAAACTCAGGTATGTTTCTCTTTGCCTCCTGCTTTTACAAATTCTGATTTATGGCAGTTGGTTAATTAAATCTTCCTGCTCAAAGTTTCACATTCCATCCGCCACACAGGCAAGATAGGTTATCAGTGAGAAAAATAGTGCTTTTTTCTTGATTTTTTCCTTTATTACATTCACCTCTCATTAATTGGAGTTGCTTAAGATATGTTAGTTAGAAGAAATTTGAATGGAGCAAATCTCCTTGATATGTTTTGGTTTCAATTTCAACCTCCTAGTCTCTTTTAAAAAACACAATCATTCCAAATCCAGAACAAATGTAGAGTTTGTATTTGAGTGGGTTTGTCACTTCTCTACTTTCTCCTTTTCTGCCCGAATTGTTTCAATCAAGCGGCTCTTATTGGCTAGTGAATCAACCCTCCATTTCCCCCCTTCTTTCTTTCTTTTTTTTTTTTTTTTTTTGCCAAAATCCAGATCTGTCCATTAATTTATATATTTAGTATATAAATAAATATACTATATTATTTATACTCTCAAGGTTCTTTGCCTTTTCCAAGTTCTGATTTATGACTGTGTGTTAATTAGATCTTCTTACCAGGCTTTCATCTCGTCCTGCACACTCCTGCTCAGTTGCTTTGGCTGGAAGCCAGCTTCTTGTGCAGCCAAGTTGCCACGCTGCTGCCCCAACTCTGATTCAGAGAACAAATCTCTGACCCACAATGGACCTCCCTCTGGGTCTGATGAAATGCTGCCCCTTCTTACCCCCCCCCCAGGGGGGTTCTGATCCAAAAAGGATCTCGGAATTGGTTTGTCAGTCAGAGTTCAGAGCTCACAGCCCCCTCATCTGTCCAGCTGGAGAACGTCCGGTTGAACTTTTAGGTTCAATTGAGGAGAAGAATACGGAGAAATTCGTAGGTAATCAGATCAACTCAAAGTAACACAACAGATATTGTTTCTCTGTCCTGTTTGGATTGGCAGAAGCTCTCTCAGTCCTCTGATGTTATTGCCCAGGAAAATTTCAGATGAAAATTTCATGTCCTGTATAATACTGATCACAAATCTGAAATATTTGTTACCCTGATCCAGATAAAATGACTCACCAACGCCCTTTGCAAATTCCTCTAAAAGGCGCTCTCTGCAAATGTTTCAGCCTGATTCACTAGAGCCTCTTTGACTCTCTCATAGCCAGTCAGCACCACCATTTCCTGGAATCTCAGTTTGATGTGGAAAATGGGACCCTATCCTTTGACCACTAGAATTCAGCGGATATAAAACAAGACTATTTTGATCAATAATTAATAATGGGTTATGTGCAGAATTTTGTTTAAACTATCACATCTCATAGTTGCAAGTTTGAGATCATGTTTCTTCTTCTTCTTCTCCCTCCTCCTCCTCCTCCTCCTCCCCCTCCTCCTGTTCTTCTTCTTCTTCTTCTTCTTCTTCTTCTTCTTCTTCTTCTTCTTCTTCTTCTTCTTCTTCTTCTTTCTTTCTTTCTTTCTTTCTTTCTTTATGGCATATTATGACACTGCTATTTTTGCACAAGAGATATAATTATATTCCAGCATTTTGCAATGCTGTCTTGCAGCTTTTAGTGCCAGAAGTACAGTTGAATTTTAGCCATAAAAGACTCTGCCCAGTTGTGGAAAGGATCACACAGAAACATTCCTATTATGCCTCTTGCAATTTATGAAGGCGATCGTGGGAATTCCTTAAGGAAAGAAATTAAAATGTATTCTTATAAATGAATCTGAAAATCAGGAAAATTAGTTTACTTTGCTTCTTTAAAGAGCTGTAAGCAAACCTTTTATAGAATGTTGTTCCCTGCAGAAATTGTTTTAATATAAGAGTGTCTCTGAACACTCTTAAGTCAATCAGCTTAACAGTATTTATATGTCCACATAGACTTATTAGGATTTTGAACCAGCTCTGCAAATCTGCATGAACAATTATAAAATTGTTCATGCAATTGTTCATACCGTATTAGCAAATAAGATTTTCTGGGCATAATGCATCCAGGATATATATATATAATCTCCACCTACTCAAGAAGAATATATTTAGATATCTGGTAAATCTCACTTTTTAAATATGTCCATAGACATTGAAAAACCATCAAGGAACACATGAAACTTTCCTGACCAAGTTACTAACATTTTGTCTCATCCCAACCAATTTTGGCACATAAAATTCATCCTTTTTAACCACCAGGCTTTACCTCTATCATTGTTCTGTAAGGCTTCTTCAGATTCATCATGTCTAGATTTCCTAAAATGGGTGTAGTCCTGGGTCATGGAGGGACGTTGTGGGAGCTGTTACTCCAGAAACTTTCATCCCAAAGGTGCTTTTTCAAGAGGTAACTGTTAACTTTCTGGTTAACTTTACCAGAAAGTCCAGTTGCCTCTTGAAAAAGCACCTTTGGGACAATCATGACCTGAATGACTAAGAATTTCCATAGACATCCAGGGGCTGCCCTTTTTCAAAAGAAATATAATTGCAAAAAGAAATAGTAATAAAATTAAAATCTCTGAATCAGTCATAGCCCATCTATTCTTTCTACCAAATCATCAGCATGTCCTATATAAGAGGGGACCTCCCTCTTTTCCCTTGTTTTTTCTCTCCTCCCCATTAATTTAACCTGAATTTGCCTATGTATGGGCAGGATCTGCAAAGCCTTTGCAAACAAGTTTAAACTTATTTGAATTTTGCAACAATTAATTTTTTCCGACAGATGGTATGAATATTTTAGAGAGCCTTGATGGTAAACGTTTCATCATTCAGTTAAGTAATTCTGCAAATAGAATTGAAGTAATCATGATCAGATCCAAAGAAGAAGAGAGATCTGCCTTCTTGAGTCATTATATAAATAATTATTTAGCCAATGTTTTCACATAGTGATAAAGATTTTTCATGTCTTTCTGAGCAGGAAAAGAGGAATATTTTACGTTTTCTGCACAATATTTTATTTGGGCCACAAAGATTTCTGAGACAAACTTTGTTTCTTCTTGTGGCACTGAAGGACTATCTGTATGGGAGAGCTGATATACGTACTGTGGATAAGAACTGGCATACAATTGAAATTCTTCATCTAAATTGGTTCCTACCTTGGCATTTGGATAGGATTGACACAAAAGTAGAGGTTATTTACTGTATGTACATTTCTATACACAGCTACAATTGGGTTCTTTTTGTTCCCTTTGTACATGCTAAGGAAAATTTTTTCCTTCATTCCTTCCGCCCTCCCTCCCTCCCGCCCTTCCCCTCTTCCCTCTCTTCCTTCCCTGCAGGAAAAATGCTAGGAAGAAAAGTATTCCAAAAAAGTGTGTAGAAGGGACCACCTTCTTTTCTTTTTTTGGTCATTTCGGTCATAAAAGTCTATTTACAAAGATCTTAGCTGTTTGGGTTTTTGTAGGTACTTTGCATCCTTGAAAGAAAATTGATACCATTCTTTCTCTAGTCTTCCAATGCCCTATGCTTTGCAAATGGTTGCTTTTGAGAGCAACTTGGAACTATTAACTGGTTCAGAATGTGGCAATATAGGCAGTGTCGGACATGCATTCATATGCCTATGAGACATCTGTTGAATACTAGCGCGGGAAATACAAGCGCGGGGATAAAGGACTCCCTTTCCGATTGGTTCCCGGGCGGAGCCGGTTCAATCCTCGCCCCGATTGGTCGAGCTACTCGACGCCCCATTGGCTCCTCGTTCAAACCCGGGGGTATAAATGTTTGGCGCGAACCACACCACGTTGAATCGTAGTCACTCTGTTCTCAATAAAGGTTGCTGTTGCATACCCGCTTGTCGCGTCCCTTCCCTTCACTCCAAGATGCAAAACTGGCGACGAGGATGGGATTCCGATTCCCGCGACCACGGAGTAGAACGAGCCAGCTGCCACCGCGTCTGAATCAGCACGAACGCTATCTCAGGCTGAGAACTCCGGCAGCGAACGCAAAAAAATTCTCCGTCCTCTTCCTCCCCTCTCCGGCTCCACACCACGATGGCATCAGCGCTTCCTCCTTTCGCGCCATTCGGATCCGCCGGAGAATCATGGGACGGCTTCATGGAGCGTTTCGAGTGCTACTTAATCGCATCGAGGAACCAGGCACAGACCGACGAGGAGAAATGCAGTTTCTTCTTGTCTTGCTGTGAGCCTTCCATGTTCGCCTCTGCGAGAGCCCTGGCCGCCCCGAGGCCAGCCTACAAACTCGGGTGGGACGAGCTGATGTCCAGGCTGAGGAACCACTACGCTCCCTCACCCTCTCTGATCGCACGGCGCTTCACCTTCCGCCGCCGAGTGCAGAAGCCCAACGAATCCATCAGCCAGTTTCTAGAGGCTTTGCGCACCGTGGCCGCCCAGTGCGATTTTGCAGACCTGGAGGAGAACCTCGTAGAGCAGTTTGTATGCGGGGTCCGCGACGCACATTTGCGCAGCCGCATGCTCCGGAACCACAAAATCACCTTGGTGCAAGCCGTGGAGACCGCACGAGCAGCGGAGCTCTCCGAACAATCCACGGCCGACATCGAACGCCTCCAGCTGAAAACCCCCGCGCAAACCGCCGCGGGGCCTTCCACCCAGACGAACCTCGTCGACGACCTCTCTCCTGCTGAAGACGAGGAGGAGGAAACCGTCGGACAAATGAGGACGCAGCCGAAGCGGAGGCCACACCAGCAACCACCGACGCCAGCTCAGCCAGCCTCAAACGCACTTTGCCGCGGATGCGGCGGCCGCCACAGCCGCACATCCTGCCCGTTCCGTTCTGCCGTCTGCCGCCGCTGCCGAGGAGAAGGACACCTCGCCAGGGTCTGCCGGGCTCTCGTGCCAGCCCCATCGTTCATGCAGCCCAGTGACCAGCGCCAGGCACCGCAACGCCGCCAACAGCCACGTCCTGCGAGGCGAGCTGAGGACTGCCACTCAACCTACCAGCCCTCCAGCGCCGACTGCGTGGTCTACCAGGCTTCCCACGTTCCCGCCGGCGATCGCAAAATCAGCACCGCCATCCGTCTCGAAGGTCAGCTTTGTCGAATGGAGGTGGACTCCGGGTCTTCCCGTTCTCTCCTATCTTGGGCCCTGTTTTCCCGCCTTTGTCCCGGGGTTCCCCAGAGCAAATTGCGCCCCGTCGGGGTCTCCCTCCTAGACTACCAGGGAAATGGGATTCCCACGGCAGGAATATTCCACATCCGAGTGGAATACGGAGATTTTAAGGGGAAACTCCCAGTTCTAATCGTCAAGAACGATCTGCCCGCCCTTCTTGGGTTGGATTGGTTTCCCGCCTTGGGCCTCACCATAGAGGGGGTGCACAGGGTAGTTCCCCTCACCGTAGATAGCGTTCTAGACGAGTTCGCAGATGTGTTCGATGGGAAATTGGGCTGTTATAAGGGCACCCCCATTTCCCTCTGCCTCGATCCCCAGGTCGCTCCCATTAGGCTGAAGGCACGCAGGGTCCCCTTCGCATTGAGAGCAAAGGTAGACGCTGAACTTGATAAGCTCATAGAGCAAGGGGTAATCGAGCCCGTAGATCACGCCCGTTGGGAAACCCCCATAGTCCTCCCGGTCAAACCCGACGGATCGGTGAGAATATGTGCCGACTATAAGTCGACCATCAATTTGGCCCTGCAGGCAAATCCATATCCGGTCCCCGTAGTGCAACACCTACTCCACTCCTTAGGGCAAGGCCGCATTTTCGCCAAGCTAGATATGGCACAGGCCTACCAGCAGCTTCCCGTAGACGACGATGCGGCTACAGCCCAGACCATCGTCACCCACCGCGGGGCCTTCCGCTGCCGCCGCCTCCAATTCGGCGTTTCGGTTGCCCCGGGGATTTTCCAGAGCCTCATGGAGCGGTTGCTCCACGGGCTCCCAGGCGTCGTGCCCTACTTCGATGACGTCCTGGTCGCAGCCCCCAGCCACTCGGAACTCCTGAAAATACTGCGGGAGGTCCTCACACGTTTTAGGGAGGCAGGACTGAAACTAAAGCGCAGCAAATGCGAAATTGCTGTTCCCAAAGTAGAATTCTTGGGTTTCCTCATTGATGCCCAAGGCATCCACCCCACTCCTTCCAAAGTTGCCGCCATCAAAAACGCACCTGCACCCACCTCTAGGGCGGAATTGCAGGCGTTCCTGGGGCTTTTAAATTTCTACGCCCCGTTTATTCCCCACAAGGCGTCGCTAGCTGAGCCGCTACACCGACTGCTTGACCGGTCAGCGGCCTGGCAATGGGGTAGCCGTGAAGCGCACGCGTTCGCGGCTATAAAAGACATTTTGACCTCATCGGCAGTACTAATTCAATATAGCGATAGGATGCCCCTAGTTCTGACTTGCGACGCCTCTCCCTATGGCATAGGGGCGGTCCTGAGCCATGCCCTCCCGAACGGCTCAGAGGCCCCCATAGCCTTCTATTCCCGGACACTCTCCTCCACGGAGCGGAACTACAGCCAAATCGATAAAGAAGCCCTGGCCGCAGTATCCGGCATTAAGCGGTTCCATGACTACCTCTATGGTAGGAATTTCACCCTTGTCACGGATCACAAGCCACTCCTGGGGCTACTGGCAGGCGACAAACCAACCCCCCCCCATTTTGTCTCCCCGCATGACACGCTGGACGGAGTTCCTAACGGCGTATTCGTATACGCTGTTATACCATCCGGGTAAGCAGCTAGGGCACGCAGACGCCCTGAGCCGCTGCCCCTTGCCAGAGACGGACACTGCCCACGTGCCCGCTCTCTCTATTTTGTCCATCGCCGAATCCGACCTCCCCGTCTCTGCCGCGGACGTCGCAGCTTGCACCAAGGCTGACCCCGTCCTATCCCAAGTAGCTTCATGGGTCTTGAGGGGTTGGCCCACGGAAAAGGTAGCGGAAGGATTCCGACCATTTAAAGCACGACAAGCAGAACTCGCCCTACACGGGGGTTGTCTTGTCTGGGGGGATAGGGTAGTGATCCCCACAGCCCTGCGGGCACGAATCCTGCCCGCACTCCACAAAAACCACCCAGGCATAGGGCGAATGAAAGCCTTAGCCCGTAGCTATGTGTGGTGGCCCTTGCTAGATTCGGAAATTGCAGACTACGTAGGCCGCTGCAGGATCTGCCAAAACTCTAGGCCGAATCCCCCCACAGCCGCCCCCCGGGAGTGGGAAATCCCTAGAGGCCCATGGTCCCGTTTACACATTGACTTCGCCGGCCCCTTCCACGGCCGAAACTTCATGATAGTAGTCGATGCTTACTCCAAGTGGGTGGAGCTGGTAATCATGACCTCCACCACAGCAGAGAGTACAGTGAGGGCCCTGCGTAAGATGTTCGCCACCCATGGGTTACCGGATGTGATAGTCTCAGATAATGGGCCCCAGTTTACCTCCACCACGTTCCAAGAATTCCTGGCAGAACAAGGAATCAGACACGCAGCCACAGCCCCTTATCACCCAGCTAGTAACGGCCGGGCGGAGCGCGCAGTTCGCTCGGCCAAAGAAGCCTTAGGCCGCATGGACCAGGGCGACTGGCAAGAAAGAGTGGCAGCTTACCTCTTGAGCCAGCACTCCATACCCTGCCCAACGACTAATAAAAGCCCCGCGGAGCTCTTGATGGGTAGGAGATTGCGAACCTCCCTAGACAGGCTCCATCCACTTTACGCAGGGGATCTGCCGAGCAACCTGGGGGCCCTCCCTTCCCACGCGTTTAAGTTAGGGGATCCTGTATGGGCCCGCTCCTTTTCGGGGGATCCACGGTGGGTTCCCGCAACCATCACAGCTCTGACCGGCCCCTGTTCCTTCAGGGTCGGTCTGGCCGACGGAACACAATGGAGGCGCCACGTGGACCAGTTAAGGCGACGCCTCCCCACGGAAACAGACGGCCCGAGCATCTCAGACACCCACTCTCAGCACGAGCCACCCTCGATGACCTTCCCCCAAACGGACCGCCTCTACCCGGGGAACGGGGGACAAGCCGATACGAACTTTTCGGACAGACGCGCCTCACCCGGCTACTCCCTTCCTCGAAGCCCTTATCGAGACTCTGAACCTACACCCCAACCAGACTACGCGGAGCCACTGTCGGACACTCCTGTTGCCACGGAGACGCCACCCCGGACAAATGGACATTGGGCACGGGGCCCGGGGCCAGCGCCATCTCACGAGGCCGCGTCGCAGATCCACCGCCCCGCCACAGACACACCTCCGCCGGCGGTTCCCCCCCCGACGACAACCGCCGGGGAGCTACGAAGGTCGGGACGAGAACGTCGCCGTCCCACCTTCTTACAAGACTATGTGTGCCCTTCCTAAAGGGACTCTTTGACTAGGGGGGGAGGGGTGTTGAATACTAGCGCGGGAAATACAAGCGCGGGGATAAAGGACTCCCTTTCCGATTGGTTCCCGGGCGGAGCCGGTTCAATCCTCGCCCCGATTGGTCGAGCTACTCGACGCCCCATTGGCTCCTCGTTCAAACCCGGGGGTATAAATGTTTGGCGCGAACCACACCACGTTGAATCGTAGTCACTCTGTTCTCAATAAAGGTTGCTGTTGCATACCCGCTTGTCGCGTCCCTTCCCTTCGCTCCAAGATGCAAAAACATCCTTCCTCCACCAGTAGAACTGGTTACCAGTTTGTTTATGCTTGTGATTTCAGGGGCTGGTTGTGACCTATAAACCTTACATGGCATACTGTAAATCCTAGGTATTTGAGAGACCGCTTATTGATAAAATACAAAAACAGAAAGTTAAACAAAATTTAAAATATGAAAGAAAAAGTGCAGGAAAGAAAAACAGAAATTAGAAAAAACAAGCAAAGTCACAACCCCTGGTATGCCCCAATTATGGGAGGAACCAGACAGAAAGCATCCAGACAGAAAGCCCAATATTTTTATTGTTGCCTTTATTAAAATACTACACACACACACACACACACACACACACACACACACACACACACATATATATATATATATATATATATATATATATATATAATTTGTGCTGATAAATAAATAAAGGGAGACTAGTATAGATCTATTTCAAGCTATTTAGCTCTCATCAGCTAGCCATACCCTTACTGGGATTCGAACCTGTGCTGTATTGCATCTTAGGCAAACGTCTTAGCCATTAAGCCACAGGTCTCCTCCTTATCAGCTGAAGCCAGGGAAGAAGGTATATATTTAAGGTCACAACCTCTGGTAAGCCCCAACCATGGGAGGAAGCTAACTGCCTCCATCATCTGTCAATCGGCTCGTCACAAGTCTCACTTAGTAATCAAGAAAGAAACCACTCAACTCCATTTTGCAGAATTAAGAGTACTTTTACTGATTATAAGTAAATAGAAGCTAAGCAAAGCTGGATCTGAGCAAAAGCGCACGAAAGCATTAGATACCAATACATGACCCATTCCCCTCCCCCTGGTAACTCCAGTCCATAGTCCAATCCAATATCTCCACAGCTGTCATGTGGGAGACATCTTCAAAAATAATCATCAGGTTGGTATGCCGGACAGTTGGCCTTGGCGGGAAACTCCCCTCCTTGCCACATGCGCAGACAATGGTGAGAACAACTCTCAATTAACAATCCTCCTGTACAGATTATTTCCCTCACCCAAATACCATGCCCTCCCTCCCCATTTCAAAGCCAAAAAGCAAGCAGCATAACAGAGGCTGACATTTCCCCTGGAGTGGGGAGGGAATGAAGATTTTACAGTATCCTTCCCCTGAAGTGGGGAGAGAATGGAGATTTTACAGTATCCTTCCCCTGGAGTGGGGTGGAAATGGAGTTTTTACAGTATCCTTCCCCTGCCATGCCCACCAAGCCATGCCCACCAAGCCACACCCACAGAACTGGTGGTAAAAAAAAATTAAATCCCACTACTGAATTTAGCCATTAAACAACTTCTAAAAACTGGACCATATGGCATCAGATTGCCAGATATTGCCTCTCTTTCAAAAAAAAAAAGGCCATTTCAAAGCATTAAAAAACAACAGCTTGTTATTATTGTTTCTCTCAGATCAACGCAAAATAGCACAGGTTTTGAAAGGCATGGGAGAGGCAGTAAGTCCAAAAATGGGGGTGAGATCCAGGCCCTCTTTAGATGTTCCTGGGGGTGGATGGAAGGTAAATCTTTGCAGGAAGCTGGTAAAGAAGAGGAAGAGCACCATTTTGGCCAGGTTCTCACCTGCACACATTCTTCGACCTGGAAGAAAGCATAGATGGCAAAAACAAAGAGTTTATTGGGTTTTTTTTTTTAAAAAAACCTATTTCACGTGTTTTTCCAATGTCCTATGGCTATGGAGAGATCAGCGCACTGAAAAACAACGATCATAGAGATGGAAAGAAGTTAAAATTCAATAATGGAATAGAGATGGACTGAGTACTAGATGACAGCAGATGTTCTGAATGTGAAAATAATGTCAAAAAAGAAGGAAAATAAATCACAACAAATGGAGCAATGGCCTCTTTTAAGTATCTCAGTATCACATTTCATTAGTTCCTCATGAGCATCCCACCTGCTTATCTAATTCTCTTCTCTTTGGAAATAATTTATTTCTTGGACTGAGAAACACCAGAGAAAGACTTCTTGAAAAGGATGTGAATGAAGATTTCATTGTAGTACATGCATACCCCTGAGCTCTGTTTTGCTGGCACAAATGGGGTGGGGTGGGGGCTGCATGCACACACAACACAAGCTCCATTTTCACTAGGAGAAGCACTGCGGGCAGGTCCTTTGCTGTTTCCAGGCCAGCTCCGCATGCTACAGCTAGGGACCCCATGGGCCAGATCCTGCCTGTGGGCCTTGAATTTGACATTCCTGGTTTAATTGTAGCCCTAGTTTGATTTTAATCCAATTTCCTTTTCTCTAACACTCTTTTTATCATATTATTTCATTTTCCTTTATTGTATTTTATGCTCTGAGACCTTGCTATAACAATAAAAGCTTAAGAAAAGTTAATAAAGGGGTAAAGCTAAAAATACCCAAAATCTGTGTCCATCTGAAGGCCCTGTCAGCCATGAAGGATGAAAGACAAGATTCATCCTAGACTGCCAAAAAGCAGAGATGATGAGGTCAGTGTAGCAGTAACTCTTGAGAGACCGCCTTCTGCCAATTACCTCCCTGCGACCAATAAGATCTCATAGATTAGGCCTCCTCCGTATTCCATCGGCCAGCCAGTGCCGGCTGGCAACTATAAGGAGGAGGGCCTTCTCAGTAGTAGCCCCGACCCTTTGGAACGAGCTCCCCGTGGAGATTCGTACCCTCTCCACCGTCCAGGCCTTCCGCATAGCCCTTAAGAACTGGCTAGCCCGTCAGGCCTGGGGACAAGGATAGCCGCCCCTCCCGAATGATGAATGTATGTTGCTTACTATTTTATAATATGTCTCTATGTCAATGTTTGTATTCCCCTCCCCTGATTTTATGTGAGCCGCCCTGAGTCCCCTCAGGGAAAAGGGCGGCCTACAAATATTAATAAAATCAAAAAATCAAATCAAAATCAAAAATCAAATCAAACTCATGCATAGGGTTGATGATTGCCCAGGCAGATTCTGGAATCAATATATTAGATCCCCAATGAGCCTGGCCACACATGTTGTCCATGAGGAGCAACCTTTGTCAAAATAAGGTCTCTGAGATCAAGCTTTTATCAGTTGTTTTCTTTTCAAACAAGGTGTTAAAAGTTGCCTTTATGGAACATAATCCATGACATCAGAGAATCTCACCTGCAGAGAAAGGCATGAAAGCATCTCTCTTCACAAAATTTCCTTCAGAGTCAAGAAAATGCTCAGGATAGAATTCATGAGGTTTCTCCCACTGGGATTCATCATGGAGCACAGAGCCCAGCAATGGAAATATGTATGTTCCCTAAAAATTTAATGGATTTTAAAAAAAGAACTATATGAAAATGAGTATGTAAATTTAATACATGGCTATAGAAATTATTATAGTTGTTTTGTAAATTGTTTATTGAGAAGTAAATATTTGGCCTGGAGCAACATCCAATCCCTCCCTCCCCGCCCAAATACAATTATGATTTAAAAATGGTATTGCAAAGATGCATAATGAATTAATTACTGGGCATGAAAAACAGACGGGTTCAAAAAATTAAAACATGAAGCAAATTAATAGATTGTCCATTGAACCAATTCTAAATACCTCTTAAGCTGTATTTTATCATGCTGAAAAAGAGGACTAACGAGACTAAACAACAGATCATGTAATATCATTCTCATAGATAATGGATCTCAGGTTGGTTCCTGTTTGCTTATATGCAGGTAGACAAGGAGGGAAAATAAAGCAATAAACCAAGACGAGGTAGAAATAAAAGAATAAAACAAGAGAAGAAAGCATCTTTCATAAATCAAGAGTGGGGACAGTTTAGGAATTCCAGATGCCAAAGGAAGACATTTGCCACTGGCACTTTGAGAGATGCATCTATGAGTGTTTTTCTAAAGGGATAACGCTCTATGTGGCCTTATAGCTCTATACTGTAGATCAACTTGTTTCAGCCCATTCCATTCATTTAAGGACTGACTCGTTTACCACATCATACATGATAGATTAGATCTTGTACAATGCAGGGATTTTAGATTGACCACCTTGGGGATGAAGAAGCCTTTGAAAGTTACGTCCACGGTTGTTGCATGTGGCACATTGAATGGAGCAATATCAGCAAACCTTTGAACTTCATGAATTACAGCATTGGTGTAAGGCATTTTGAATCGGTCTTCTGTCCTTGGCTGACGAACCCCAATCTCTTTTGCAATTTCTTCTTGGACCTTCCCTGGGAGAATAGAATCACATCACGATGATTCCATAATTTAAATTTTGCTTTAAATGGGAGTTTATGCAAAAATTCCAAAGTACATTTATAGTCCAGATCTGAAGATAATCATTTGTGATCTATGCTTGTAATTTTTATTTTGGTACTTTTTTCCCTTTTATTCACCATATATCTTATTCTATGATTATGCCTGTGCAGAAAAACACTTATTTATATTAATTATTTATATTTTAAGGTATAGAGATTATGAAATGATTATTGAGATATAAGGAATCAATTAAGGGAATATTGTCCTTCTTGGAATGTATAAATCTTAGCAGAAAACTCTGATTACAGATAAACAGAGTTGGAAGGGACCTTATAGGTCATCTAGTCCAACCCCCTGATCAAACAGGAGAGCCTACACAATTTCTGACAAATGGTAGACCAATCTCTTCTTGAAAGTCTCAAGTGATGAAGCTCCCATGACTTTCGAAGGTAAGCTGTTCCATTGGTTGATTGTTCTCACTGTCAGAAAGTTCTCCCTTATTTCTAGGTTGAATCTCTCTCTCCTTGGTCAGTTTCCATCCACTATTAATTGTCTGGCCTTCAGGTGCTTTGAAATATAGCTGGACCCCCTCCTCTCTCTGTGGCAGCCCCACAAATATTGGAAGATGGCTGTCATGTCTCCCCCAATTCTTCTCTTCACTAGACTAGTCATGCCCAGTTCCTGTAACCGTTCTTCATATGCTTTCGTCATATGAGAAATCATCCTGGTTTCTCTCCCCTGCACTTTTTCTAGAGTCTCAACATCTTTTTTATAGTGTGGTGACCAAAACTGGATGCAGTACTCTAGGTTTCATCTTACTAGGGTTTATAGAGTAGTATTAATCCCTCACTTGATCTTGATTGTATCCTTCGGTTAATTTAGGATAGATTTGACTTCTTGGCTGCCACTGCACACTGCTGGCTCATATTTAGCTCATTGTCCACAAACATTGCAAGATCTCTTTCACAGTCACTGCAATTAAGCCTGGTTTCAGCAAGTTTATATGCGTATATTTTGATTTTTCTTACCGGTGTAGGACTTTACTTTTCTCTACATTGAATTCCATTTTGTTAGATAGGGCCCAGTGTTCAAGATCCATCTGGATCTTGAGCCTATCTTCTAGGATGTTGGCTATTCCGGTCAGCTTAGTATCGTCTGCAAATTTGGTAAGTTCCTCTTGTATTCCCTCATCTAAGTCGTTTTTTAAATATTGAAGTCTTAGCTCTCTTCAGTCTTAGCTCATATTCAGCAATAATGAGAGGTGATAGGAGCATAACACATGTTCTGTGACTGATACATCTTCTAGAAATCCCTGAAAGTACTTGTGTGAACCCTTCATATGGTGACATCTTATAATCACTCTCCATCACATTAATTCCTTCAAATATAAATAGATGGGGCAACTCATTCTTGCTTCTTAGTCTGCCCCCCCCCCCATGTTAGAAAGGTAAAGGTTCCCCTTGCACATGTGTGCTAGTTGTTTCCGACTCTAGGGGGAGGTGCTCATCTCTGTTTCAAAGTCGAAGAGCCTGCGCTCTCTGAAGACATCTCCATTTTCATGTGGCCAGCATAACTAAACATCAAAGACACACGGGACACTGTTACCTTCCCACCAAAGGTGGTTCCTATTTTTCTACTTGCATTTTTACATGCTTTCAGACTGCTGGGTTGGCAGAAGCTGAGACAAGTAACTGGAGCTCACTCCATTGCAGGATCATCGGAATTTGAACCACTGAACTGCCGACCTTTCTGATTGACAATCTCAGAATCTTAGCTACTGAGCCACCACGTCTCATCCCCCGTGTTATTTGGCAGGTAATTTTATACTTGTATTGAAAATCAATCAAATTAAAAATGCTTACTTTGAACCTCTGGATACTTCATCATTAGGAGTAAGGTCCAGTACAAAGTGTTTGAAGTTGTATCCATGCCAGCAATAAATAGGTTATCCACAACACTTATAAGATTATCATTATGGAAATAGCTATTTGTTGACTTCTTATTCTCCTGAAGAGTATAAAGAAAAGATATCAAGGACATTCAATATATGCCTATAATCTACATACATGAACAGATGTTACAGTGGCCTCCAAATTTCCAGTATCAGGAGATTGCAAGAGTTGTAGTTTACAAAAACTGGAACTGTGTTTAGCTTATCTGTAATAAATATCAGGATTAATATCTACAGTGGGCTATCAAACTATATATTAATAGTGACCAAGTCTTGCAAGGCAATGGGACGTGAATGCGAGAAGAAGATGGTTGTGAGGGCAGCTGCTTTTTCACCAGTTGGAGGACTTTTCAGTGGCCTGCGGCCAGCCACCAGCCTCTTTGAGAGCCAGTATGCAAAGAGGTGGCGCAAGCCAGCGGAGACTGGGCGGACGGAGTGACCAGCGGCAGGGAGACTGGTTTGAGGGTATGCCCAGCTGGCCATTGTTACTAATTCACCAGACTGTGCAAAATGTCTGCCACCGGTTCAGGGAAACTGGTGCGAACTGGCTGAATATCACCTCTTGTCAGAAGACTGTGAGAGTTTTATTTCACAAAAACTGGAGGACAGCGTGTTGCTTATTTGTAAGGATTATTATTTATAATGAGGGGGGAAAGGCTATCAATATATTTACAGCAATTTATTGAGCATGATTAAATCTAGACTCGAGATTTATGCTTATAGAAAGCCTTATTAAAGAAACGAAAACGAAATATAAGCATCCTGAATATGTCACGTATATACCTTCTTCAAATAGCCTTTAACTTATGACCATTCCTTGCAACAGCATTTCAAGTTAAAATGATAGGAATCAAATTGTGCCACCTCTTTGCAACCAATTCTTGGAGTTCCCACAATTACATGATCCTGCTTTGGGTGCTTGGCAGCCATCTAGCACTTACTATAGTTCAGTGACTGTGATTACGTGTGTGCCTTTTGCAATCTTCCTTGCTGTTTCCTCCATAAAGATAGGGGGGGCAGCAGGGATTTTCTGGGGTAAGTCTTTCCACTTGCCCCTCTGCACAACACCACACTCCTTCCCAAGCCTCAACTGCCCCCTCCCTTGCAACCTTGAGCACCTCAAAATCCCATGGACACCCTCAGTCTCTCCCCATCTGGCAGCAATCACTCCTGGGATGGCAACTTCCTGTCGGTTTCTCCCCTGGTTTTGGCTGTAGGAAGCCCTAGGCAGTTGTGAAGAAGTCCTCTATTAACAACCATTGCAATTCAGTTAACAATGGCAATTGGAAATGCATGGATTTCCATCACTAAGCAATTCGGTTGTGGTTTACAACCATTGCTCAGTAACAGAAATTCCAGGCTGAATTGTTGTCATAAATCAAGGATTATCTGTATTGAGTTGCAGACTATAGTGGAGTGGCTTGCAAAGTAAACTTTAAATCGGAGATTATATTTTTAGATCCTATATGCAGCAAAACTAACCTTTGGTTGTGTTTGTGGCATGCTGGCTAAAATGAGTGGCAGGTTTTGTGTTCTATGATTAGCAGGGAGCGTTAACACTCATATCCTGCCAGAAAGAATTATGCCAAGATCTTGATTGACCAAAAAGATGATGGATACTAGGGTTTATGGACACATCTGTTTATGGCATTTTTATTTTGTAGGCATTTCTTAAAACTTGTGATAATGAGAAACATATGGTAAAGCCTATGAATTATTAAATGAATTGAAATAAAGAAAAATTAAAATGTTTCCTGTTTTGGAATTTAAGAGAAAATGGGAAAGGAACTTGATTTAAATGAAGACAGCTTGATCTTGTGGATTGGCATTTATCAATGTATGCAGGGGAATTAAAATTAGGATTAATTGCCACAGAAAGAGCAGAAATATATATCAGAATACATGAACTCAGGACATCCTTCTACCATGGCTGTGTATGGAAGCGCATAGACTGAGTAACTGTTGCACGTTGATTTTCAGTGAATGGTGACAATGGAAGAACCAGGAATGAGTATGGAGAAAAATTGTGATTAACTTTCCCCACCTCTCTCTGTCACTTCTTCTCAATGCTTAGTCAATGCTTTCTTTCATGAAGAGTGATCTAATTTTAAGTCACATGAAGAAGAAACATTTCAGATTTCAGAGCTCACCTTCACTTTTCCATGGATTTTCGTACTAAAGGTAATCCTTGACTAATGACCACAATTAGACATTGAGAAAAGTGGCTATTAAGCGAGACCCGCATGTGATAGCTTCACTCAACTGCTAAAAAAACAACAAAAGTGTTACTTTTTACAGGGAAAAATTCCAGTTATTGTAGTAGCTTTAACAGTTATGCAAGGAATAAAGACATAACACAAGGAATGAATCTGTTGGCCATCAAGAATGCTGCAAGAAGTCTTGCTAAGAGAAACCTCTCAAGAATTCAGGAAGAGGTGGAGCTACCAAAGAATGAGAAATCTTATATCTTGGAGGGGGTCTTGAATGTTGTTTCAATTTTTTTAAAACATGATCACCTTTTTAACCAGCCTTAGCTGTTTAATAGTGTCTTGGTTGGTGTAGGTTATTAATTTTTATTATTTTTGTTTCAAGTTTATATCCCTACAGAACCTGAGAATGAGATTACACAAATTCCAAACTATACTCAAGCCTTGCTTTCACTCCAGGGAACTGTTTTCCTGGACATTTCTAAAGCAAGGATTTTCCCCAGCTGCATGTATTGTTGTACCAGCCAGAATATTTTTAAAACATGTGAAAGAAAAAACATCAGCTACAATTCCTTGCATACTTGAAATGCTTTATTACCTTTTTCTGCCGAACAAGAAATGCATCAATAAATGTCCTCTGATTATTTTCATCAAACTGTTTGAGATTTTCAAGGAATGTGGCCTGTATGAACTCATGATACTCTTTTCGGTTTTTCATTATTTTTTTAGGACCATCCAAAAGGAATCCCAACTTGGGAAACACATTATATATCTGAAACAGTATAGAATAATAAGAGAGATAGCAAATTAACAGAGTGGAATACTATGAATATATTTTATGGTAGACATCTCAAAGCATTTTTATCCAAATAGGTTTGTTCCATAGTCTTCAAAATCATCATCATTATCAACAACTATGAAATATGTGGTATGATAAATCAAGTTTTCTAATTAATTAAGAACCAAATCTCACAAATTAAACCTTAATAAACTGTAGGGTTGAAGTTTATTTCATATGAAAGATTACATTACCAACACCGAAGGGGTTCCTAAAAGGTGTAAATTTTCTTCAACTAATTCCAGTAATCTTAGCAGTGTAGCATCTTCATATTCAAATCTCTTGCCAAGTAAAAAAGAAACTATGATATTGGTAGCTGCAGCTTTCAAAATTCTTGCTGGGTCAAATGGTTTTCCTGGTCATGAGCAATAAATTAAAACAGAATTGTGAAAGAATCCCAGAATTAAACCTGTTCTTCATGACCTTAAGATTGGGGATAAAATTGCTTATAAATAGCATTTATCATAGAAACTACACTCTGCATAGAAGATAGCAAGAGAACACAGGTTTATGAGCTAAAATTTACTGTCAGCAAAGTCAAAGAATAATTCTGTGAACCATCCTTTAAAAACCAGAATTAATTACACACAATGTAGTACTAGAGTCAAGCATCATTTGGAGTGAGAAGCAGTTACATTTCTTATGACAGGTAAAATGGGGCAGCAGCATTCTAGTCCCTGTGTTCAATCCCAGTTCTTCCCATTTGAGAGGAATCTAACTTTTATCTACAATTTGTTTCTGCTGTTACTTGAAAAAAAATTAAACTGTTACAATAAGATGTTTTAAGGACCTAACTTCCCACCCATCATTACAAAAGTGTGTGATCAGAGAGCCCTGTAATCCGAAACAGAGAATGCTGGGCTATAAGAATAAGCTGACATTGTCAACGGAACTAATAGACTAATAGAACTAAGTTGATTGGCTGATTGAAGGCTGATTTATTGTAACTTCCTGATAGACTTTACCCTGGTTTGCTTGTCTCTTTCCTTTGATCTATTTTCTAGCTCTGAATAACTTTCATTTTTCCATAAGAAAATCACAGTGTGTTCCTGGGTAATGAAAATGTTTTCACTTGATTTACATTTTTATTGGACATTCATTACAGGGATTTTGTATTTTATTACTTTGCAAAAAGTGTGGAGCTTGTTTTTTAATTTTTCTTTTAATTTTGGATCAAGGTATCCAGAAAATACTTTCCCTGCTTCTCTATTTTCTTATTCTGATGGATATTAATTTCGTGCATGTTTCCTGTGTTTAAAGAATTCTCTTATCTACCATTGCTAAATTACATAAAACAATAAGATATCAGATTACAGACACATATTACAGTGGCTGGAGTATGAAAAAATAACACACCGTAATGTGCAATTCCTACTTGAAAGTTTTTTTTTTTAAAGTTGAATGAAATGATGGCTTCAGAAAATATTCAGATACAAGTAAATGCAGATAAATCAGATTCACGAAAGGAATGTGATCTGAAAGTAACAGATTCATTGTCAAGAAATATTTTATTATTCATTTATTTATAAACTTTATTGGCCTCCCCTCTTATCATAGGACAAAGTGCCCAAACCGGAAGACATGTGATCGTGCACCAGAGCCCTGGAAACCCAATGACCAGCTGGCCAGCGTGCATGCATGCCTTGGAAACATGACAACCAGTTGGCCAGAGCACATGCTCATGTTGGAAGCCTAATGGCCAACTGGCTGAACTGGGGTGATGGCGTGCATGCCCACAGAGAAGGCTTGGCATACTATCTCTGGCATGCGTGCCATAGGTTCACCATCATGGTCATAGGGTAACTCTAGGCAGCTTACAGGGACATACAGAATTAAAACATAAACAGTTAAAATTAGACATTAAAACCAAGGAGATATGGGGAGGGGGAAGGAGGGGTCAGTCAACCACCTACTTATGGACCCTACAGACTTAGAACTCTCCGAGTTTATTGCCTGCCTGATGTTCAAGCCTACAAGAGCAGAAAACTGAGTGGATAAATAGATAAATTAGTCTTCCTGGAGAGGATTGAAGAAAATTGAGGAATGGATTTATCACATTTAACTGGAAACCAATTTCATCTGGATTTTTTGGGGAAGATAGATCAACTTTGGATATTGAACATTATATTTATCCAGACAATTATTGATAAGAGGTGGTATTAAGAAGGAAAAATGGATATTTGATCCAGGATGAATCAATGCTAACTGTTGGAATGATTTGGAATAGGTAAGAAGCCGTGGTAAATTTTCTACAAGTTGATTACAATAAAAGTTTGTTAACAGAGGATTTTGAAACTTCAATCTTGCTTTTTAAATATTATTATCATTCTTGTGGAAGGAGCCAGACAGGGCTCAAGAGGCGGGTCAGATGTGTCATCAGTCTAGAGTACCTTTGTGGCCACAAAAGTCCAGTGCACCTTGAATTCCATTGAGTCTTGTCTATTGCCAATTGTCTATTGCCAATTTGCCTTCACCATTAGTAATTCAGATTCTTGAAGAAAACCTATGTTTTTGATAAACCTTTTTATTCACTTGAACTGCTCTGACCTCTGATTTTCCTGTATTTGGCATTAATGTGAACTACTAGTCATAGCTTCAGAGCCCAGAACTGCAGCAAGAGTGGACAAGTCGGCTGTACACTCTCTCAGCAGATGGCAAGATGGCATGTAAGACCAAATGTGCAATTTTTCACCAACTGATTCAACAAGTTCACATCCTGTCTCAACCTGGTCTTCCAAAACAACTACAGACACCTGCCTCACCTGTCTTTTCCTAGGAGGAGTCATAATTTATTTAAAAGCTGTCATTAATGTGATAGAATAGGAAAATAATTGCTTACCATTTAACTTGTGAAACAACTCAGATAAAGCAACTGGTTTCCTAATTGATGGAGAAATTGAAATTGGATGTATAATTTTATACATTGATAAACCAGGAGTTTAATTTTATTGGTATGCAAGGGCAGATCTTCAAATCAACAAAGTGGTTCATATATCACATTTGGCCATATGGTGTTTTGTTTGGTTCTGGGAAGCCAACCAATAGTGGTGTCTTCAACAAAGGGGAGAGTAAAAATCATTCAGTAATTTACTCTGTTCTTAGCTAGATTTCAGTTGCTTCCTTTCTGTGATTGATTATAGTTGTAATAATCATTATATGTCCAGTGCTGACACCCATCCTCCATGTTCCTGATCTGGGTCTGCCAGGACTTGCAGGTGGCAGCCACAGCATGGGGTTCAAATGTCATCATTTGTTTCATCAGCAGGTCAGAAAGGAGTCATCTGGGCCAACAGCCTCAGAAAGAGGACCCCCCAACCTAAGGTGATGAAGAGTCCCACCAATGGGGAGGCCTTGGAGGAGGAAAATGCCGAAGATGACCCAATGGTGAGTGCACCCATCCATCCTTCCAAGCCAATCCTTCCTTCCATCCATCCATCCTTCCAAGCCACCCATCCATCCTTCCAAGCCAACCTCCAAGTACCCGAAACGGGGTTGGAAGGGGAAGTTGAATAGGGTGACCAGATGTCCCGCATCTGGCAGGACTGGCATGCCTTTTCATAATTTTTCCCGCGTCCCGGGCCGTTTTATATTAAAAATATAAAATTTTTGTCTTTGAAGACTGTTTTATTTCGTTTTCATTTTCATTTTATACAATCACTTATATACTGTGCAATTAAGATTCCACCATAGAGAACCAACATAACACTTCAACCTTCCATACATCCTTTCTTCTCCCCCTCCAACTTTCATTTCTCCCCTCCAACATTCCCCTCTTCTACTTCCCCTCCCCCTCAAACATTCCTTTCTCCCCTTCCCTCCATCTCACCCTCCTTACATTCCCCTCTCACTCCCTCTCTACTCCTCCCTCTTCTTTCCCTCTACTCCTCACTTCGGTGTACTTCTACTATTAATCTATTCAATTTGTATTTTATACTAAAATTGAAAGAAAAGAAAAAAAAAGAAAATAAAAGGAAAAGAAAAAAAAAGAAAAAGGAGCAACAGTATACAAGTGCGTTCTTATTGTTTTGGAAATTGAAACTATATTCCCCCCTCCCCCCTCCCCCCTGTAAGCCCCCCTCCCTACCCCCTTCCGACTTCCCAGATCCCATACCCGGCATAGCTTTTTATCAAACACAGTCTAGAGTATATTAGAACCAAATAGATTAAAAATTAAAAGATAAAAGAGAAAGGAAAAAAGAAAGGAATAAAAAAAAACAAAAAAAAGGGAAAAATCAATAAACTCTCTACCTTGAGCTCAGCTTCCCATCATTATTAGAACTTAAACAATGTACATCATTCCTGATCTCAATTAATTAATTGCTTGCAGGATTTCAAACTATATTGAAACCAAATAAGTTAATCAAATAAAATTGTACTCTAGCTAGGGGCCTTATCTCTTTATCTAAGTATCTGTCTATTTCCAAACCTTTAATTTGTCCCTTTTATACCTCCTTCTCTATAAAGCAATTTAAACACATCTCAAATTCTTCTCTCGGTTTCCTTTTCCAACTCTTCTCGTCCTGCCTCTACCCATGTCCATATATATATTTTATTTTCATCCGTACTCCTCTCATATTTGCTCCGCCTTCCTGCAAACTCCCTGGGTATATCCTTCCAAACATTATATTCAAGTAACAGTTTATACAAAAATCAACTTACTTTCTGGCTCAAAATAAGCTCTAATTCAACCTTCACTACCCTCCCATCTACACCACACTTCCCAACTCCATTCAACCTGAACCACGATCCAGGAACACCACGATCTCTGCCCTCCTCACCCTAGAAAATAAATCATGAGCAATTTATATAAAAGTTCAGAGTTATCCATCAAGTCTTTTTTAAGTCCCATACAATATATTTTCCGAGGAAATCAGCATTAGTTCTTTCAGCCTTAATGTCTCTTCATCGATATACAACTATACCATTTTATGCAAGACAGAAGTCACAGATTATTGTTCAAATTAAGAATTAAGCAAATGTTTTGGAAGCACGACTAAGTCCTTGTTCTCTGCTCTTCTGCCCTTCCGGAGGGGGAAAGCGATACCTCCTGCCTTGTAGTTGTGTGTTTTGTTGTTTCTCTTCTACTTCTCCTTGTCTTTCTCCAAGTCCGGGTGATTCAGGATGTCCCGCCTTTAGGATCTTATAATAAAAATCTTGGGCTTCCCAAACAGAGTTGAGACGATATTTTTGGTCATCAAATGTAACTATAATACCAAATGGCACATCCCATCTGTACTGTATCCGACAATTTCTGAGTTCTTTAGTTAGAAAAACATAGTCTCTCCTGGCTCTTAACATTTGAGGTGGTATTTCTTTGAAAACGATCAAGTCCTGTCCATCAATTCGCAGCCTGTTATTATAAAACTCTTGTAATATCGCATTTCTGGATTCTCTTGTAGCAAAATATATAATTATATCTCTCGGAAGCTGTCTCTGTTTTGCCGCCCACGAATTATGGCAGTAAATTTTTTGGATCTGCCAATCAAAGTTGAGTCCCGGACTTCCCACCAAATGACTGAAAGCCTCAGAAAAAGTCTGTTTCAAATTCTCCTGTTCATTTTCACGCAATCCCCTAACTCTTATTGCAAGCGCCGTCTTTTTATAATTTGTCATAACAAGTTGTTTTTCTTCATTTTCAACTTCCTGTTGCAACACTTCAATTTTAGATGTCAGGTTAGAATTAGCTTCCTCCAAGAGTTCCAGCTTATCTTCCATTCCAGCAATATAATCTGTCATTACAGTTATGACTCCTATCATATCCTCCTTTGTTTGAGCAATCTTGGCATCAAGCTTGTCACATAAGTCCGAAATAAGTTGCTTCATTCCTCTCTAAATTCTTTAAGAGTTTCAAAAAGAAATTCTTTCGTTAACAAATCTCCAGTAGAGGGCGTAGAAGGCAAGAGCTGCGGCTTTGTAGCAATTACTTGGGATGTGTTGTTAAAAAAACGTCTGGGCTGCTTTGATTTCAGAGCCATTATAAAAAGGAAACAAACAGAGTCTCTGCTCACGTTGGTTTAAGATAAGATACTTTCAATAAACTTTTGGCAATTGATAAAAAGAAGTCTTCAAGGAAACAGGGCTAATTAATTTGTGAGAAGTTATTCCCTTGATTCTGTGCCAGGAAGGTGGAAATATATCGTATAACAAATGCGGAAGCTATAAAATCGCCATTTTAAAAAACAATTAAACAAAGGAGTTTTTTATAAAATTGAAGCTGGTATTTTGAATAATAATAATAATAAAAAAAGGGTTCTCAGGAATGGTCACTGCTCGGATTGATTTTAAATAACTTAGTTTCAAAAATTTGTCCTGAGGGGGGGGGGGTAACTTGCCTTGAGCTGAAAAAAGACAGCTGAGAAGATCTGGCCGGAGTGAATGACTCAGCTTTTGTTGAACCTTCTTCTCCGTTCACAGCCAAAAAAAAAAAGAGCTGTGAACTACAAAGAGGATTCTAACGACTGAGTCCCTCCCTGCTTCTTTCTTGCCTGAAAAAAGAGATATCTATAGATCTAAAGAGATATACGAACCAGAACTCTGAGGGTAGCTCCGTTGAGCTACCGGCGACGGCAAGCCCCTCCCCCCTGAACAAAAATATAAAATTTTTAATCAAGCCCCCCCCCCCCCCCCAGTCAATGGTGTCCCTCTTTACCAATCTGAAAATCTGGTCACCTTAAAGTTGAAGCAGCCGTGGACACGGGTTGAACTTGGTGCTTAATCAGCATGTCAATTGTCAAGCAACTAGGCATACGCACAAGACTTCTAGCCTGCCCCATTCGGGTTGAGCAGGTAGATGGAACACTGACAAATGTGACACCACATGTTTGACAACCGTGGACTAAATGGTTCCATTTGCTTGATTCCTTATCTGAAATGTTAATAAGCTAGAGGATTTCATAATCCAATGTACATTCCAGTGTTCCCAATAATGGATTGCTGTGCAGTTCAAATAAGTTTAAATCTGTTTTGCAATGCCTTCATTAAGTACTGCCCACGGAGTAAGAGAGTGAATGATAAACAACTAAATATAAATCAAATTCCTAGGGAGAAGATAGAATATAAAGGCAAGTGATTTAGTGTAAGGGGCAGTATGAGGATTCAGTAGAAACGCTAGCTGAGTTTCTGCTTAGTGCAATAGTTTGTAATACATGTTTGTATCATTTCTGTTTGCAGATTTCATTCCAATTGTTGCTGAAAACCTCTTCTGAAAGGAAATGGCTTGGACTGGACTTCTTTTATTATTATTGGTATTCATTCTAACAGCTTTATTCCTTTTCAAAATGGGTAGTTCCCAGAGTAACAGCTCCCAAAACCTTCCACCTGGACCCAGGCCCATACCTATTTTGGGAAATCTGCACATAATGGATTTCAAGAGGCCTTTTAAGACAATGATAAAGGTAAACCTTATGATTAACAACTATGAATGTTCTTTGCCAAAGTGTATTGATGCTGATATAAAAGTTTAGCAATTTATCAGGTTATCCAGTTAACTAGAAAAAGATTGCTATGCTCCCGGTTGGTTCTAAGGATTCTTTGAAAATGTATAAAAATGACATTAACTTGATGTTGCATTTGTTTATATATGCACAAGGATTATACAAGCAAAAATCTTTGTTAATAGGATATACATTTTTCTAATTGTTTATCTGACTCTTGAACGGATTGTTAAAATTGCCTATGACTATGTAGAGCAGGGGTGCCAAAATCACATCATCACAGCAGCATCATTGGGACTTTTTTCCCCTTTGCTAAACTAGGTGTGGGCATGGCCACCACCTGACGCATTCTGCCCGTGGGCCTGGAGTTTGACATCCCTGATGGAAAGGAAAATGTAAAAATTCTTTACATGTACTAAAAGAGTTTCTAACATATTTTAAGAAGATATATTTTTTAGCAAAATGGCCCATGTTTAAAGCTTTCTTCCATATTATCTGCTCCAGAGTATTTTTCCAAAATGCTGAATGAAAAACTTAATTTTGAATCTTACTTACATTACATTTACTTTAAATATAACAGAATTTAAAACATTAAAAGGGACATGATGGCTCAGTGGCTAAGACACTGAGCTTGTCGATCAGAAAGGTGAGCAGTTCAGCGGTTCGAATCCCTAGTGCTGTGTAAGCTCCCGTTACTTGTCCCAGGTTCTGCCAACCTAGCAGTTCGAGAACATATAAAAATGCAAGTAGAAAAATAGGGACTACCTTTGGTGGGAGGGTAACAGCATTCCGTGTGCCTTCGCCATTTAGTCATCCTGGCCACATGATCACGGAGACGGCTTTGGACAAATCTGACTGGTCGGCTTTGAAATGGAGATGAGCACCACCCCCTAGAGCCAGGAATGACTAGCACATATGTATGAGTGGAACCTTTACCTTTAGCTAAAGCATTATATGATTGGAAATGTTTCCCACTTCCAGGGATTTATTCTAGATTTCTGCTATGAAATTCTAAAGTTTTTACAAAAGAATGTGAAATATTTGTAATAAAAATTAGAAATGAGTTAATCTATAGTTTTTAGGCAGTGTTGCGTATGATGGATCAAGAATGGTGCTGCATATGAAGGAATAGAAATAAAAACATTGAAATTATTATTATTGAAAATGTTCTCCCACAATAAAAGGTATAAAAGCCGATTTTTTGTGGCTGTATCTTCAAATCAGTCCTGCACAGCTGATTCATCTAAAATTTACAAAAACCTTGGTGAACTTTTGTCATGAGTATCCAATGGGCAATAATATTTGTATTTTTGTTAAAGGTGTAATAAAAAATTTGGTAAGCTTTTTTCAAGTGTTTTAACCACACTGCAATGCCGTGTTTGTGTGTGTGTGTGTAGTGTAGTGTAGTGTGTGTTTGTGTACCAGTGATGGCTAACCTTTTTGTGCTTGCATGCCAAAAGCGCATGCATGAGCATGACAACATGTACCTGCACCCTGCCACCCCTGCGCATGTGCGACCCCTCCATGCCCCAGTTTGGGCATAGCAGGCCCCCCTGAAGCCTCCTGGGACCAAAAATGAGGTCCGGGGAACTCTCCACAACCCCGCACTCCCCCCTCAGTGCATGCCTACACTGTTAAAGGAGTTATGTCGCAAGCTTTATTCCTTGCTAGCATTCATCTCCATTGTTCAGTGATGCATTTCCTACCTCTCTACGATTTACCTCTATCTCCTCCTGTGAAGCACTTCCTGTTCCTGTTGGATGTATATCAATGGCTTGATACCTGAAAATCAGCTGGTAGGCGGTGCATGCTTGGTGGAGCTCAGCTGAGGCTCACATGCCGGCAGAGAGGCCTCCGCGTGCCACCTGTGGCACACGTGCCATAAGTTCGCCATCACGGGTATATATACTATACTATATTATTATGCTATAACTTATAGCATAAAAAAAGAAAAAAATACTTCAATTTTGGATTTGTGAGACATGATTTTTTAACAGAATTGTCCTTATGTGAGTTTAATTGTTGATCAAAATTGTCTCTCATTTTTCATTTGCTGAATTCCAGTTGTCAAAAGAATATGGTCCCGTTTTCCGTCTTCAAATGGGATCCCAGGAAATGGTGGTGCTGACTGGCTATGAGACGGTCAAAGAGGCTTTGGTGAACCAGGCAAAGGCATTTGCAGAGAGGCCCATCGTCCCCATTTTTGAGGATTATGCAAAGGGCTTTGGTAAATTATTTCATTCTGGATTGTAGTTGACAATCCTTGCAAAAATCTAATCAATATTATCTATATGTGATTCTCATTTAGCAACTGCCGCAGATAATGGCTATTTGCTAATGTAATAATAGCAAATGTAGTAAAAAGAAACATTTTTCAACCAATACACACACTTGCACCAACATTTCTGTTCACCGGAGTAACAGTAATGCTGGTGTTGCTGCACCAGAGAACTTTACCTAAATGACATGGCAGCAACCAGTGATGTTCGATCTTTGTAGTGTTGGAATTGGCTGGTCCAATGTCTAAGGAAAGAAATGGGGGCTGTTCTCCAGAGCCTCATTTAGATGATCTCCTACTACTTCTCTTTGCAAGAGACACCAGGATATTTTACATGCTGGACTGCAATCATTATTCATCATAGGCAGCTTATACTTTAAACCTTCTCTTGCTAACATTCACACTTAAGCAACCAATTGATCAACCAATTGGTATCAATTGGTATTGGTATCAACCAATACCTATGGCATTGGCTATGCTAAAGTAAATAAATGTTTGCTTTTCCTTCATTTTATTTTAAAATATTTTTTAAGAGCAATAGTGTCAATGACTATATAAACAATGTGTTGTCTGGTTATAGTTAATGTGAGCAATAGCCATCGTCGTCATCGTCTTCATCATCATCATAATGTTCATTAGTAGTGATCATATAATAACAATAGTTTCTCAACATAATATTAATACTTAATTGTTAACATTAAATCATATTAATAATAAACATATCATAATAAACCCTTATGGTAAAATTAATCCTTCTCTTATAACTTTAAATGTTCTAACTTTTGTTATTGTTATTTAACCATTGATAAAACAAATCCCATGTTTCAAAATATTCCGTTATCTTCCATCTCTTTAATTTCAAGTGTTAATCTATCCATTTCTGCACATTCTGGCATTTTTAAAATTTATCTTCTCTTCTGTAGGGATTTCCACACCTTTTCAATGTTGTGCAAAAACAATTCTGGCCGCTGTAATGTTAAATATATATTTATTTATTATATTTTTCTGGTATGATACAGAACAGAAATATTTCTGGTTTTAAATCTATATGTTCCTTTATCATTTTTTTCTATCCAAGTATGTATTTTTGTCCAGTATGTTTTTGCTTTTCAGCACATCCACCACAAGTGGTAGTACGAGCCTGGAGTCTGATTACACTTCCAACATTTAGCTGACATATCTTTAAACATATTGGCTAGTCTTGCTAGTGGGAAGTGCAATCTGTAAAACATTTTATATACATTTTCTTTGAATTCAGTACACATTGTTAATTTATAATTTCAATCCCACAACTTTTGCCATTTATCCAATTCTATAGAATAACCAAAGTTTTTAGCCCACACTAACTTTGTTTCCATTACTTGTTTGTTTGTTTATTTGTTTGCTTGTTTATTGGACTTATATATTGCCCTTCTCCCAAAGGACTCAGGGCGGTGTACAACATTAAAAAAAACACCTATTACAAAAGTTAAAAAGGAAATTAAATAAAATAACCCAAAACAAACCCAATTAATATTAACAATACAATTTTAAAAATTAGATTAAAATTAACAATTAAATTCATCATTTATTTTATTCTGTTCAGGCCAGGCCGGCTTGCTGGAAAAGCCAACTTTTTAGGGCGCGTCGGAAGGACTGGAGGTCCGGGATTATCTGAAGCTCCAGGGACAGCTCATTCCAGAAGGAAGGCGCTCACACAGAGAAGGCTCTCCCCCTGGGGGTCGCTAGCCGACACTGTCTGGCCGATGGCACCCTGGGGAGGCCAACTCTGTGGGATCACACTGGGCAGTGGGAGGCTACTGGTGGCAGTAGGTGGTCTCGCAGATACCCTGGGCCTAAGCCATGGATCCCTTTAAAGGTCATAATTAGTACCTTGAATTGCACCCGGAAAACAACCGACAACCCATGCAGGCCGCCTAAAAGGGGTGTAACATAATTTTTTTTACTTTTTTACTTAGGTTATTACCTAAGTCTATAGTCAAGTTTTACATCTGTAATGGCATTAAAATTATTACACAAATGTTTTCATAGTTCACTTCTTATAAATGGATTTTGCTGATCTAGTTGCTAGATGTGAGGTCAATGTGGCTGCGACATCTATCACCCTATTGATAACCAGGGTTGATTTGTCTGGCTAGGCAGGTGTCCACTTCCTTCCTAACTATTCCAGGTGCATCCTTCTCAAAGCCACACACTCAGTGGAAGAAGATGACCATCTCAGATAGAAGAGTGTACTGATCTTCAGTCAAGGGTATATGATAGATGCACTCCCTGTTAGAACCTCCAAACAAACTTTTCCTTCATTTTTGATACTCTAACTATGGTAGATTATAAAACGTATGTTTTATAATGGTGGAATTTTCCTGCCAAAATCTTCAAATTAACCTCTCATTTCTAATTTTTCTTCTTATCTTTACCACTCCACTTCAGGCATTAGTTTTTCTCATGGTGAGAACTGGAGACAGATCCGGCAGTTTTCAATCTCTGCATTACGGGATTATGGAATGGGCAAGAAGATTGTTGAAGACAAAATCAGTGAAGAGTGCAGTATCTTGACAAAGGCATTTGAGATTTATGAAGGTGAGTTGATATTTCTTCCTGCTAATTTACCATTGTATCTTTCAGCATCTAGAGGAACCTTTTCAGAAAAATACGCCAAGAACTGTTATTTGTGAGGTTTTACTATAATTTGCTCTACTAAATTAGCTATTGAAGAGTACAGAATGATGCAGTTTCCAATATGAGCATTATTTCTGTACATGAAAATGTGTTAAGAATTAAGTTTACTACACCTCTAGGCATTGAGTCAGTGATATTCATATTATCCAATTAACTGGAATCAGTTAATAAGTTTTTAAAAAACCTAAACAATAAACCAATACCATTCATATATATTCTACAAATGATCCAATCACTTTTTCTGTATCTCTCATTGATTCCCAACCATGCATTCCTGTCATGTAAAATTCTCTTTATCATCACAATATCATATGAAGATTGTTGCACAATTTCCCCTTATATCCACAGCTCAGAGTTTTATTAACTTTATTCCCTGGAGTATAATATGCATTTATTACCATATCTAAATTCCTGCTTGTGATCAGACATGCTACATTTCAAAATATGAAGAATGATTATGGTCCATAAAAGTTATCAAAACCCTTATTTGTATTTATTGAAATTATTATGGCAATGCCCATGCACTGTATAAATTTTATTAAGAAAGAGAGACAAAATAGTGGATGCAAAATCCTCCGAGAAATATTTCAAAGTTTAAATATAAAAATGCCTGTACATCCTTTTATAAGTCTTGTGTCTATTAGCTCTATTGACACTCTCTGACCTAGATGATATGACTCTCTGTTAACTCAGTCCTGAAATCATGGTTGGAGAGTTATATCCTTAAAAACTTTTAACACTTTGCAAGGAATGCATTCATTCTGAATAACTGCAGAAACATCTTGTAGATAAAAGTGTCACAGCTTCTTCTCTGATGTGAATAGCTGAGGCTCTGCTCTTGACTATAGAGAGAGGAACTGTGTTCTCTGAAGCCTTAGATGTATTTGTTAATCTAAAAGTTTTTGTGTTACTCATTTTATTTTTCATGCTGCCAGCAACATGGTCTGTTCTTCTACTTCCACATTGAACACAGGGACTAGAATGCTGCTGCTCCATTTTACCTGTCATCAGAAATGTAACTGCTTCTCACTCCAAAAGATACATAGCTCTAGTATTACAATGGGATACAGCCAGTTTGCACCAGTTTAGCCGAACCAGTAGCTACTTTTTGTGCAGTTCAGTGAAAATAAAGTGCAAAAGTGGTCCGCCCCCCAATTAAATAATAGCTCCGGGCAGACAGTCAAGAACCACTTAACAGGCAAAACTTAGTTGTGATAACAAAATAGCAGAAATGAAACTGTCACACACCTTCAATTTTATTCACTGACAGAATAAACTGACAGGATTAGGGCAGGGAAATACCCAGGAAACCCATCAATGGCCATCTAGGGGTGGGATTTGTTAGATGATCACGGGCAAATGAGAGGCAGCAGGCTCACGAAAGGTTCAGCACTTTATTTTCCCTATTTATTCCAATGCGATTTGCTGGCAGGGTGCCAGAGTTCTCCATTTATTCAGCAAGCCTGCCGACCAATGACAGCAGTTTAAATTTCCCATGGCTTGGCAAACCAATATGCAGGGACATGCAAATTCCAGCTATCTACATCCATATGTAACACCCCTCCCCCCCCTTAGTTGGCATATTGTCCAATCCCTGCCGGTGTAAGTAACGTAGTCACACAAGCAGGTGGGATGTTTCAAGTCTCTACTGGGCCTGCGCAGTTCAGTTGTTGGTGGGTCCCCAGCCAATGCAGTTAAGGTTGTTGTCTCTCCAGCTTCCTGGAACGGAACCTGCTGGAACTCCTTGCGCCGTGTCGCTGGATGCTGGCAACTACAGATAAGGCCTTGTGCTCTGGCATCGGCATTGAGAACAGGTTGCCTGGCTTGTTGCTAGCGAGGGCTGGCTCCTGGCTGTGGTGCTCCCGGTAGACAATTGTGTATGGTCTGTGGGGCAAAGACTCTGGTTATTCAACATCGAGCCTCTTGGCAGCAGGGGTAGACCAGTTGTCTTAGTGCCTTAATTCGATGTCTCTCAACTGGTGTCTGAGCTGGTTGATGTGCCTTCTCCAGATCTGCCAGAATCCAGTTCCACCTGGTATGATTTAGGGCCGGTGATGGCCCTGGCCCTTACCCAGATTGGGTACCTGGCCTAGTTGTGTGTGAAAATAAGGTCATTAATGCTGAGTGCCCTGGTTGACTTGGCTGGTTCCAGGGGTGTTTCCAGATGGTAATCTGGGTGCAGCCGGTCCAACTGGGACATCAGCCTCTGGCCTGTCAACAGCTCAGCTGGGTTCTTGTGTGTGGTCACACTGGGTGCGATGTACTGGGCTAGTAGGAACTGGTCAATTTTTCCTGCCAGTTGCTGGGCTCCATTCGGGTGAGGGCTTCCATCTGCTGAGCTTGTCTGTTGCTGGCTGGCTGGCTTGAATGGAGCAATCAATGCATGCCAGATGCCCTGCTCTGCCAGGAATGATTCCATAGCTTTCGCGGTCAGCTAGGAACCATTGTCCGACACTAAGACATCCGGTAGTCCGTGAGTGGTGAACAGCCGTCATAGCACTTGTATGGTGGCCTCCTTAGTGGTGGATGGCATGGTCACCACTTCTAGTCACTTGAAATAGGCATTGACGATGACCTGGAAAACCTGGCCTCTCACTGGTCCTGCAAAGTCTATGTTGATCCTTGACCATGGACCCTTGGGCACCTCCCATTTCTGCACTTGTGTTCTCGGCAGTTCTGGTCACGCTTCCTGGCAAGTTGACAGGTTGCCAACCACTCCACAATGTCTTTATCCATGTTCAGCAACCAAATGTAGCTTCGGGCTAACACTTTCGTGCATACAATTCCTGGATGGCCAGTATGCAATGGTTCCAGCACCTGCTTCCTTAACTTATGGGGTATGATTATTCTTTCCCCCCATAGTATGCATCCTTTGAGGGTGGACAATTCTGATTGTTTTTTAGGAAGGTTTTAAATTCCTCCCCCAGTCTCTCTTGTGGCCACCCCCTCAACACCCAGTTCAAAACTTTTTGCAGTACCTTGTCTCTTCGGGTGTGTTCTGCGATGTCATTTGATGTGACTGGGCTGGATGAGTCGATATCGATGAGCATCATCTGGGAGGTGGGTGCTGGATCCTTAACTAGTTCTGGTAACGGGCAATGGCTGAGTGCATCTGCATTGCTATGCTCTTCCTGGGCCGGTGGGTGAGTTTGTAATTATACCCTGCCAGGAACTTGGACCATTGAATCATTCTGGGAGACATGTATGTTGGGGTCTGCTGGTCAGCAGCAATGAGACCCAGCAGCAGTTTATGGTTCGTAATCAGCTCAAAACTCCTTCCATAAACATGCTCATGGAAACGTTTGATCCTTGCTATTGCAGCCAGAGCTTCCTTGAAAATTTGGCTATAATTCCTTTCCGCCGGTGACAGCTTTTTGGAATAGAATGCTATTGGAGCCTCCTATCCATCTGGTAGGCAGTGACTGAGGATGACTCCTACTCCAAAGGGGGATGCATTGCAGGTGATCAGCAGTGACAAGGTCTGGTGGTATTGGATGAGGACACTGTCTGATGATAGGAATTCTTTTATAGAGGGAAATGTTTTATCCTCTCTCTGTCCCAAGACAAATGGCATCATCTTCCCCAGGAGTTTCTGCAGGGGCTCAGCAACAGTTGCTTTCTGTTTCAAAAAAATACTATAAAAGTTCAGCAGCCCCAGGAATGCCTGCAGTTCTTTCTTGTTGGTTGGGGTGGGGGCCTCCTTGATGGCTTTTACTTTGGCACCTGTAGGATGGATGCCCGACCCATCTATCAGATATCCCAAGAACTCAATTTGCTCCACTCCCACCTTGCACTTGTCCTGGTTGACTTTAAGCCCTTTTTGTTGGAACCTGTCCAATATCTGCCATAGTCTGTCCATGAGCTGTGCCATGAATTTTCCTGAAATAAGGACGTCATCAAAATATGGCACCACCCCTGGAATTCCTTGCAACAAGCATTCCATCAAACTCTGAAATAGCCCCGGGGCAACACTGACCCCAAATTGTAGCCTTGTGCATTTGAAAGCCCCCCTGTGTGTTACTATCATCTGGGCTTCTGTGGTATCATCCATGGGAAACTGTTGGTATGCCTGTGCTAAGTCCAACTTGGCGAATACCTTCCCAGGGAATGGAGCAGATGCTGAACTACTGGCACCAGATATGCACTCTGTTGAAGGGCTCCGTTCAGTGTGCATTTGTAATCAGTGCATAAGTGGACAGAGCCATCAGGCTTCACAGGGGTGACTATCAGGGTCTCCCAGGCGGCATGGTCAATCGGCACCAGGATTCTTTTAGCAATGAGTTTGTCCAGTTGCTTGTCCACCCTGAGCCGTAGAGTGAGAGGGACTCTTTGGGGCTTGAACCTTATATAGGGGTTACCCTGGGGTCTAGGTTAAATGTAATGGGTTTCCCCGTATATTAAACTAGCCCCCCATAGAACATGTCCCTGAATTCCACCACCACCAGCTGGTCTAGTTCAGTTCTGGAGATGTGGTTGAGTCCCGTGATGCCAAGTCCCAGGATCTTGATCGTCCCAGTGTTTATTTTTCTGTTGGCCTGGTTTGGGGTGCCTCAATCTCCCCGGGTTCCCTTTGAGCTTGGGTTGGAACAGTTTGGGCTGTGTGGCTCTGCAAGCTTTGGCTATGTGGCCCTTCCATTGGCAGCGGCGGCAGACTGTCTCATTAAAATGGCAAGCTGAGCGGACATGAAATCCCATGCAGCCTGAACAGTGCAGCTGCTTATTATTATAGTCCCTGGGGTTTGGTTGCCACTCCAGGTAGATGCAATGGATTCCACCCCCATCTTCCCACTCATTCTCATTCTCCGGAAACTCCATGGCCCAGTCAGGCTCCCTCTGTGTGAGATGGACTCCACTTGCCTTCCTGATATCTGCCGTGAAGTTGTCTGAGGACTCTGCAGCTCTCGCCTCCTCTACCACATCCTTGAAAGTGACCACTCTACGGACCAAAAGTTTCTTTTGTAGGTCTGGTCTCTCATCCCCAGAATAATCTGGCCCTCATCATCTGTTTCAGATTCATAAATTCACATTTTGTGGCGATTTCCCTAAGGCTGGCTACAAAGTCCCCACGCACTGGCGCTGGTGGTAGAATTCATTTCAGCTTACTATGGGGGTGGCAGATGGGGGTGTAGTGGTCCTCCAAGGCATTTTGCAGGGTCGTCCAGGAGACGGATTCCACATTTACGGGGGTGATGAGTGTCTTTGCATCTTGTAGGTCTTTGTTCCATAGTAGGTGAGGAATAGGGTGCGCTTGCAGTTGTCTGGCAAATCCTGGAAATTGTTTGCTTCCAGGAACATCCAAAATCTCCCCATATATATGTGCCAGACTTCCGTGTGTGGGTCGAAGATTGCTGGTGAGGGGGATGTCTGCGATGCCATCCTGATGCTGGCCGATACAAGGTGTCCTTGCTCTAAGATAGCCAGGGATGCCAGGAGGTGGGTGGTCAGATTCCTTTGTCCTTCATCTCCAGTGTTAGAAGGCCACGGGCAAAGAAGAGATGGCAGGCTCATGAAACGTTCAACACTTTATTTTCCCTATGTGTTGCAATGTGATCTGCTGGCAGGCTGCTGGAGCTCTTCATTTATTCAGCTCCGGCAAGCCTGCCGACCAATGACAGCAGTTTAACTTTCCTATGCCTTGACAAAACAATCCATGGGGACATGACAATTCCAGCTACGTCCATCCGTATATAACAGAATTAACCTCTTATGAGCTGTGGTGGTACAGTAGTTAGAACGCAGTATTGTAGGCTATTTCTGCTGACTGCCAGCTGCCAGATGTTTGGCAGTTTGAATCTCGCCAGGCTGAAGGTTAATTCAGCCTTCCATTCTTCCAAGGTCGGTAAAATGAGGACCCAGATTGGCTGATCCTGTAAACCACAGAAAAGCACTGTGAAGCGGCATATAAGTCTAAATGCTATTGCTATCACTATTGCCTTCAGGAAGAAGGAGAAGATTACAAACATTTTCATTATAAGGGTATTAAGTAACCGTTCTGTGATCAGCTGATACTCCCTGGAGTTCCCCAAGCCCTGCTACAGTATTGGCTACTACTTGTGTTTTTCTGGGGGAAAAGATACAGGATGATTCAGGGCCTGTATTGCTTCTGCTGTGAAACACCCAATTTAGAACATAGAGAACATAGAATGATAGAGTTGGAAGGGACCTCAGAGGTCTTCTAGTCCAACTCCCTGCTGGAGCAGAAGACCCTGTATAATTTCAGAAAAATAATTGTCCCGTCTCTTTTTTAAAGGCTCTAGTGATGGAGCACCCATAACTTATCAAGGCAAGCTATTCCATTGGTTGATTGGTCTCACCCTTAGGAAATTTCTCCTTAGTCCTAGGTTGCTCCTCCATTTGGTTAGATTCCATCCATTGTTTCTTGTGCCTTTTGATACTTTGGAAAATAGATTGACCCTCTCATTTTTTAGAAGCCCCTCAAACATTGGAACAGTGCTATTTTATTGTGCCATTTTATTGTGAGATGTGAACGCTATTTTATTGTCATTTGGGGAGATGTTTGGCAAAAATTGATTAAATGGAAAAAAGAGCATAGTTGAATTTGCTTTTTAAATCCTGTCAGCACTTCTCTAGATTAAAAGTGAAAGATCATTAAAAAGAACACCAGTATTGTAGATCCGGTGCAATTTCCAATGGCAAGAAGACATAAAAAGGGCATAGATGACTCTCCTACCTCTCTGTAGTTCCGTAATATGCCAGTTTGATGAAAGGTGGATGTCTCAGCTCTCTTCACCCTGAGATCCTCTGCTTTGTGCATACTGGTGCTTCCATCTTTCTGTCTTAATGTAGCTGCTTAGTGATTTCTGCTGCCATTGCCTGTCAGTCACATGGATGTGTTTCCCTGATGTTTTCCCACATAAACCTGGCATGTGAGACAGGTAAGAATTTCACAGGCTATTCCATCACTGAAGAATAAACCAAAAAATAGAGAAAAATAAAGTGGATAAAAATGAAATAAATGCAGTAGTGTATGGCATGTGACAAGGCAATCAGCACCCCTTCTCCTTTAGAAGGACATCATTCTCACAAATGATTTATTTATTTTGTTAGATGTTTATCCTGTCTTTATTACTTTATGAGGAACTCAACACGGTGAACTTATCTAATATTACTTCCTCCTCTTAGTTTCCCCACACCACAATCTAAGAAGTGGTTTGGGCTGGCAGAGAGTGATTGGTCACTCAGCCATTTTTTCAAGCCTAAAATGAGACTAGAACTCAACTCTCTTGGTTTCTAGGCCAGCACCTTAACCACTACTTTGTTTAAAAAGGAGGAAGGAATATCAAAATAACTTATAAGAATTGCATACAAAAACAATGTTGGAGGAAACAAACTTGGTAAAGCTGCAAACATCACAGATAACATTTCAGAAATATCTCCCATAGAATCATGCAAAAAACAAGAGAGGTTGTAGCAAATTACAATCTGACATGGACCTACTAATAGGAAAGGAGACTAGAATGAGCAGTAATACTTTAAAAGATGCATCAAACCTGAAGTCAAGATGTTTGTTATTTATTTGCACAAGGCGAGCATTCTTTTTATTTGAAAACTACCTAGTCCAGCGAGGTGAGCGGCCAGGTGTGACAAAGAGTGGCTGGGAGAGGAGGGCCGAGGTGGGGCCGTATGTGGTGAAGAGAGGCCGGGCGAGTTGCCCATCAATGTGAGTGATGCCAAATTGACCATGCCCATCCAGTCACATGACCACCCAGCCATGCCTACTCAGCTGGTCATTAGGGCAAATAACTGGTTGTTAAATTATTTGAATCCCATCACTGACTACATTAATGTGTAACTATTTCTGTTTTAAAAGGATGGGTTACAGAATTATTCTTTGTGTTACTGCCAGTAAATTTTAGTTCAGAAACAAGCATTCTCCTGCTATCTTCTATGCAGAGTGCAAGCTGGTTTCTATGATAAATGCTATGTATAAGCAATCTGATCCTCAATATTTAAGGTGTTGAAGAACAGGTTTAATTCTGGGCTTCTTTCACAGTTCTGTTTTAATTTATTGCTCATAACCAGGAAAGCCATTTGATCCAGCAACAATTTTGAAAGCTGCAGCTGCCAATATCATAGTTTTCTTTTTACTTGGCAAGAGGTTTGAATATGAAGATGCTACACTTCTAAGAATACTGGAATTAGTTGAAGAAAATATACGTCTTGCAACAAGCCCTGCTATATTGGTAATGTATAAAGTATAAGTATAATCTTTATTGTCATTGTACTTAAATATAACGAAATTGGTTATATGAAGAAAAAGTTCATTCCTACAGTTTATTAAGGTCTATTAGTAATGTAATTTTTCATATAAGTATAAGTATAATCTTTATTGTCATTGTACTTAAATATAACACAATTGGTTATATGAAGAAAAAGTTCATTCCTACAGTTTATTAACGTTTAATTTGTGATATTTGGATCTTAATTAATTAGAAAAAGTGATTTATCATCTCTTTAGCCACCACATATTTCATAGCTGATGATAATGATGATGATTTTGTAGACCAGGGGTGTCAAACTGGTGGCCTGTAGATCAAATGCGTCACATGCAGACCACGCCCACTCCAGTTCCATAAAGGGGAGAAAAGTTGTGATATGTCATGTAATGGCAACATGATATCGTGAGTTTGACACCTGTGTTGTAGACTATGAAACAAATTGATAAAAAGTGCTTTGGGATATCTACCAGAGAATATATTCATAGTATTCAGCTCTCTTAATAATGCTGCCTCTCTTATTATTCTATACTGTTTCAGGTGTATAATGTGTTTCCCAAGTTGGGATTCCTTCTGGGTGCTCATAGGACAGTAATGAATAACCGGAAAAAGTACCATGATTTCATAGAGTCCACATTCCTCAAAGATATCAAAGAGTTTGACGAAAATAACCCGAGGACTTTTATTGATGCATTTCTTGTTCGTCAGAAACAGGTAATAAAGCACTTTATGTATGACAGAAATTATGGGTGATTTTTCTTTCTTTCTTATGTTTTACAAATATTCTTGCTGGTGCCACAATAATTTTTTTTTTTTTTTTTTTTTTTGCTGGTGCCACAATAATTGTAGCTGGGGGAAAAATTTCCTTTAGAAATGTCAGGGAACACAATTTCCTGGAGTGAAAGCAAGGAGTGAATATGTGAATGGCTAACAGATTCACTGTTCATGTCATGTCTTTATTCCTCGCATATTTACTAAAGCTATTATGTTGCTTGTACAACTCTGACTGGAATTTTTCCCTGTAAAAAGCAACATTAGTTTTTTGTAGCCGTCGAGTGAAGCAGTCGTGTGGGAGTCTCGCTTAACAACATTTTTTCTCAATGTCCAATTATGGTCATAAGTCGAGGATTACCTGTAGTACCACTTCTACTGTCTCTTATGGAGGGATGACTCCAGTAGGGAGATGGTCAGGTGGGTCCTTGGGAAGCAACCCTTTTATCTTTATTTTTAAACATTAGGATATTAATTATTGTGATATGGGTTGGGATCTTCCTATTGGTCCAGAAACTCATCAGTGCAGGAGAAGAGGAAAGCCATTCTCCCTTTTTTTAGAAATTGCAGTCTAAGGAAATCCATGGAAAAGTAGAGGTGAGCTCTGAAACCTGAAGTCTTTCTTCTTCATGTGAGTTAAAATTAAATCACTCTTCATGAAAGAAAGTATTGACCAAGCATGTATTGAGAAGAAATGGCAGAGAGGTGGGGAAAGTTCACTGGAACATAACATGCAACAATCACTCGGCCTATGCACTTCCATACACAGCCACAGCAGAAGGATGTCCTGACTTCATGTATTCTAACATATATTTCTGCCCTTTCTGTGGCAATTAAACCTAATTTTAATTCCCCTGCATACATTGATAAATGCCAATCTACAAGATCAAGCTGTCTTCATTTAGATCAAGTTCCTTTCCCATTTTCTCTTAAATTCCAAAAGAGAAAATATTTTAATTTTTCTTAATTTCAATTCATTCAGTAATTCATGGTCTTTACCATATGTTTCTCATTATTACAAATCACAATCTTCTTTAGCCCTGACCATAAACAGATGAGCCCATTAACCCTAGTATTCATTATCTTTTTGGTCAATCAAGACCTTGACATAATTCTTTGTGGCAGGATTATGAGTGTTAGGGCTCCCTGCTAACCATAGAACACAAAACCTGCCACTGTGGACATATTTTAGCCAGCATGCCACAAACACAACCAAAATCAGCTTTGCTACATTTAGGATCAATCAGAATAGAGCTGAAAGGGACCTTGGAGGTCTTCTAGTCCAACCTCCTGCTCAAGCAAAAAAAAAACTATATTATTTCAGACAAGTGACTGTCCAGCCTTTTTTTAAAAACCTCCAGTGATAAGCACCAAATTTCTGAAGGCAAGCTGTTCCACTGGTTAATTATTTTTATTGTAAGGAAGTTTCTCCTTAATTCCAGGCTGCTTTTCTGCTTGATTATTTGTCCTGGCCTCTGGTGATTTGAAAAATAAATTGACCCCCTCTTCTTTGTGGCAGCTCATCAAATACTTGAATACTGCTATCACGTCATTCCTAGTCCTTCTTTTCTCTAGACTGGCTGTACCCTATTCCTGCAACCGTTCTTCATGTTTTTGTCTCCAGGGCCTTAATCATCTTAGTTGCTTTTCTTTGTACTTTTTCCAAGGTCTGAACATCTTTTTTTTTGTAATGTGGTGACCAAAACAGGGTGAAGTATTACAGGTATAGTCTTACTAAGGATTTATAAGGTGGTACTAATGCTTCTCATATTTTTGATTCTATGCTTCTGTTTATATTAGGTTTTTTTTGGCAGTGGCTGCACACTGCTGGCACATATTTCAGTGATCGTCCACTAGGACTCCAAGACCCCTCTCACAGTTACTGTTTTTGAGCCAGGTTTCACATAAACTGTACTTGTATCTTTAGTTTTTTCCTGCCTAGGTGTAAAACCTTGCTTTTCTCCACATTAAATTTTATGTTGCTGGATAGGGCCCATTGTTTAAGTCTGTCGAGGTCTTTTGGATTCTAAGCTTGTCTTCTGGGGTGTTGGCTATTCCTGACAATTTAGTGACATCTGCAAATTTGATGAGCTTCCTTCTATTCACTCATCTAAGTCATTTATAAAGATATTGAAGAGTACTGGACCTAAGACAGAACCTTATGGTACCACATTGCTTACTTCCCTCCATGTAGATGTAGCACCTTTAAGAATTACTTGTTGAGTATTGTTTATTAGCCAGTTACAAATCCATCTGGTGATAATGCAGTCTAATTCACATTTTCTAGTTTAGAACAACTAGGTTGTGGTCTACTCTTTTCAATTCCTTGCTGAAGTCTAAGAATACTATGTCCACAGTATTTCACTGTTCTACTAATTTAGTCACTTTCTCAAACAATGAAATAAGATCGGTTTGGTATGATCTGTTTTTAAACCTGTGCTGGTTTTATTATAACTTTATTTGTTTCTAGATATTCACAGATCTGTTTTTTATTACTTTTTCTAGTATCTTTCCAGGTATTGATGTAAGGCTGATTGGTCTATAGTTTCCTGGGTCCTGGTTCTTTTCCTTTTTTGAAGATGGGAACCACATCAGCTCTTTTCTAATCCTCTGGTGGTTTCCCAGTACACCAGGATTTTAAAAGATATGGCACAATGGTTCTGAGATAACATTTGCCAGCCCCTTCAGAACTATAGGATGTAATCCATCCAATGATTTATATTTATCAAGTCAGACAGGCCTTCTCTTACCATTCTCTTGCTTATTTTAATTTTTATTTCTAGTCTGTCTTTTACAGTTATGTTTTTGGGACGTTGGCCTATGGGTTCTTTTTCTATGAAGACTTATGCAAAAAATGAATTAAACAGCTCTGCTTTCTCTCTACTGCCATTTACCTCCTTGGCATCTTCTCCCTCTAGTGGATTGACTGTTTCCTTGACTTTTTTCTTGTTATTTATGTGTTGAAAGAAACCTTTTTTATTACCTTTCACTTTTGTTGCAAGTGCTTATTCATTTGCTTTTCTCAGTTCATTTTTGCAGATTTTTGGCTATCTGATGATTTTCTGCCTTATTTATGAGTCCCTCTTTCCATTTTTTGTATTTGTCCTTTTTGTCTTTCAGTTTATAGAGGGATTTTTGTGCAACCATGTTGGTTTCTTCCTGAATTTCTTTTTATTTTTCAGTGGTATTGTGTTGGACTGGACTTTTTAATCATATTTTTCAGAGTTTCACATGCTCCTTGAGTTGATTTTCCCTTTAGAATTTTAATCCATGGAATTTTTCTTGGGTTCTCTTTCAGTTTGTTAAAATCAGCTCTTTTAAAATTTAAGACACTGGTTAGATTGTATTCTATTCCTTGTGTTTGCATTATATTGAGTTCCAATATAAAATGATTACTCTCACCCAAAGTTCCGGCAACTTCAACTCTCTCTATAACTTCTCTATTAGCAAGAATTGGGTCCAGTATAGTTTTTCCTCTAGCTCCTTTCTCTATCTTTTGGATGACAAAGTTCTCAGCTAAGTTGGTTAGGGACCTGTTTGATCTCCCACTTGCTGCAGAGTTTGTCTTTCATTCGATATCAGATAAGTTAAAGTCTCCCATTACTACTATGGTAGGTTTCCTATATACATATGTTCATTGATTAGCAAAGAGTTCATCTATTTCTTCTGCTTGGTGAGGTGGCCTGTAGTATACATCTATAGCAGTGTCCTCCCCCCCCCTTTTTATATTGACCCATATGGATTCTTGGAGGTTTTCATCCTTGGTTTTGTGTATTTCTGTAGAGATGTAGTGATCTTTTATATATAATGAAACTCCACCTCCTCTTTTGTTTGGTCTGTTTCTTTTGAATGTATCTTTCCATCAGTACATTCCAGTTATGAGTTTCATCCCATCAAGTTTCAGTAATGGCAACTATATCATATCTGCCTTCATGTATTAATATTTCAAGTTTACTCTGTTTGCTCCCTCAGAATGAAGCATTAGTGTATATCATTTGAGTCCTTTATGAGTCTTGGGTATGTTTCTTATATCTCCTACTTTGTAACTGGGTTTTCCATCCTTTCCATCACTCTCTACTTTATTAACTTTTTATTTTTCTTTCTCTTTCTCTTTACTCCCTACCTCTTTATTTGATTGGTTATCTCATGGTTTTGGTTTGGAACTAGGTTCTAAAGGTCATGAAAATGGGCCTCCCTCCCCCCCTCAAATTTTGGTTAAAGCCCTTTTGATAAGACAAAAAACGTGATCGCTAAATTAAAGTCTACTTTGCAAGCCACTCTACTATAGTTTGCAACACAATACATATAATCCTTGAATTATGAAAGCAATTCAGCCTGGAATTTCTGTTACTGAGCGATGGTTGTGAAGCACAACCGGATTGCTTAGTGATGGGAATCCCTGTGCATAAGTGGAGAGACTTACCCCAGAAAATCCCTGCTGGCTCCCCATTGTCTTTATGGAGGAAACAGCAAGGAAGATTGCAAAAGGCAGGCATATAATCACAGCTACTGAACTTTAGTAAGTGCTAGATGGTTACCAAGTACCAACGCCGGATCATGTAATTGTGGGACCGCTCAGATGGTTGGAACTGCAAGAATTGGTTACAACCAGCATTTGTTTACTATCATTTTAACTTGAAACGCTCCTGGAATGAATGGCCATAAGAATGGCCATAGGTTAAAAATTATTTGTAGGCGATACATACATGACATATTCCGGATGCTTATATTTTGCTTTAGTTTCTTTAATAAGGATTTATATAAGCAGAAATCTACAGTCTAGAGTTAATCATGCTCATAAGCACTGTAAATAGAATGATAACTTTTTCCCCATTTATAAATAATATTCCTAAGATTTAGTATCAATAAGCAATAGCAATAGCAATAGCAGTAGACTTATATACCGCTTCATAGGCCTTTCAGGCCTCTCTAAGCGGTTTACAGAGAGTCAGCATATTGCCCCCAACAATCTGGGTCCTCATTTTACCCACCTCGGAAGGATGGAAGGCTGAGTCAACCCTGAGCCGGTGAGATTTGAACCGCTGACCTGCTGATCTAGCAGTAGCCTGCAGTGCTGCATTTAACCACTGCGCCACCTTGGCTCATTGCAAAAGCCTCCTTCGAGCCGGAGCAAAACAGTGCACTCCAGTTCTTGTGAATTACAACTCTCACAGTATCCTGACACTGGAAATTTGGAGGCCATGGTAACAACTTTCAGGTATGTAGATTAAAGAAATACACTGAATTTCCTTTTCTTTACATTCTTCAGGAGAATAAGAAGTCAACACATAGCTATTTCCATAATGATAATCTTAAAGCTCTTGTGGATAACCTATTTGGTGCTGGCATGGATACAACCTCAAACACATTGTGCTGGGCCATACTCCTAATGATGAAGTATCCAGAGGTTCAAAGTAAGCAGTTTTCTTTTGATTGAATTTCAATAAAAATATATAATTATCTGACAAATAATAAGGGGAGGGAGAATAAGAAGCAAGAATAAGTTGCCCTTCCTATTACTGTATATTTGAATGAATTAACATGAAGTGAGAGTGAATATAAGATGTTGCTATGTGAAGAGTTCACACATACTGTATACTTTCAGAAATTTTGGGGAATTGCACCAGCCACACAATGTGTTATGCACCTATCGCCTCCCATTACTGTTGAATATGAGATAAGACCAAAACAGCTTTTTGCTAAGAATGATATATTCCAATCATAATGTTACCTGAATTGATTTTTTCTACTTCACTAAGCATTTCATAAAATAAGAGGTATAGTGATAAAAATGGGATGGGGATTACAAGCATAGATCACAATCGGTTATCTTCAGATCTCTAATATGAATTAGACTTTCTCTACTCTACTTGGAATTTTTGCATAAACTCTCATTTAAAGCAAAATTCAAATTATGGTATCATCTTGATGTGATTCTATTCTCCCAGGGAAGGTCCAAGAAGAAATTGCAAAAGAGATTGGGGTTCGTCAGCCAAGGACAGAAGACCGATTCAAAATGCCTTACACCAATGCTGTAATTCATGAAATTCAAAGGTTTGCTGATATTGTTCCAACCAATTTGCCCCATGCAACCACCATGGACATAACTTTCAAAGGATTCTTCATTCCCAAGGTGAGGACTGTGAAATAATCCCATTGTTAATGTTCCAACCTTTCTTTGTACAGTATAAATCCGTGATGAGCCTATGGCACATGTGCTGGAAGTGGCACGCAGATCCACTTCTCTGGGCATTCAAGCCATCACCCGTTGCTATTCCGGGTTCTGGTGTGCCTGCCAGAAGGGCTTCACCTATGTGGGAGCAAAAGAAACTGGAAGAGCAGCCTCCCAGTGTGCATTTACGTGGTGGGCGGCTGCTCTTCCTGTTTCTGGTGCACACATATACACTGGCCAGCTGGTCTTCACACATGTATGTGCTCCAGAAACTGGAAGACCAGCTGGCTAGTGCACATGCATGCACCTGAAAGCGGAAGATCAGCCACCCGGCACGTGCATGTGTACCAGGTGGATGCTCTTCCGGTTTCCAGTATGCACACACATACGCACTCCCATTTCAGCACTTGGTGCATAAAAGGTTTGCCAACACTGGTATAAACAATTCATGACTATAATTGAGCCCACAATTTTAATCATCAGTCATGATAGACTTAAAATGCATCACCATGTGACCATGCCCAATGTTATGACCTTTTTTGGGGCACTCATTAAGCAAACATTGGGGTCATAAAATGAATGCTGTGGTCATTAAGTGAACCCAGTATTCATTGTAGCATGTTTTTGGCCAGAAACTGAAAGTAAATATTGGTTTCTAGCAAAAACATAAATTGCAGACATACGATCATGGGATTTGGCAAACAACCATAAATGACAGATGGTTGCCAAGTACCCAAAATATACCGTGTTTCCCCCAAAATACGACATGTCCTCATAATACAGCCATGCCATATTTTTCTGGTGGGCAAAAATATAAGCTCCCCCCCCCGCACATATAAGCCTCCTGGACAACCCCTCACCTCCAACCAGGCAGAGTGCCGCTCACCAACCTAGCAGTATCCCAAAAGTGCCAAGCCACGGGAAGCTGGGGGTAGGCAAAGGTGATCACGTTGTTTGGTCCCTCGGGATACCACTAGGTTGGTGAGCAGCGCTGTGCCCAGCTGAAGAGGGGGGTTGCCGGGCGGCTGTTCTCTTGCGAGCGGGCTCCCAAACAGCCGGGCACAGCCTCATGGGCGAATGGCTGTGTTGCACTGTTGCAGCAGTGCAACATAACAGCGACCATGCTCATGAGCAGCCAACCGGCAAACCCCCTTTGCAGCCAGGCACAACACCATTCACTGACCTAGGGGTATCGCCAAGCCGTGTGAGTGCCTGATCACCACCGCCCGGCTCCCGTGGCTTGGTGCCTTCCAAATGCCAGTGAATGGCGCTTTGCATGGCTGGAGAGGGGGGTTGCATGAGCGGCTGTTCCGCTGTCACTCACCCACCTCCCAGACTCACGATGCGTGGCCCAGCTCTCATTACAGAGTTAGGGCACCTCCGCCGCCGCCACCATCCCAGCCTGGCTTTTTCCATGGCTTCCAACCCGAATCTTTCAGCAGTGCCACCCTGGGCACACGCTCTATGGTTATACACTCTGCAGGCAGCTGGCCCACAACCATAGAGCGTGCGCCCAGAGTGGCCACTGCCGCAAGTCACAGGTTGGAAGCCACAGAAAAAGCCAGGCTGGGATGGCGGCGTAGGTGCCCTGGCTTCGTAATGAGAGCTGGGCCATGCATGGTGAGTCTGGGAGGTAGGTGAGTGAGAGTGGAACAGCCACTCACACAACCCCCCTCTCCAGCCATGCAGAGTGCCATTCACTAGCATTTGGAAGGCATCAATCCACGGGAGCCAGGCGGTGGCGAACAGGCACTCATGCGGCTTGGTGATACCTGTAGGTCAGTGAATGGCGCTGCTCCTGGCTGCAAAGAGGGTTTGCCGGGTGGCTGCTCGTGAGCATACTCGCTTCATGGCTGTTGTGTTGCGCTGCTGTGACAGCGCAACACAGCCATTCACCCATGAGGCTGTGCCTGGCTCTTTGGGAGCCAGCTCGCAAGAGAGCAGCTGCCCGGCGACCCCAAAACAATAAACCCTCCCCCCATAATAAAGCCCAAGCCATATTTTGTAGGTAAAAAGAAAATAAGACCCTGTCATATTTTCGGGGAAACACGGTAGCTACGTGACCATACTAGATGGGAAGCCCAGGACATTGGAACTTCAAATCTATTGTGTTTCAGGGTCTCTTATAAGTGCAACTTGTTGCTAAGTGACCGATTTTAAGTCAAGGATTCCCTGTAAGTAATATGCAGTTTTAAATCCTGAAGAACCCTGAATGCAGATGATAATCTATTTCCTTGTTTTTTTCTTAAACTTTTTTGAACTAGTATGTGAAATCTCATATGGATTTCAAAGGGCCAATAAGAGAGATTAGTTGGGCATTTTACCAAATACCTTTTTTGACTGGAATCCAATTAATTCAACAGTTAAAACAAAAGCATTTTTTTAAGATGGAGACTAATTGAAGCAATACTTCAAAAAATGGATTGGGGAGTACCATAAAAAATGAAATGGAGTTTTTGGATAAAAATATGGAGGTAAAGACTGTTACAACAGCAAGGTTATAGCTGAGGGTATTTTGTTCACTACAATTCACACGAAAAAATGCACCGTAGATTAGAAGAAAAATGTTAAAAGGATGAATTACAGAAAACCCCAACAGACTCCACTACTGGTATTTTACATAAAATTAAGTTTTTATAACAACTATCTATGTTAGCTGTTAGAGATATAGAAACTAAATTAAAATATGTGAAGCAGAAAAATTTTGAGTTTTCTAAAAAGTCAGGAAAACTGTTGGCTTATAAAAAGAAAGCAGAAAGAAAACTATATTAAGGATAGAGGGTGACAATACAACATTGATAGATATAACAACATAAAGAAATGCTTTCATGATTTTATTTATTCTTACGTGAAAGGTTATTGGCAAATGTTGATGAATACCTGAAGAAATAGGATTTACAAAAACTCACATAAGCTCAGAAACAAATAATGAACAGTCCCATAATAATAATCTTCCAAATATTGGAAGCTATAAAGAAAATTTAAAAAGTCAAGGCACCAGGGCTAAAAGGACTATCGTCTTTATATCACAATTTATGTTTTGAAGATGAATTTTTATTGCTATTAAAGAATTTGATGAATTTGCCTTATTACCAAAGGAAGCACAAGATTTAACTTCAGATCTTATAGTATTTTATTCATGACTAACTGTACCCGGCCATGTGTTGTTGTGGCCCAGTCTGGGCATAGTGGGGCGGCAGGTGGGTGCTGCTGTTGGTCAGGACTCGGGGCTGCTGAGCTGGGCGAGTCTGGTTGGTGGAGATGGCGCCAGGGCTGTCGGCCTCGTGGAACTTGTTGAACATCTCCTCGGAGGAGCTGCGCTCAGGCTCCCCAAGTTGGTGGCCCAGGAGAGTGAGACTTCCAGGATCTCGGAGGAGGAGAAGTCCTCAGTGTGCCACCTCACGGGGCACCCAGGGGCCGCCCCAGCCCCGCTGCACCTCAGGCTTACACCGCCGCCACTGCCCCATCGGAGTCGCCTTGGTGAGGGCTAGCTGGCTCACTGTGAGGGGGGTGGAGAGTGTTCATGGCTGGCCAGGCTGAGGAGATGCTCCGCCTCCGCCTCCTCTGGAGTTCCACTGGGCTGGCCGAGGGTAGGCCAGCTTAAGGGCGGGGGGAGGCAGCTGAGGGATGGCGTAGGTGGCGCCCCACAGCAGACAGCAAAGGCCCAGCAGGAAGGGAGGGGAAAGAGGGGAGGGGGAGGCTGAAGGGCTTCAGCTCCCCATGGCGGAAATAGCCAAAGCTCGTCAGAGGAGGGGCAGAAAGGGGAAAGAGTGCAGCCGCAGCCCAGCCACACATATAAAGGGACCGTTGGGACAAAGCTGGAGAGAGGTCGAACTGTTCTGAATATATTATACTCACTAAATGAACACTATGGTAAATGACACAGCTCAATTCCAATGCAATGTCATACAAAATAATTAAATCAAAATGAAAATAAATCAAAATCTATGAAAATGAGCAATAGCAATAGCAGTTAGACTTATATACCGCTTCATAGGGCTTTCAGCCCTCTCTAAGCGGTTTACAGAGTCAGCATATTGCCCCCACAGTCTGGGTCCTCATTTCACCCACCTCGGAAGGATGGAAGGCTGAGTCAACCTTGAGCTGGTGAGATTTGAACCTCTGAACTGCAGATAACAGTCAGCTGAAGTGGCCTGCAGTAGTGCACCCCAACCACTGCGCCACCTCGGCTCTTCAATATATTCAATATAACAAAATTCAATATAACAATGCAATCGGACACATTGAAATGGAATCATGAAATTTTTAATATAGTGTTTGTTGCTTTTACGTCCACCAGATCGTGCTGGTTTTCAAAAAAGCATGTTTTTTTAAAAAATCATGTTTTTACCTGTCACAAGTGTGACATCTATATAATATACATATATAAAAACATTAGCGTATTCAAATGCAACGTTGTATCAAAATTTCAAAGCAATCGGTGAAGAATTTTAGGAGATTAGCGATTTTGAACAAACAACCATTATATTTTTATTTATATAGATGATATATGTGGATTCGTACATAGAGGACACCTAAGGGACAATATAAGAACTGTTTGGATATAACGGAGTATGCCTAATACCAAATAAGAAACAAGTAGCTGTGATCCTTTTGGATGCTGAGAAAGCCTTTAATAATTTGAACTGGGATTTTATCTTCAGAGTTGTGGAAGATATGGCCTTTCGGGATAATTCTCTTGGAGGGATTAAATCTATTTATACATGCCAGAAAGCACATATTACTAGTTTTGATAGCACAGAAATACCAGAATAGTATAGAACATCTAATGAAGAAACTGAAGCATTAGGGCATATTAGCTGGTTTTAAAATTAATCAAATGAAGAGAAAGATGTTCACAATAAAATGGAAAAAAGGATTAAAAAAAGAGACTAAGATTAAATATCTAGGGGTCACACTGACCAGTATGAATTGCATGTTGTTTTAGAAAATATGTTAAAATATGGGATGATGTTACAAAAGACTTAGCAAGATGGAACAAATTACTGTCGTTATTGGGTACTTTTGGTTATTCAAATGGATGTCTTTTTCAGGATGTTATTTTTATTTTAGACTATAATAATGTTGTCAATTGTTTTACCTTTAAAACAATGGCATAAATTTCATTGTAATAATTTCTACAATAATGTGTTAAATGGAAAATACTGTCGGGGCTGCTTTGCTCAGTAACCAAGAAAGAAACCACTCAACTCCATTTTGCAGAATTAAGAGTACTTTTACTGGTCATGAATAGATAGTAGCTAGGCAAAGCAAGATCTGAGGCAAAAGCCCGCGTAATCATAGATATCGATATGTGACCCAACCCCCTCCCCTTGGTAACCCCATCCCATAGTCCAATCCAAACACCCCATAGGTGTCATGTGGGAGACAACTTCAAAAATTATCATCAGGTTGGTATGCCGGACAGTTGGCCTTGGCAGCAACCCTTCTCTGCCACATGCGCGGTAGATGGTGAGAACAACTCCCTTATTACAGTCTCTCCTGCACAGAATACTTCACTCACCCATTTACCATGCCCCCCTCCCCGTTTCAATGGCATCCGAAAAGCAAGCAGCAAAACAGAGGCTCTTTATATAATTTCACAATTATAATTTCAATGTTTAGGGCATGTACATCATTCCATTGCTGACCTCTGTGCTCCATGATGAATCCCAGTGGGAGAAACCTCATGAATTCTATCCTGAGCATTTTCTTGACTCTGAAGGAAAATTTGTGAAGAGGGATGCGTTCATGGCTTTCTCTGCAGGTAACATCACTCTGTATATGTGAAAAGTTGGAAAGAGTTTCAGTGCAACAGAATAGTTAGGAAGATATATTGTTTTAAGATTATAATTACCTGATTTTTCGTCGTATAAAACACACTTTTCCCACCTAAAAGAGGGTGAAAATGTGGTTGTGTCTTATACACTGAATGTAGCCCCCCCCCCCACCCTTTGGCCTCTGGCTCCCAGTAATTTATCTCCTTGCAGCAAAAGGAGAAAATGGGGCTTGCAGAGGCTGGAAAAGGCTATGGAAATCCCTGCAGCAGCTGATGATTGGGAGCCCAGTGCTTAAAATGAAATTGAAAGTAAAACTTGCTGTTTGCTAGAATGAGGCAAATTGCTGGGAGGCAGAGGCAGATTTTTTTTCTTCTAATTAGGGTAAACTAATACAGGCTGTTTGCTGCAAGGAGGTAAGTCAATAATTATAAATGCCTTTAAAATGTTCAAATTATTAGACTTATTTTATAAAGACTGCTTTATTATTGTTCTAGACAACTTAACAAAATGAAGAAGCTTTTTAAAATAAATGCTTGATCTGAAGAGGCCCAGTGCTATTGTATCTTCTTTTAAATAGCAGAGAATAATGTATACTTCCAGAAAGCCACATCAATTTTAACAGCATCTGTACAAGTATAGTCTGAAATGCTGGCTACAAGGAGGGAGTCAAAGAGACAAAGAGGACTAAGGTAGTGGCCTTTTAACTCCATTTCATTTGAACTTTCCTGAGGCTGGTGATTGGAGCTGCTGGCTACAAGGGGGGAGTCAGACTAAGGTAGTGGCCCACACACCTAACAGCGTGCAAATCATATATCTATAAACCAAAATAGCAATAATACATTCTGGATTAGTGTGCGTGAGATTGTGATTTTATTTTATTTCAAAAAGTCTGGCTTAGTTCAATGTAATAAGTGTTTTGCACCTGTCTTTCGCAGTACTCTTTTAAAATTTGGATACTGTCAGAGGCAGATCCCCCCCCCTTATTTTACTCCCCCAAACTAGGTGCGTGTTTTACTTCAGAGCGTCTTATACTCCGAAAAATACGGCATTCCTTTGAGGCAATGCAACTTTGGAAAGCCATATAATTTTTTTAAAATATTACCATTTTCTGCAGGTAACATCACTCTTTGTATGTGAAAAGCTGCCCTGGAAAGAGTTTCAGTGCAACAGAATAGTTAGGAAGATTCATTATTTCTTTAAGATTATAATTATTCTTTGAGGCAATGCAACTATGGAAAGCCAGGTAAAATAATTTAAGAAGCTAAAAAAAAAATACCCCACCTTTTTGCCATCGATGCTTTCTTCCAGGTCAGAGAGTATGTGCTGGTGAGGATCTTGCCAAAATGGAGCTCTTCCTTTTCTTTACCAACCTCCTCCAGAGATTTACCTTCCAGCCGCCTTCAGGAACATCTAAAGATGATCTGGACCTGATTCCTGCTCTTGGGCTTACGACCCCTCCCATGCCTTACAAGACCTGTGCTGTGTTATCCTGATCTGACAGAAAAAACTCATAATCAGCTATTTTCTCAGCTTTTAAATAGCTTTACTTTGACAGAAAGTCAAAATCTGACAACCTGATTACATATTACATTATATTCATTACATTTATTTTATTGGAATTCCACCTTTATTATTTTTACAAATAACTCAAGGAAGTTATCCTACCCTTATTTTCCCAAAGCTCTTTGGGTTAAGAAGGGAGACTGGCCAAAGTTACGCCAGCTAGAACTCACAGTCTCCTGGTGATTAGCCCAAAGTCACCCAGCTGGATTTCATTGCTAAAGTGCAACCTGAATTCCCAATCTCCTGTTTTTTGGGCTGGTGTCTTAATCCCTGGACCAAACTATCTATTGTTCAGGTTTCATATGTTGCGTAACAGCTGTATAGCAATAATGTATAGACACATAAAATATAGGGAAGAACAGCTGGAAATTATAAAAAAGTGCTTTGTATCATTATTACTGAATTTTTCTTTTAGGGCCATTTGTTTCCTTAGGCTAAAAGAATTGTGTTAGGAGAAGTTTTGTGTGAGGTACAATTATGAGACTTTTGTAGCTCTGGCTGTTATTGACAATGGGCTTGCTAAGTGATGACATCTTGAATAGTAGTTCCCAATGTTGCGAAAATACCCGAGCAACCCCCCTTGCTCTTGAAGAAAGATCCAGGGATGTCAAAAATCCCGGGGAACAGGGTGGAATCAAGTTACAGGATGTGGAACAGGTCCGCTCCCGTCAACAGCGCATTATTTATGCTTGGGGACGGAACCGTAAGCCAATACCAACACCTAAAGTCAACTATCTGACAAACCCTGTAAGAAAAAGGGCAAAGCATAGGAAAAATGGGCCCCTGCAACAATTGAGAAAAGAGAACTATATGTTAAGAGTGCTGGAGTTAGGTCAAAGCTTAATCAGTCTGACCCTGCCCTGGGTCAAAAATACTGGTTGTGTTTGTCTGCTGGACCTTCACCTTATCATGCTGTTTCAGTTGAGTCAGATCTTTGGGAAAAGACCAGAACTATGATAGTCTTTGACAAGGGAGGTAGATGGGGAACTAAAATGGCAAAAGCCCAGCTACTTGGCGATCTGTATGATGCACTTAAAAGACTGGGGATGAGCCATCTCCCCATCGTTGGCCCCATAGCAGTTGGTGTAGAAATTATAGGGTCAGCCTCCGTGTGCATCAAACGATATCAGGAGCCTGGTATTCCTGTGGGGTCACTATCAGAGGAACAATGCCCATCTGAAATGTACCTTGCCCCCAGGAAAACCCTTGTAGATGTAAAATTGACTCGCAGCATGTCTCCCTCTGCTCACAAGCCCTTCCAACAGAAAGTCACTTTTTCGCTCCCACCTCCACTTGTTTTAACTGATGGGAGGGGAATCTGACCACTGGAAGCTGCCCAAGGCCATTCCAACCAGCCTGACTTCCTGTTTGGCTTTCAATACAATCCACTATGGGAGTTTGTGTTTACAAAGGAACTTCCAAGCCCATGCCTTCTCCGTGAACATCAACGTATGTGTAGGAGAAAATGAACCTGGTGAGATTTGATCTGCCGAACTGCTGGCAGCCAGTGAAGCCTACAAATACTTAGGCATTCTGCAGTCCAAAAAAGCTGAAAAAATTTCGCATTTACTATATATGGATGATTTGAAACTCTATGGCAAGTCAGAAATAGAAATCCAATCATTGACAAATACAGTCCGAGTATTCAGCACCGATATTTCAATGCAGTTTGGCATGGAAAAATGCGCCACTGTATCCATAAAAAGGGGCAAAATCACTGCATCTGAGGGAATTGAAATGCCCAATGGCCAACTAATTAAATGCAAAGAAAATGAAGCCTACAAATACTTAGGCATTCTGCAGTTGGATAACATCAAGCATGGAGAAGTAAAAACTATTGTCAGGCGAGAGTACACCAACAGAGTTAGGAAAATTTTGAAATCTAAATTGAATGGTGGAAATACAATCAAGGCCATAAATACCTGGGCAATACCAGTTATAAGATACACAGCTGGCATAGTTAACTGGACACAAGCTGATTTGGACCTTTTGGACCGAAAAACCAGGAAACTAATGACAATGCACTACAGTTTACATCCACGTGGTGATACTGATAGACTATATCTGCCCCGAAAATCAGGTGGCAGAGGATTATTACAAGTGAAGCAAACAGTTGAAGAAGAAAAACATGCACTGGCTGATTATTTAAAAGACACCCAAGAACATCTATTAATCGAAGTAAAGAACAAAAATCTACTGAAGGCCCAACAGACAAAACAAGAATACAGAAAAGATGTGATAAAATCAAGAATGGAGAGTTGGCAGAACAAAGCACTGCATGGTCAATTTCTGGAAAAAATAAAAGATAAAGTGGACAGTGAACAAACTTGGTTATGGTTAAAAACAGGTACATTAAAGAAAGAAACAGAGTCACTAATCCTGGCTGCGCAAGAACAAGCTATCCGCACAAATGCCATTAAGGCCAAAATTGAAAAATCCTCTGATGATGCCAATTGCAGACTTTGCAAAGAAGCTGATGAAACTGTTGATCACATACTCAGCTGCTGTAAAAAAATCGCGCAGACTGATTATAAATTGCGGCACAATTCAGTAGCACAAATGATCCATTGGAATTTGTGCAAAAATTATAATATTAAAACAGCAACAAACTGGTGGGAACATCAGCCTGAAAAAGTCACCGAAAATCAGATGGTCAAGATCTTGTGGGATTTCCGTATACAAACCGACAAAATACTGGCGCATAATACACCAGACATCACACTGGTTGAGAAAAATAAGGTCACAATCAAAGACATCGCAATACCAGGTGATAGCAGGGTCGCCGAGAAGGAACATGAAAAAATCGCAAGATACCAGGACTTAAAAATCGAAATTCAACGACTATGGCACAAACCAGCAGTGGTAATTCCAGTGGTAATTGGCACACTGGGTGCTATTCCAAAAGCACTGGAATTACATTTAAAACAGTTAAAAATTGACAAAATCACCATCAGTTAAATGCAAAAAGCCGCACTGCTTGGATCTGCACGCATATTACGAAAATACGTTACGACGTCCTAGGCCCCTGGGTGGGGCCCGACTAGTAACCAATGCCAAATCCGGCGAAACAACTGGCCGCTGTGATACAATTGTACAACAACAACAACAACAACAACAACAATAATAATAATAATAATAATAATGAAAATATAAGAGAAGACAGTATACATGTGGAGTCAAATTACATTAAAATCTAACACGTCTCATCAAACCTGATATATACCAACAGTCTTGCTGCAGTTATTAAGTGCAAAATCAAATTAATCTCTACAGCTGTACAGTCAGTAATTGTACCTAACAAAAATAACTGTGGAATAAACTTTATCCTTTTTTAAAGAACATTTTGCATAATCCACCATATTTTTATCCAAAATGCCTTAACCTTTTGGCAAGTCCACCATATATGAAAATATGTAGCATCGAAAGAGCCACATCTCCAGCATTTGGGTTGTAAATTCGGATACATAAAAGCCAACTTTTTAGGATCCAAATGCCATCTATAAAACATCTTATAAAAATTTTCTCTCAGGTTTTGGGCTTGTGTAAATTTTACATTTCTTACCCAAATTCTTTCCCATGTATCCAACATTATTGGTTCCTCAATATTTTGAGCCCACTTTATCATACAGTCTTTAACTAATTCTGTTTCGGAATCCATCTGTATTAATACATTGTATATCCTCTTTATATGCATTAAACTTTGATCTCTTATTTGTTTAAATAAATTATCCTCGATTTGCATGAAAGCAATTTTTTGATCTGTTTTTCACCTGGCCTGTAGCTGTCCATACTGGAACCATGTTTGAATTACCTTTTCCTCTTTTAATACATCTAAGGATTTTAGTTGTAATACACCCCTTTCTAGGGTAAGAAGCTGTCTGTAAGTAATTATATCCTGTTTTTGTGCTATTTTCTATTGCATGTCTAGGAATTTCCCACATGGGTATCTTATCATTTAATTTATATTGATATTTTTTCCAAACCCGCAGTAAAGCATTCCTTAAAATATGACTTTTAAAATTTTTGTCCACTTTTTTGTTTTATAACAGGTAAGCATGCCAGCCATATACCAGATCATACCCCTCGATATTAAGTATCCTATCATTAGTTAAATCAATCCAATCACTAATTACAGATAATGCTACTGCATCATAATATAATTTTAGGTTGAGTAATTTCAAACCTCCCCTCTCAGGCACATCTTGCATTATTTTTAGCTTTACTCTCAGCTTCTTTCCTGCCCATACAAATTTATTAATACCCTTCTGCCATTCTAGCAGGTTCACATCTTTTTTAAGTATAGGTAGCATTTGGCAAAGAAATAAAAATTTAGGTAAAATATTCATTTTCACTGCTGCTATTCTTCCCGGCAAAGATAACTGTAACTTGTCCCATTTTTTAATCTCTGTCTGTATACTATGCCAAAGTGGTTCATAATTATACTTATATAATTTCCCATTTGAGGTTGAAATATTAACTCCTAAATATTTGACCTTCTTAACTGTTTCACATCCTATCATTCTTCCTAGTTCTTCCTTTTGTTTAGTATTCATATTTATAGCTAGTATTTTTGTTTTCCCTAGATTTATTTTAAAACCTGACACTATGCTATGGATTGTATACAGTAGCTAAACAAATATATGACAAATGTATGGTGCATAAAAGATTTAATAAATAAGTTCCACAACATAAAGAAAGGGGATGGAGACGTTTAGTATGAGACCATTTCAATGCATTCAAGTTAATTTTACTGCATTACCTCAAGTGGGGATACCTAAATATTTATTGGTGAGAGTGGATCACTTGACTGGATGGTTGAAGCTTATCTAGCCACGAGGGTCCCTGTAGCAAAAGTCACCAAAATTATATTGGAACAGTTAATGACTAGATATGGAATAACAGAAGCTGTAGATAGTGACTAAATGTCTCATTTTACTGTAAAAGTGCTTCAATCAATCATGGAAGCAGTGGGAATTCAGTGGGAATGCCATGTTCCATGGAATGCAAATGAGTCTATGCCATGGACCAAATGTTTACCCTTGGCCTTGCTCAAAATTCGAACCCCCCCCCCATAAAGGGATACTGGTATTTCACCTTATGAAATGATGTTTGGATTGTCATAGGTGGGCAGAATGGGGGAGATTTCACAATATGAAACTAAGGAGATGTTTGTAAAGAATTGAATACTTTGGCTATCTTCTTTGTCTTACCTCAGGAACAAACGATTGCTAGCTCAAACCCCACTTCTCAAATGTGCTGTCCATGAGTTCCAGCCTGGTGATTGGGTGGATTCATTAAAGCTGAGTGAAAGTACCAGTGGATGAACAAAGGGAGTGGAAAGTGGTTCCTGGAGAAGACCTGCTGAGAATAAAAATTACCAGAAACTGATATGGTCATTGTGGTATGAATGCATTTTGTTTGTGTTTTTTCTGATTAAAAGAATAGCAGCTTTTTGGTTTTCCTGGCCTGAGTGAAAGGCCTACGTTATTCCATCTGAAGGTCCTTAAAAAAGCTGTGGAATTTCACACTCTACAAGATGTGTGGGTTCTGTAATTGTAACTATATCACTGAATGTTGTTACGATTGATGTGATTGTGGACAAGCTTGTGCTTGTGAAGAACCTTGTGATATAGTAATAGTGGAAGACTGGGTAAATTAAATGTGCAAATGTTTGATGCTAGAAGATAATTTTTTTATCAAACATTTTTTATTTTTTGGTTTGAAAATACGTTTATTTCCATTTCCATTTCATTCCATACAATCACATGTATACTGTGCATAACCGGGGCATATAACATTGAATAATAAACACAGCCCTCGCTTTTATAGACAATACCCCCCAAAATACAAACCCAATATACCACCTTGACCCACCATACACCCTCTTTCACCCCCCTCCAACTTTCATTCTTCCTTCCAACATACCCCTCTACTTCCTACTTCCCCTCCCCCTCTATCACTCCTCTCTCCCAATACATTCCCTCCCTTCCTTCTCCTCCTGCCTCCAATCCTCTCTCCCACCCTCTCCACCCCTCCTTCTTCTTTTGCTCTACTCCTCCCTTCGGTGTACCTCTATTGTCTACCAATATGTTCAGCTTGTCCTATTTTTACACTAACATTAAAAAGCCACAGTATACAAGTGCAATCATGTGCTTTAAGATCTAACACATATTATATTTCCCCCCTCCCCCCTCCCCCTAGAACCCCACCTCCCTTCCCTCCCCCCAACTTCCCAGAGCCCATACACGGTATAACCTTTTAGCAAACACAGTCTAAAATGTCTTAAAACAAAGCAGAAAAAAAAAAGGTCGATAAGATCTCTACGTTGAACTCAGCTTCTTACTGTTACCCAAACTTTAAACAGTTTAAGTTATTGCTAATCTTAAGCATAGGCTATCTGGAGTTTCTTAGTCCCATATTTGCTTTGTGTATAATCAATCCATTTTTTCCAGTCTCGTTTATATCTCCCGTTTGAATGTTCTTTAAGATATGCTGAAATTTTTGCCATTTCGGCTAAGTTTATAACTTTCAAAGTCCATTCTTGAGTTGTAGGCACGTCTTTCTTCTTCCAGTATTGCTCCACCAACAGTCTTGCTGCCGTTATTAAGTACAGAACCAAGTTAATCTCTACCGCTGTAAAGTCAGTACATATACCTAGTAAAACTGAGGGGTGAATTTTATCCTTCTTTTGAAGATATTTTGCAGGATCCACCATATTTTTATCCAAAATGCCTTAACCTTACAACATGTCCACCATGTATGAAAATATGTAGCGTCAAGAGAACCACATCTCCAACATTTAGGCTGTACATTCGGATACATAGAAGCAAGCTTTTTGGGATCTAAATGCCATCTATAAAACATCTTATAAAAATTTTCTCTCAGATTTTGTGCTTGTGTAAATTTCACATTTCTTACCCATATTCTTTCCCATGTGTCCAGCATTATTGGTTCCTCAATTATCTGAGCCCATTTTATCATACAGTCTTTAATCAGTTCCGTTTCGGAATCCATCTGTATTAGTACATTATATATCCTCTTTATATGCATTAAGCTTTGATCTCTTATTTGTTTAAACAAATTATCCTCAGCTTTTACAAAGCCAGTTTTTTTATCTATTTTCCACCTAGCCTGCAATTAGCCATACTGAAACCACGTTTGAACTACCTTCTCCTCTTTAAGTACCTCTAAAGATTTTAATTGTAACACCCCCCTTTCTGAAGTAAGAAGTTGTCTGTAAGTGGTTCTATCGTGTTTTTGTTCTATATTCATATTTTGAATTGCATGTCTAGGAATTGCCCACATGGGCAACTTATCGTTTAGTTTGTATTGATATTTTTTCCAGACCCGCAATAAAGCATTTCTTAAAAGATGATTTTTAAAATTCTTATCCAATTTTTTGTTAAATAACAAATAAGCATGCCAACCATATACCAAATCATGTCCCTCGATATTCAATATTCTATCATTGGTTAAATGGGTCCAGTCACTAATTGCAGATAATGCCACTGCATCATAATATAATTTTACGTTAGGTAATTTCAATCCTCCTCTTTCACGTACATCTTGCATTATTTTCATCTTTACCCTCGGCTTCTTTCCTGCCCATACAAATTTGTTGATACCCTTCTGCCATTCTAAAAGATTCGCATCTTTTTTAAGTATTGTTAACATTTGAAAAAGAAATAAAAATTTTGGTAAGATGTTCATTTTCACTGCCGCTATCCTACCCAGCAGAGATAAATGCAATTTCTCCCACCTTTTCATCTCTGTCTGTATACTATGCCAAAGTGGTTCATAATTATGCTTATATAATTTCCCATTTGAAGTTAAAATATTAACTCCAAGATATTTGACTTTTTTAACTACCTCACATCCTAACATCACTCCTAATTCTTCCTTTTGTTTAGTATTCATATTTATAGCTAATATTTTAGTTTTTCCTAAATTTATTTTAAAGCCAGAGACTTGACCATATTGATTAATCGTATTCATTAAGACCGTACTGGATTCCTGCGGTTGTTCCAATATTATGACCAAATCATCCGCAAAAGCGCGGACTCTATATTCTTGCTGTCTAATCTTGATCCTTTTAGACCATCCAAGCCCCGTATCTTATTCAACAATACTTCCAAAGTTATAATGAACAATAGTGGGGACAAAGGACAGCCCTGTCTTGTACTTTTTTCGATTTGAAAGGAGTCTGTTAAACTTCCATTGACTATGATTTGGGCTGTTTGCTGCTGATATATTGCACCAATTGACCTTAAAAAACCATCTCCTATCTGCATTTTTTGCAATATCTTCAACAGGAATTTCCAATTAACTTGATCAAAGGCCTTCTCAGCATCCAGAAATATAAATGCGGCAGGGATTTGATTGTTCTTTCCCAAATATTCTAAAGCATTAATGATTAATCTAACATTGCTCTTCATCTGTCTCCCCTGTATAAAACCTGTTTGGTCGGTATGTATCAATTGTTGAATAACCACCATTAACCTATTTGCTAATATTTTAGTAAAAATTTTATAATCTACATTAAGTAATGAAATAGGTCTATAATTTTTTGGCTGAGTAATATCTTGATCTTCTTTGGGTATCAACGATATAAACGCTGTCTTCCATGATGGGGGCACTTTACCTTCTGATTGAATTTTATTAAATAATTCTCTAAGAGGTTCTACCATTTCTAACTGTAAGTTTTTATAATAAACTGCTGTTAGGCCATCTGTACCTGGTGCTTTCCCTAACTTTAATTGTTTGATTACCTGCAGGATTTCCCCAGAGGTTATTGGTTGGTTCAACTTTTGCCTGTATTCTTCTCTAACTAGGGGGATTTTCTCTTTATCTAAGTATTTATCTATGTCTAAACCCCTAATTTTGTCCCCTTTGTACAGTTCTGTAAAAAATTCCCGAAATGCCTTTTGGATCTCCTCCTGTTGAAACACCTCCTTCCCTCTATAACGCAATTTGGATACATTTCGAATTTTTCTTTTTTTCCTAATCTGATAAGCCAACCACCTGCCGGGTTTATTTGCGTTGCAGAAAGTATTGTGTTTTGCATATAATAAACTGGTGGCTACCTGGTCAGAGATCAGCATATCAAATTGGGATTTTAATATGGAGATTGCTTCCTTAGCCTTTATATCGCCTGGATTCAGTGTTAATTCCAACTCTTTCCCTTTAATTTCCTCTTCCAATTCTTTTCGTTTTTGCCCTTGTTTGTGTCTATGTATTTTGTTTATATTCATCAGTACTCCTCTCATATACGCTTTGCTTGCATCCCATACATATTCCATAGATGTACCCTTATTCATGTTGAGAACAAAGTATTCAGATAACAGTTTTTTACAATCATTAATGTACTTTTCATATCTAAATAAATTTTCATTCAACCTCCAAGACCTTCTTGCCTGCACTACCCTTCCCAGTTCCATCCAAACTGGGTTATGATCCGAAAGAACTCTCGCCGCAATCTTTGTCTTCTTCACCCTAGAAAGTAAATCATTAGTAATTAGTATAAAATCAATCCTTGAAAGAGATTGATGTCTATCAGAAAAAAGGTGAAGTCATATTCCTCTGCATTCCTTTCACGCCAAACATCTCGCAATTCGAAATCGTCCATCATGTCAAAAAAAGATTTGGGTAACTTAGCTCGGAATTTAGTGTTCGGGCGAGATGTCTTCTTATCTCTTTTAGTGTCAATCACGCCATTCCAGTCACCCAATAGTATACAAGACTTAAAGTCCCACTGTACTAATTTAGCATGGAGATTTCTATAAAATCCATCTTGTTGTTGATTAGGAGCATAAATTCCCAAAAGTAATGTCTTTTTCCCTTCTAAGATTAAGTCTAGTGCGATATATCTTCCAAAGGGATTGCTTCAATTAGCTCGGCTTTAATGTCTTTTCTTAAGTATACAACTATGCCATTTTTCTTTTCCGTAGCAGAGGTCACAAAATGTTGACCAAGTTTGGGGTTAAACAAATATTTTTGATCAGTTGATTTAATATGAGTTTCTTGCAAACAAATTATATCATTCTTAAACTGTTTGAGATAATGAAATATTTTCTTTCTCTTCTGTGGAGAGTTCAGTCCGTTAACATTCCATGTCAAAATCTTAGTTGTCATTTTTGGTTGCCTGAAGCTTTTTTAGAGCCTCCCGCATGGCCTGTCTAACCTTTGGTCTGGCTCCTCCCACGGCTTCTGAGCTTGTTGCTGTGACTCCTTGATCAATGGCCAGTGATTGTTGAGATTGTTGCGTTGTAGCTTGTTTTTCCATTTGTCTGGTAGTCGTACGGTTAGGTCTTTGTTCCCTGACCCCTTGCCCTTTCGGGAGGGGGAGATGGTACGTTTTGTCTGGTAGTTGTGTGGTTTGCTGTTTATCTTGTCCTTCTCGTGGTCTTTCTCCATATCCCGATGATTCAGGGTGTCCCACCTTCAGAATCTTATGATAGAAATCTCGAGCTTTCCATACAGAGTTGAGACGATATCTTTGCTTGTCAAATGTGACTATGATACCGAATGGGACATCCCATCTATACTGTATCTGACGCTTTCTGAGCTCTTCCACCAAAAAAGCATAATCTCTTCTGGCTCTTAGCATTTGAGGTGGTATTTCTTTCAAGACAATCAAATCCTGTCTGCCAATTTGAAGCCTGGTATTATAGGACTCTTGTAGTATCATGTTTCTGAACTCTCTTGTAACAAAGTATATTACCACATCTTGGGGGAGTTGCTTCTGTTTTGCCGCCCAAGAATTAACGCGATAAATTTTGTCGATCTGCCAATCAAAATTGGATCCCGGTCTTCCCACCAGACAGTCAAAAGCCTCTGAAAACATCTGCTTTAAGTTCTCCTGTTTCTCTTGGTTTTTTATTTTTTATGATACATATAATATAATCTAAAGTATACCAGTACATCTTAAAAAGCATTTTTCGAATACTTAATTATAATATATCAATTCCTTTTGCCGTTAAGCCTCTTCAATTTTTATTTGCTCTTCTGCTTTCCATACACCATATTATAGTCTATTTCATCTTCAGCTCCCCTCTCCTTCTCTTCTCCCTACTTTCTTTCTTCCTTCTACCCTCTCTCTCTTATCTAATTACCCTAGCTCTCTCCCTCTCCTCTCCTCTCTTTCCACACCTTCTCTCTCTCCTACTCTTTTCCTCTAGAAGATAATTTTAACACTGGAGAATTGGGGCATTGAATCAGATCAACCTGACTTGAACATAGTCCCAGGAGATAGTGATATCATAATCCCTTCTACTGCCCATACACCAAAGTGAAAGCCTGGGTGTATCTGTTTATGAGGAAGTAGGTCACAGATCTAAGAGAGAGTTGAAAATAGGACAATAGAAGGATAATGAATGGCCTTCCAAAAGAATAATTCAAGTATATGGACCAATAACCTGGGAGAAAGATGGAGTGTATGGTTATATAAATCCTATTTATATGCTGAATAGAATTATAAAGTTACAGGCAGTGCTTGAAATAATAACTAATGAAACCACTATTGCTTTAAATTTAATAGCTAAACAAAAAAATCCATCTTCAAAGAGCAATATATCAGAATAGACTTGTTTTAGATTATTTGTTAGCAAAAGAAGGAGGTGTATGTGGAAAAGTTAATCTCACAAATTGTTATTTGCAAATAGATGATCAAGGAAAAGCTGTAGAAGAAATAACTGATAGAACAAGGAAGATGGTTTATGTTCCAGTGCAAACATGGACATGAGTAATGGATAATATCTGGTGGGGGCAACTGATTAGTGGGGGATGGAATAAATGGGGAACAATATTACTTCTGGCAATAATAGGATTACTAATGGCACCTTCCTTGCTCTCCTTAATTGTCCAACTGATTACAATAGAAAAAATGCAGTGATCAAAAACTGGACAGCAAATGGTGACATAATGTATGGTACCAGATTTGAAGAAAGAGAAAACACAAAACATTGAAATAGTCTTGAAATATTTAAATGGTTACCAAAGTATTAATTCAAGATAAATGTGGCAATAATAATTTGAAAATATAGAGAAAGGGTGGATTTGTAGGGGATGTTTTAAAGTTATTATTATCAGAATAAAGGCATAAAGAGTTACCAAAGTTTGACCTAACAAGGTAATACAGTAAGTAAATATGGGATTCAATATAATAAGTTGTAGTTTTCTATAATGTAGAGTACCATATACTGTAGCTTATGAAAGATGTATAACTTAAGCAGTGGTGAGATTCAAAAAATTTAACAACTGGTTCTCTGCCATAAGGATGGGCTAGGTAGGTGTGGCTGTGTGGTAATGTGTCTGGACATGGCCAACATGATGTCTCTCATGTCAAGGGATGCCTCTCTTCTCCTTGCCATGCCTGGCCACACCCCACCTGATCACTTCTGGCCATACCCGGCAATGCCAGGCAGCTCACTTCGCCTGGCCCATTGTCTCAAAGGCCTCAACAAGATACAATTTCACTCTCTATTTATTTACTAGTAGTGTATATCCAAAATACACTATTTAATTCTATGTATATGTGCCATATGCAGTGGTGGGATTCAGCCGGTTTGCACCAGTTCGGTAGAACTGGTAGCTAACGTTTTCTTCGGTTCAATGAATCAGCTGAAGCCTCGCCCCTTCCATTCCACAGCCCCTTTCCTCACAGGGTGGTTCACCCAAACTTTTTAGAGCAGCTTTGCACCCCGATATCACCCAAGGGGAGGGAGTGGAAGCAGGGAGGCTCACTCGCTCCTTTCTCTGGCCCTGCGCCATTCAGCCTTTCCTTTTCCTTTTCAGCATCTGAGCCATATGACTACTTCCATGGGCCACCAACAACTGTACTGGAGCCACCCTAGGAATTTCAGGCTGGACTCATTCTCCTGGTATGTTTGTTTATATTGATGTTTATTTTATTTATATGCCGCCCTTTTCCCCCGAAGGGGACTCAGGGCGGCTCACAACTCAACTAAGGGAGGGGGATACAGACAAAAAAATTAAAACAACACACAACAATACATAATTAAAAACACACAACAGTCATACCATTCGAGAAGGGGGTAGAAGCTTTTTAGCCCCAGGCCTGTCGGAATAGCCAGGTTTTAAGGGCTTTGTGGAAGGTCTGGAGGGTGGTGAGGGTTCGAATCTCCACGGGGAGTTCGTTCCAGAGGGTCGGAGCGGCCACAGAGAAGACTCTCCTCCGAGTAGTCGCCAGTCGACACTGGCTGGTGGATGGAATTCGGAGGAGGCCTAATCTGTGGGATCTTATCGGTCTAGAGGAGGTAATTGGCAGCAGGCGGTCTCTCAAGTACCCAGGTCCAATACCATGAAGGGCTTTATAAGTGACGACTAGCGCCTTGAAGTGTATCCGGAGACCAATAGGCAGCCAGTGCAGCTCGCGGATGATAGGTGTTACGTGGGTGAACCGAGGTGCACCCACGATCGCTCGCGCGGCTGCATTCTGGACAACCGGGAGTCGCCGAATGCTCTTCAAGGGCTGCCCCATGTAGAGCACGTTGCAGTAGTCCACTCTAGATGTCACAAGGGCGCGAGTGACTGTAGTGAGGGTCTCCCGGTTCAGGTAGGGACGCAACTGGTGCACCAGGCGAACCTGAGCAAATGCCCCCCTGGTCACAGCTGACAAGTGGTGTTCAAAAGTCAGCTGTGGGTCCAGGAGGACTCCCAAATTGCGGACCCTGTCTGAGGGGCGTACTGTTTGACCCCCCAGCCTGAGAGATGGAACACTTGGCCAATTAGTAGGAGGGAAAAACACCAGCCACTTGGTCTTATCTGGATTGAGTACAAGCTTGTTAACCCCCATCCAGTCCCTAACAGCCTCGAGGCCCTGGCACATCACGTCAACCACTTCACTGAGTTGGCACGGGGCGGACAGATACAACTGCGTATCGTCCGCATACTGATGGTATTTTATCCCCTGCCGTCGAATGATCTCACCTAGTGGCTTCATGTAGATATTAAAGAGGAAGGGGGACAGGACCGAACCCTGTGGCACCCCATAATTCAGGGGCCTAGGGGTCGATCTCTGCCCTCCGACCAACACCGACTGCGACCTGTCCGAGAGGTAAGAGGAGAACCACTGTAGGACAGTGCCTCCCACCCCCACCTCCCGCAGTCGTCGCAGAAGGATACCACAGTCGATGGTATCGAAAGCCGCTGAGAGGTCAAGGAGCACTAGGACGGAGGCGTAACCACCGTCCCTGGCTCTCCAGAGATCATCGATCAATGCGACCAAAGCGGTTTCCGTGCTGTAGCCCGGCCTAAATCCTGACTGGAAGGGATCTAGATAATCAGTTTCCTCCAAGGACCGCCGGAGCTGAAAGGCAACCACCTTCTCAACAACCTTCCCCACAAAGGGGAGGTTGGAGACTGGACGATAGTTGTTTAAGACGGCTGGATCCAGAGATGGTTTCTTCAGAAGGGGTCTCACCACCGCCGCCTTTAGAGCGGGGGGAAAGAACCCCTCCCGAAGGGAGGCGGTAACAACCGCTTGGATCCAGCCCCGTGTCACCTCCCTGCTGTTAGCGACCAGCCAGGAGGGGCACGGGTCCAGTACGCATGTGGAGGCACTTACAGCTCCCATGGCCTTGTCCACGTCCTCAGGGGTAACAGCTTGAAAATCAACCCAGTGATGTCCAGCCAGATTCTCCCCTGATGTGCGCATGCGTGAGAATAGAATGGCTGCCGGATTCCGCCGCTCCGAATGCCTGAAGATGAGACGATATTAACTGCAGCGCCCAAGACCCCTAATATGGTAACCGGGGGGTTCTTTTTGGGCGCCAGCCTTCAGCCCTCCCAGGGAGGGGGTCGTTTGAGGAGGGGGTCGCCTCTCGGCGGCCCCAGGGACAGCTCTAGAACGACGATATCCTCCCTGGCTTGGTTCATTACATCGGCCCTTTTGAACAGCTGGGAGGTGGCGGTGACGGCTGGGTGCGAGAGGCGGAGGCTTTGGCACCGCTGTTCGGAAGGGTGCCGAACCCCCTTATTGACTAGACAACATTGTGGGGTCGGCTTATGCCCCGAAGAAGAGGTGGGAGATCCAGGAGAGATGTTTGGACTGGACTGGGACTGGGACCGCACACAACTGCGATTACCACTGCTTCGAGAGTGCTGCGTTGGCTGGGAACTCGGGCCCCCTCTAGTGGCCACGACTAGTACTTTTTCCGCAGACCATCAAGTATCATCATTATTGCCAGCCACTATTACATCAGAGAAGCAGTGTGTTGAGCATTTGGACTCCCTCCAGTGGCCATCACTAGTACTTTTCTCTGGACCATTATATTATATTTCTGGACCATATATACTATTACTGGACTCCTACCAGACTCTGCTAACACGAAGGCCAAACTTTTAAAGACCTTTCATATAAGCCTTCACCAATTCGCACAACCGCGCAATTTTTATTTGGTATGATGAGTGCATGAGGTTTGTCTGTGTTGAATGAATGAGCCCACTTTTACTGTTTATTACTGTTGTATTCTTATATGTTTTTTAAATATTACGTGGGGGATTGTTAGGGTGGATATATGAGAATGTTTGACTCGGAGGGCCTGCTGGGGAAGGCGGGGGTCAGTGGGGTGGTTGGGGGGACTACTGCTACGGGAGTGGGTCGGAGCATTACGGTCATTACAGGGAGGGGCAGACATGGCGGGGACTTTAGGGCTAGCCATTACTGGGGAAGGAGGGTTCGCTATATCACAGAGATCCCTCCTTCCGGCCCTATGAGTCCCACTCCAAGGCCAGATGGCGTGAGTAGTCAGGACCCTGGTCTCAGGCTGCTGTTGCTAAATGCCAGGTCTGTTGTTCACAAGGCTCCTCTCGTCCGGGACTTAATTTCTGATGAGAGGGCAGACCTGGCATGTATTACTGAAACCTGGCTGGGCACAGAAGGAGGAGTCCCCCTTGTAGAGATGTGCCCAGAAGCATTTCAGGTGCTTCATCAGCCGAGAGCCCAGGGAAGGGGTGGCGGTGTGGCTATTGTTATCTGGGAGTCTCTAGTACCTTGTAGGGTCCCTGCTCCGGAGCTTGTCGGGTGTGAGACTCTGCTGGTGAAGTTGGACCTCAAGGGTCAAGTGGGTCTGCTGCTAACGTACCTGCCTCCCAACTGCGTTGCAGCAGCCCTCCCCTCGCTCCTCGAGTCAGTAGCCGAGCTGGCAATTGAGTTCCCCAGGCTTATGGTTCTGGGAGACTTCAATTTGCCATCGCTCGGTGAACACTCTGATGGGGCGCAGGAGTTCATGGCTTCCATGACAGCCATGGGCTTGACCCAGGTAATTCGGGGCCCAACCCACTCTGCGGGTCACATGCTCGACCTCGTATTTCTCTCGGAGCAGTGGATGTGTGATCTTGGTCTGAGGGGAAATGACACCATACCCCTGTCGTGGTCAGACCACTGCCTACTGAGGCTTGACTTCCGGAGGCCAAACCCCCACCGTAGGGAGGAGGAACCGACCAGGTGGTTCCGCCCCAGGCGACTGATGGACCCCTTGAGGTTCCAGACGGAGCTTGGGGTTATTCCTGATACTCTCGCCCACAGTTCGGCGGAGACTCTGGCTGCTGCCTGGTATTCGGCGGCATCGGAGTCTCTTGACCGGATTGCGCCACTACGGCCCCTCCAGGTCAGCGGATCCCGGAGACCCCCTTGGTTCACCGAGGAGCTCCGGGAGAAGAAGCGCCGGAGGAGACGCCTAGAGCACTTGTGGAGGTCCGATAAGTCCAAGTCGAACCGAGCACTATTAACAACCTGCACCAAGGATTACATCAGGGCACTTAGGGCAGCAAAAAGATCCCATATTGCCACCTTGGTTGCGTCCGCTGAGTCCCGCCCAGCCGCCCTGTTTAGGATAACCCGTTCCCTCCTAAATAGGAGGGATACAGGGGAACCCTTGCAGGGTAGAGCTGAGGATTATGCCCAATTCTTAGCGGACAAAGTTGCTCGGTTTCGGTCGGACTTGGACTCCACCGCAGCAGATCCAGCCGAGACACAAGAGGATCACTTGGCAAACCATCTCTGGGTTGAGTTTCAGGTTGTTGCCTCTGGGGATGTGGACAAGGCCATTCGAGCTGTGAGTGCCTCCACCTGCATTCTGGACCCGTGTCCCTCCTGGCTGGTTGCCAACAGCAGTGAGGTGACATGTGGCTGGATCCAGGCGGTCGTAACCGCCTCCCTTTGGGAGGGGCACTTTCCCGCCGCACTAAAAACGGCGGTGGTGAGACCCCTCCTGAAGAAACCATCCTTGGATCCAGCCATTTTAAATAACTACCGTCCTGTCTCCAACCTTCCCTTTGTTGGGAAGGTTGTTGAGAAGGTGGTGGCCTTCCAGCTTCAACGGGCCTTGGATGAAGCTAGCTACCTTGACCCCTTCCAGTCCGGCTTCAGACCCGGTTACAGCACAGAAACCGCTTTGGTCGCATTGACCGATGATCTCTGGAGGGCCAGAGATGGAGGCCATGCGTCCATCCTGGTTCTCCTTGACCTCTCGGCGGCTTTCGATACCATCGACCATGGTATCCTTCTGCGACGACTGCGGGAGGTGGGGGTGGGAGGCACTGTTTTGCAGTGGTTCTCCTCCTACCTCTCGGACAGGTCGCAGTCGGTGTTGGTGGGGGGGCAGAGATCGTCCCTGAGGCCCCTAAAATATGGGGTGCCGCAGGGTTCGGTCTTATCCCCCCTACTATTTAACATATACATGAAACCGCTGGGCGAGATCATTCGGAGGCACGGGATAAAATACCATCAATATGCGGACGATACGCAATTGTATCTGTCCGCCCCGTGCCAACTCAATGAAGCGGTGGATGTGATGAGCCGGGGTCTGGAGGCCGTTAGGAACTGGATGAGCGCTAACAAACTGGTACTCAACCCGGACAAGACCGAGTGGCTGTTGTGTTTCCCTCCCAACAATTTGGCTAATGTTCCATCTATCAGGCTGGGGGGTCAAATTTTATACCCCTCAGATAGGGTTCGTAACTTAGGAGTCCTCCTGGATCCACAGCTGACTCTCGATCATCACCTGTCGGCTGTGACCAGGGGGGCATTTGCCCAGGTTCGCCTGGTCCGCCAGTTACGACCCTACCTGAATCGGGAGGCTCTCACAGCAGTCACTCGAGCCCTTGTGATCTCTAGGCTGGAATACTGCAATATGCTCTACATGGGGTTGCCCCTGAAGTGCATCCGGCGACTGCAGTTAGTCCAGAATGCAGCTGCGCGAGTGATAGTGGGCGCACCGCGGTTCGCCCACGTTACACCCATCCTCCGCGAGCTGCACTGGCTACCTGTCGATCTCCGGGTGCGCTTCAGGGTACTGATGACCACCTTTAAAGCACTCCATGGTAGTGGATCTGGGTACTTGAGAGACCGCCTTCTGCCGATTACCTCCCTCCGACCGATTAGATCGCACAGACTGGGCCTCCTCCGAATCCCATCCGCCAGTCAATGTCGACTGGCGACTACACGGAGGAGAGCCTTTTCTGTTGCAGCTCCGACCCTGTGGAACGATCTCCCCGTCGAGATACGCACCCTCACCACCGTCCAGGCCTTCCGCACAGCCCTCAAGACCTGGCTCTCCCAACAGGCCTGGGGATAAGTCCTTAATTTGCCCCACCCGAGTGTTGAATGTAGAATGCATGTTGTGTTTTTACTACTTATCTTGTTTTCATATCGTTTATTGTGTACTGTTTCCCCCCCCTAATGGTTGTAAGCCGCCCTGAGTCCCCTCAGGGAAAAGGGCGGCCTATAAATTTTAATAAAATACCTAAAAAAAAAAATACCTGATGCCTCAGCTGGCTCTGCGCAGTTGGAGTCCAGGTCTGTCCGAAGCCGAGCAACTTTATCCACGAGGAATTGGACGTAATCCCCAGCTCTGCCTTGCAAAGGATCGCTCATATCCCTCCTATTTAGGAGGGAACGGATTATCCTGAACAAGGCGGCTGGGCGCGACTCAGCGGAAGCAATCAGAGAGGCAATGTGTGTTCTTTTAGTCGTCCTAATTGCCCGAAGGTAGGTTCTGATGCTGGATGTTAAAAGCGCTCGGTCTGACTCGGACTTACTGGATCTCCATCATTGCTCTAGGCGTCTCTTTCGGCGCTTCATCTCCCGGAGTTCCTCAGTAAACCAAGGAGCCCTCCTGGATCCACTGCCTCGGATCGGCCGTAAAGGCGCAATCCGGTTAAGAGCCTCTGTCGCTGCTGAATTCCAGGCAGCAACCAGAGTCTCCGCCGGACTGCGGACAAGGGTATCAGGAATAACTCCAAGCTCCGTCTGAAAGCCCAAAGGGTCCATAAGTCGCCTGGGGTGGAACCACCTAATCGGTTCCTCCTCCCTACAGTGGGGGTTTGGTCTCCGAAAGTCAAGCGTCAGTAGGTAGTGGTCCAACCATGACAGGGGTAAGATCTCGCTACCCCTCAAACCAAGATCACAACTCCACTGCTCCGAGAGGAATACGAGGTCAAGCATGTGACCCGCCGAGTGAGTCGGGCCCCGAATTACTTGGGTCAAGCCCATGGCTGTCATGGAAGCCATGAATTCCTGCGCAAAGGAGGCCCGTAGTTGTCTCGCCTCCCTCTGCAGTTAGCACTAAGCAGACTCAGAGTCATCCACTGTGACTCTGGAGTCTGGCAGCAACTACCTTAGCCTTTTTCCTTTTAATTATTCTTTTCTTTTCCTCATGACACTGGTGAGGCCCCACCTCCCCTGCCTCCCCTGACTGCACATCCCTGGTATGTGTATGTGTTTGTGCGTGGGGGGGGGGGGCTTAAGTCTATCTCCACTTTCCTGAGCAAAACTGGTGGGGTATCTAAACATGGTGTTATGACTCTAGTTAGTGCAATCTTGCAATTCAGATGTGTCTCATTGCCTTCTTTACAGCCATGGGTTGTGACTACCTTGCCCTCATCCAAACTTGAAGATATTTTGCTTTTTAACATTTATATTACTCCTCTTAATAAGAACAATCTGGTAAAGAGTATTTTGGAGCACATAAAAAGAATGATCCGTAGTGGTTTGACAAACATTCCACAGCTGCAATTATAATATGTGGGGATTTAAATACTAGGATGGGACCAAATGATTCTACATTATTTCACCAATTTAAGATCCATTATGAGGAGAGTATATTAGAGGAACCCTTGTGCTTTAGACAATTTAAAGACCTAAAAGCTAACTGAACTTGTCTATATGCAAGACAGGTGACTGCACATCTGAACCCATGTATCCTTAACGGTTCCCTAGTTACAGTTAGGTTATTCGCGTTATCCAGTATTTGTAAAGTTGAAAAAGTAGGCTGATAATTTTATACACCCAATTGTGTCTCTTGTTTTATTTTAATATCCTCTGTGTAATTAGTATATTTTGACTTACTAAATGATGATTTTTCTTTAATGATTGGTCAAGAATCTCTTTAATAACAGATACTAGCTCAGAATTAGGTATCCTCATAGCGCCCTCTAGTAGTCAGACTATTATTTATTTATTTATTTATTCCTGGCCAATCAGAGTCCTTAAAATCAGCAGATTTCAACTACCCACAACAATATATTAAAGAGCAGCTAATTATTTTAAAAGTAGTAGATTAAATCCACAAATTTATCCTTATATTTCAAAAGAAAGAATGTTCCATGTTTCCTTATTTTGACTACCTGAAGCAATCTTCTCCCTGTGGTTTAATAGTAGAGAAGAAGTCTGAGAAATGGCATGCCAAGCTTCAAAAAAGAGTAGTAATCTGTAACTATGGAGAGCCTCTTTTAGCTTGTAAAGGTAATAGTCTCATAAATTGTTTAAGAAATGAAGGTCATGGCTTATTATTCATTTGAAAAATAAATTCAAAAATGGCTTTTTTAGCCAACAATGACATGATTTCGAGCCCTCCCAGCTTCAGCCCACCAGTTGTTCTGGAAGCTCATCTTCTAAAACTGTTTGCAGGCTGTTGCTGTTATCCGAGGATATTTGAGGGATGATTCTGGGACTTTCCTTAACTTCAGAGAGACAAGAAGACAAAACGAAGCATGTTCCTTTTGTTGTTGTGTTGAAAAAAACATCCAGAGAGAGGAGATTCTCTGGGTGTGTGAGACTGCCATGGTAGCCAATGATGGGAGTGGCAACCAGAGCTGGAAGAGCTTGAGGACAAGGAGAATCTGACCATGCTGACCCGCTGATGAAGCAAATGATGACATTTGAACCCCATGCCGTGGCTGCCACCTGCGAGTCCTGGTGGACCCCAGATCAGGAACATGGAGGATGGGTGTCAGCACTGGAAATATAATGATTATTACAACTATAATCAATCACGGAAAGGAAACAACTGAAATCTGGCTAAGAACAGAGTAAATTACTGAATGATTTTTACTCTCCCCTTTGTTGAAGACACCACTATTGGTTGGCTTCACAGAAGCCAAACAAAACATCGTATGGCCAAATGCGATATATGAACCACTTTGTTGGTTTGCAGATCTTCCCTTGCATACTAATAAAATTAAACTCCTAGCTTATTAATGTATAAAATTATACCTCCAATTTCAATTTCTCCATCAAAATACCAATTGCTTTATCTGAGTTGTTTCACAAGTTAAATGGTAGGCAATTATTTTCCTATTCTATCACATTAATGACTGTTTTTAAATAAATTACGACTCCTCCCAGGAAAGGACATAAAAAGGGGGAGAGGAAAGTCCTGTACCTTCTTGGACATGGAAATATAATCAGCTGGTAACAGAAGCTGCTGACATGACTATGGGTGCTCTGATTGAAATTATGGGAGAATTTCAGTGCCAGCCATCCAACGTAACCAGGCCAAAGCCGTCTACATGTCCCAATTCTGCTTGCTAAACAAGGACTGTAACCAATTGGAAATATATAGTCTATTGCTGTCTGAATGAGCTCACATTAACTTGTAAGCTTCCCTCCTCTTAGAGCTAGAAAGGAAATTTTAAGTTTCTGTTCTAAAACATGGTGGACTATTGAAAATTAATTCATTAATAGGTCAAAATAATATATTTGCCCTTCCTTACCAATTGAGAAAATTACAAGGAAGCCTTTAATTTCCTCTCAAATGGAAACAGACATACTTGAAACCAAAATTTATGTTGTTTCATTCATATAACAATCCATAATTCTCCTTATATGTTCTCCTTAATCCATAATTCTCCAGATTATATGTTTTCTTTTTTCTGGGCAGCTGAACACATTTTTACAACAAAGCACTGGAAGACACTTACTTTTTTCCCAAGGAAAATAATGGGGCTAAAAGAAGCTCTATCTGGGTGGGGATCAGTGATATTCATCCAAATTTTCATGTTCCCATCCGCTGCCAGGCCCAATTGCAGAGGTCAGGTGGCACCAGACAGCATTGGTACTGGGTCCGGCAGAGGCCAAAAAGAGGGAGTCAGGGAGGGTCGGATATATACGAGTAATCAGGACCCTGGTCTCAGGCTGCTGTCACTAAATGCCAGGTCTGTAGTTCACAAGGCTCCCCTCGTCCGGGACCTAATTTTAGACGAGAGGGCAGACCTGACATGTATTACTGAAACCTGGCTGGGCCCGGAGGGAGGAGTCCCCCTCGTAGAGATGTGCCCAGAGGGTTTTCAGGTGCTTCATCAGCCGCGATCCCAGGGAAGGGGTGGAGGTGTGGCTATTGTTATCCGAGAGTCTCTAGTACCTCGTAGGATCCCTGCTCCGGAGCTTGTCGGGTGTGAGTCCCTGCTGGTGAAGTTGGACCTCAAGGGTCAAGTGGGCTTGTTGTTAACGTACCTGCCTCCCAACAGCATTGCAGCAGCCCTCCCATCGCTCCTCGAGTCAGTAGCCGAGCTGGCAATTGAGTTTCCCAGGCTTATGGTTCTGGGGGATTTCAATTTGCCTTCGCTCGGTGAACACTCAATTTGAGAGAGAGTTTGTTTGAGAAGAGAGGGGCAGCTCTCTCTCCCCCACTGGAAGCCTTGTCCTGCTCCCCACTCACTTTCCTCCTCCTCCTCCTCTCCCCTTTCTTTGCCGGCTGCTGCCACGCCCCCCGCCTCCTCTCCCCCCACTGCTGTGTCCAACAGGCCAGGTGTCTCGTGTTTATGGCAGACATAAACGCGAGATGCCTGGTCTGTTGGACATAGCTGCGAGAATGTCCCTGCTGCTGCTGCGCTCCGCCACCTTGTCCCCCGCCTCACTGACCCCACTGCTGTGAAGAAACACACGCATACACACACACACACATAAATGCGAGGTGCCTGGCCTGTCGGACACAGCGTTGGGGTCAGAGGAGGTGGGGGGGTTGAGGCAGCAGAGCGCAGCAGTGGCAGGGACGTTCTCGCCGCTGTGACTGACAGGCCAGGCGTCTCGCATTTATGTCTGCCATAAATGCGAGATGCCTGGCCTGTCGGATACAGTGATGTGGTTGGAGGAGGGGGAGCCGAGGCGGCGGAGCGTGGCAGTGGCAGGGACATTCTCGCCACTGTGTCCAACAGGCCAGGCATCTCACATTTATGTCCGCCATAAACGCAAGACGCCTGGCCTGTCGTACATAGCGGTGGGGTCGGAGAAGGCCGGGGGGGGCCGAGGCAGCGGAGCGCAGCAGCGGCAGGGACGTTCTCACCACTGTGTCTGACAGGCGTCTCATGTTTATGTCTGCCATAAATGCAAGACACCTGGCCTGTTGGACACAGGACGTTGCTTCTTGCTGCTGCTGCGCCCTTGCCTCACCAACCATAATCCTCACCGCACGTCACTGACACATGCGTGCACGCGCACACAGACACACACACAGACACACACACAGACACAGACACACACAGACACACACACAGACACACACACAGACACACAGACACACACAGACACACACAGACACACACACACAGACACAGACACAGACACACACACACACACACACAGATATATATATATATATATAGAAAATATAAATATATATATATATATATATATATATATATATATATATATATATATATATATATATATATATTCTATATATATATATATAGAAAACCCGAACAACTAGAGACCTACATATATATATATATATATATATATAAATATATATATATATTTATTTATATTTATATATATATATAAATATATATATATATATATATATATATAAATATATATATATATTTATTTATATTTATATATATATATATATATTTAAAGTCACAACCCCTGGTATGCCCAAATATGGGAGGAAGGTCACACTTCCACTCTCTGTCTTCGGCTCGTCACAAGAGACCATCCAGACAGAAACCCAATATTTTTTACTGTTGCCTTTTTGTTACATTTGTTATATTTATGCTGATAAATAAAGTCTCCCTTTATTTATTTATCAGCATAAATATAACATATATATATATAAAGCCACAACCCCTGGTATGCCCCAATTATGGGAGGAAGCTAACTGCTTCCATTCTCTGTCAATCGGCTTGTCACAAGAGTCCATCACGACAGAAACCCAATATTTTTACTGTTGCCTTTGTTATATTTGTGTTTTTTTATTTGTGCTGATAAATAAATAAAGGGAGACTAGTATAGATCTATTTCAAGCTATTTAGCTGTCATCAGCTAGCCATACCCTTACTGGGATTCGAACCTGGGCTATATTACATATTAGGCAGATGTCTTAGCAATTAAGAGTCCATGATGGATTCTTGTGACGAGCCACTTGACAGAAAATGGAAGCAGTTAGCTTCCTCCCATAATTGCGGCATACCAGGGGTTGTAATTTAAATATATACCTTTCTCCCTGGCTCAGCTGATAACGGATCAGAGCCTGTGGCTTAATGGCTAAGACGTCTTCGCGAACCAGTAGGCGGCCTGGGTTGCTGGAACCAGCAGCAACCCAGGCCTGTCACACCCCAAACCAGCTCTCACAGCAGCGCCACAGGAGCTGCCATCTTGTTTTTTGCTTCTGCGCATGCACAGAGCAATTTTAGTTGTACTGTGCATGCCCTGTTGGGCAAAGAGATGTTAGTTCATGCTGCATTCCGCACTGTGTCATTGGTTTTGGGAAGAGCCCTTCCCCCACCATACCCTGATTTCCTCAGAATTCAATTTGTGATGGATGCATTAGTTGGAACCTGACAGAGCTGTTGCTGAAGGCCCCATGGCTGATGTAAAATATTATTTTATTGGTTGTTGAAGAAATAATAGAAATGACAAATAGGTTATAAAGCAAATATATAAATTTACAATTAGGACTATTGCAAAAAAAACAAACAAATGAGATTGCTTTTTAAAAAAGTAATTAAAATACTCAAAGTAAAAGAAACAAAAATTTCTAAACAGAAACAGAAAGGAGAGAAAATAGTAAAAGCCAAAGGAAACAAATGGCCCCAAAAGAAAAATTCAGTAATAATGATTCAAAGCACTTTGCTTTTCATGATTTCCCGCTGTTCTTCCCTATCAGAACCTATATTGCATATGTCTATAAATTATTGCTATTCATCTTTTGGGCAACACGTGAAACCTAAACAATAGATAGCTTGGTCCAGTGGTTAAGACACCAGCCCAGAAAACAGGTGATTGTGAATTCAGGTCCAACTTTAGCAATGAATTTCAGCTGGGTGACTTTGGGCTAATCACCAGGAGACTGAGAGTTCTAGCTTGTCAGTCTCCCTTCTTAACCCAAAGAGCTTTGGGAAAATAAGGGTGGGACAACTTCCTTATTTGTAAAAATAATAAAGGTGGAATTCCAATAAAATAAATGTAACGAATATAATGTAATATGGCATCAGGTTGTCAGATTTTGATTTTCTGTCATAGTAAAGCTATTTAAAAGCTGAGAAAACAGCTTGTCATGAGTTTTTTTTCTGTCAGATCAGGATAAAACAGCACAGGTCTTGTAAGGCACGGGAGGGGTCGTAAGTCCAAGAACAGGAGTCAGGTCCAGATCATCTTTAGATGTTCCTGAAGGCGGCTGGAAGGTAAATCTCTGGAGGAGGTTAGTAAAGAAAAGGAAGAGCTCCATTTTGGCAAGGTCCTCACCAGCACATACTCTCTGACCTGGAAGAAAGCATCGATGGCAAAAAGGTGTTGGGTTTTTTTTTTTTGGCTTCTTAAATTATTTTACATGGCTTTCCATAGTTGCATTGCCTCAAAGGAATGATTATAATCTTAAAAAAAAAATCTTCCTAACTATTCTGTTGCACTGAAATTCTTTCCAGCTTTTCACATATACAGAGTGATGTTACCTGCAGAGAAAGGCATGAATGCATCCCTCTTCACAAATTTTCCTTCAGAGTCAAGAAAATGCTCAGGATAGAATTCATGAGGTTTCTCCCACTGGGATTCATCATGGAGCACAGAGGTCAGCAATGGAATGATGTACATGCCCTAAACATTGAAATTATATAAAGAAGAGAATTTTTCATTTAACACATTATTGTAGAAATTATTACAATGAAATTTATGCCATTGTTTTAAAGGTAAAACAATTGACAACAACATTATAGTCTCAAATAAAAATAACATCCTGTAAAAGACATTCATCTGAATAATCAAAAGTCTACCCAATAATGACAGTAATTTATTCCCTCTCACTGTCTTTTGTAACATCATTCCATATTTTAATATATTTTCTAAAACAACATGCAATTCCTATTGATCAGTGTGACCCCTAGATATTTAATCTTAGTCTCTCCTTTTTTATCCTTTATTCTATTTTATTGTGAACATCTTTGTCTTCTTTTGATTAATTTTAAAACCAGCTAATATGCCCAAATGCTTCAGTTTCTTCATTAGATGTTCTGTACCATTCTGGTATTCCTGTTTATCAAAACTAGTAATATGTGCTTTCTGGCATGTATAAATAGATTTAATCCCTCCAAGAGAATTATCCCAAAAGGCCATATCTTCAACAACTCTGAAGGTAAAATCCCAGTTCAAATTATCAAAGGCTTTCTCAGCATCCAAAAGGATCACAGCTACTTGTTTCTTATTTGGTATTAGGCATACTCCGTTATATCCAAACAGTTCTTATATTGTCCCTTAGTTGTCCTCTATGTAGGAATCCACATATATCATCATGAATAAAATACCATAAGATCTGAAGTTAAATCTTATTCTTCCTTTGGTAATAAGGCAAATTAATCAAATTCTTTAATGGCAATAAGAATTGATCTTCAAAACATAAATTGTGATAGAAATACCATAGTCCTTTTGGCTCTGATGCCTTGACTTTTTAAATTTTCTTTATAGCCTCCAATGTTTGGAAGGTTATTATTATGGGACTTTTCATTGTTTGTTTCTGAGCTTATGTGAGTTTTTGTAAATCCTATTTCTTTAGGTATTCATCAATATTTGCCAATAATTCTTCTTGCCTTTCATGTAAGTGTAAATAAAATCATGAAAGCATTTCTTTATGCTAACCTTATCTATCAAAGTTGTGTTGTCATCCTGTATCCTTAATAGAGTTTTCTTTCTGCTTTCTTTTTATAAACCAACAGTTTTCTGACTTTTTAGAAAACTCAGAATTTTTCTGCTTCACATATTTTTATTTAGTTGCTATTTCTCTCACAGTTGAACATAGATAGTTGTTATAAAAACTTAATTTGATGTAAAATACCGGTAATGGAGTCTGTTGGGGTTTTCTGTAATTCATCCTTTTAACATTTTTCTTCTAATCTACTGTGCATTTTTCTTGTGAATTGTAGTGAACAAAATACCCCCAGCTATACCCTTGCTGTTGTAACAATCTTCACCTCCATATTTTTTATCCAAAAACCTCATTTCGGGGTTTTTTATGGTACTCCCCAATCTATTTGTTTTGAAGTATTGCTTCAATTAGTCTCCATCTAAAAAAATGCTTTTGTTTTAACTGTTGAATTAATAGAAAAGGTCCACATAATCTATCTTTTTGGCCCTTGGAAATTCATATGAGATGAAATCTTGAAAAGGATTTATGTCTTTGTGAAAGAGAGTATATCCTCTTGAATTTCCATTCTTTTGTCAGCAAGAATCTTTCAGTGCCAAATTCTTCTATCAAATAAAAGCAATGATAATTTGCCCTGATTAGGTTAATTGCTTTGACAGAGTCCCGAAGGTGCTTTCTTTTGAAAAGCAACTGAACTTTCTTGTTTTGCTAGAAAACTTCTTCAATTCTGATTGAATGGTGGAGAAATACTAGTTCAAGAAGGTTTAAGGAAAAAAACAAGCAAATAGATTATCAGCTACCTACAACAGATCCTGAAAAACAATAGATGTGAAGTTCCAATGTCCTGGACTTCCTACCCAGTATGATCAATATGATCACATAGCTATATTTTGGCAACCAGCCCACATTTATTGTTGTTTGCAGCCTCCCATATCATATGACTGCAATTTATGTTTTTGCTAGAAACCAATATTTACTTTTTGTTGCTGGCTAAAAAGTGCTACAGTGAATACTGGACTCACTTAATGACCACAGTGTTCACTTTATGATCCCAATGTTTGCTTAATGAGTGCCACAAAAAAAGTTCATAATATTGGGCATATAAAGTGGGCACATGGTGACCCACTTTATATCCATTATGACTTATGATTGAAATTTTGAGCTCAATTAAGGTCATAAATTAAGATTGGAACATTAACGATGGGATTATTTCACAGCAATCACCTTGGGGATGAAGAAGCCTTTGATAGTTACGTCCATGGTGGTTGCATGGGGCAAATTGGTTGGAACAATATCAGCAAACCTTTGAACTTCGTGAATTACAGCATTGGTGTAAGGCATTTTGAATCGGTCTTCTGTCCTTGGCTGACGAACCCCAATCTCTTTTGCGATTTCTTCTTGGACCTTCCCTGGGAAAGTAGAATCACATCACGATGATTCCATAATTTCCATTTTGCTTTAAATGGGAGTTTATGCAAAAATTACAAAGTACATTTATAGTACAGATCTGAAGATAATCATTTGTGATCTATGCTTGTAATTTTTCTTTCGGTACTATTTTTCCCTTTTATTCACCATATATCTTATTCTATGACTATGCCCGTGCAGAAAAAGTCTTATTTATATTGATTATTTATATTTTAAGGTATAGAGATTATGAAATGATTATTGAGATATAAGAAATCAATTAAGGGAATATTGTCCTTCTTGGAATGTATAAATCTTAGCAGAAAAAAACTGGTTACAGATAAACAGAGTTGGAAGAAACCTTATAGGTCATCTAGTCCAACCCCCTGATCAAACAGGAGAGCCTACACAATTTCTGACAAATGGTAGACCAATCTCTTCTTGAAAGTCTCAAGTGATGAAGCTCCCATGACTTCCGAAGGTAAGCTGTTCCATTGGTTGATTGTTCTCACTGTCAGAAAGTTCCTCCTTATTTCTAGGTTGAATCTCTCTCTCCTTGGTCAGTTTCCATCCACTATTCATTGTCTGGCCTTCAGGTGCTTTGAAATATAGCTGGACCCCCTCCTCTCTATGTGGCAGCCCCACAAATATTGGAAGATAGCTGTCATGTCTCCCCTGGTCCTTTTCTTCACTAGACTAGTCATGCCCAGTTCCTGTAACCGTTCTTCATATGTTTTAGTCATATGAGAAATCATCCTGGTTTCTCTCCCCTGTACTTTTTCTAGAGTGTCAACATCTTTTTTATAGTGTGGTGACCAAAACTGGATGCAGTACTCTAGGTTTGATCTTACTAGGATTTATAGAGTAGTATTAGTCCCTCACTTGATCTTGATTGTATCCTTCTGTTAATGCAATTTAGGATAGATTTGACTTATTGGCTGCCACTGCACACTGCTGGCTCATATTTAGCTCCTTGTCCAGAAACATTGCAAGATCTCTTTCACAGTCACTGCTATTAAGCCTGCTTTCACCCAGTTTATATGCATATATTTTGATTTTTCTTACCTAAGTGTAGGACTTTACTTTCCTCTACATTGAATTTCATTTTGTTAGATAGGACCCAGTGACGTGCAGTCAGGGGAAGCAGGGGAGGCAGAGCTTCACCACTGTCATCATGAAAAGAAAAAAAAATGTAAAAGGAAAAAGGCTGAGCTAGTTGCTGCCAGAGTCACAGTGGATGACTCTGCTTAGTGCTTAACTGTTTAAAAAAGCCTCTAAAAAAGTGCCCTCTATAGGAGGAGGCAGGAAAACCATGTGCCTCATCTAGTCTGACTTTATGATCACTCAAGCAGAGTTAAGCAAGGGTTAAAAGCCAGAAAATTCCTTATGTAGATGAGGCACTTGGTTCTCTTGCCTCCTCCTGTAGAGGGCGTTTTTAGAGGCTTTTTTAAACAGTTAAGCAGAGTGATCCATTGGGGACTCTGGCAGCAACTAGCCCAGCCTAACCTCAGCTGCTCTTGCCTTTTTCCTTTTACATTTTTACATTTTCATGATGGCAGGCAAGAGCAGAATTGAAATCTTCTGTGAAACAGCTGGAAAAGGTATGTGGGTTGGAGGGAGAGAGAGGAATTCAAAATTAATCCTCCTGGTGCAACTTTGTGTGTGTGTGTGTATGTGTCTGTGTGTTTGTTTCTTCACAAACAAGAGAGGGATGTGAAGAGAGGGAAGGGGTAGGAGAGGCAGGGAGGGCAGCCCGCCAGCTTTCTTTCTCTGTGTCCACGGCAGCCCACCAGCAGAGGCCAGTCTTTTACCCACCTCTGCTGGCGGGCTGCCACCGTCTTTTGCCCAGAGGTGGGCAGCTCAGGTGGGCCAGTGGGCTGCTGCTTTCTTTTGCCTGCCTCTATGTCCGTGGCAGCTGCGGACACAGTGGTGGGCAAAAGAAAGCGGCAGCCAGGCAAAAGAAAGCGGCAGCCCGCCAGCTCTCCCGCCTGAGCTGGAGGGCTGCCGCTTTCTTTCGCCCACCTGTCAGAGCTCAGGCGGGAGAAAGAAAGAAAGTGCTTTAGACAGTGGGGTGTCGGGGGAGAGGACTGCCTATCTTCTAGGGTGTTGGCTATTCCTGCTAGCTTAGTATCATCTGCAAATTTGATAAGTTCCCCTTGTATTCCCGCATCTAAGTCGTTTTTGAAGATATTGAAGTCTTAGCTCTCTTCAGTTTTAGCTAATATTCAGCAGTAATGAGAGGTGATAGGAGCATAACACACATTCTATGACTGATACATCTTCCAGAAATCCCTGAAAGGTAAAGGTTCCCCTTGCACATGTGTGCTAGTTGTTCCCGACTCTAGGGGGAGGTGCTTGTCTCTGTTTCAAAGTCGAAGAGCCAGTGCTGTCTGAAGACGTCTCCCTGGTCATGTGGCCAGCATAACTAAACACCGAAGGCACGTGGAACACTGTTACCTTCCCACCAAATGTGGTTCCTATTTTTCTACTATTCCACTACTAACTTTTCTACTAACCCTATTCCATTGTGGGGCAATAGGAATTTGAATCACTGAACAGCTGAGCTTTCTGATTGACAAGCTCAGCGTCTTAGCTACTGAGCCACCACATCCCATCCCCCATGTTATTTGGCAGGTAATTTTATACTTGTATTGAAAATCAGTCAAATAAAAACTGCTTACTCTGAACCTCTGGATACTTCATCATTAGGAGTAAAGTCCAGTACAAAGTGTTTGAAGTTGTATCCATGCCAGCAATAAATAGGTTATCCACAACACCTATAAGATTATCATTATGGAAATAGCTATTTGTTGACTTCTTATTCTCCTGAAGAGTATAAAGAAAAGATATCAAGGACATTCAATGTATGCCTATAATCTACATACATGAACAGATGTTGCAGTGGCCTCCAAATTTCCAGTATCAGGAGATTGCAAGAGTTGTAGTACACAAAAACTGGAGAACTGTGTTTTGCTTATCTGTAATAAATATTAGGATTAATATCTACAGTGGGCTATCAAACTATATATTAATAGTGTCCAGGTCCAAGCAGAATAATAAGTCCGCTTGGACTTGCAAGACAATGGGATGCGAATGCATGAAGATGGTGGTGACAGCAGCCGCTTTTTCGCTGACTGGAGGACTTTTCAGTGGCCTGCAGCCAGCCACCAGCCTTTTTGAGAGCCAGTATGCAAAGAGGTGGCGCAAACCAGCGGAGACTGGGCAGGCAGGGTGACCAGTGACAGGGAGACTGGTTTGGGGGTGTGCCCAGATGGCCATTGTTACCAATTCACCAGACTGGGCAAAATGTCTGCCACCGGTTCAGGGAAACTGGTGCAAACTGGCTGAATATCACCTCTTGTCAGAAGACTGTGAGAGTTTTATTTCACAAAAACTGGAGGACAGTGTGTTGCTTATTTGTAAGGATTATTATTTATAATGAGGGGGGAAAGGCTATCAATATATTTACAGCAATTTATTGAGCAAGATTAAATCTAGACTTGAGATTTATGCTTATAGAAAGCCTTATTAAACAAACGAAAGCGAAATATAAGCATCCTGAATATGTCGTGTATGTACCTCCCACAAATAGCCTTTAACTCATGACCATTCCTTGCAACAGCAAATGATAGGAAACAAATTGTGCAACCTCTTTGCAACTAATTCTTGGAGTTCCCACAATTACATCATCCTGCTTTGAGTGCTTGGCAGCCATCTAGCACTTACTATAGTTCAGTGACTGTGATTACGTGTGTGCCTTTTGCAATCTTCCTTGCTGTTTCCTCCATAAAGATAAGGGGGAGCCAGCAGGGATTTTCTGGGGTAAGTCTCTCCACTTGCCTCTCTGCCCAACACCACACTCCTTCCCAAGCCTCAACTGCCACCTCCCTTGCAACCTTGAGCACCTCAAAATCCCACGCACACCCTCAGTCTCTCCCCATCTGGCAGCAATCACTCTTGGGATTGCAACTTCCTGTTGGTTTCTCCCCTGGGTTTGGTTGTGGGAAGCCCTAGGCAGTTGTGAAGAAGTCCTCTACTAACAACCATTGCAGTTCAGTTAACAATGGCAGTTGGCAATACAGGGATTTCCATCACTAAGCAATTCGGTTGTGCTTTACAACCATTGCTCAGTAACAGAAATTCCAGGCTGAATTGTTGTCATAAATCAAGGATTATCTGTATTGAGTTGCAGACTATAGTGGAGTGGCTTGCAAAGTAAACTTTAAATCAGAGATTATATTTTTAGATCCTGTATGCAGCAAAAACTGACCTTTGGTTGTGTTTGTGGCATGCTGGCTAAAATGAGTCACAGGTTTTGTGTTCTATGATTAGCAGGGAGCCTTAACACTCATATCCTGCCAGAAAGAATTATGCCAAGATCTTGATTGACCAAAAAGATGATGGATATTAGAGTTTATGGACACATCTGTTTATGGCATTTTATTTTCTAGGCATTTCTTAAAACTCATGTTAATGAGAAACATATGGTAAAGACCATGAATTACTAAATGAATTGAAATAAAGAAAAATTAAAATGTTTCCTGTTTTGGAATTTAAGAGAAAATGGGAAAGGAACTCGATTTAAATGAAGACAGAAATGGCAGAAATGTATGTCAGAATACATGAAGTCAGGACATCCTTCTGCTTTGGCTGTGTGTGGAAGTACATAGGCTGAGTGACTGTTGCACGTTGATTTTCAGTGAATGGCGACAATGGAAGAACCAGGAATGAGTATGGAGAAAAATTGTGATTAACTTTCCCCACCTCTCTCTGTCAGTTCTTCTCAATACATGCTTGGTCAATGCTTTCTTTCATGAAGACTGATTTTATTTTAGCTAACACGAAGAAGAAAGACTTCAGATTTCAGAGCTTATCTTCACTTTTCCATGGATTTCCTTAGACTGCAATTTCTAAAAAAAGGGAGAATGCTTTCCTCTTCTCCTGCACTGATGAGTTTCTGGACCAATAGGAAGAGCATTCACCACATATCCCAACCCATATCACAATAATTAATATTCCAATGTTTATAAATAAAGATAAAAGGGTTGCTTCCCAAGGGCCCACCTGACCGTTTCCCTACTGGAGTTATCCCTCCATGAGAGACAGTAGAAGTGGTACTACGGGTAATCCTCAACGAATGACCACAATTGGACATTGAGAAAGTGATTGTTTAGTAAAACCCACATGTGACTGCTTCACTCAACTGCTAAACAAACAACAAAAGTATTGCTTTTTACAGAGAAAAATTCCAGTTAGAATTGCATTGTAGTAACTTTAATAGTTATGCAAGGAATAAATATATAACACAATGCTTGATGACCAACACTGTTGGCAATCAAGGATGCTGCAAGAATTCTTGCTGAGAGCCACCTCTCAAGAATTCAGAAAGAGGTGGAGCTGCCAAATAATGCAAAATCTTATATCTTGGAGGAGCTCTTGAATGTTGTTTCATAAAGTTTTAAACATGATCACTTTTTTAAACAGCCTTAGCTGTTTAATAGTGTCTTGGTTGGTGGAGGTTATCAATTTTTATTATTTTTGTTTCAAGTTTATATCCCCACAGAACCTGAGAATGAGATTACACAAATTCCAAACTATACTCAAGCCTTGCTTTCACTCCAGGGAACTGTTTTCCTGGACATTTCTAAAGCAAGGATTTTCCCCAGCTGCATGTATTGTTGTACCAGCCAGAATATTTTTAAAACATGTGAAAGAAAAAACATCAGCTACAATTCCTTGCATACTTGAAATGCTTTATTACCTTTTTCTGCCGAACAAGAAATGCATCAATAAATGTCCTCTGATTATTTTCATCAAACTCCTTGAGATTTTCAAGGAATGTGGCCTGTATGAACTCATGGAACTCTTTTCGGTTTTTCATTATTTTTTTGGGACCATCCAAAAGGAATCCCAACTTGGGAAACACATTATATATCTGAAACAGTACAGAATAATAAGAGAGATAGCAAGTTAACAGAGTGGAATACTATGAATATATTTTATGGTAGACATCTCAAAGCATTTTTATCCAAATAGGTTTGTTCCATAGTGTTCAAAATCATCATCATTATCAACAATTATGAAATATGTGGGTGCTAAATATATGATAAATCAAGTTTTCTAATTAATTAAGAACCAAATCTCACAAATTAAACCTTAATAAACTGTAGGGTTGAAGTTTATTTCATATGAAAGATTACATTACCAACACCGAAGGGGTTCCTACAAGGTGTAAACTTTCTTCAATTAATTCCAGTAGTCTTAGCAGTGTAGCATCTTCATATTCAAATCTCTTGCCAAGTAAAAAAGAAACTATGATATTGGCAGCTGCAGCTTTCAAAATTCTTGCTGGGTCAAATGGTTTTCCTGGTCATGAGCAATAAATTAAAACAGAATTGTGAAAGAATCCCAGAATTAAACCTGTTCTTCATGACCTTAAGATTGGGGATAAAATTGCTTATCATAGAAACTACACTCTGCATAGAAGATAGCAAGAGAACACAGGTTTATGAGCTAAAATTTACTGTCAGCAAAGTCAAAGAATAATTCTGTGATCCATCCTTTAAAAACCAGAAGTAATTACACATTAATGTAGTACTAGCATCATTTGGAGTAAGAAGCATTTCTGATGACAGGTAAAATGGAGCAGCAGCATTCTAGTCCCTGTGTTCAATCCCAGCTCTTCCCATTTGAGAGGAATCTAACTTTTATCTACAATTTGTTTCTGCTGTTATTTAAAATGATTGTATTCCTTGAAAAAATTTAAATTGTTACAATAAGATGTTTTAAGGACCTAACTTCCCACCCATCATTACAAAAGTGAGTTAACAGAGAGTCCTGTAATCCAAAACAGAGAATGCTGGGCCATAAGAATAAGTTGAAATTGTCAACAGAACTAATAGACACATGAATATCACTGACTAAAAGCCTGAAGGAACAAGTAAGTCCAATTCCAACACTTTTTCATTTTCAAAAGCAGTGCTCATATTGAAAAGAATGTATCCTTCTGTAAACTTCAATTGTTAATTTAGTATAACAATTCCTCATAAATAAAAGTTATTGGCATATTTTTCTGAAAAGGTTCCTCTACAACTTCTATACATAGATTGCCTTGAAAGATAACAGGTAAATCTGTAGGATGGAATACCAACTCACCTTCATAAACCTCATATGTTTTTATCAAGACACTGCACTCTTCACTGATTTTATCTTCAACAATCCTCTTACCCATCCCATAATCCCGCAATGTAGCTATTGAAAATTGCCGCATCTGTCTCCAGTTCTCACCATGAGCAAAGATAACACCTGGAGAGGTAAAGAAGTGGTCAAATTAGAAATAAGAGTTCATGTCGAAGATCAGTTTGAACCAGGAAAATTCCACCATTATAATGCATATGTCTGAAGAGTATAAAAATTGAGGGTTATGGAAAGCATTTATTTCTAGTATAGCAGATGAGAGTTCATGCTCTCACCAGGTAGTTGCCTACGTGTGAAGTTTAAAGTTTAAGCTGCCTATGATGAGTAAGGATTGCTGTGCCTTCCTTCGAGAGTGGACCAGCTAATTCCAACATCTACTACTGATTTGGCTGTGCAAATTCTCAGTACCCTAATTTGGGGCAAATGAAGAACCATAAATGCACGATACTGGGATTTCCTGCACCCCAAATTTGAAAACAAGTAAAACAAACATGTTCAAGGTTTGGACTTTGGATTAGTACAATTATTCCTTACAGAGGTATCCTGTAGTAAGATGGGTGGCCATTACGTTTAATACACAAAAAAAAATCATTATCTTTTGTTCTCTGAATGCCTCTGTTCGCACTGAGGGATTAAGTCAAGTACAATCTGTTGTGATTTCCAGAAGCTGTCCAAGTTCTCTGATGTTACCCTGTATGAAAACCTCAGGTGAAACATTCTACATGTAATCCTTGTTTACCAACTGCAAATAGTTGCTGTGAAAAGGTTGCTATGTGCAATGGTTGATAAACAAACATGAGACATACAGGGAGTGAAAGAGGGAGAAGGAGAGTGGATGGAGGAGAGAGAGAGCTGCAAAGATAAAATTAGATATAAGAGTTCAAGTTGAAGATCAATTTGAACCAGGAAAATTCCACCATTATAATGCATATGTCTGAAGAGTATAAAAATTGAGGGGTATGTAAAGCATTTATTTACTTCTAGCACAGCAAATGCAGTATTCATGCTCTCATCACATGGTTGCCTAAGTGTGAAGTTTAAAGTTTAAGCTGCCTATCATGAGTAAGGATTGCAGTTCAGCATATAAAAATACATCTGGTGTCTCTTGCAAGGAGAAATAGGAGGAAATACAAATGGAACTCTGGGAGAACACTCCCCCTCTCCACTTCCTTCCTTAGACAGTGGACCGGCTAATTCCAACAATTACTACTGACTTGGCTGTGCAAATTGTCAGGTACCATAATTTGGGGCAAATGAAGAATAATGGATGCACAATACTAGAATTTCCTGTACCCCAAATTTGCAAACAAGTAAAACAAACATGTTCAAGGATTGGATTCTTGGATTAGTACAATTATTCCTTATGGAGTTATCCTGTAGTAAGTTGGGTGGCCATTACATTTAATAAATAAAAAATGCCATGTCTTTTGTTCTCTGGATGCCTCTGTTCGCACTGAGGGATTAAGTCAAGTCAATCTATTGTGATTTCCAGAAGCTGTCCAAGTTCTCTGATGTTACCCTCTATGAAAACTTTAGGTGAAACATTCCACATGTAATCCACAAGTTGTTATGTGATATGGTTGATAAACAAACATGAGACACACAGGGAGTGAGAGAGGGAGAAGGAGAGAATGGAGGGAGGGAGAGCTGCAAAGATCAAACACAACTGGTTATAGTTATCTTGGGAATTACTCTTAGTTTGGTGGAAGAAATTTGGGTGCATGCACTGGTTGAAAATGGATTTTTATACTACTGTTTACTACCACTTATTACCTGCTATTTATTATCCTTACATTAGCAAATAGCCACTATCTGAGGCAATTGCTAAATGAGGATCACATATACATAATATTGATTAGATTTTTGCAAGGATGGTCAACTACAATCCAGAATGAAATAACTTACCAAAGCCCTTTGTATAATCCTCAAAAATGGGGACAATGGGCCTCTCTGCAAATGCCTTTGCCTGGTTCACCAAAGCCTCTTTGACCATCTCATAGCCAGTCAGCACCACCATTTCCTGGCATCCCATTTGAAGACGGAAAATGGGACCATATTCTTTTGACAACTGGAATTCAGCAGATGAAAAACGAATGACAGTTCTGATCAACAATTAGTCTCATGTAAGGAAAATTCTGTTACAAATCATGTCTCAAAAATTCAAGGTTGAAGTAATTTCTTTCTTTCTTTTGTGGTAGAAGTTATTATACTATTTTTTTTAACATGCAGAAAAATACTACTGTCCGTTGGATACTCATGACAGAATATGGTCACGTTTTGGAAAGAAGTTAGCTATGCAGGAAGAACATTTTTAATGGTAACAATTTCTGATGTATTAATTTCTAACCCTCCATGCAGCACCATTCTAGATCTACCACACACAACATGGCACATTGAATTCTCAGCTGTACACAAGCACTAACACCTCAAAAAAATGAAACAGTTTTAAGAAATGCCTAGAAAATAAAATGCCAGCAGTTATTCCCAAATCCATCCTGAGTCTAAATCAGCAATTTCCAGTGCTTTGTAATGTTTCCTAAGATGACAGGAAGAGACTGACACCATCACCTTCAAAAGCAGGGAATGTCTGACTTCCAAGCTACAGTTGCTCTTCAAGTATCACATTTTCACTACATTATTAATCGTTTATGCTGGACTTTTTTTTTTTAAATATATTTTATTCATTTTCACATTCCATTTTACAATCACTTATATACAGGGTATTTGCTATAAGAAAAAAAAAGAAAGATAAAAAAATAAAATAAAACAAAATAAAAAAGAAAACACAACTCATCATTCACAACCCCACCTAGAACTTCCATCCTCCATACACCCCATCTACCCCCTCCAACTTTCCTTTCCTCCCTCTAACACTCCCCTCCTACTTCCCTTTCCCCTCAAACCTTCCTTCTCCCCTTACTCCCCACACGCCCTCCTTACATTCCCCTTACTCCTTCCTTACTCCTCCCTCTTCTTTCCCTCTACCTCCCTCCTTGGTGTATGCCTTTATTCAAGTGTTGTTTAATCTGATAAAAAGTAAAATAAACCAAGGAAAAAAAATATAAAGAAAGAAAAGAGAAAAAAAAACGGAAAAAAAACAACAACCGTATATAAGTGCATTCTTGTTCTTATTGAGACTATGTTAACACCCACCCACCCACCCCCCATAAATCCCCATCCCTAATCCTCCCGACTTCCCAGGGCCCACACCTGGCACTGCCTTCTATCTAAAGTATCTTGTGTTCGTATGGATTAAAAATAAAAGTAATATATTAAAGAAAAGAAAAACAAGAAAAAAGAAAGAAAAGAAAAAAGAAAAAAGAAAAAAGAAAAAGGAAAAAAAAGAAAAAGAACTCTTTGTGTTAAGCTCAGCCCCCCATCTTTATCTATGCTTAAATAGTGTAAGTCATTCTATCTATATTTTATTCTCGTCTCTTGCTTCTTTGTTATTTACCCCAACCTCCTGTAGACTCTCCCGTTCCTCTTCCTTAACCTTGTATTCAGATAAACATTTATACAAATTTGTATAGGCATCAATATACAGTCTAACTCAAAAGTAATCCCTACCAGTAAAATTTAAGCAGCGTGGATCATTCCACATATTCAAATATTACTTTACAGAAAAATAATCAAACTTTCCCTTCTAATAGGATTTAAACAGCGTAAATAATCTTTCTTAACCATATTTTCAAACAGTAATTCAAAATAATCTAACCAAACCTTCCCTTCTTAGTAAAATTTAAGCAGCGTGGATCAAGTATTACTTTACACAAAAATCAGTTTACATTCTATCTTAAGATGATCCCGACCGGCTTTCCCTTCTAATAGGATTTAAACAACGTAAATCATTCCGCATGCATTTTACCCTCATCCCTTGCTTGTCTGATATTTACCACTATCAAATTTATGCAGACATTAGTTTAAGATCTAGCTCAAAATAATTTCACCAAACTTTCCCTTCTAATAAGAATTAAATAGCATGGATCATTCCACATATTCAAATAATACTTTCAACAAGAATCAGTTAACCTTCTGTTTTAAAAAAATAATCTCGTCCAGCTTTCCCTTCTAACAGAATTTAAACAACATAAATCATTTTGCATCCTTTTACATATATACATTCAATATCACCCCACCAATATACGTAAATCATTCCTCATGCATTTTACCCTCATCCCTTGCTTCTCTGATATTTACCACTATCAAATTTATGCAGACATTAATTTAAAATCTAACTCAAAATAATTTCACCAAGCTTTCCCTTCTAATAAAAATTAAATAGCATGGATCATTCCACATATTCAAATAATACTTTCAACAAGAATCAGTTTACCTTCTGTTTTAAAGTAATCCCTTCTAACAGAATTTACACAACATAGATCATTCTGCATTCATTTTACATATATACAATCAGTATCACCCCACCAATAAGTTCCGCTTTTTCTACCGGAGAGAGGTCGCAAACCCCCATTCAGTCCACAACTTTGGCAAATATTTTAAAATGTCTAAATCCTCGATCTCCGCTTTTCTGCTTCTCCGAGGGAGGAAAAGCTACCCCCTCCATCTTGCAGCCATGTGGTCTGTTGCTTGCCTTCTCCTTCAGCTTGTCTCTCCTCTTTCCCAAGTGAATCAGGAAGTCCCGCCTTCAAAGTCTTGTAATAGAAATCTCGAGCCTCCGAAACAGAGTTAAGACGAAGTCTTTGATTCTCAAATGTGACCGTAATGCCGGCTGGGGCCTCCCATCTATATTGAATCTGTTGATTTCTAAGCTCTTTTGTTAAAAATGCATAGTCTCTTCTTGCTCTCAACATCTGGAAAGGTATTTCTTTGAAGACAATCAAGTCCTGGTCATCAACTCGCAGACTGTTATTATGAAACTTTTGCATAATCGCGTTTCTGGATTCTTTTGTGGAAAAATATATAATTATGTCCCTCGGGAGCTGTCGCTGTTCCGCTACCAACGAGTTCTGGCGATAGATTTTCCGAATCTGCCAATCAAAGTTAAGTCCCGGGCTTCCCACCGCATGGCTGAAGGCTTCAACAAAGGTCTGTTTCAGATTCTCTTGCTCCTTTTCGCGGAATCCTCTGACTCTTATTGCGAATGCCTTCTTATTAAAATTTATCATCACGAGCTGTTCTTGAGTGTCTCTAATTTTTTGTTGTAATATTTGAATATTAGTAGTCAAATTAAAATTAGCCTCCTCCAAGCTTTCCAATTTATTCTCTATTTCAGCAGAATAATCTGACAGGGCAGACACGGCTGCAAACGTATTCGCCTTCATTTGGTCAATTTTAGACTTTAAATCATCATATAGCTCCAATACAAATTCCTTAATGTCTTGTTTAAAATCATTAAGCATTTGAAAGAAAAATTCCTGTGTTAAAAATTCTCCAGTAGAGGGCGTAGGAGACAAGGGCTGCGATTCCAGTATAGATTCTTTAGATTCTTTAGGCACATTTGCAGAGAGACGCTTCGATTTTTACCTGGGTGCCATTATAAATAAACAAATAAACAGCGTTTTCGCTCCCCTCTGTTTCCAAAAAAAAAATTTATTTTGTTAAGGAGCGGTCTGCAGGAAGGTAAAACCAGCTAAGTACATCCCCTATCAGTCACCAACGGAGAGAAATCGCCATTTTGAAGTCTGTTTAAACAAAGAAGGCTCTAAGACAAATGGTGCTGGTATTTAAGATAGTAATAAAAGCATAAATCTCACAGGAGTGGGACCCGCCCGTATTAATCCTAGCTTCAAACAACTTTGCTTTGTCCTGGGGGGGGGGGGGCTCGCCTGTCTGGGGCTGCAAAAAAGGCAGCTGAGAAGAACTGGCTGGAGATAAAAGCTCCGCTCACGCTGGGTCTAATCTCTGTCCACAGCCAAAAAAAAAGAGAAAGGCTGTGGATTGCGAATAGACCCTAGCACACAGAGCTACTCCCTGCCCCTTTCTTAGCCAAAAAGGGGTGATATCTATGATCTTATTTAGATATACAGACCAGATCTCTGAGAGGAACTCGGTTGAGCCCTCCTCGGCAACAGGCTCCGCCCCCCCAGCCCGTTTATGCTGGACTTGATGTGGCATGTTATTTTTCTCAGCTACTGCAGAACCCTCTCTGCTATCTTTCTTTGATACTGAAGGTTGCTAGCGTATTTGTTTAATTCTAAAGGACGAGACAGATCTGATAGGGTTCTCCCAATCAGAATGGTTTGGAAGAATTAGCTACTTGCGTACAACAAAAACAGGTACTTAATTAAAAATGACATGGAGTACTTTATCAATATATTTGCTTCTGTCTTGAAACGTTATGTTTCCTACACATTCCTTTCCTCTAATGCTATTTACAAATGTCTCTGTTTATGCTGTAGAAATGGGAACTTCAGACTTCTTTACATGTTCAGTAATGAATTGATATTATCAATGGACAAAGGATTTTTTTAATGCACTCTGTGATGACACCATTTATCACATATTCTCTCATTTTACCAGTCTAAAATGTGATATATTAATGTGCATAATAGCAACAACCTTATCTGCCTCTATAGAAATGCAACAGCTTTCAACTGATTTTATAAACAATATAATATATCAGAATTTGAAGGAATCTAGTGCAAAAGCTCACACACTTACAGTATTTTAAAAATATTGACAGTTGTTATTTATTTTTTACAAATATTTCATACACTTTTGTAAAAACTTCAACATTTTAATGCAGGCTGCAAATCCTTTGCAGGGGGAGGGTAGATATTTCCAATCTTTTAATTCTTTGAACCTTGTCATATTTAAACTGGAATTAAAATCCTTTGAGTAAGGTTCAAAATTATATTTTTTCATTCAGCTGTTTTGGACAAATTCTCTGGAGTAGGAAATAAATTGGAAGTTTTTGAACAATGGGCATTTCACTAAAATTATATTTTATTAAAATATATTAACCTACAGATTATTATATTAATACAGATGTCAATGTAAGATTTATACGTTTTCCTTCCTCTACATAGTCATAGGCAATTTTAACTACCTGTTCAAGTTTCAGATAAATAATTAGAAAAATGTACATTCTATTAACAAATATTTTTTTGTATAATCCTTCCAGTATATATAACAAATGCAAACATCAAGTTAATGTCATTTTTATAGACTTCCATAGATTCCTTAGAGCCAACAAGGAACATATCAAGCTTATTCCAGTTAACTGCTTAACCTGATAAATAAACATTAAACATTTATATCAGCATTAATACACTTTGGCAAAGAACATCCATAGTTGTTAATCGTCAGGTTTACCTTTATCATTGTCTTATAAGTCCTCTTGAAATCCATTATGTGCAGATTTCCCAAAATGGGTATAGTCCTGGGTCCAGGTGGAAGGGTTGGGGAGCTGTTTTTCTGGAAAGTATCCATTTTGAAAAGGAATAAAACTGCAAGAATGAATACTACTAATAATAAAATAAGTAAAACCCAAGCCATTTCCTTTCAGAAGCCGTTTTCATGTAACAAGTAGAATGAAATCTGTAAACTGAAATGATACAAACATGTATTTTAAAACATTGCACTAAGCAGAAACTCAGCTACTGTTTCTACAGAATCATGAAACTGCCTCTTTATGATAAATCACTTTGAACTTTGACTTGGTTTTCTAACTCCTCCCTAGAAATTTGATATACATTTGATTGTTTTACCATACAGTGTGGGTGGTGCTTATTTTTAAATGCAAAACAGATTTAAGCTTATTTGAAATTCACAGCAATCCAATACTTGAAACACTTTTTAAAGATTGGATTATGAAATCCTTTTGTTTGTCAACAACATTTCAGATTAGGAACCAAAAAATGGAATCATTTAGTCCATTAATGTGCTAGATCCAAAGAGCAACAATGACTTATCTCCTTGAGTAATTATTCGGCTGGTATTTTCACACAATTATAGATAATTTCCCATTTCTGCCCAATCAACTGAGAAGGAAGTGGGGACTTTTTTCTATTTTCTGCTTGATTCATTACTTCTGTCACACAGTCTTCTGCGATGCAATTTCATTTGCTGGATTACTCTGATATAATGGGGTTTTCTTAGATGTTCTGCTGTTTCTTGTGCATTATCATAAATAGCCCTTCTAGAGAATTAAATTATTCAAGCATGCACATAGAAGCAATATAACTCCTTGTGTCCATCTTATCTATATCTTCAGTAAGCCTCAGAAAATATTCTAGATGGGGGTCAATTATGTGGGTTGTGTTGAATAGCCTCGTAAGTCCTCACACTTATGAATGAGAGCTCGGCAGCCGCCAGGCGCGTCTCAGCCAATCAGACGCGCCTGCCGGTTGCCGGGCTGTCATATGCGAGGCGATTGGTTAAACAGTTTGACAGCCGAGTATAAAAGGCTGCACAACTTCGGAGGCTATCCGGTCTACTTACAGTTACTGTTGCTATACGTTCTTGTTACAATAAATGGTTACTGTTACCTCAGATGCCTCTGTTTCTTCATACTGCCGATCTAACAGGTTGGTTTTGCTGCCCCTTAGGAATAACTTGGATTTCTAACTTTCTTTTCTAGTACTATGGGATAGAATGCAGTACAGCAGTCTACTTCTGCTGATCACTGTCTGCCAGCAGTTCGCAGATCAAATCTCACCAGGTTCAAGGTTGACTCATCCTTCCATCCTTCCGAGGTGGGCATAATGAGGACCCAGATTGTTGCGGGGAATATGTTGACTCTGTAAATCGCTTAGAGGGGGCTGTAAAAGCATAAGAAGTGGTAGATAAGTCTAAGTGCTATTCTATTGCTAAAAGAGGCATTATTTTCATTTTAAAGCTAATCTAATTGATTGAAGGTAATAGTCTGTCTATCAAAAATATATTCTAGCCATCTTACAGATAAAAACAAATGGAAAGGGGAGCACATTTGCTCCCCTCCACAAATGTAAAGTTTGGAATACTTTCTGATTGCACTGCATAGCATTTTTTTTTGTGAAGCTTCATTTTTATCTGCAATGAAAATTTGAATGTAGCCAGGTGATGTTAGGGAGTCTTCTGCCAACTCAGATTGAGGTAACAAATTGGGGGTTGAATTATTTAGAAAACCAAGCTTTCCCGCTGAGTGTCAGATCCCTAAAAGTGATACTGCCATTCAATTGGGAGGAGGGGGGCCTTGGAGTTAGATCACTAGCTGTACCTGTAACAACTGAGTTTTATGACTTTACAACTGGTTTCCTGTCATCAGGAGATTAAAGGTCCCAACATCTCTGGAGGGATGTTTATGGTAGCCATGTGCGATATCTTACTTTAATGTCTAACTAGAGATAGCCATGGGAACGTGTGTTTTATTGACTCTCAGGGCAGAAGAGTTAAGGAAACATCTTCACACTTGTGTATTGGTCAGAATCTGCATTCGAACAAAGAGGAGGGGTCATTATCAGTTTAATCCCACTTGCATTGCCTAAAGGGTTTCAGATGCTGCTTTGCCTCTAATGGTTTCCATCCTGCTTGATTAAAGGTTCCTTTTGAAATAATCCGTTTCAAGAGTCTTCAAATGTGAAGCCTAACAGATGTGATGAAGGAAGCATTGAGGGTAACACACAATGAATGAAACATCGCAATCTTGGTTGTATAATCCTTGGTTGTATAAACAGAGGCATAGAATCAAAATCACATGAAGTATTAGTACCACTTCATAAATCCTTAGTAAGATCATACCTGGAATACTGCATCCTGTTTTGATCATCACCAGAGGTGGTATTCAGCCAGTTTGGACCAGTTTGCGGATGGACTTGCCCACCTGCCCTGGCTCTATGTCATCCTATTTAGGGACATTTTTTGAACAAAGTGAATGCACAGAAGGCTGGGTGCATGAGTGGATTGGGGGGGGGGTCATTGAACAAAGTGAGCCTGTGTGTGTGCACATTTGCAAACTGGTAGGGAAGGTAAGTAAAAATCATCCCTGGTTTTTACAAAAAAGTTGTTCAGACTTTGAAAAAAGTACAAAGAGCAACTAAGATGATTAAGGGCCTGGAAAGAAAAACATATAAAACAGTTGCAGGAATTGGGTATGGCCAGTCTAGAGAAAAGAAGGACTAGGGGTAATATGATAGCATTGTTCCAGTAGTGCTATCACTACTTGAAGGGCTGCCACAAAAAAAGAGGGGATGGGACTTATTTTCCAAAGCATCAGAAGGCAGAACAAGAAAGAATGGATATAAACTGATCAAGGAGAGAAGCAGCCTGGAATTAAAGGCAAACTTCTAATAGTGAGAACAATTAACCAATGGAACAGCTTGCTTTCAGAAGTTGTAGGTACTTCATCATCAGCCAGTTGTCTGAAATGGTATCAGATCCCCTGCTTGAGCAGGAGGTTGGACTAGAAGACCTCCAGCTCTATTCTGATTAATTGATTGATTGGTATACTGGATCCAAAGTACAACAGTGACCTACCTCCTTGAATAATTATTCAGCTGATATTTTCACACAACTTTAGATAATTTTCCATTTTTGTCCAATCACCTGAGAAAGAAGTAGGGAATTTCTCCGCATTTTCTGCTTGATCTGTTACTTCTGTCACACAATTTTCTGAGATGTAATACCTTTTTGCTTGTATCACTCTGACATAAAGTAAATTTTCTAAGATGTTCTGCTACTCAAACAAAAACCCCAGTATTTGAATTAGTGGCTTATTGGCCATTTGCATAGAGATGGCCACTAAAGAGTGGTGATGCATTGTGGATAATCATAAATGGCCCTTAAGCAACAACAGTGCATTGGAAGATTCTCAAGAAATACTATTTGCTTGCAAGCAAGAACTGGTGGGGACCATAAAATAGAGAAAATAATAGAAAATAAAGGAACTAAAGTGCTCTGCAACTTTAGAATTCAAACAGACAGTACCTGCTGCCCAACATGCCAGGCTTAACAATGGTTGGTAAGAAAGACAAAAAAGTGTGCATAGTGGATATGGCAGCACCTGAGGTTAGCAGACTAATAGGAACTAGAGAAGATAACAAAATACAAAGACCTGCAAATAGGAAAAGAACGAGTATGGTAAAAGAAAGCGAAGGTACCAGTAGTACCAGGGGTGGGTTTCTCGCCCCGTTCCAACCAGTTCGGTTGGAACGGGGCCGGCGGCGTCCTCATGCACGCGCGCGGTGCACGCATGCGTACTACCGTCTGCGCGACGCTCCAGCTGCTCCTGGAGGATCGCACAGGCGCTGTATGCGTCCTGCGCATGTGTGGAAGCGCAGAACTCGTCAAAACCGGGTAAGGACCGTGGGCGGGCAGGCAGGTGGGCCCTTCGCCATTCCGGAAGTTACTTACTTCCGGGTTCGCCGACCAACCGGTTCGCAGGGACCGCCGTGAACCGGTTGAAACCCACCCCTGAGTAGTACCAATAATGGTAGGTACCTTGGGTGCAATCGCAAAATAATTGGCGCACCACTAGAACACCATCAGCATTGATAAATTCACCATTAGTCAGTTGCAAAAGGTAACTTTACCCAAGCAGCTTTTTATTCATTTATTTAGCATATGACACATGGACTAGCAAAATATATTAATGTTTCACCTAGATTAGTAAGACATAATAAATTATAATTGGAACAGCTTATATCCTGTGACAATACTTCTAGCACAAACAAACATCAACATCTGCCTACCCCAGGTGTTTGGAAATGACTTAATAGGTGGATAAAAAAGCCAAACCCAGTCTCAACATCTGGTTGACTATGCAATGAACCACATATATTGAGCCAATTTGGTCTGGTGGTTTAGACATAGACTAGAAAGCAGGAGGCCATGAGTTCAAGTCCGGTCTTAACCATGAAAGCCAACTGCCTGACCTTGAGCCAGTCACCCTTTCTCAGCCCAACTCATCTCACAGGCTGTTGTGCTGAAAATAGGAGGAGGGAGGTATATTTTATAAGTGGAGTTGTTTGTAAAAATATGAAAAGCATGATACAAATAAATAAATCAGGAAAGATGCTGTTCAGTATATAGTGGACAGATTTGCAGGAAAAAAATTTGATGAGTTTAAGATTGTTGAAGAGAAGCACTCCGTATTCATTTGAAATAATTCGTTAAAGTTATTTCACATTCTACATTTGTTCTGAAAAATATCCAGTATAACATTAGGAGGAAATGACAACTCACCTGCATAAGTCTTAACTGTTTTTGTCAAGACACTGCACTCCTCAATAGTTTTGCCTTCAATAGTCCTCTTGCCCATTCCATAGTCCGTTAATGTGGATAATGTGAATTATCACTTTCCAGTTTTTACCATGAGCAAAAATAAAATCTGAAATAAAGGGGTAAAGACAAGAAGTCAAGTCTGTATCACAAAACTTCCACCATTATAGTGCATAAACCTCTTTTGAAGTTATTTCCAGAATTCATAGATAGTTACAAACAAAAGTTGTGGAAAGTAGTTTGTTTTTATGTGATGTGTGATGAACATTTATTCATCTCTTTCCAAGAGAACTGAAAAACCAGTGGATATGCCCTGAGCAACTGCTTAATAAGAACTAAAAGTTAATTAAAACTGGCAGCTAAGAAAAGATAAACAAATGAGGCTTATGATGAAGAAGAATTGCAGTCAAATATGTAAAGTTGGTTGGCAAACTGAGAACTCTCCTTTTGCCTTTTAACTATTTTTAACATATTGTAATTTCCCTTGCCTCCTTTTAAATTCTACATTTCCTAAATTTTTATATGCTGTTTTATACTTACATTTTTGTTGTATACTGTCCTTCCTCGTAGGAGGTCAGCAGTTCAAATATGAAAAACAAACAAACAATCAACCAAACAAAAATACCCAGGTGCCTCTTGCCAAGAGATGATCTAAATGGGGCTTTGGGAGAAAACAACCCATGCTTCCTTACACAGAATTTTTTTTAGAATTTTAGAATTTTATTAGAATTTGTAGGCCGCCCTTTTCCCTGAGGGGACTCAGGGCGGCTCACACAAAAACTGGGAAGGGGGGGAATACAGACAGTAGGACAACATGTAATAAAATAGCAAACAACATACATTCATCATTCGGGAGGGGCAACTATCCTATCCCCAGGCCTGACGGGCGAGCCAGTTCTTCAAGGCTATGCGGAAGGCCTGGACGGTGGAGAGGGTACGAATCTCCACGGGGAGCTCGTTCCAAAGGGTCGGGGCTACTGCTGAGAAGGCCCTCCTCCTTGTAGTTGCCAGCCGACACTGGCTGGCCGATGGAATGCGGAGGAGGCCTAATCTATGGGATCTTATCGGTCGCAGGGATGTAATTGGCAGAAGGCGGTCTCTCAAGTATCCAGATCCACTGCCATGTAGGGCTTTATGGGTGATTAATAGCACCTTGAAGCGCATCCGGAGATCAACAGGTAGCCAGCGCAGCTCGCGGAGGATAGGTGTAATGCGGGTGAATCGGGGTGCACCCGCAATCACTCGCGCGGCTGCATTCTGCACTAGCTGAAGTCGCCGGATGCTCTTCAAGGGCAGCCCCATGTAGAGCACATTGCAGTATTCCAGCCTAGAGGTCACAAGGGCCCGAGTGACTGTTGTGAGAGCCTCCCGATTCAGGTAGGGTCGCAACTGGCGCACCAGGCGAACCTGGGCGAACGCCCCCCTGGTCACAGCCGTTAAGTGGTGGTCAAATGACAGCTGTGGATCCAGGAGGACTCCCAAGTTGCGAACCCTCTCTGAGGGGTATAAAATTTGACCCCCCAGCCTGAGTGGTGGAACAGTAGCCAAATCTTTGGGAGGGAAACACAACAGCCACTCGGTCTTTTCTGGGTTGAGCACAAGCTTGTTAACCCTCATCCAGTCCATGACGGCCTCAAGGCCCCGGCACATCACGTCCACCGCTTCATTGAGTTGGCACGGGGCGGACAGATACAATTGAGTATCGTCCGCATATTGATGGTATCTAATCCCGTGCCTGCGGATGATCTCTCCCAGCGGTTTCATGTAGATGTTGAATAGTAGGGGGGATAAGACCGAGCCCTGAGGCACCCCATAATTTAGGGGCCTAGGGGACGATCTCTGCCCCCCCACTAACACCGACTGCGACCTGTCCGAGAGGTAGGAGGAGAACCACCGTAGCACGGTGCCTCCCACTCCCACCTCCCGCAGTCGTCGCAGAAGGATACCATGGTCGATGGTATCGAAAGCCGCTGAGAGGTCAAGGAGGACCAGGATGGAGGAACGTCCTTCATCTCTGGCTCTCCAGAGATCATCCATCAATGCGACCAAAGCGGTTTCTGTGCTGTAACCGGGCCTGAAGCCTGACTGGAAGGGGTCTAGGTAGTTTGCTTCCTCCAAGGACCGTTGGAGCTGGAAGGCCACCACCTTCTCAACAACCTTCCCCAGAAATGGAAGGTTGGAGACTGGACGATAGCTATTAAGAACAGCTGGATCCAAGGATGGTTTCTTCAGGAGGGGTCTCACCACCGCCGCTTTCAGTGTGGCGGGGAAGTTCCCCTCCCGAAGGGAGGCGGTTACAACCGCCTGGATCCAGCCTCGTGTCACCTCACTGCAGTTAGTAACCAGCCATGAGGGACACGGATCCAGGACGCAGGTGGAGGTACTTACAGCTCTCATGGCCTTGTCCACATCCCCGGGGGTAACGTCCTGAAACTCAACCCAGAGCTGTTCTACTTGGTCCCCTTGCGCCTCGGCTGGAACTGCAGGGGTGGAGTCCAAGTCCGACCGAAACCGAGCAATTTTGTCCGCTAAGAATTGGGCATATTCTTCAGCTCTGCCCTGCAAGGGTTCCCCCGCCTCCCTTTTGTTCAGTAGGGAGCGGGTTATCCTAAACAGGGCGGCTGGACGGGACTCAGCGGATGCTACCAGGGTGGCTATATGCGATCTTTTTGCTGCCCTAAGTGCCCTGGTGTATTCCCTGGTGCAGGCGGTTACCATTGCCCGGTTCGGTTCGGACTTATCGGACCTCCAACGGTGCTCTAGGCATCTCCTCCGGCGCTTCATCTCCCGGAGTTCCTCGGTAAACCAAGGGGGTCTCCGGGATCCGCCGCCTCGGAGGAGCCGCAGTGGCGCAATCCGGTCGAGGGCCTCCGACGCTGCCGAGTGCCACGCAGCAGCCAGAGTCTCCACCGGACTGTGGGCGAAAGTGTCAGGAATAACCCCAAGCTCTGTCTGGAACCTTGACGGCTCCATAAGACGCCTGGGGCGGAACCACCTGGTCGGTTCCTCCTCCCTACAGTGGGGGTTTGGCCTCCGGAAGTCGAGCCTCAGTAGGTAATGGTCTGACCACGACAGGGGTATGATGTCACTCCCCCTCAGACCAAGATCACAAATCCACTGCTCCGAGAGAAATACGAGGTCAAGCATGTGTCCCGCTGAATGGGTTGGGCCCCGAATTACTTGGGTCAAGCCCATGGCTGTCATGGAAGCCATGAACTCCTGCGCCCCATCAGAGTTTTCGCCGAGCGACGGCAAATTAAAGTCCCCCAGGACCATCAACCTAGGGAACTCAATTGCCAGCTCGGCTACCGACTCGAGGAGCGAGGGGAGGGCTGCTGCAACGCTGTTGGGAGGCAGGTACGTTAGCAGCAGACCCACTTGACCCTTGAGGTCCAACTTTAACAGCAAAGACTCACACCCGACAATCTCCGGAGCAGGGACCCTACGAGGAACTAACGACAGACCAGCCACTTGCTGTGGAGACTAAGAACAGGCTGTGCAAATTATCAGTTTCCATATCTTGGCTTAGGTTACCCTTAATTGTCTTTCAATAACAATCCTTACTGTTCAATGTCCATTACAACTCCCTTAATCTACTATATAGAATAACAAGTGGTACACATCTCACTTTGTTCATCATCTTAGGAGTTCTATACGTGTCCATGACTTCTTCTATTTTCCCCAAGCCACTGTCAAACCCAGTGAAATCTTTTGTATTTTCCTTTGTTGGGACATAACCCCCCTCTTCAGTTTCCCTATGCCACTGTCAACATCAACCTCAGTAAGATATTTTGTCTGCTTTTTATTTCCTTTTGTTGAGACACATCCCCACTTTTCAATTTTCCCTATACCACTGTCAAACTCAATGAAGTTTTTTTGTCTGCTTTTTATTTTCCACCATGTCTACCCCTTCATTATCCCCCCTTCTTCCTTCAGTTCTTCCTTTAGTTCCTGCTTCTCTGAGTTCAAAATTCTATGATTTTAATGATTTATGCATATATTTTTTATAATTTCACGTAGTTTTTCAAATTCCCACCTTTCCATAATGTCCAGTTGCAAAGTTACAGTTAGTTATACAGTTAGTTAGTTATTTCAGAGTTCTGGTCCACCTTAAATTTAGCTAGTTTAGCTGTGTGGAGAGGAAGAAAGGTGGGAGCCATCTTGATCTTTTACAAAGAAAAAAACCCCTTCTTTTTCCCAGTTCTATATTATATTATATTTTTCCCTTGTTACCTCCACCTCTCGTTGGTTATAGTTGTTCAAAGTACATTAATTGGAACAAACTTGTATACAGACAAACTCAGGTATGTTTCTCTTTGCCTCCTGCTTTTCCAAGTTCTGATTTATGGCAGTTGCCTCCTGCCAATTACCTCCTCGCGACCCATCAGATCACACAGATTAGGCCTCCTCCGAGTTCCATCCGCCAGTCAGTGTCGACTGGCAACTACACGGAGGAGGGCCTTTTCAGTAGTAGCTCTGACCCTTTGGAACGATCTCCCCGTAGAGATTTGTACCCTCACCACCCTCCAGACCTTCCGCACAGCCCTCAAGATCTGGCTATCCCGTCAGGCCTGGGGTTAAAGATTGTAATCTGTCCCCTCCCGAATGGTGAATGTTGTTTCTATTTTTTAATTATGTATTGTTTTTATATGTCATTGTTTGTACCCCCTTCCTCATAAGTTGTAAGCCGCCCTGAGTCCCCCCAGGGAAAAGGGCGGCCTATAAATAAATTTTCCATTCTATTCCATTCCAGTTGGTTAATTAAATCTTCCTGCTCAAAGTTTCACATTCCATCCGCCACACAGGCAAGATTAGGTTATCAGTGAGAAAAATAGTGCTTTTTTCTTGATTTTTTCCTTTATTACATTCACCTCTCATTAATTGGAGTTGCTTAAGATATGTTAGTTAGAAGAAATTTGAATGGAGCAAATCTGCTTGATATGTTTTGGTTTCGATTTCAACCTCCTAGTCTCTTTTAAAAAACACAATCTTTCCAAATCCAGAACAAATATAGAGTTTGTATTTGAGTGGGTTTGTCACTTCTCTACTTTCTCCTTTTCTGCCCGAATTGTTTCAATCAAGCGGCTCTTATTGGCTAGTGAATCAACCCTCCATTTCCCCCCTTCTTTCTTTCTTTCTTTTTTTTTGCCAAAATCCAGATCTGTCCATTAATTTATATATTTAGTATATAAATAAATATACTATATTATTTATACTCTCAAGGTTCTTTGCCTTTTCCAAGTTCTGATTTATGACTGTGTGTTAATTAGATCTTCTTACCAGGCTTTCATCTCGTCCTGCACACTCCTGCTCAGTTGCTTTGGCTGGAAGCCAGCTTCTTGTGCAGCCAAGTTGCCATGCTGCTGCCCCAACTCTGATTCAGAGAACAAATCTCTGACCCACAATGGACCTCCCTCTGGGTCTGATGAAATGCTGCCCCTTCTTAACCCCCCCCCAGGGGGGTTCTGATCCAAAAAGGATCTCGGAATTGGTTTGTCAGTCAGAGTTCAGAGCTCACAGCCCCCTCATCTGTCCAGCTGGAGAACGTCCGGTTGAACTTTTAGGTTCAATTGAGGAGAAGAATACGGAGAAATTCGTAGGTAATCAGATCAACTCAAAGTAACACAACAGATATTGTTTCTCTGTCCTGTTTGGATTGGCAGAAGCTCTCTCAGTCCTCTGATGTTATTGCCCAGGAAAATTTCAGATGAAAATTTCATGTCCTGTATAATACTGATCACAAATCTGAAATATTTGTTACCCTGATCCAGATAAAATGACTCACCAACGCCCTTTGCAAATTCCTCTAAAAGGCTCTCTCTGCAAATGTTTCAGCCTGATTCACTAGAGCCTCTTTGACTGTCTCATAGCCAGTCAGCACCACCATTTCCTGGAATCTCAGTTTGATGTAGAAAATGGGACCCTATTCTTTTGACCACTGGAATTCAGCAGATAAAAAACCACAGACTATTTGGATCAATAATTAATAATGGATCATGTGCAGAATTTTGTTTAAACTATCACATCTCATAGTTGCAAGTTTGAGATCATGTTTCTTCTTCTTCTTCTCCCCCTCCTCCTCCTCCTCCTCCTCCTCTTCTTTCTTTCTTTCTTTCTTTCTTTCTTTCTTTCTTTCTTTCTTTCTTTATGGCATATTACGACACTGCTATTTTTGCACAAGAGATATAATTATATTCCAGCATTTTGCAATGCTGTCTTGCAGCTTTTAGTGCCAGAAGTACAGTTGAATTTTAGCCATAAAAGACTCTGCCCAGTTGTGGAAAGGATCACACAGAAACATTTCTATTATGCATCTTGCAATTTATGAAGGCGATCGTGGGAATTCCTTAAGGAAAGAAATTAAAATGTATTCTTATAAATGAATCTGAAAATCAGGAAAATTAGTTTACTTTGCTTCTTTAAAGAGCTGTAAGCAAACCTTTTATAGAATGTTGTTCCCTGCAGAAATTGTTTTAATATAAGAGTGTCTCTGAACACATATATAAAGTCAATCAGCTTAACAGTATTTATATGTCCACATAGACTTATTAGGATTTTGAACCAGCTCTGCAAATCTGCATGAACAATTATAAAATTGTTCATGCAATTGTTCATACCGTATTAGCAAATAAGATTTTCTGGGCATAATGCATCCAGGATATATATATATAATCTCCCCCTACTCAAGAAGAATATATTTAGATATCTGGTAAATCTCACTTTTTAAATATGTCCATAGACATTGAAAAACCATCAAGGAACACATGAAACTTTCCTGACCAAGTTACTAACATTTTGTCTCATCCCAACCAATTTTGGCACATAAAATTCATCCTTTTTAACCACCAGGCTTTACCTCTATCATTGTTCTGTAAGGCTTCTTCAGATTCATCATGTCTAGATTTCCTAAAATGGGTGTAGTCCTGGGTCATGGAGGGACGTTGTGGGAGCTGTTACTCCAGAAACTTTCATCCCAAAGGTGCTTTTTCAAGAGGTAACTGTTAACTTTCTGGTTAACTTTACCAGAAAGTCCAGTTGCCTCTTGAAAAAGCACCTTTGGGACAATCATGACCTGAATGACTAAGAATTTCCATAGACATCCAGGGGCTGCCCTTTTTCAAAAGAAATATAATTGCAAAAAGAAATAGTAATAAAATTAAAATCTCTGAATCAGTCATAGCCCATCTATTCTTTCTACCAAATCATCAGCATGTCCTATATAAGAGGGGACCTCCCTCTTTTCCCTTGTTTTTTCTCTCCTCCCCATTAATTTGACCTGAATTTGCCTATGTATGGGCAGGATCTGCAAAGCCTTTGCAAACAAGTTTAAACTTATTTGAATTTTGCAACAATTAATTTTTTCCGACAGATGGTATGAATATTTTAGAGAGCCTTGATGGTAAACGTTTCATCATTCAGTTAAGTAATTCTGCAAATAGAATTGAACTAATCAAGATCAGATCCAAAGAAGAAAAGAGATCTGCCTTCTTGAGTCATTATATAAATAATTATTTAGCCAATGTTTTCACATAGTGATAAAGATTTTTCATGTCTTTCTGAGCAGGAAAAGAGGAATATTTTACGTTTTCTGCACAATATTTTATTTGGGCCACAAAGATTTCTGAGACAAACTTTGTTTCTTCTTGTGGCACTGAAGGACTATCTGTATGGGAGAGCTGATATACGTACTGTGGATAAGAACTGGCATACAATTGAAATTCCTCATCTAAATTGGTTCCTACCTTGGCATTTGGATAGGGTTGACACAAAAGTAGAGGTTATTTACTGTATGTACATTTCTATACACGGCTACAATTGGGTTCTTTTTGTTCCCTTTGTACATGCTAAGGAAAATTTTTTCCTTCATTCCTTCCGCCCTCCCTCCCTCCCGCCCTTCCCCTTTTTCCTCTCTTCCTTCCCTGCAGGAAAAATGCTAGGAAGAAAAGTATTCCAAGAAAGTGTGTAGAAGGGACCACCTTCTTTTCTTTTTTTGGTCATTTCGGTCATAAAAGTCTATTTACAAAGATCTTAGCTGTTTGGGTTTTTGTAGGTACTTTGCATCCTTGAAAGAAAATTGATACCATTCTTTCTCTAGTCTTCCAATGCCCTATGCTTTGCAAATGGTTGCTTTTGAGAGCAACTTGGAACTATTAACTGGTTCAGAATGTGGCAATGTAGGCAGTGTCGGACATGCATTCATATGCCTATGAGACATCCTTCCTCCACCAGTAGAACTGGTTACTAGTTTGTTTATGCTTGTGATTTCAGGGGCTGGTTGTGACCTATAAACCTTACATGGCATACTGTAAATCCTAGGTATTTGAGAGACCGCTTATTGATAAAATACAAAAACAGAAAGTTAAACAAAATTTAAAATATGAAAGAAAAAGTGCAGGAAAGAAAAACAGAAATTAGAAAAAACAAGCAAATTCCAATCCTCTATATAGCAGTTCCAAACAAGCTTAAAGTCACAACCCCTGGTATGCCCCAATTATGGGAGGAACCAGACAGAAAGCATCCAGACAGAAAGCCCAATATTTTTATTGTTGCCTTTATTAAAATACTACACACACACACACACACACACACACACACACACACATTAAATAGCAGTTAGCAATAGCAATAGCAGTTAGACTTATATACCGCTTCATAGGGCTTTCAGCCCTCTCTAAGCGGTTTACAGAGTCAGCATATCGCCCCCACAGTCTGGGTCCTCATTTCACCCACCTCGGAAGGATGGAAGGCTGAGTCAACCTTGAGCCGGTGAGATTTGAACTGCTGAACTGCAGATAACAGTCAGCTGAAGTGGCTTGCAGTACTGCACCCTAACACATATATATATGTAAAAAAAATATCTTATATACATATATATATATCCCCTGTCAACACTTTTTAATTAACAAAATAAAAAAATAACACGGTTTATTTAATTGATTTCAGCAAGATAAATTTTTAATACATTTCTTTTCTTTTATACAATTTAGCCAGAGGTGTTATTCAGCAGATTCTGACCAGTTCTGGAGAACTTGTAAATGCCACCTCTGACTGGCCCTCCTCCATCTATTCTCTGCCTCCCGAATCCCAGCTTATCAGAAGGAAATGTGGATTTTGCAGTAACCTTCCTGTCAGTTGCTGCTTCACTTAGTAATCAAGAAAGAAACCACTCAACTCCATTTTGCAGAATTAAGAGTACTTTTACTGATTATAAGTAAATAGAAGCTAAGCAAAGCTGGATCTGAGCAAAAGCGCACGAAAGCATTAGATACCAATACATGACCCATTCCCCTCCCCCTGGTAACTCCAGTCCATAGTCCAATCCAATATCTCCACAGCTGTCAGGTGGGAGACATCTTCAAAAATAATCATCAGGTTGGTATGCCGGACAGTTGGCCTTGGCGGGAAACTCCCCTCCTTGCCACATGCGCAGACAATGGTGAGAACAACTCTCAATTAACAATCCTCCTGTACAGATTATTTCCCTCACCCAAATACCATGCCCTCCCTCCCCATTTCAAAGCCAAAAAGCAAGCAGCATAACAGAGGCTGACATTGCCCCTGGAGTGGGGAGGGAATGAAGATTTTACAGTATCCTTCCCCTGAAGTGGGGAGAGAATGGAGATTTTACAGTATCCTTCCCCTGGAGTGGGGTGGAAATGGAGTTTTTGCAGTATCCTTCCCCTGCCATGCCCACCAAGCCACACCCACAGAACTGGTGGTAAAAAAAAATTAAATCCCACTACTGAATTTAGCCATTAAACAACTTCTAAAAACTGGACCATATGGCATCAGATTGCCAGATATTGCCTCTCTTTCAAAAAAAAAAAAAAAAAAAAAGGCCATTTCAAAGCATAAAAAACAACAGCTTGTTATTATTGTTTCTCTCAGATCAACGCAAAATAGCACAGGTTTTGAAAGGCATGGGAGAGGCAGTAAGTCCAAAAATGGGGGTGAGATCCAGGCCCTCTTTAGATGTCCCTGGGGGTGGATGGAAGGTAAATCTTTGCAGGAAGCTGGTAAAGAAGAGGAAGAGCACCATTTTGGCGAGGTTCTCACCTGCACACATTCTTCGACCTGGAAGAAAGCATAGATGGCAAAAACAAAGAGTTTATTGGGTTTTTTTTATAAAAAAAACTATTTCACGTGTTTTTCCAATGTCCTATGGCTATGGAGAGATCAGCGCACTGAAAAACAATGATCATAGAGATGGAAAGAAGTTAAAATTCAATAATGGAATAGAGATGGACTGAGTACTAGATGACAGCAGATGTTCTGAATGTGAAAATAATGTCAAAAAAGAAGGAAAATAAATCACAACAAATGGAGCAATGGCCTCTTTTAAGTATCTCAGTATCACATTTCATTAGTTCCTCATGAGCATCCCACCTGCTTATCTAATTCTCTTCTCTTTGGAAATAATTTATTTCTTGGACTGAGAAACACCAGAGAAAGACTTCTTGAAAAGGATGCGAATGAAGATTTTATTGTAGTACATGCATACCCCTGAGCTCTGTTTTGCTGGCACAAATGGGGTGGGGTGGGGGCTGCATGCACACACAACACAAGCTCCATTTTCACTAGGAGAAGCATTGCGGGCAGGTCCTTTGCTGTTTCCAGGCCAGCTCCGCATGCTACAGCTAGGGACCCCATGGGCCAGATCCTGCCTGTGGGCCTTGAATTTGACATTCCTGGTTTAATTGTAGCCCTAGTTTGATTTTAATCCAATTTCCTTTTCTCTAACACTCTTTTTATCATATTATTTCATTTTCCTTTATTGTATTTTATGCTCTGCGACCTTGCTATAACAATAAAAGCTTAAGAAAAGTTAATAAAGGGGTAAAGCTAAAAATACCCAAAATCTGTGTCCATCTGAAGGCCCTGTCAGCCATGAAGGCTGAAAGACAAGATTCATCCTAGACTGCCAAAAAGCAGAGATGATGAGGTCAGTGTAGCAGTAACTCATGCATAGGGTTGATGATTGCCCAGGCAGATTCTGGAATCAATATATTAGATCCCCAATGAGCCTGGCCACACATGTTGTCCATGAGGAGCAAACTTTGTCAAAATAAGGTCTCTGAGATCAAGCTTTTATCAGTTGTTTTCTTTTCAAACAAGGTGTTAAAAGTTGCCTTTATTGAACATAATCCATGACATCAGAGAATCTCACCTGCAGAGAAAGGCATGAAAGCATCTCTCTTCACAAAATTTCCTTCAGAGTCAAGAAAATGCTCAGGATAGAATTCATGAGGTTTCTCCCACTGGGATTCATCATGGAGCACAGAGCCCAGCAATGGAAATATGTATGTTCCCTAAAAATTTAATGGATTAAAAAAAAAAGAACTATATGAAAATGAGTATGTAAATTTAATACATGGCTATAGAAATTATTATAGTTGTTTTGTAAATTGTTTATTGAGAAGTAAATATTTGGCCTGGAGCAACATCCAATCCCTCCCTCCCCGCCCAAATACAATTATGATTTAAAAATGGTATTGCAAAGATGCATACTGAATTAATTACTGGGCATGAAAAACAGACAGGTTCAAAAATTAAAACATGAAGCAAATTAATAGATTGTCCATTGAACCAATTCTAAATACCTCTTAAGCTGTATTTTATCATGCTGAAAAAGAGGACTAACGAGACTAAACAACAGATCATGTAATATCATTCTCATAGATAATGGATCTCAGGTTGGTTCCTGTTTGCTTATATGCAGGTAGACAAGGAGGGAAAATAAAGCAATAAACCAAGACGAGGTAGAAATAAAAGAATAAAACAAGAGAAGAAAGCATCTTTCATAAATCAAGAGTGGGGACAGTTTAGGAATTCCAGATGCCAAAGGAAGACATTTGCCACTGGCACTTTGAGAGATGCATCTATGAGTGTTTTTCTAAAGGGATAACGCTCTATGTGGCCTTATAGCTCTATACTGTAGATCAACTTGTTTCAGCCCATTCCATTCATTTAAGGACTGACTCTTTTACCACATCGTACATGATAGATTAGATCTTTTACAATGCAGTGATTTTAGATTGACCACCTTGGGGATGAAGAAGCCTTTGAAAGTTACGTCCATGGTTGTTGCATGTGGCACATTGGATGGAGCAATGTCAGCAAACCTTTGAACTTCATGAATTACAGCATTGGTGTAAGGCATTTTGAATCGGTCTTCTGTCCTTGGCTGACGAATCCCAATCTCTTTCGCAATTTCTTCTTGGACCTTCCCTGGGAGAATAGAATCACATCACGATGATTCCATAATTTAAATTTGGCTTTAAATGGGAGTTTATGCAAAAATTCCAAAGTACATTTATAGTACAGATCTGAAGATAATCATTTGTGATCTATGCTTGTAATTTTTATTTCGGTACTTTTTTCCCTTTTATTCACCATGTATCTTATTCTATGATTATGCCTGTGCAGAAAAACTCTTATTTATATTAATTATTTATATTTTAAGGTATAGAGATTATGAAATGATTATTGAGATATAAGGAATCAATTAAGGGAATATTGTCCTTCTTGGAATGTATAAATCTTAGCAGAAAACTCTGATTACAGATAAACAGAGTTGGAAGGGACCTTATAGGTCATCTAGTCCAACCCCCTGATCAAACAGGAGAGCCTACACAATTTCTGAGAAATGGTAGACCAATCTTATTATATATTCAGGAATGAAGACAGAGGCTCGTGTCCGGTAACTCTGTAACCAATTTATTATAACACAACTTGTAACATTAACAGGATACGACCAGGCAAGGGTGCTGGTTGAACAATGTAACAAACAGAAGGATATTCTGTGTAGAGAGGTCCGGAAATGTTTGCCACCGCAAGGTCCTTTGCCGCCCCAAGAGCGGTGTACGACCTCACCTGGCAAGAACTAACAGACGGACTTCAGGCATATTACGCGCCTACTCCCCCTCAAATAGCCAGATGCTTCGCTTACCGCAGGCGAGTCCAAAAGCCTGCAGAGTCAGTCAATCAATTTTTGCAAGCCTTGAGAGTTGCTGCAGCACAGTGTGAGTTCCCAGATCTGGAGGCAAACCTCGCAGAGCAATTCGTCTGTGGCCTGAAGGATATTTTCCTTAGGCGTAGGCTTTTGGGCAAGCCTAAGGTCACATTAGTCTATGCCATAGACGAGGCTCGCGCTGCGGAGTTGGCAGATTCATCGTCCAGCGAAATAGAATGCTACCTCGCGCAGATGACAGTTGCTGGAGGGTTACCTGCCACTCAAGCCTCAACCGCTCCAATGCCTCCTCCGCTCCAGCAGCCAACTTACATTACAAATCTAATTGATGAGCTAGCCCCCCTGCCTGACTATCTACAACAACTTCAGGTAGATAGACTCGGGGCACAACCCCGCCGTCAGCAGCCTCGACAAAATCAAGCCATCAGCCGTTTCCCTTCAAACTCCTCTGCTTGCATTGGCTGTGGCGGAGCGCATGCCCGGGCTAATTGCCCCTTCAAGGCAGCGGTTTGCCGCCGCTGCAGAAAGAAAGGACATTTAGCCCATGTCTGCAAAGCCTCACTTCCTACTCCTTCTGCAGCAATCGAGCCACCTCCTCCATATGGTCCTCCTCCACCCCCGCCGAAGAGCTCGCAGCAGCGGAAACCTGCTCAGCGTCAAGACGAATGTTTTAATATCAATCAAGCTTCTTCGTCTCTGCATGACACTTCCATCAACTCATCCTCACAGGGTACGGACAAAGTCAATATTAATATACTGATTGAAGGGAAGCCGTGTCAGATGGAAGTGGACTCCGGCTCCTCAAAATCCCTTCTTTCATGGGACACTTTTTCTCTGTTGTGCCCCCACGTAAAACGTTCTCACTTGTCACCCCTTAACGCAATTTTAACAGACTATCAAGGCTCCCATATCTCTATCCTTGGTTCATATGCCTTGAGGGTTTCTTATGGCAAGTTTTGCGCTGTTTTACCTGCTTTAATTGTTCAGAAGCCCTTACCAGCAATTCTGGGGTTAGAATGGTTTTCTCCCTTGGGTATCTCCCTTCAGGGGATTCATTCTACTGTGGACACGCCCCCAGACATAGCAGCAGTCTTGTCAGACTACGCTGACATTTTTGATGGCCAGCTAGGCCATTACAAAGGTAGCCCCATATCCCTTAGCTTGGATCCCCAGGTTGCACCAATCAGACTGAAGGCCCGCAAGGTGCCCTTTGCCTTAAGGCCAAAGGTTGAAGCGGAGCTCGATAAGCTTGTGGTGCAGGGCATACTGGAGCCCGTCGACCACTCACCTTGGGAGACCCCCATTGTGATTGCGGTGAAGGCCAACGGCTCCATTAGGATCTGCGCCGACTATAAGTTGACCATCAACCTTGGCCTTCAGGCAAACCCCTATCCAGTCCCTGTTGTACAGCACCTGCTCCGCTCCTTGGGGCAGGGCCGTATTTTCGCCAAACTGGATATGGCGCAGGCCTACCAGCAACTCCCTGTGGATGACGATGCGGCGGCTGCCCAAACCATCGTCACCCACCGGGGGGCTTTCCGTTGTCGCCGCCTTCAATTCGGCGTTTCCGTTGCCCCGGGGATTTTCCAGAGCCTCATGGAATGTCTGCTCCATGGGAGCCCTGGAGTGGTACCTTACTTTGATGACGTCCTGATCGCTGCTGACAGCCGCTCAGACCTCATCAAAGTACTGAGGAAAGTCCTCGACCGTTTCAGGGGCGCGGGTCTTAAATTTAAATGCAGCAAATGTTTCTTTGCTGTGCCCCAAGTGGACTTCCTGGGCTTCACAATTGATGCCCAGGGAATTCATCCCACCCTCGTCGCCAGTATTATATATTCAGGAATGAAGACATAAGCTCGTGTCCGGTAACTCTGTAACCAATTTATTATAACACAACTTGTAACATTAACAGGATACGACCAGGCAAGGGTGCTGGTTGAACAATGTAACAAACAGAAGGATATTCTGTGTAGAGAGGCAGCGAAGCAGCTCCAGCTGGACCGGAGAGTTCGTCTGCTCTGGTGCTGAACAACTGACAGTTTGAAATAGTCTGCCTTTTATAGTTCCGCAGACTCACGCGCCTGACAGCCCGGCAACTGACAGGCGCATCTGATTGGCTAAGACGCGCCTGGCTGCTGCCGAACTGTCATTCGTAACAGCGAGGACTAACTTTAACTATACAACAAATCTCTTCTTGAAAGTCTCAAGTGATGAAGCTCCCATGACTTCCGAAGGTAAGCTGTTCCATTGGTTGATTGTTCTCACTGTCAGAAAGTTCCCCCTTATTTCTAGGTTGAATCTCTCCTTGGTCAGTTTCCATCCACTATTCATTGTCTGGCCTTCAGGTGCTTTGAAATATAGCTGGACCCTCTCCTCTCTCTGTGTCAGCCCCTCAAATATTGGACGACTGCTGTCATGTTTCCCCCGGTCCTTCTCTTCAGACTAGCCATGCCCAGTTCCTGTAACCGTTCTTCATATGTTTTAGTCATATGAGAAATCATCCTGGTTTCTCTCCTCTGCACTTTTTCTAGAGTCTCAACATCTTTTTTATAGCGTGGTATCCAAAACTGGATGCAGTACTCTAGATTTGATCTTACTAGGTTTTATAGAGTGGTATTAGTCCCTCACTTGATCTTGATTGTATCCTTCTGTTAATTTAGGATAGATTTGACTTCTTGGCTGCCACTGCACACTGCTGGCTCATATTTAGCTCATTGTCCACAAACATTGCAAGATCTCTTTCACAGTGACTGCAAGTAAGCCTGGTTTCAGCAAGTTTATATGCGTATATTTTGATTTTTCTTACCTAAGTGTAGGACTTTACTTTTCTCTACATTGAATTTCATTTTGTTAGATAGGGCCCAGTGTTCAAGATCCATCTGGATCTTGAGCCTATCTTCTAGGATGTTCGCTATTCTGGCCAGCTTAGCATTGTCTGAAAATTTGGTAAGTTCCTCTTGTATTCCCTCATCTAAGTCGTTTTTTAAATATTGAAGTCTTAGCTCTCTTCAGTCTTAGCTCATATTCAGCAATAATGAGAGGTGATAGGAGCATAACACACATTCTGTGACTGATACATCTTCCAGAAATCCCTGAAAGTACACGTGTGAACCCTTCATATGGTGACATCTTATAATCACTCTCCATCACATTAATTCCTTCAAATATAAATAGATGGGGCAACTCATTCTTGCTTCTTATTCTGCCCCCCCCCATGTTAGAAAGGTAAAGGTTCCCCTTGCACATGTGTGCTAGTTGTTTCTGACTCTAGGGGGAGGTGCTCATCTCTGTTTCAAAGTCGAAGAGCCGGCGCTCTCTGAAGACATCTCCATTGTCATGTGGCCAGCATAACTAAACACCAAAGATGCACAGGACACTGTTACCTTCCCACCAAAGGTGGTTCCTATTTTTCTACCGGTATTTTTACATGCTTTCAGACTGCTGGGTTGGCAGAAGCTGGGACAAGTAACCGGAGCTCACTCCATTGCGGGGTGATCGGAATTTGAACCACTCAACTGCCGACGTTTCTGATTGACAAGCTCAGCGTCTTAGCTACTGAGCCACCACATCTCATCCCCCATGTTATTTGGCAGGTAATTTTATACTTGTATTGAAAATCAATCAAATAAAAACTGCTTACTTTGAACCTCTGGATACTTCATCATTAGGAGTAAGGTCCAGTACAAAGTGTTTGAAGTTGTATCCATGCCGGCAATAAATAGGTTATCCACAACACTTATAAGATTATCCTTATGGAAATAGCTATTTGTTGACTTCTTATTCTCCTGAAGAGTATAAAGAAAAGATATCAAGGACATTCAATGTATGCCTATAATCTACATACATGAACAGATGTTACAGTGGCCTCCAAATTTCCAGTATCAGGAGATTGCAAGAGTTGTAGTTCACAAAAACTGGAACTGTGTTTAGCTTATCTGTAATAAATATTAGGATGAATATCTACAGTGGGCTATCAAACTATATATTAATAGTGACCAAGTCTTGCAAGGCAATGGGACGTGAATGCGAGAAGAAGATGGTTGTGAGGGCAGCTGCTTTTTCACCAGTTGGAGGACTTTTCAGTGGCCTGCGGCCAGCCGCCAGCCTCTTTGAGAGCCAGTATGCAAAGAGGTGGCGCAAGCCAGCGGAGACTGGGTGGGCGGAGTGACCAGCGGCAGGGAGACTGGTTTGGGGGTGTGCCCAGCTGGCCATTATTATCAATTTGCCAGACTGTGCAAAATGTCTGCCACAGCTTCAGGCAAACTGGTGCGAACTGGCTAAATATCACCTCTTGTCAGATGACTGTGAGAGTTTTATTTCACAAAAACTGGAGGACAGTGTGTTGCTTATTTGTAAGGATTATTATTTATAATGAGGGGGGAAAGGCTATCAATATATTTACAGCAATTTATTGAGAATGATTAAATCTAGACTCGAGATTTCTGCTTATAGAAAGCCTTATTAAACAAACGAAAGCGAAATATAAGCATCCTGAATATGTCACGTATATTCCTTCTTCAAATAGCCTTTAACTTATGACCATTCCTTGCAACAGCATTTCAAGTTAAAATGATAGGAATCAAATTGTGCTACCTCTTTGCAACCAATTCTTGGAGTTCCCACAATTACATGATCCTGCTTTGGGTGCTTGGCAGCCATCTAGCACTTACTATAGTTCAGTGACTGTGATTACGTGTGTGCCTTTTGCAATCTTCCTTGCTGTTTCTTCCATAAAGATAAGGGGGGGAGCAGGGATTTTCTGGGGTAAGTCTCTCCACTTGCCCCTCTGCACAACACCACACTCCTTCCCAAGCCATGACTGCCCCCTCCCTTGCAACCTTGAGCACCTCACAATCCCATGGACACCCTCAGTCTCTCCCCATCTGGCAGCAATCACTCCTGGGATAGCAACTTTCTGTTGCTTTCTCCCCTGGTTTTGGTTGTGGGAAGCCCTAGGCAGTTGTGAAGAAGTCCTCTACTAACAACCATTGCAGTTCAGTTAACAATGGCAATTGGAAATGCATGGGTTTCCACCACTAAGCAATTCGGTTGTGCTTTACAACCATTGCTCAGTAACAGATATACCAGGCTGAATTGTTGTCATAAATCAAGGATTATCTGTATTGAGTTGCAGACTATAGTGGAGTGGCTTGCAAAGTAAACTTTAAATCAGAGATTATATTTTTAGATCCTGTATGCAGCAAAACTGACCTTTGGTTGTGTTTGTGGCATGCTGGCTAAAATGAGTCACAGGTTTTGTGTTCTATGATTAGCAGGGAGCCTTAACACTCATATCCTGCCAGAAAGAATTATGCCAAGATCTTGATTGACCAAAAAGATGATGAATACTAGGGTTTATGGACACATCTGTTTATGGCATTTTTATCTTGTAGGCATTTCTTAAAACTTGTGATAATGAGAAACATATGGTAAAGACTATGAATTATTAAATGAAATGAAATAAAGAAAAATTAAAATGTTTCCTGTTTTGGAATTTAAGAGAAAATGGGAAAGGAACTTGATTTAAATGAAGACAGCTTGATCTTGTAGATTGGCATTTATCAATGTATGTAGGGGAAATAAAATTAGGATTAATTGCCACAGAAAGAGCAGAAATATATATCAGAATACATGAACTCAGGACATCCTTCTACTATGGCTGTGTATGGAAGCGCATAGACTGAGTAACTGTTGCACGTTGATTTTCAGTGAATGGTAACAATGGAAGAACCAGGAATGAGTATGGAGGAAAACTGTGATTAACTTTCCCCACCTCTCTCTGTCAGTTCTTCTCAATGCTTAGTCAATGCTTTCTTTCATGAAGAGTGATCTAATTTTAAGTCACATGAAGAAGAAACATTTCAGATTTCAGAGCTCACCTTCACTTTTCCATGGATTTTCGTACTAAAGGTAATCCTTGATTAATGACCACAATTAGACATTGAGAAAAGTGGCTGTTAAGCGAGACCCGCATGTGATTGCTTCACTCAACTGCTAAAAAAACAACAAAAGTGTTACTTTTTACAGGGAAAAATTCCAGTTATTGTAGTAGCTTTAATAGTTATGCAAGGAATAAAGACATAACACAAGGAATGAATCTGTTGGCCATCAAGAATGCTGCAAGAAGTCTTGCTGAGAGAAACCACTCAAGAATTCAGGAAGAGGTGGAGCTACCAAAGAATGAGAAATCTTATATCTTGGAGGGGGTCTTGAATGTTGTTTCAATTTTTTTTAAACATGATCACTTTTTTAACCAGCCTTAGCTGTTTAATAGTGTCTTTGTTGGTGTAGGTTATTAATTTTTATTATTTTTGTTTCAAGTTTATATCCCCACAGAACCTGAGAATGAGATTACACAAATTCCAAACTATACTCAAGCCTTGCTTTCACTCCAGGGAACTCTGTTTTCCTGGACATTTCTAAAGCAAGGATTTTCCCCAGCTGCATGTATTGTTGTACCAGCCAGAATATTTTTAAAACATGTGAAAGAAAAAACATCAGCTACAATTCCTTGCATACTTGAAATGCTTCATTACCTTTTTCTGCCGAACAAGAAATGCATCAATAAACGTCCTCTGATTATTTTCATCAAACTCTTTGAGATTTTCAAGGAATGTGGCCTGTATGAACTCATGGAACTCTTTTCGGTTTTTCATTATTTTTTTAGGACCATCCAAAAGGAATCCCAGCTTGGGAAACACATTATATATCTAAAACAGTATAGAATAATAAGAGAGGTAGCAAATTAACAGAGTGGAATACTATGAATATATTTTATGGTAGACATCTCAAAGCATTTTTATCCAAATAGGTTTGTTCCATAGTCTTCAAAATCATCATCATTATCAACAATTATGAAATATGTGGGTGCTAAATATATGATAAATCAAGTTTTCTAATTAATTAAGAACCAAATCTCACAAATTAAATCTTAATAAACTGTAGGGTTGAAGTTTATTTTATATGAAAGATTACATTACCAACACCGAAGGGGTTCCTACAAGGTGTAAATTTTCTTCAACTAATTCCAGTAGCCTTAGCAGTGTTGCATCTTCATATTCAAATCTCTTGCCAAGTAAAAAAGAAACTATGATATTGGCAACTGCAGCTTTCAAAATTCTTGCTGGGTCAAATGGTTTTCCTGGTCATGAGCAATAAATTAAAACAGAATCGTGAAAGAATCCCAGAATTAAACCTGTTCTTCATGACCTTAAGATTGAGGATAAAATTGCTTATAAATAGCATTTATCATAGAAACTACACTCTGCATAGAAGATAGCAAGAAAACACGGGTTTATCTACAATTTGTTTCTGCTGTTACTTGAAAAAATTTAAACTGTTACAATAAGATGTTTTAAGGACCTAACTTCCCACCCATCATTACAAAAGTGTGTTAACAGAGAGCCCTGTAATCCAAAACAGAGAATGCTGGCCATAAGAATAAACTGAAATTGTCAACAGAACTAATAGACACTAGACTTATAAAGGATGTACAGGAATTTTGATAGGTTAACTTTGATATACTTCTCAGATTTTGCAACCACTATTTTGTCACTCTTTCTTAATGCAGTTTCCACTACCTAATTCCTAAAGCAGATGATGATCATATATTTCCAAACAACATATGGAAATATTGCTGACTCCAAAATCATTTTGGCGAGTTTAATGAATTCTGGGGCTCCTGTGCACCCTGTTTTTCACCCCCTACCCCTAGAATGTCTCTGCAGGCCAAAATTGTTGGTCTTACCTTTCAGTTCCAGCCCACGGGGTTCCCAAAGGTAAGTCCTGCGCTCGGCCGAAGGGTGGGTGGGGCAGCCTCATGGTCCTACGCATGCCAGATTAATGGCTTTGGCAGGCCGCATGTGGCCCATGGACCATAGTTTGAGGACCCATGACTTAAGTTTTAAACTTATTCTGCTTAATTGGGTAACATGAATATCACTGACTAAAAGCCTGAAGGAACAAGTAAGTCCAATTCCTAACACCTTTTTATATACAAAAGCAGTGCTCATATTGAAAAGAATGTATCCTTCTGTAAACTTCAATTGTTAATTTAGTATAACAATTCCTCATAAATAACAATTATTGGCATATTTTTCTGAAAAGTTTCCTCTACATCTTCTATACATAGATTGCCTTGAAAGATAACTAGAAAATATGTAGGACGGAATATCAACTCACCTTCATAAGTCGCATATGTTTTTATCAAGACACTGCACTCTTCACTGATTTTGTCTTCAACAATCCTCTTACCCATCCCATAATCCTGCAATGCAGCTATTGAAAATTGCCGCATCTGTCTCCAGTTCTCACCATGAGCAAAAATAACACCTGGAGAGGTAAAGAAGAGGTCAAATTAGAAATAAGAGTTCATGTCGAAGATCAGTTTGAACCAGGAAAATTCCACCATTATAATGCATATGTCTGAAGAGTATAAAAATTGAGGGGTATGGAAAGCATTTATTTACTTCTAGCACAGCAAATGCAGTATTCATGCTCTCATCACGTGGTTGCCTAAGTGTGAATTTTAGAGTTTAAGCTGCCTATCACGAGTAAGGATTGCAGTTCAGCATCTAAAAATACACCTGGTGTCTCTTGTATGGAGAAATAAGAGAAAATCCAAATGGAACTCTGGGAGAACATTCCCCTGCTCCACTTCCTTCCTTAGACAGTGGACCAGCTAATTCCAACATTTACTACTGATGTGGCTGTACAAATTCTCAGTACCCTAATTTGGGGCAAATGAAGACCCATAAATGCACGATATTAGTGTTTCCTGCACCCCAAATTTGCAAACAAGTAAAACAAACATGTTCAAGGATTGGATTCTTGGATTGGATTAGTACAATTACTCCTCACAGAGTTATCCTGTAGTAAGATGGGTGGCCATTGCATTTAATAAATAAAAAATTGCCATATCTTTTGTTTTCTGTATGCCTCTGTTCGCGCTGAGGGGTTAAGTCAAGTCAATCTGTTGTGATTTCCAGAAGCTGTCCAAGTTCTCTGATGTTACCCTCTATGAAAACTTCAGGTGAAACATTCTACATGTAATCCTTGTTTTGCAACTGCAAATAGTTGTGGTGAAAAGGTTGCTATGTGACATGGTTGTTAAACAAACCACGAGACACACCGGGAGTTAGAGAGAGGGAAGGAGAGAGGTAGGGGGGGGACAGCTGCAAAGATCAAACACCACTAGTTGCTGTCATCTCATTAAGATAAGGCTCTCTTGGGCATTACTTTTAGTTTCATGGAAGAAATTTCGGTGCATGCACTGGTTGAAAAAGGTTTTTTTATACTATTGTTTACTACCACTTATTACCATCATATTTTCATCATATTTCTGAGTGAGTTGTAGATAATATTGATTAAAGTTTTGCTAGGAGTGTCAACTGAAATCCAGAATAAACAACTTACCAAACCCCTTTGCATAGTCCTCAAAAATGGGGACAACAGCTCTCTCTGCAAATGCCTTTGCCTGGTTGACTAAAGCCTCTTTGACTGTCTCATAGCCAGTCAGCACCACCATTTCCTGGCATCCCATTTGAAGACGGAAAATGGGACCATATTCTTTTGACAACTGGAATTCAGCAGATGAAAAACGAATGACAGTTCTGATCAACAATTAGTCTCATGTAAGGAAAATTATGTTACAAATCATGTCTCAAAAATTCAAGGTTGAAGTAATTTCTTTCTTTCTTTTGTGGTATAAGTTATTATACTATTTTTAACAAGCATACAAATACTACTGTCCATTGGATACTCATGACAGAATTTGGTCACATTTTGGAAATTTTAAAGAAGTTAGCTATGCAGGATGGTAACAATTTCTGATATATTAATTTCTAACCCTCCATGCAGCACCATTCTAGATCTACCACACACAACATGGCACGTTGAACTCTCAGCAGTGCACAAGCACTAACCCCTCAAGAAAATGAAACAGTTTTAAGAAATGCCTAGAAAATAAAATGCCAGCAGTTATTCCCAAATCCATCCTGAGTCTAAATCAGCAATTTCCAGTGCTTTGTAATCTTTCCTAAGGTGACAGGAAGAGACTGATACCATCACCTCCGGGATGACATCAGGGAAAGTCTGACTTCCAAGCTACAGAGTTGTTCTTCAAGTACCACATTTTCATTACATTATTAATCATTTATGCTGGACTTGATGTGGCATGTTATTTTTCTCAACTACTGCAGAACCCTCTCTGCTATCTTTCTTTGATACTGAAGGTTGCTAGCATATTTGTTTAATTCTAAAGGACGAGACAGATCTGATAGGGTTCTCCCAATCAGAATGGTTTGGAAGAATTAGCTACTTGCGTACAACAAAAACAGGGACTTAATTAAAAAAGACATGGAATACTTTATCAATATATTTGCTTCTGTCTTGAAACGTTATGTTTCCTACACATTCCTTTCCTCTAATCCTATTTACAAATGTCTCTGTTTATGCTGTAGAAATGGGAACTTTAGACTTCTTTACATGTTCAGTAATGAATTGATATTATTAATGGACAAAGGATTTTTTTAATGCACTCTGTGATGACACCATTTATCACATATTCTCTCATTTTACCAGTCTAAAATGTGATATATTAATGTGCATAATAGCGACAACCTTATCTGCCTCTATAGAAATGCAACAGCTTTCAACTGATTTTATAAACAATATAATATATCAGAATTTGAAGGAATCTAGTGCAAAAGCTCACACACTTACAGTATTTTAAAAATATTGACAGTTGTTATTTATTTTTTACAAATATTTCATACACTTTTGTAAAAACTTCAACATTTTAATGCAGGCTGCAAATCCTTTGCAGGGGGAGGGTAGATATTTCCAATCTTTTAATTCTTTGAACCTTGTCATATTTAAACTGGAATTAAAATCCTTTGAGTAAGGTTCAAAATTATATTTTTTCATTCAGCTGTTTTGGACAAATTCTCTGGAGTAGGAAATAAATTGGAAGTTTTTGAACAATGGGCATTTCACTAAAATTATATTTTATTAAAATATATTAACCTACAGATTATTATATTAATACAGATGTCAATGTAAGATTTTTACATTTTCCTTCCTCTACATAGTCATAGGCAATTTTAACTACCTGTTCAAGTTTCAGATAAATAATTAGAAAAATGTACATTCTATTAACAAATATTTTGTTTGTATAATCCTTCCAGTATATATAACAAATGCAAACATCAAGTTTATGTGATTTTTATAGACTTCCATAGACTCCTTAGAGCCAACAAGGAGCATATCAAGCTTATTCCAGTTAACTGCTTAACCTGATAAATAAACATTAAACATTTATATCAGCATTAATACACTTTGGCAAAGAACATCCATAGTTGTTAATCGTCAGGTTTACCTTTATCATTGTCTTATAAGGCCTCTTGAAATCCATTATGTGCAGATTTCCCAAAATGGGTATAGTCCTGGGTCCAGGTGGAAGGGTTGGGGAGCTGTTTTTCTGGAAAGTACCCATTTTGAAAAGGAATAAAACTGCAAGAATGAATACTAATAAATATAAAATAAGTAAAATCCAAACCATTTCCTTTCAGAAGCAGTTTTTACATAACAATTAGAATGAAATCTGCAAACTGAAATGATACAAACATGAATTTTAAACTATTGCACTAAGCAGAAACTCAGCTACTGTTTCTACAAAATCATCAAACTGTCCCTTATGGTAAATCACTTTGAACCTTGCTTTGGTTTACTATCTCCTCCCTAGGAATTGGTTATATATTTGATTGTTTACCATACATTGTGGGTGGTGCTTATCCTTAAATGAAGGCATTGCAAAACAGATTTAAATTTATTTGAAATGCACAGCTATCAATACTTGAAACACTTTTTAAAGATTGGATTATAACATCCTTTTGTTTGTCATTTCAGATAAGGAATCCAGAAAATGGAATCATTTAGTCCATTAATGTGCTAGATCCAAAGAGCAACAATGATTTATCTCCTTGAGTAATTATTCAGCTAGATAATTTCCCATTTCTGCCCTATCAACTGAGAAGGAAGTGGGGACTTTTTCCTATTTTCTGCTTGATTCATTACTTCTGTCACACAATTTTCTGAGATGTAATTTCATTTGCTGTGATTACTCTGATACAATGGGGTTTTATTAGATGTTCTGCTACAAAGCAAAACCCCAGTATATGAATTAATGCCTTATGGGCACTTGCATAGGAATTGGCCACTAAATAGTGGTGATGCATTGTGCATTATCATAAATAGCCCTTTAAGAGAATTAAATTATTCAAGCATGTGCATAGAAGCGATATAACTCTTTGTGTCCACCGTATCTATATCTTCAGTAAACTTCAGAAAATATTCTAGATGGGGTCAATTATGTGGGTTGGTTTTGCTGCCCCTTAGGAATAACTTGGATTTCTAACTTTCTTTTCTAGTACTATGGGATAGAATAAAAGAACTACTGTGGCACAGTGCTTAGGATGCAGTACTGCAGTCTACTTCTGCTGATCACTGGCTGCCAGCAGTTCGGCAGATCAAATCTCACCAGGTTCAAGGTTGACTCAGCCTTCTATCCTTCCAAGGTGGGCAAAATGAGGACCCAGATTGTTGGGGGGAATATGCTGACTCTGTAAATCACTTAGAGGGGGCTGTAAAAGCACTATGAAGTGGTAGATAAGTCTAAGTGCTATTGCTATTGCTAAAAGAGGCATTATTTTCACTTTAAAGCTAATCTAATTGATTGAAGGTAATAGTCTGTCTATCAAAAATATATTCTAGCCATCTTACAGATAAAAACAAATGGAAAGGAGAGCACTTTTGCTCCCCTCCACAAATATAAAGTTTGGAATACTTTCTGATTGCACTGCATAGCATTTTTTTTGGTGAAGCTTCATTTTTATCTGCAATGAAAATTTGAAAGTAACCAGGTGATGTTAGGGAGTCTCCTGCCAACTCAGATTGAGGTAAGGAATTGGGAGTTGAATTATTTAGAAAACCATGCTTTCCCGCTGAGTGTCAGATCCCTAAAAGTGATACTACCATTCAATTGGGAGGAGGAGGAGCCTCGGAGTTAAATCACTAGCTGTACCTGTTACAACTGAGTTTTACAACTTTACAACTGGTTTCCTGTCACCGGAAAACTGAAGGTACCAGCACCTCTGGAGGGATATTTATGATGGCCATGTGGGATATCTTACTTTAATGTCTAACTAGAGATAGCCATGGGAACATGTGTTTTATTCGACTCTCAGGGCAGAAGAGTTAAGGAAACATCTTCACACTTGTGTATTGGCCAGAATCTGCATTCGGTCATTATCAGTTTAATCCCACTTGCATTGCTTAAAGGGTTTCAGATGCTACTTTGCCTCTAATGGTTTCCATCCTGCTTGATTAAAGGTTCCTTTTGAAATAATCCATTTCAAGAGTCTTCAAATGTGAAGCCTAACAGATGTGATGAAGGAAGAACTGAGGGTAACACACAATGAATGAAACATCAGGAAAGCAATGATACAGTCAGTCATTATTCTAACAAATGTGATTATTAACCCTATAACTTAACAGAAGACGTAGGTTGAAGACATTTACAAATTTGATATAATGTATATCTTGTTCCTATCAAAATATTGTACTGGAAAAATTGTTTATCAATAGATTGTGAAGTCCCATTACATAAACAATACTCTGATGGATTTAATTCCTGAACCATCTAGTCCAACAGTCTGTTTTCACAATGGACAACCAAATGCACCAGGAAGCCCTTTAGCCTCTCAGGAAGTGGTCATTTGAGGCAATCAGACTCCTATCAAGACTAGTAGCCATGACCTATCATTACTCCAAGGTTTCTTTCATCATCAGTCACTGATGACTCTTTTTTAAAAAAATAATCTTTATTAGTTATACATTTTTTAAAGAGTAAAACATACAAATACAAATACAATTTTAAACATACAACCCCCCTCCCCTCCCCCCCGCGGTGACAGTCATTCACAGCCCAACTTTTTTTTCCCCCTTCCTCATTGTTAGTCACTGATGACTCTGATCCCATTGGTTTATATGAGTAATCCGATTTTGGCACCAATGTGTATCACTTTACATTCGCTCACTTTGAATGGTATTTTCCATTCTGGCACCCATTCCATTAATGTAAGACTTTTTAAAAGTCTAAGTAAATGATGTGTATTGGCTCCTCCTTATCCATGTTTATTAACATTCTCAGAAATTTCTAGTTGTTAGGGAGTACCTTCATCTAGTGAAGCCTTGAACTTGTTTCTTTGAAGGTTATAGTAAGTTTTTATATATAGCTCCTCCACATTGTAAGAAACTTACATCATGCATTCCAACAGATTGACATCAGTATTTCAATCTGTTGAAGGTACACAACTGTTCTCCTCCCTCCCCCCAGGTGCCTCTTGCCAAGAGATGATCTAAATGGGGCTTTGGGAGAAAACAGCCCATACGAGAACCTGAAATGAAGCTCAATATTTGAAAGAAATTATATAACTGAAAGAATGATAAAATAACCTAAATATTATGAAAGTTAAATACTTTGAATTTCTGAGGTGGAAATTTCAAATATTTTCACCAAAACAATGTTTCCTAACTCTACCAAAAAACAACAATACCCCAAACCAAAAACACCCCACAATAAGAAGAAAAATGACATGACTGAATGAGCTTTGGATAGTCAGTATTGCCAATTCACTAAGCCCCAAATTCCATGGTCAAAATCTGCGCACAGGTTTTGGGAAAGATTCTCAATAAAGCCTGAATGACACACATTCTGCTGCATGTTTTTCATGACATTTTTTTTCAAATAAGACATTAGATTACCATCACAGCAGGGCTCCCTGCAATCCAAATATTTTCATTCAATTGCTTCAGTAGTCATATAAATGTGGCATCTTTATACTCATAGCGATGTCCAAGTAGAATAGAAACTGTGATGTTGGAAACAGCAGCAGTCATAATTGTTGTGATGTCAAAGGCGTTTCCTGAACAACAAACAATAGATAAAAACAGAACTGTGATTAATACTCAAAATCAGTTTCTGTAAGGGGAGCATTGCCAGCAACAAGGAGATGCAAATTTGGATATACTGATGATTTGGCCATAGCAGTATAAGAAAAGCACATGGGAATGGCTGACAGCCTCCTGTCCAAAGATCTTAAACTCTTGGGAAAATTATCCAAAGACTGGAGGCTCATCAGCAAAACTGTAACCCCATGTTTCTACCTTAACAACAAACTAGCACGTAAAGCCCGAATAACAACTTACTTCCTATAATCCCCATCCAAAGTACCTTGGAGTAACATTATACCTGTGTTTCTCTCCTACAAGAAACACCTAGAAAATACAGTGGCAAAAATCAATACTAGGAACAGAAATTATGTGGAATTAAATGGGGCCAGCTGCCACCCCCAGGTCATCAGCCCTAGGGTTGGCCTACTCCGCAGAGGAATACTGTGTCCTTGTATAGCTTGCCAGTTGCCATGCTAGTAAGTTAGATGCCAGACTCAATGACACCATGAGGATTGTAAGTGGATGTATTAAAGCCACTCTAACTTGCTGGCTTTGTGTTCTGGCTTCCTGAGCCAGCTTAAGGAAGGCAAGATGCACTAGTGAGAGAATACAGAAAAATTATGAACAACCCACTCCTACTAGTGCATGCTGACCCTCCTCATTTATCAGCCGGAAGGCTCAAATCCAGGAAACCTCCACTGGCACTTGCACAACATCTGCTCAAAAACTTTTACGTTGATTCCCAGTGGAAAGCCAAAAGGGTGGCTGAACAGCCAGATATAGGAAGACATATAAGCGAGCCCACAATAAAGATGCCAGGCCTTGAATTACCACATTAGCAATGGACAATCCTGAATAGCATTTGCATCTTATACCCGGCATCTGCAGGAACTTTCGTTTGACCCCGAAATAAGCGCTTGGCCTTATTTTTGGGGAGGTTGTAGTATTTTTGAGGTGGAGAAGGCGGTGAGTGTGGTTACCTCATGGCTGTTGCTGTGTTGCAATATTTACATGGAGGGCTTATTTTAGCGCATGAGCTCAAAAGCCCAATTGGGCTATCTGGGGATAATGGAAACCGCGTAGAAAGCTATAGCTAGTGCTGATGACATTGGAAGTATTTAGATTAAGAAATAAAAAAAATATTTCAATAGTAATTCATTGTCTCAGAAATTGGAAAAATTGCAATATCTGATCATATATCAGTGATGTCTTCATTGCACCTGTGGAACTCCTTGAGGATAAAATCCTTGGCAAAGTTATTGCAATGCTTCCTCATTTAATAATTGCAGTTTCAAAAATTAAATAGATACCAAACTTCATAAAACAACTAATGTCTTGGAAAATATGAGATTCCTACTGTATTAACTATCTGTGAGGTCTATCACTTGCAGTTTGATCCTTACGGCTATGCTAACTGTTGTGGTCCAGCAGGAGCCATTGGAGCTGCAAACAGACTCCGATAGTGTGGGACCCTATGAGTCGGCTCTGGAAGATGTGGAGGACCCTGGACAGGGTTCAGACTACAAGCAGGGACCAGAGAGGTTGGTTGGCCACCAGGAGGTGCCTGAGGCATGGAGCAGTGGCGAAAGCCAAAGAGAGTTTGCCCCTGACATCAGGCTCTGGAGCAGTGGTAAAGATGTCAGGCCCTGGAGCAGTGGGGAGGAGCTAAGGGAGGTGGCCCCGGACGCCAGGCAAAGATGGGCAGATAAGTACCAACAGCAACTATGGACATATAGAAAATAATTGGGGCCAGGTGGTTGTGATTAGGCTCCTCCCAAAAGAGTATATAAGAAAAGACTTAGAGAGGAGGCTTTTTGCAGGACACAACCGTTATACTAAAGCTGAAGAAGCTCTTGTGTGTATTTCTTATCTGTGGAAGTCTGGGTTGCTGCTAACGTCTTGTTGGTGTGTTAATTTACTGTGAATAAATTGTCTAGCAGTAATCTTGTGTCGCGTGACTCACCGTACGGAGGGGGGCCAGAACAGCTAACTATAAGGGGGGATTCCATATTGACAATTCAGAGATAATATTTCTGGTGGAGAACATGGTAAAAACGTTTTCTCTAGATCACTTAATAAATTTAGATTATATCTTTCTATTCTTTCAGAAACTGCCATTTGATTATCTTTGACCCTAAGCAGGGAGGAACAATAATTCCAGCTTGTAAACACATTTTCATGCTCAGATGAAGGCCTTGCAACATGCTCTAAATAGATAATCTAAATGAGTCTCTACAGAACAGTAAGTCTAGAAGTGTGATTTATGAGTAATTGTTGTATTACACTGAATTAACTATTCAGGTTCTTTGAAACCATTTTCCATACATAAGTCACATTTCTGTAAAGAAATATATTTATAGTGAAAAAACAATGAGTTTAAGAATTGTTGGAGAGAAGGCACTGCCAAAACACTCTTTGTTTATTTGATATAATCTGAGGAAATTATTTCCCATTCTACATTTATCCCACAAGATGCTCCAGTAAAGATTAGAAGGAATGCTAGCCCACCTGCATAAATCTCAATTGTTTTTATTAAGACACTGCATTCTTCTGTGATTTTGTCTTCAATGGTCCTCTTGCCCATTCCATATTCCCGTAAAGTGAATAATGTAAACTGTTGCATCACTTTCCAGTTCTCATAATGAGCAAAAGCAAAACCTGAAGAGAAAAAAATATAAGATAGTTTGTTTCTAAATTATCTTCACACCAAATATTGGCTGTTTGGACTGTCTGCTGTAATGACAGATGGACAATTATTTTCCACTGTTGTCTTAATTATCAACCCAATACCAGTTACAGTTAGCAGTGTAACTAATCTTCCCTCATATGTAACCTTCCCTTGCTGATGCCTAAGCTGAAGGGCTCTAAAACCTGCCCTATGAAAGCAGCCAATTTGTGAGTCCACTCCCCAGGATTTCCTTCTGGCCATTACTCTGGCTCTCTGTGGATGTCATTGGAGGAATCCCACTGATGCAGTAAGTATTAGCAATAGCAATAGCACTTAGACTTATATACGGTTTCATAGCTTCATAGTGCTTTTACAGCCCTCTCTAAGCACTTTACAGTCAGCATAATGCCCCCCAAAATTTGGGTCCTCATTTTACCCATCTCGGAAGGATGGAAGGATGAGTCAACCTTGTGGAAGGCTGATTCAACCTTGAGTATTGGGATTTTATTAATAATATTTTATCAATAGTAGTTATCCTGCTGTTTTTCACAGTGAACATCCTCTTTGATAACCAATATGAAAATGTTAAAGCCAATTGTTCCTTACTCAGGCCATCCACTACTAACACTGGAACTAATATTTCTCTCTGTGTGTGTTGTCACAGAATAATAAATAATAATATATATTTGTAATGGATTCTGTGGCTGTGAATTTCTGTGCTATGCACTGTATGTATGTTGTGATGAAATGCCCCATGAGGGATGGAAAAAAAGGAGAGAAACTGGCAAAAACATTGCACAAAGAAAAGGTATGTACAGCTATGTATGATGAGGATATATATACAGAAAAAGGCATACCTTCTACTGGGATTCCTCCACCCACTCATCCCCCACTCCCAAATTTGCAAATAAACATAATCAAACAAGGTAGTAAGCAGTATGCAAGGTCCATGGGCTCATTACAATGTTGACACAGCTTTTTATTCTCCAATTCTCTCTATGAGCACTAAGATACAAAGTTATGGTGGCACAAGAAATGGTTTAGTTGGATTTTCATCCTGGTTGGATTTGCAGAAAACATCTCACTCATCTGAGGTACTGCTGGTGAAAATTTCAGCTGAAAAGTTCTACGTTATACTGACCACACATCTGAAAGGTTTGTCAGCTATAATCCAGAATGAAATAACTCACCAAGCCCTTTTGCTGCATCTTCAAAAATGGGAATAAAGGGCCTATCTGCAAATGCATCAGCCTGGTTCACTAGAGCCTCTTGTTTTTAGTCCATTCAAACAACGTCGGAGCACTTGATTTCTTTTCATTTTTTTCTTCATCCCTCCTCAAGAGAATCTTCAAAACTTTAACAAGCCTCAGTTGTAAATCCAATATAGGAATTTATCCAGGTCACTTTCTTGGTTTATTGTTTGTGTATCAGTTTTAATCATTAAGACATTAGCCAGTTTCTTTTGAATATTTTGTGGTTATCTTTCTTATGGCCTGTCATTTGTAAATCCACTTTTAATTTATTCTCGATCTGTTTAATAGTACTTGCTTCTCTTCCATACCATCTTTTAGACATAGTTGTTGTGGTCCACAGGCAGCCTGTAGAACTGGCAGCACAGTTGGACATTGAGGAGGTTAGGGAGGAACATGGGCCAGTTCTGGAGTCTGGGGAAGGCTTGGATGGGGGTTCTGTGTTGGAAGCAGAGAGTGGGCCAGGGCTATCTGGTAGTTATGTGCTGCCTCCAGAGCCTCCAGAATCTGACATCAGTGAGGCAGAGGAATAGGGGGAGCCTGTTCCCAGTACACACATGTGCAGAGCTGTCAGAACACAAGAACAGTTAAGACAAAAGGGGCTACTTGGGAGTAGGTCTTAGAAATGATTGCCCTCTCCTGTGGGACATAAAGGATGAGCAAATAGATGTGGACCTTTGCAAGAAGCAACTTTGTTCATTCTGGTCAGTTTAAAGTCTGAAGCTCCATTTGACTCTGTGCTCCATTTGGCCTTGCAAAACTTATTGGCAATTAGGTCTTTGGCAGCCTTTCAAGGGAGATAAAGGTGGGTGCTTATCAGCCTTAACCTGAAAGACTGTGACAGACTTCTATCGGATTCTTCACAAACTATTTGTGAATCATTATGGGCTGTGAATGAACATAATTCACAGCCATTTAAATAAAAAAGGGATTATGGGACTAAGCATGTGATTTTTACTGTCTCAGGAACCCTAGTTCAGAACAATAGTCTCTTCAATGAAGCAGATGTTACTATTGACATTACTGTTCAAGAACATGCATTAGAGGAGAATATTTGTAGGTCATAGTTGAATTGTGGCGTGCTTGTGGTCTCTGACCTCATCTGCAAGAAAACAGCCAAATTCAGATAATCCAACTAGGTAATATCAGTGCAAGCAAGCCACTAAACTCAGAGACCACCAAGGACTTAAAATATATTTCAGTATGTCCAAAGTTAGACAATTTTGCTTCATTTTGTAATTGTAAGTTGAGTATTTGTTTTCTTTTTAAAATTAAATTAAAATTAAAATTATAATCTTCCCTAGGGAATCTCCCTAATTCCCTCTTGCCTCCAGTTTTTAAAGTTTTATTATCTTTTTTAAAAAAAATCAAAACAAAAATATTTTGCCTTTAGAAAAATTCTTTATAATGACTTCCAAAATCTTATTTCAAGTTATCTGAATCTTATCTGCAACTTTCTAAATCAAATTTTAATCACCCTTTTCTATTTATTTCCTCTCTCCCATTTTCTTAAGTTTTTAAACTTGTAGTTAAATATTTTTTTTCACTAATGATTGAAAAAAACTCATCTGATGCTGATTCAAAGCTTTCTAATAGATGAAAAATAATAAAAAATAATTTTAATGCCCAACCTATAGTCATTAACCATGGTCATCCCTATCTTCAAAAAGGGATACCCCAGCCTAGTTGAAAATTACAGACCAATCTCACAGTGTTGCATCACCTGCAAAGTCATGGAATCAATTATAAACTAATCCATTACCCTCCACTTAGAGAAAAACAACCTAATCTTTAACAAGCAGTTGGTTTCAGGAAAAAAATTGTCCTGTAATCTGCAACCCCTACACTGCATAAACATTTAGACTACATAACTCGACTAGAATAAAGCAATAGATGCAATTTATATAGACTTCTGCAAAGCCTTTGACTCAGTGGTACACAACAAACTTCTATTAAAACTAAGCTCTTACGGCATTTCTGAATCCCTGCACAAGTGGATAGCTGCGTTCCTGCCAAACAGGCAACAAGTAGTCAAAATAGAGAGTGCAATATCAAACCCTGCACCAGTTAACAGCGGTGTCTCCCAAGGCAGCATTTTGGGACTCACACACTTTCTGTTTTACATAAATGACTTTTGCAATCATATTATAAGCAACTGCGTCCTCTTCGCTGATAACATAAAACTATTTAACACCACCAACAATACTGTTGCCCTACAAAGCAACCTTGACTATGTGCCCAATGGTCGAACAATGGGCAACTCCAATTCTCAACCAACAAATACTCTGTCTTACACATTGGCAACAAAAATCAGAACACCAAATACAAGCAGGACAGATATTACCTTGTAGATGTCCTTCACTCTGTCAAGGACTTAGGAGTACTCATCTCAAACAATCCCAGAGCTGACTATAACAGCATTGCCAAAAAGGCATGAAGAGTTGTTAATCTAATTTTGTGAAACTTCTTCTCTGGTAACATTGTACTGCAAACTAGGACATACGAAACCTTTGCCTGACCAATTCTTGAATACAGCTCATCTGTCTGGAATCCACACTGTATATTGGACATTAATATAATTGAGCAAGTCCAGAGGTATTTCACGAGAAGAGTACTCCAATCCTCTGCTCACAATAAAATACCTTATGCCACAGACTTAAAATTTTGGGCTTGGACAACTTAGAACTATGTCGCCTATGGTCTGATCTAAGCGTAGTACACAAAATTGTCTGCTACAACATGCTACCTGTCAACTACCACTTCAGCTTCAACCACAGTAATAAATGGGCAAACAATAGATACAAACTCAAGGTAAATCGCTCCAAACTCGATTGCAGAAAATATGACTTCAGGAACAGAATGGTCAATGCCTGGAATGCACTACCTGACTCTTTTGTTATATTCTCAAACCCTCATAACTTTAACCTTAAACTGTCTACTGTGGACTTCAACCCATTCCTAAGAGATCTGCAAGGGGGCATGCATAAGAGATCTGCAAGGGGGCACGCACAAGGCGGAACCATCTGCTGCACTTCTGAGTAATTGAGAGACCGCCTGCTGCCAATTACCTCCACCAGACCGATTAGATCGCACAGAGCAGACCTCCTCCGAATTCCATCCGCCGCCCAGTGTCGACTGGCGACTACCCGGAGGAGAGCATTCTCTGTGGCTGCTCCGACCCTCTGGAACGAACTCCCTGTGGAGATTCGCACCCTCACCACCCTCCAGGCCTTCCGCATAGCCCTTAAAACCTGGCTGTTCCGACAGGCCTGGGGCTAAAGAATCGTTGCCCCTATCTCGAATGGTATGATTGTTGCGTTTTAACTATGTATTGTTTTTGTGTTGTTGTTAACTGTCTGTATCCCCCTTCCCTTGAGTTGTGAGCCGCCCTGAGTCCCTTCAGGGAAAAGGGCGGCATACAAATGAAATAAAACTCAAACTCAAACTCAAACTCAAACTCAAACTAATTGCAAATCCTCTCTTTGCCCAGAGAGGAATTATTAAAGAGCTGGTCTACTCTGAATTTTCATTCCTCTGTGATAATTGAATCCATTTTTTTCAGAACTCTCTTCAGTTCACCATTTTCTTCCTCCAGAAGTTAAGGGCATCAAGAAATATTTTATTTTATGGGGGGAAAAGAAAATAAAGAAGACCCTCTCCCACAAATATAGAGAACCATCTGCAATAGCATCTGAGATTCAAAGATTCTTTATTGAAATAGATTATCAATAAAACCATTTCAACTCAGCATCAGGGTTGCTTTATGTTTGGGCAGTTTGGTCGCTATGAAGGTTTGGCTTACTGGATCATCACACCTCCTTTTTCCTTTTGCTACATTTCTTTCTTTTCTTGCATCCTGTCAGAATGGTTTTGCTGGTGTTTGGCATGTATGTTTGGGGAAGATTTACTTCTGAGTCGGAGGTATTTATATGACTGTTTTCCTTGGCTTGGATGTTGTGTACATAATTGAATCCATGAGGGAACTGAGAGCAGGAGAAACCAGTCAAGATTGTTAGGGGCAGTGGGAGAAATTGGGTAAAATGGAGCATAGCCCACTCATGTGCATAACTGGTGTAATGGTTTAGACTTGTTTGATCATTCTCAAAATTGTCTGACCCAAATTATTGTCTATTTCAAAGCTCTTGGATATAGCTGCTGTCATTAGATACCATATGTTTGAATGAAGATCTTAGTTATTCATGATTTATTGATGGATGAGGTGGATGATCTGGCATGTATGACCAAGACAACCAAACAACTGAATGTGCAACTTCTGGTTGAAACTTGGCTATAGTTGGGTTGAGCTGCGTAGTTTCATTGTCCATTGGCAATGGAGAATCGAAGTCTAGCATTCTTAGGAATTTCAATCTCATTAGTAGTGGCAGGGAATCTGGAACAATTTGGGAGTTCATGGCAATCTTGGCAACCATCACTTGACCCAGATCACTTAGAGCCAAACATAGTGGGGTTCATTAGACCTGGCTTTTGTCTCAGAACAGTTGTGATATGATCTGTATGTGGAGAAACTTCTCATTAATCCTTTGCTCTGGTCAGATAATGATATGTTGTTTGGCTGCCTATCCCCAGTGGAAGTAGGACATATCCACTCCAGCATATCCATTCCAGTGCACACTTTAGAATTCCAGAAGGAGCTTAAATTCATCCCAGAAAGCTTATAGGTAGTTTGCCAGTGTTTCTTGTCACTGACTGGAATGGGCATGTAACAAAGGCCTTGATTGGATTGCTCAAATGCCACTGGTGATTGTGCATCAATTCCAAGGGTCTCTCTGGTAGATGAAACGCCGGAAAGGACCACCAGGAGGATGTTGTGGTTTTGTCATCATTGGTTGTCCTGAATCTTTTTAAATAAACCACCCAGAATTTTGATAATTGGGGTGGCATGAAAAATGTATGAATAAATAAACTGATTGGAAATTGCTGTGTTTTGTAATTTTTCTCACACACGATTGCAAAGTAATCAATTTCTTCAAATTTGTTGCATGTAAGATTTGATAAGCTGAATATTTCATGTCCCAGAACAATCTTTCATTGCATTGATTCAAATCAATTTGCTCGCGTCTTTTTTCCTTTGCTTTTAATATTTCCATATATGTCTTTTAGCAAACCCCTTTAAGTTTTCTAGAAGGATGTGGTGGCTCAGTGGCTAAGGCGCTGAGCTTGTCGATCAGAACGGTCAGCAGTTTGGCGGTTCAAATCCCTAATGCCATGTAATGGAGTGAGCTCCCATTACTTATTCCAGCTTCTGCCAACCTAGCAATTCGAAAGCATGTAAAAATACAAGTAGAAAAATAGGAACCACCTTTGGTGCGAAGATAACAGTGTTCCATGGACCTTCAGCATTTAGTCATGCCGGCATTTAGTCTCCATGGCCACATGACCATGGAGACATCTTCACACAGCACTGGCTGTTTGGCTTTCAAATGGAGATAAGTACTCACTCTCTAGAGTCAGGAACAACTAGCACATATGTGCGAGGGGAACCTTTACCTTTACCTTTAAGTTTCCTTGATGCTGTATCTGATAATTAACTTGTTCTGAAATTTTAAATGTCTGCATAGTTTCTTCTAAGATTAGAGACTATCTCTAAAGTCAAAAGCATTTGTTCTGTATGCTGGCACCTTTGAATCAATTTTCTTGGATCCAACATATCAATCAAGACTGTGGGCAAGATATTCTTCTCTACTGCAACAGCTAAGGTGAAAGCTTGAAATTTTGCTATGCCTATTATATGGGGTCTCTCCCAGGGGTGGGTTTCTCGCCCCGTTCCAACCGGTTCAGCGAGCACGAGGCGGCGTCCTCGTGCTCGCGCGCAGTGCACGCATGCGTACTAGCGCCTGTGCGATGCTCCAGCTGCTCCTGGAGGATCGCGCAGGTGCTGTATGCGTTCTGCGCATGCGTGGAAGCGCAGAACTCGTCAAAACCAGGTAAGAAACGCGGGCGGGCGGGTGGATCCTTCGGCGTTCCCGGAAGTTACTTACTTCCGGGTTCGCCGACCAACCGGTTCGCGGGGACCGCTGCGAACTGCCTGAAACCCACCCCTGGTCTCTCCCAGCGTTTAATATCACCTTAAGAAAACAAAACCTAACAAACAAAACAAAGCAAAAATAAAATCAATCTTCATTTTTCAAAGAGAAAATATTCTCTAAATAAGTCAAATTTCTCTGGCCTCTTAATTCTTTAAGAGGCCAAATTTCTCTGGCCTCTTAATTAAAAAAATATATCCATATATCAAGCACTCTTTTTCTGCCTGATCCAGAAAACTTATAGTTTTAAAACTTTTAAAATCAAATTTGCATTACTTTTTAAGGATGCAAATAAATTCATTTCAACTCATCTTGAGCATTGTTTCATGACTAGGCAGGTTTGGTCACCATAAAGGTTTGGTCCACTGTACTTCCACTTTTCCAATCTATTGGGATTTTTGCTATTGTAACAGCCTCCCTGATGCAAGGCAAAATTGCTGCCTGACCTGCTGGGTTTTATTGCCAATTGGAAATGGAGAATCTGAGTCTTAGCATTCTTGGGAATTTCAATCTCACTCCTGGTGACATGGAATCTATTCATTTGGTCCATCCTGGTATCTATTGCACCCTTTAGATTTCCAGAGAGAGCCTGAGGTTTGTCCCAGAGAGCTGATGGGCAATTTGCCTGTGTTTCTTGAAACTTCCTGGAATAGGCATGTAAACAAGGGCCTGGATTGGATTGCTCCACTATCACTTGTGATTGTTAATCAATCCCAAGGATCTCTCTGGTAGATGAAATGCCAGAAGAGACCACCAGGAAGATGTTGGGCTTCTGGCTTTGCTGGCATTGGTTCTCCAGATTTCTCTTTTAGTTATGATAATTGAGATGGCATGAAAAATTTGTGAATAAATAAGTTGATTGGGAATCTCTATGCTTTGTAACTTTTCTCAGCTCTTGAGTATAACACACAACTGCAAAGCAATCAATTTCTTCAAATTTGTTGCATGTAAGGCATTTCCTTGTGTTAAGTTGGATATTTCATGTCCCAGAGCAATCCTTCATTGTATTGATTCAAATCACTTTGCTTGTGTCTTTTTTCCTTTGCTTTTAATATTTCCATATATGTCTTTTAGCAACCTCTTTAAGTTTCCCTAATGCTGAATCTGACAATTAACTTGTTCTGAGATTTTAAATGTCTGCATAGTTTCTTCTAAGATTAGAAGCTTTTCTTTCACAGGCTTTTTATCTCTAAAGTCAAAAGCATCTGGTTCCCTTTGCTGGCACCTTGGATGCAACATATCCATCAATTATGCCCAAGACAGAGCAAGAGACATTCTTCTCTGCTGCAACAGCTAAGGTGAAAGCTTGAAACCTTTACTATGCCTATTATGGTTTTTGAAGCCCTCTGGCTTCAAAGAGGGTGTGTAACTGAAGTGGGCACTGATGCATTTTAAGCAGGTCATTAAACATGAAACTATTTGGGAATGCATGGCCAACACATGAGCCCTGCAAAAGCTGCAGCTTCTAGAAGGTGTCAACAAGGGCACTGTATATGTTTTTGTTACCTTCAAAGCTCCTTTCCAACTTCTAGGCCCAAGGATATCACATCCTTGCCAAGTTATTTTCCTGGAAAGAACTACAAATTGCAGTTACAAAAGCTTCCAATAAATGCAAAAGTTTACACCCCAAACATCTGCCTATTGGTCAAGCATTAATTAAGGAAATACTTCTCATTTTTGCAGAACGAAATAGTTGTGAGATTGAATACTTTCAGAAGACAGGCTATCTTTAGTTCAGAGCCTTTTGGAAAATTCTGTACATTTTCAGCTTTTTTTCTGTCTTTTACTCATGAAAAACATAGATATTTAGCTCTCTGGGTGTTACAGGTTCCTCTCTTGTTCCCAGTCCTTGATTCTATTCTCTGGCTGTGATTGATACAGTGCAAGTTCTACTCAAAACAAGAAAGATTTTGTAACACCCAAGATCAGGGAACTCTGCCTCAGATCTTGGCAAATGGCTGTGATTTCCAAAACAGCAATGGGTGGATCAAAGGCTACATGATGTTACTTTCTTTATTTAATTGATTCCCACATTCCCATAGGTATTACACCCATAAGTTCTTATTAATCATTATTACCTCCTTGAATTTCTACATTTGAGGAAGTAGAATGGAAAATAATGTACATATTTGATTTTACATGGATTAATTGCAGTTAGAATTGTATGTACACAACAATGAAAAAGTGAAGAGAAATCTACGATGAAAATGTAATTAAAAAATATTAGAATATACAGAAATGAATAGACTAACACAATTAAGGAAAAGAAAGAAACTGAATAATTTTTTACAGAGGACTTATTTCATCAGTGGTTAGCTAATAAAACAGAAACATGAAAATATAAGAAAAGGACTAATGATATACGGGAGGTTGTTAGTTGAAGGAAAACTTCCTTATTATTATTATATCAGGGTTTCCAATAGTCATAGAGTAATTAAAAACAATCCAATAGGTATTTTCCTGCCGGTCCTCCAGGCTTGTAATTTTCTTTTTCTTCAGGAGGTGGCACTCTCAGCTTAGGTTTCACTATTGCCACTAGTCAAGTGTTCTTTTCTTTTGGTGGAATGATCGTGGAAGCAGAAGAAGTTTTGTAAATAAATTATTCCAGCATTTTAAAATGCCTTCCCAGTACCACTTCTCCCAATCTAAGAATCCAAATTTCAGTATCTTTCAAAATTTATTATTTTTCTCTCCCACACCCCTCACTTCCAGTTTGGTAGTTTCTTAGAATGCTTGGACACAGTTTTTACAGATAGTTCTGAGCAAATGGTCCTAAATTGTTCCTTGGAGTTAAATCTAAAGAAAATCATCTCCCCCAGATCCAGCCACTGTTCATCTACTTCACTCCAGCACCACTCTTAGACATTGTGACATTGGTTGTCACAGTTTTGTGGCAGCCATTTTTAGTTGCCTCTTCTTCTTGCTATGGCTGAGAGGGAAAGTGAACCCTGAGGTTCCAGAAGAGTTGCGACTCTCCTCGACCTCACAGGTTCCCCTCTTTGCTTCACCACCTCTCCACGGTGGCTTTGGCCCCTCACCGAGCCCACAAACTGGAAGAATTCAGGACCCTAGATGAGTTCCAGATACTCTTGTGTCTGAAATACACTGTGATGTCAACTAGAAATCCAGGACTTTCATTTAAAAGAGATCGTTAGATTATAGGAAACTAACTATTCAAGAATGTAGAAAAATAAGGTATTCCCAGTATGAATCATGGGTTCATGTAGTCATTCCCATGACTTTCATGCAGACCCTTGTCTGCTCCTTTCTCAAAAAAACCATCTCTTGATACCATCTAGACAATTTTCATCCAGTCTTTCACCTTCCCCTTTTAGGAAAGATGATTGAATAATGGTTGTGTGGCAGCTTGTGTTGATGAAATGGATTATCTGGATTCCTTCCAGTGAGATTTCCAGCCCACTATCGAACAGAAACAGCATTATTTGTATTTGTTGATGATCTCTGGTGAGAGTAGGATGAAGATGGTGCATCCTTGCTCTTTTTGAACCACAGTGGCCTTCAATACTATTGACCATTGTATCCTTTTGGGTCAGCTGCAGGATTTAGAGCTAGGTGATGCAATCTTGCAGTGATTTGACTCCTTCCCCCAAGATTGGTCCAAATTGATAAGAAGTGAGAAGAAGATCCAGGCCATAGTTGCTCCATTGTGGTGAGCCTCAGTGCTTAGTCCTCTCTCCACTCTTTTTTAACATCTATATGAAACTTTCTCTCCCCCACCCAGCTCTGATGCAGACGAAAGAAAAGTCCTTTCTTTCCCCCACATCAGAGCTCGGGCGAGCGAAAGAAAGAACTTTAGCCCACTGATTAAAGTAATTTCTTCACCCGCAGACCCCAACAACGCTGTCAAGATTAAGATCTCTAGAATTAGATTTCGGCCGATGCGGCGGGCGGCGCGGATTGCAGCAGGGACGGCCGCCGATCGCAGCCCGATTGTGCCAGGGGCTGCGCTGGTGGGGACGGGTGGAGGGGATGGGACTTGGAGTCCTACGATCTTGGCGAGTGGGGATTCCTGCGATGGGATTTGGAGTCCAATGCCCCTGGCGATTGGGGGTTCTGCTGGTTGGAAGAAAGTCCTTCTTTGCGCCAAGCGCTTTTCCCTCCCAACTGCACCTGGGGGACACAGGGAAAGGCGCGCGCTATCCCTTGGGCTCCAGGGGCAGCACCTTCCCAACGCCGCCACTGCTGCACTGGTTCCTTCGCGCCCTGCGGAGTTTCTCGCACACAGGATGGGCGTGACCTGGGAGACACAGGGAAACTCCGCAGGGCGTGAAGGAACCAGTGCGGCAGCATTGGGAAGGTGCTGCCCCCGGAGCCCAAGGGTGGCGGGCTGGCGAGTGGGCGCCTTTCTCGCACACAGGGAGCCGAATCCTTTTGAGAGGGAATGGGCGTGACCTGCGAGACACAGGGAAACTCCGCAAAGGGGGAGAAGGAGAGGAGGGGTGTCTCCTCCCCCCAGCCGCCCTACTGTGGAGGGACAAAGGCTAGTGGAGGAGGCGGGGCGGGGGGGAAAGCCAGACTGCGGCCTCCCTAGGGAAGGCCTTCGCAAGGGAAGGCCTTCCCTTGCTAAAGGCCGCCGCCGCCCACCCGAAGCGGTGCCGTTACTCACCAGTTAAGCAGCAAGCAAACAGCGAAGACGAAATGAAATGGAGACTCGCGTGGCGTGCTAAGCATGCTTAAAATTTTCCATCCCAGCAAGCTCACTGATTGGCTGGAGTCCAGGCCAATCAGTGAGTGGCAGGCTGGACTGGCTTAGATTTTTAGTGTAGAACTGAATGAGCGTGCGAGCTAGCAGCTGATGGGTGGGGGAGCGAGCGAGTTGCGAGCGCCAAAATAAAGCGTTAATAAAGGGTTTTTTTTGAGAACGGCCCGGGACGCGGGAAAAATTATGAAAAGGTGTGTCTGTCCCACCAAATGCGGGACGTCTGGTCACCCTAATGTAGTCTCAAATCGCAGCTATTCTGCTTGCTACTAAACTAATGATAAAAATGGCAGTATTGATGGTCTATTCATGAGGAGTGGGGTGACATGAATAATCTCAACTAGATTACTTCAGGTTTTATCCAGCATTCAGCAGCAAATCCATTCACAAATGCTGGCTTATTAGCCAACAAAAACCCACAAGGTATCGGACTGCCATGGAACTTACAGGAAGTGAAAAGTAATTTCACAGGGTACAGTTAGCAACATAGTTAATCTTGTCTCATATGTAATCTTCATAATCTTTGTTGTGTAGATTGAAGGGCTTTGAAAGGCCCTAAAACTTGCCCAATGAAAGCAGCCACTGTGTGAACACATTCCATGGCGTTTCCTCCTGGCCACTACTTTGGCTCTCTGTTGATGGCATGAGAGGAATTGCATTGGTGCAAGAAATATTGGGATTTCATTAATAACGGTCTATCGATGGTAATTATCTGGTTTCTTTTGTAGTAAACACCCTCTTCAGTATCCAGTCTGTCCAAAAACTTGGCAGAAAGGTATTTCAAAGTTTGGATTAAAGACTTCTACTCCATTTCTTTATCCTCTGCTTTTGTATCCAGCCTTCAACAAAACAAAACAAAAAAGCAAAGCAAAAATGAAGGTAATCATGATTTCCCCATATGCAAATATCTTCTAAATAATTCAAAATATAATTTCAAATTATCAGGTGTCTTAATACATTATTATTTTTCAAAAATTCATATACCAAACACTTTTTTTGCATAGTCCAAACATCATACATTTTAAAAACTTAAAATCAAATTTATCTTTTAAGGATGCATAAATTTACCATTGAGTACTAGTTGGTTAAAAGGGTCTTAATCTCTGAGACACATTGGCAAAAACATTGCACAAAGAAAAGGTTTGTATAACCATGGATTTGAGGAGAGAGACAGGCAGAAATCCTTCCTATGGAATTCTTCAAACACCCATCTCCTACACCCAAATTTGCCAATATGCAGAATGAAACGCAGTGGTGAGCAGCATGTGAGGCTCAGGGGCTTGATGCAATATTGACAGAGCTTTTTATTTGCCAGTTACCTCCATTGGCACTGAGGGACAAAGTCACAGTGGCACAAGAAAGGTTTTAGTTGGATTTTCAACCCAGTTGGATTTGCTGCAGTAGTAGGTTGCAAATCCAGTTCCAACCGGTACGCACGCATGCGTTCAAGCACCTCCATGATGCTCCTTTAAACTCTGGTAAGGAGTTCGGGCAGACGGGTGGGCCCTCTGGAACACCTGAATGGAATGGTATCCAGTGCTCCGGACTGGTTCCAGTACGCGTGTACCAGGCCATATCGCCTGGAACCCACCACCGATTTGCTGAAGCTATTTCACTCACCTGAGATTCTTCTGCTGCAAGCCTCAAGCAAAAAAAAAAATACAGATCACATATCTGAAAGGTTTGTCACCTATAATCCAGAGGGAAATAACTCACCAAACCCTTTTGTTGCATCTTCAAAAATAGGAATAAAGGGCCTATCTTCAAGAGGTTCATTAGAGCCTTTTTCACCATCTCATAACCAGTTAGCACTATCATCTCCTGCAAACCCAGTTTGATGTGGAAAATGGGACCATATTATTTTGACCAATGGAATTCAGCAGAAGGGAATGAAAGAGACAATTTTAATCAATAATTAGAATCACGCATATAGAAGATGTATAAGAAACTACATGTCAAAATTCAGAAGCACATATAATGTTATTTCCTTTCCTTGAGAATTGTGGTGGTATATTATTCTTTATAATTTTTTAATTTTGATATGCTCTACATTTAGCATTTAAAATGCTTATACGATAAAAGATCCTCCCAATAGAAATGTTTGTCAAGTTAAGAAAAGGTTTCTAGTATGTTGGAACAACATCATCTGTGCAGGACATACTGTGAATCATAAGGCTGGAAGGGACCTTGGAGGTCTTCTGTTCCAACTTCTATTCAAGTCAGAAGCCTTATATCATCCCAAGCAAATTGTTGTCCAATATATTTTTGAAAGCCTCCAGTGGTGGAGTGCCCACAACTCCAGGAGGCAACCTATTCCATTGATTGATTGTTCTCATTGTCAGAAAATGTATCCTAATGTCTACGTTGTATCTCTCTTTAACAAGTTTCCACCCATTACTTCTTGTTGTATATTAGTCACTGTAGAAATATATTGAAGGACTTATAATTCTGCTTAAAATGTGTAAACATGAGAGTGTCTCTAAGTACATATCCAGTCATTCAAGCTTAAGATCATTTATATTTTCCCAGAGGTCCTTGGGATTTGACATTCTGCAAATCTAAATAATCCGAAAATTATTTATTCAATTACAACATTTTACATTGATTAACAAAAAGATTTTCTTGCCATAATCCTTCCAGAATATTTAAATTTATTCAGATACTAGCTAAATCTCCACTTTTTGAATATTTCCATACACCGTAAATATTAAGTACTGGAGTCTACCATGCCATTGACTTACATTGCTGGCTCCTGATTGGCTGAGATGCGACCAGCCACTGCTCTCTGAGTGGGCCATCAGCCACGCGTCCCCAATGAAGCCAGCCCACAAAATATATTTGACTGTTCATATAGAACAGATGGAGGTGGACACTGGCTCTCCCAAATCCCTTGTCTTGTGGTCTACTCTCAAAAGAATAGTGCTCAGCTTTACTAAGGCTAAATTCAGGTAGTGCCCTCTTTGCCTCAGAGACTATCAAGGGCAGCTAATTCCTATTGTAGGTTGTGGCATGTTCCAGATTGCCAGCTGCAATTTCCAGGGGCCTCTTCCCCTCATCATCATTGATGGCCATTTGCCCAGCCTTCTGAGGCTCGATTGGTTCTCCGCATTGGGGCTCAACGTCTCCGGCGTCCACTCCATTGTTCTAGACTCCTTTGCCATACTGGCCAGTGAGTTCATGGACATATTCGATGACCGGCTAGGTAAATATACAAGGATACCCATTTCATTTAATTTGGACCCCCAGGTGGTACAATGTGCCTTAAGCCTAGGAGAGTGCCTTTTGCCCTTTGGGGCAAAGTAGATCTACAGTTGGATAAATTAATAGCGCAGGGGGTGCTAGAAGCAGTGGACCACTCTCCTTGGGAAACTCCCATTGTTATACCTATCAAGCAAGATGGGAGTATTAGGATCTGCAGGGATTTTAAATGCACCATCAATAAAGGGTTGCAAGACAACCCTTACCCTGTGTGGTGCAACACCTGCTCCATTCGCTGGGGCAGGGAAACATTTTTGCCAAGTTAGATTTGTCACAAGCCTACCAACAGCTCCCAGTGGACAAAGCCACTGTCATGGCTCAGACCATTATAACACACCTGGGAGCTTTTAAGTGCAAACATTTACAGTTTGGGGTTAGCGTAGCCCTGGGTATTTTTCAGAGCCTAATGGAGTGAATGCTCCAGGGGTTGCTAGGGGTAGTACCCTATTTTGACGACATGCTTGTATCCTCTTTGGATCAAGCCGAGCTCGTCGACAAATTAAGGGCATTTTTGCTAAGCAGGGCTGAAACTCAAGTAGGAGAAATGCAGGATATGGCTGCCACATGGAATTTTTGGGGTATCTCGTGGATGCCAAAGGCATCCACCCTACCCCATTCAAGGTAGAGGCCATCAAGAAAGCCCCTATGCCCTCATCTAATGCTGAACTGCAAGCCTTTCTCGGGCTGCTTAATTTTTATGTGATTTTTTGCCCCATAAGGCGTCTTTGGCTGAGCCTTTGCACAGGCTCCTGGACTCAAAGACGCCCTGGCATTGGGGTCCTAACGAAGCCCTTGCCTTTCGGGAAGTTAAGGACTTCCTCATGTCCCAGTCATTGCTGGTCCAATACAGTGATCACCTTCCCTTGGTTTTGGCGTACAATGCATAGCCTTATGGCATTGGGGCTGTTCTGAGCCACATCCTACCTAATGGCTCTGAAGTCCCAATTGCCTATTATTCCTGCATGCTCTCAGCAGCTGAGAGAAACTACAGCCATCTAGATAAGGAGGCCCTAGCTGCTGTAGCAGGGGTGAAGCGTTTTCATGACTACGTTTATGGTCGTTCCTTTCAATTAGTTACTGACCATAAGCCCCTGTTGGATCTTTCAGTGGGAGACCATCAGACCCCTCAAATTTTGTCCCCTAGGATGTCCAGATGGACCATTTTTCTGGTGGCTTATAATTACCAGCTACTGTATAGTCCAGGAAAAAAAATTGGGGCATGCAGATGCCCTCAGTCGCTGCCCTCTGCCAGCGCTTGTTTTGGTCCCTGCCCCCGCTGCCTCAGTTCTCCTGATCGAGAAGTTAGCTATGCCAGTATCCACCCAGGATAATGCCAGGCTATCTGCAACAGGTGCACAGGGGGTAGCCTCAAGGGCCAGTAGGTCAGAAGTTCCAACCTTTTTATGTACGACAGCATGAGCTGTCTGTTCTCAATAGATACCTGCTGTGGGGCAACCGGGTGGTACCTTCCCCCAAGCTTAGGGCGCCAATTTTGAGTTGCCTGCACACTACTCACCCGGGCATTGTGCGCATGAAGGCACTGGGCTGGAGCTACGTGTGGTGGCCCAAAATTGACCAAGAGATAGAACACTGGGTCAAAAGCCTGTCAACATTGCCAGCAGTCAAGACTGCCTTCCCTGTCAATGCTCATCAGGCAGTGGTACATGCTCTGGGCTCCATGGCATTGGGCTGCTTGGGGCCAGGAAATTGGCACGACAAATTTTCTCAATATCTCCTGGCGCAGCATACAACCCCGTGCCCGGTTACCAACCAGAGTCCCGTAGAACGAATTATGGGGCACCGGCTCCGGACAACTCTGGACCGGCTGCACCCCGGCTATGCAGCAGAGAAAAGCCCCAACATAGGCGACCCAATTCGACCCTTTAATGTGGGAGACCTTGTCAATGCCCAAAACTATGGGGCTAAACCAAGGCTTCCCGGACAAATAATGCAACTAACTGGACCCTACTCTTATAGGATCCAGCTCAACGATGGGCAAGAGTGGCGCTGGCACATCAATCAGCTCTGTCGGTGGGCTACCAGTGCAACAGATCAACAACCAGGTCAAGCCCAATCCTGTCCTGGGGAACTAACACAGACAGAAGACGCTCCAGCACCTTTCTCCGACACGTTCTTGTCGCCTGCCCTACCTGGTAGTCAGGACAGTCATGGGATTTGGCTGTACAGTCTCCTGAAGTTCCACAGGACACTCCAGCAGCGGGTCCTCCTTTGGCCAAATATTTAGAATATGTTATAAAGGTTTAAGGCTATTGGATGACTCTGTAATAATTAATGAAATGTCATTAGGTGGTTGTGTTTTTTAACTATGGATTATTCTAGGCAAAAGGACACTAAAACAATTTCAGTTAAATGAGAACTATGATATGTTGAAAGTAAGACTCATTAAGAACTTTGACATTTGATATAAATGTAAGTAATGACTGTGGAAGAGATGCACGAAAGCTAATAATAACCAATTGGCACACTTTCTACAAGATGTAATGTAAGATGATTATTTTTTGTGTGTGTTGTTTGTTTAATAAAAATAAAAAAGTTGTAAAAAATATTACTTGCAGAATAATAAAGGAAAGTATTTTTTCTTTTTTTAAAAAAAAAAAAACCATACCAAACCATTTTCACTTATTTGTATTACATAACAACCCAGCTTTTTAAGATCAATATAAAGTATATAAATAATGTATTAAAATTATGGAATACAGGACGAATTGCAAAATCTTCATGCCTGTAAGCAATATCTAACAGAACATTATGACAGATTTTTCCAGGGGCATACTGGGACAGCAGTATTGAAGGGTTATGGAGGCCTTTCTATATTTGAGGACCAGAAGATCTGTTGTAGGTGATTGTTGTCACATAGTTAAAACCCTTTATTTCATGCTAAAATTTTACATGCTGAAAAAGCATGGTTGCTTTTGCTACTTGCTGAATTTGACTTGGCAATTGAGTCCACCAGCTGCCAGGTCACCAATTCTTCCAGTAAACTCCAGAAAATATTTTAGATGGAATCAATCAAGGGATTTGTGTTTGCTCCCCCTTATGAAATGTGGAGCAAAATATCCCCAATACTTGGCAAGGATACCCAAGTATTCCATTGCCATATTGTGCTAGGGGAAGCATCTCTGAAGAGGAATGCTCGATGAAATATTGGATGCACATTCATTGAACATGATATTTGGAGGTGGAAGAAAACTTGATTTGTTGAAGAATATTGAATGGTCCCACAAATGTAGTGTCTATATTGGAGAAACCAAAAGTATCGCGGCAAGACCGATTGGAAATTAGCAAGCTAAGAGCGGGTATCGTGAAATCCAACCAGACAAACCGCTGTTGGGGGGGGTCTATGGACTGGAAATGTTCTCTAAGGACGGGGAAGAAGGAGAAGTGCTTCAAATGACCAAGAGGAACCAGCAAGTTCCTCGGTAAGTCAGAGGGAAACTCTTCAAATTGACAGCAGGGGTGGTGGCCATATCTAATGACTGGGCAACTGGACTAAGAGTTTTGACCTGTTTGAGCAAAGTATTGGAACCGGGTGAGTGATTGGCTAACTCACAGGTAAAAGAACTTTTAAACCTGGATTTAAAAAGGATCCTGGTGTGGAATTAGCGGCTATTTAGCACTTTGGAGCTGTACCCAGCATTTACTGAGTGATGAGTGGAGCTCCCAGATTGGGAGTGGGGGAAACGAAGCCTAAATGGATGGAACATGGTGTTTAGCTGATACCAGGGACAACTTTAATCTGGCCATCATTCAAGCAGTTTTTGCGCCAGTTATAAATTTTCCGGACAAGAAACTCATATCATTATTCAAATGTAACCACTAACCCTAACCACTGTACAGAATGATCTGGGATCCATGCCATTCTGTTTCACTTACTCTTGTAAGAAGGATTGCTGGCATATGTGCTGATTAACTGATCAATCCAAGAGTGCCCTTGTTTGCCATCCAAAAGACCCTTCCCCATTACATCTGAACATGTAGCAATAGTACTTTAGACTTATATACCACGTCACAATGCTTTCACAGCTCTCTCTAAGCAGTTTACAGAGTCAGCATATTGCCCACAACAATATGGGTCCCTATTTTACTGATCTTGGAAGGGCAGGAGGCCGAATCAACTTTGAACTGGTGAGAATTGAACTGCTGGCAGTTGGCAGAATTAGCCTGTAATACTGCATTCTAAGCACCGCATGTACAGAACGATGTACAGGTTCTGCAGCTGAAGAAAACACAAAACTCCTCAGAAAGACAAAGATGAACCTTGCTAGTAATTTATAAATTCTGACACACTTTATTAATGTTTCTACTCTAAGCACAACAAAACCTTTTGGGATGCTAGCCAATGGATCAAATCAGCTCTGAAGGGAGAGACGTACAATTGAATATTAATTATTAAGGAGTTAATTCATTTGCTTGGACATGAGCATCACACACAAAAAATCACCCACCAAGAAGAATTATGTTGGATTGATACCTGAAATCGAAAACATTTTCTGTAGAATAAAAATGTAAAAGGAAAAGATAGCAAAACAGTGTCAGCAATAACGATCTAATTGGGCAAATAGGACATTCTGGCTGTGCAGTCGAAAAGTCATCTGGATGATCTCACTTGTCCTTAGTCTAGCTTCTTTCATATGATTGTTAGGAAGATGATGTTGAGAAAGGGCAAAATATGAATGTGATGGTTCATATTTAGCTATCCATCACTTTTTATTCTCCTTACCTTACCATATACAATTGTGTCACTGGCTGAAGATCGCACAGTTTAGGGAAGGGTGCAGTTGTGGACAGGTCTTATTTGAACTAGCTCTAGCAACTTGCGCAACTTCTTTTCCTCAACCACTCTTATTTTATTTATTTATTTGTCAAACATGTACAAGGTAACAGGCATAAGTATGAACAAATATGGATAGAAATAAAAATGTAGTAAAAGAATTGTCGGTCCTGCCTCGGCTTTCACTTCTAAATAGAAATGATCCTTGGCTCTATTTTTGTGCAAAAGGTACAGTTTTATTAGAAGTCAAGTGAACTGCAATAATGTCTATGGAGATTCTCGGTAATCCAGGTCATGATGATCCAAAAGGGGCTTTTTCAAGAGGCAACTGGACTTTTTCTTTGAAAGAAAAACCAGAAAGTCCAGTTGCCTCTTGGAAAAATGCCTTTGAACTGTAGTAAAGCAAACCCAGAACTGAAATTTCCGTGCCAATTTGCTCTTTCCCCCTTAGGCACTTAATATTGCTGCCCCCCTACATCCAATCAATCTCAAAAAAGATGGCCACTCTAGTTGTAGGCTGCCTTGCCAATGCATTCTTCACATTGTGAGGAAACCTTAAAACGCTATCTTGGAGAGGCACCTTCACTGTTGTGACTTTCACTTTCCCCCCCACACACATACACAAGCACCCCCTCTCCTATTCACACACACACACCGGTTTCATGGCAGACTGGTAGATGTGAGATGACAGTTCTGACAGGAATGGAGATAGAGTATTTTTATGTAATAAAATGGGTCACTATGGTGATTCCTCCTGTTAGATAGCAATTACAGTTCTTGAATGTTGCTGAATCTCATTTGTTACCCAAGTTAATATTTTGATCAGAATTTCTTGATTATACTCTTTCCTATCAGAATCTACATTTCATGAATTTAAAGTTATTACCATTCACCTTCAAAACAACACATGAATCATAGACAATACTGGATTCTTTAATTAAATTGTGCCTCTCAAAATGAAGGTAATGCAAGGTTGAGAAAACATATTGTTATTTTTTTGTGTGTGTCAGATCAACGTAACACAGCACAGGTCTTGTACGGCTTGGGAATGGAGGTAAGTCCAACAACAGGGGTCAGGTCCAGATCATCTTTAGATGTTCCTGGGGGTGGCTGGAAGGTAAATTTCTGCAAGAGACTCGTAAAGAAGAGGAAGAGCTCCATTTTGGCAAGTTTCTCGCCTGCACAAACTCTCCGACCTGGAAGAAAGCATAGATGGCAAAAGAGAGAGCAAGAGAAATATTAGTGTTTATTGATTTCTTAAACCGTTTCACAGGGTTTCTTAATATTTTTTGGTCATGGAGAGATCATGATACTGGAAAAAGAAATAATAGATATGGGAAGAAGTAAAAATGTAGTGAAGGAATGGAGACAGAAAATTTTTCCAACTAATAAATGGCAGAAAATTTCTGAATTTGAAGATACGTCAAAGAATTAATGCTAACATCAGTAATGCCCCTCCTTTATCTATCTAAGTATCACATTTCATTAGTCCTGCAGATGGAAAACAGGTGTGGATATTATCCTTAAGATTTTTGATTCCAGAAGAGAGCAATTAAAATATTGTCGGGGAAGATGCTTGTTCAGAGATTTTTGGAGCCATGATATGTATTTGGATTAGTGGGTTATTACTCAGTTGGACATAATCCAAAAATAACTGCATGGGGAAGATATTAGGCATTTTCATGGAATCTCTTCTGCTTATCTAATTCTCTGCTTTTTGGGGGGGGGGATTAATTCTTGGAATAGAGAAAACTTCAGAGAAAGGCTTTTTGAAAAGGATGCTAATAAATATCCGATTGTGCTGCAATCATCTATATTTTCATCCTGGTGCCATTGCAGGCAATCTTCAATTTACAAAACTCCATTTAGTGAAATTTTGAAGTTACACTCTTACTAGTGTTGCAGCATCCCCATGGTCGCATGATCAAAATTCAAATGCTTGGCAACTAACTCATATTAATAACAGTTGCAGTGTCCCTGAGTCACCTTCTGAGACCTTGTGACAAAAAAAGGCAACGGGGAAGCCAGATTCACTTAACAAGCGATTCTAACGTAAGAATTGCAATGATTCACTTAACAATCTTTCAAGAAAAGATATAAAATGGGGCAAAATTCACTTAACAAATGTATCATTTAGCAACAGGAATTTTGGGCTCAAGTGAGGCTGTAAGTCAAGGGCTACCTATACAATAAAAACTCTGAAGCCTCTCCTAGAATGTTATGAATATTCTCAGTGCCACACTGTGAAGTTTGCTTATGTCCCACTGGCAGTAGACCATGGCTTTGGCATAGCTTGAAGGGAGATTTGTTGAATTGCATCTCTATCTCTATGTAGTCTGTCAAGGGAAAACATTATTCACCCTGTCCTCAACTCCCCAGCTTACAATGAAATCAGGACAAACTACTGACAGTAGTTGAATTCAAGGGTTTGGACTTCAAATGACTGTATTGGATTCTTTCAGATGTGTTTCAAAGCACTAGAATTCAGGATTCTATTTTTACTTTGCACTCATTCAAACTTAAAAAGATTTTTTTAATGTATTTAATTGTAGCCATGGTTTAATTTCCCTTCTCTCTAACACTTTCTTTACCATCTTATTTTACTTTGCTTTGTTGCACTTTATGCTCTACTATATTACTATAGTCTAATAAGAAAAGCTTAAGAAAAGCTAATAAAGGGGTCAAGCTAAGAAGAACCAAAGTCTGTGTCCCTCTGAAGGTTCCAGTCAGCCAGGAAGGCTGAAAGACAGGAATCATTCCAGACTGCCCAAATGCAGAAATGCTCATACTGAGCACATCAGGAATAACAGTAACTCAGGTTGGTGATTGCCCAGGGAGACTTTGGAATCACCTAGTCCTGAATGAACCTGTCCATGAGGACTAAACTTTGTCAAAATAAGGTCTATGAGATCAAGACTGTATATATTGTTTTCTTTTCAAACAAGGTATTAAAGGTTGCCTTTTATGGAACATAATCTATGACATCAGAGAATCTCACCTGCAGAAAATGGCATGAATGCATCCCTCTTCACAAATTTTCCTTCAGAGTCAAGAAAATGCTCAGGGTAGAATTCATGAGGTTTCTCCCACTGGGATTCATCACGGAGCACAGAAGTCAGCAAGGGAATGATGTGCGTGCCCTATAAGAATATGAAAGAATAAAAAGTTGGTATGGAAAGGAATACCATATTTTTCGGGATATAAGACACACCTATTTCCCCCCTAAAAGAGGGTGAAAATTTGGGTGTTTCTTACACAAAGGGGGCCCCACTCTTTGGCCTCTGCCTCCCAGCAATTTATCTCTTTGCAGCAAATGGGGCTTCTGGAGGCTTCAATAAGCTATAGCAGCCTCTAACAGTTGATGATAGGGAGAAATTGAAAGTGAAACTAGCTGTTTACTCCAGATGGCAAATTGCTGGGAGGCAGATTTTTTTTTCTTGTGCTAATCAGGCTGTTTGCTGCAAGGAGGTAAGTCAACAATATAAATGCCTATAGAATGTTAAATTATGACACTTATTTTTTAAAGATTGCTTTATTATTGTTCTAGACAACTTAACAAATGAAGACGCTTTTTAAAATAAATGCTTGATCTGAAGAGGCTCATTGCTATTGTTTTTAAAAGTGCTATTCTTTTAAATGGCAGAGAATAACTATACTTCCAGAAAGCACATCAATTTTAACAGCATCTGTACAAGTATAGTCTGAAATATAACACTGCAAACAGTGTCTATTGTCTGTACTATTTGTTGCAAGGAGGCAAATTGCTGGAAGGCAGAGGCAGATATTTTTCCCTTGTTTTCCTCCCCCAAAATCTAGGTGCATCTTATACTTCGGAGCGTCGTACACTCTGAAAAATACGGTATGTCCTTTTAATTTTGTAAAATGTTTGTTGAGAAGTAAGTATTGGGCTAGGAGAAATATTCAATTTAAAAATATATATTAAAACTATATTTTCATTTCCATCTTTTCCTGTCAGTGTATTCTTTAGATACATCTTGGTTTTTAAGCATCACTTTTATGAATTTGATTTACATTTTTAATTAATTGTCTGGTCGATCACTGATTTATTTTATGCACCCCTTGCTGGACTATAAATGTGAACTTTTTGTCTCTGCTTTGTTTTGGAGTTATCAAACAATTTCACTTTTGCTGCATGACAACCTATTGTGCAAAGACTTTCTCCTTGATAATTTCCCAACTTGATTATATTAAATTTCTATTTACATCAGATTTCTATTGCAATCTTTTTGTATTTTACTAGTTCTTAAAATAGCTGTTTCATTTTTTTTGTCTATATCTTTAATCTTTTTTTTTCTTTCCAAAGAAATGGGGATTTTCCATTTCTATTTACTGTCCATTGTGGAAAACATCTTAATTTTTCTGTGATCATTTTGTTATGGAACATTTACTTCTTTTGTCCTTGAGAGGTATTGCCAATGTTTTGTTGTTAAAGTCTGGCTATAAAAGAAATTTGGATTATATTAAAAATGAAAACAATGATAAATCAAGAATTTTGAATTTGCACAATTCATACTTTTTACTTTTGGAAATAAAAATAAGAAAAAGTATCAAGAAAATGAAGACACCCCCCACCCAAAATAATAATAATAAAGGCTTACTGAAGACAAGGAGAGGAAATAAAGCAATAAACCAAGATGAGGAAGAAATAAAAGAGCCGAGGTGGCGCAGTGGTTAGAGTGCAGTACTGCAGCCACTGCACTGCTGTTAGCTGCAGTTTGGCGGTTCAAATCTCACCGGCTCAAGGTTGACTCAGCCTTCCATCCTTCCGAGGTGGGTAAAATGAGGACCCAGACTGTGGGGGCAATATGCTGACTCTGTAAACCGCTTAGAGGGGGCTGAAAGCCCTATGAAATGGTATATAAGTCTAACTGCTATTGCTATTGCTATAAAAGAATAGAGCAAGAAAGGAAAGTACCATGAATGAAGAGGTGGGACACTTTCAGAATGCCAGATACCAAAGAAAAACATCTCCCATTGGCGCCTTGACAGATGCTTCTATGAAAATTGTTCTAATAAGATAACTGTCTTCGGACTTATAATTGATTTAGCCAATTCCATCCACTTAAGGACTACTTTTTCCTACCCACTGAACACAACAGACTAGATGTCATATAATACAGTGATTTCAGATTAATCACCTTGGGGATAAAGAACCCTTTGAAAGTTATATCCATGGTGGTTGCACGTGGCATATTGGAGGGAGCAATATCAGCAAATCTTTGAAATTCATGAATTACAGCATCTGTGTAAGGCATTTTGACTCGGTGCTCAGTCCTTGGTTGAATATCACCAATCTCTCTTGCAATTTCTGCTTGGATCTTACCTGGGAGAACAAAATTATGAATTATCAAGATGATTCATTTTTTGAATTTTGGTTTAAATGGGAGTTAATGCATAAATGCTAAATTCTGAATGATACAATAGTAACTGATGGTGATACTTGGATGAATGCCCTTCAGATGGTCATTCATACATTATTCTCTTTACAAATGGACTATTCTATTCTACTGTACACCTGGAATTCTTGCAGGCCATTCAGGGATTATATTCAACATAGTATGTGACAGGATAGATAGTGATTTGCATGTGACAGGATAGATAGTGATTTGCATGCCTCATTATGCCCATGTGAGCTCACTAGACAACTTGTAATAGGCTTCTGAGTGCAATGTGAGTGCTGATGAGATTGGGCAAGTGGGCACACTTTGGGTCCATAAATTAAAAGCATTTAGTGTGTCTCCAGGGTGCGTGCCTTCTTGGAACTGATGCTTGTCCTCTGGAAAGGTATCATCCAGAGGTCCAGATTGCTGGCACTCTGATGTCATTCAGAAAACTATTGAAGACCTGGCTTTCCCCTGGACTTTGTGATAGGCTGAGGTTGGAGCCCTGATTAAATGACTTTTAGTTTTTCTAGATCTTTAGGTCATTTATGATTTTTTTCCCTTTTACTACTGCTCTTTGTAAAATGTAAGCAACTCAGAACCACCAAGAGTCATGTAATCTCCAAAATAAAATAATATTTTTTTTGAAGAACTGGTGCTAAACCAGAGAGGAACTTTGTCAGATATTAGAGGAAATATCAGAAAGATACAGAGAACAAATTCATATATGAGAGAAATATTACAAAGATATAGAAAATATTATTAGTGGTAATTGTAAAAGTCATATTCTGTAAGTTCAAAAATTGCATGAATACATACAAAAATATTTCAACTGCACTATTAGAAAATAAGATCATGAAGCCAAGTATATTTGTGCTTGATATTTCATGATATTAATCTGTAATTTCATGTATTCACACTTTTCTTCTTCTTTCTCCTTGTAAGAATATTTCCATTTAGAGAAGAGATATTCCTCCACCTATTTCCTCCATTTATTTTGTTCTTAATATTTAATTCCTTGAACATTTTGCAAATTATTCAAATATTACATTTTGTTAATCATGAATGTAACAGTTTGTTCCTTTAATCTTTTGCTGTCATCATCCTTCTTTCATTCTGTTTTCTGATGTGCTATTATAAGGTTCCCTGTTTTGTTTGCATTTCCAAAATGATTTTGGTTGACATGTTTTAATGTTCTTTTTGAAATCACGTGGCTATGTCACAGAGGAAATCTGCATTTCTTTGATAGTGAGAACCTTAGCACATATGAATTCTTGAATACACTTGGCATCTTGCAGAAAGAAACATAATCTCTTGCTGTTGTATTTTCAACCTCTATCAGATTTTCCGATATTCTCCAATATTCTCCTCCATTGGATTTTCAATCTCCCATCATTGGTCAAATATCAATATCATGAAAAAACTTTGTTGAAATTTTTTCTTCTTCTAGAGATGATGTGACTAAGCTCAGGTATAGCATTTGTCCATATTTTTATGAAAACTCCCTTCTCTGAAATTTCTTATTAATGTCCAAAAGAAGCTTCCATATAATTGTTCCTAATCTGTATTTGGAGCATACTTGGATATCAGTGTTAAAATCTTGCCTTCTCTTAATTTCAAAATTAATGTTCTTCCTTCTTTATCTTTTAATTGTTCTAGTACTTCCCAGGAAGGTGGTTTGCTATAAATTAATATTCCATTTTTCTTTCTTTTTCTTTTTAGCTTATTTACCTTCCATGAGATCAAAGTTGCCTTGTCTGTATTTTTGGGAGGGTGGAACCAACCTCCATACACTGAGGACCTGCATATTGCACTGCCCACAAAGAGGGCTGAGATAATATCTACAGATCCCTCACATCCTGGACATAAACTGTTTCAACTCCTCCCCTCAGGATGCAACTATAGGACCTTGCATGGCAAAACAACTAGACACAAACAGATTTTTTCCCTCATGCCAACACTCTGCTTAATATCCAATTACCATAGTACTGTCTATACTATCATACTATCCATGTAGTATGGCTGCATTATTATTATTATTATCCTTCCCATCTTTTCTACTACCTACTCCATTGGTATTTCACAGTTATTAGTATCTTGTTGTTTGTATGTGTACTGAGACCTTATGAGCCGGATACAAAATCACATCTTGGCCAATAAAACTATTATATTCTGTTCTGTTCTGTTCTGTTCCGTTCCCTTCTCTTCCCTTCCTTTCCCTTGCCTTCTTATTCTTATTTGAAAGGCAACTTAATTCTTGGCTCATCACTTTGCCTTCATTCATGTAGCATGTGAAATACCAACCATTCTTTTTCAGACATTTTTAATTTTTATTGCAAGTCAATGAAATGAAAATGCTTACTCTGAATTTCTGGGTATTTCATCATTTGGAGTATGGCCCAGCGCAGAGTGCTTGCTGTTGTGTCGGCACCAGCAACAAATAAATCATTTACAAGACCTATAAGGTTTCCATTATGGAAATATCCACCGTGTGTCATCTTCATAGTCTCCTGAAGTGTATAAAAAATATTAGTAAGGAAACTCTCCCTATCCAAGTAACACATATTCCTGAAATTTCAGTTGACACTTTATGTGTGGGTAAGAGCCTGAGAAGTTATAGTTGTTCCAACACTACTGGATTTCTCAAAGGAAAACTGTAAAATCAAACAGTTGCATAGAAAGAGAAAAAAATTGGCACAAAGGATTCATCCATTCCCATCCCCACTTGGACCAACTCCTCCAGAAAGAGATCAATATTTATGGCATTTTTAATGGGGAGAGAAATCAATCTGGGTGTAGTTTTAAGTAGCTGCAGATTCGGAAATGAAGTAATGAAGAGCTTTAGAAATTTGTTTCCTTCCATATTTTCAAAACAAGGGTCTTAGGAAGTAATTTATATGGAAGCATATTTTTAATATATTTTAAAAATATGCTTTATATTTTAAAATATCAATAATTATAGATACTTATAACATATACTATTACCTGTTTTTGCCGAACAAGAAATGATTCAATAAAATTTCTCTGGTCATTTTCATCAAGGTTTTGGAGATATTCTATGAAGGTAGTCTGTATGAAATCATGGAGCTCCTTTTGATTCTTCATTATTATTTTATGAGCACCCAAAAGAAACCCCAACTTGGGAAACAAATTATATAGCTAAAAGAAAGATAAAGGAAAACACACATTATGGAAGTTGAATATTTTGAATATTTTAGGTGGAAATCTCAAACATTTTTATCAAAACAATGCTATGAGAAGGAACATGCTTTGCTTTTCAACAAAGTTGAAACACACATTCTGTTGCCTGTTTTTCGTGGCATTTTATTTTTGCCAAATATGAAATTAGATTACCAACACAGCAGGGCTTCCCAGAAGCTGAATATTTTCCTTAATTATCTTCAGTAGTTGTAAAAATGTGGCATCTTCATATTCATAACGTTTCCCAAATAGAATGGAAACTGTGATGTTGGAAACAGCAGCAGTGAGAATTCTAGTGATATCAAAGGGTTTTCCTGGACAAAAACAATAGATTAAAAAATTGTAAATGAAACTAGAATTAAATCTGTTTTCTACTGCATTTATACTCAAAATCAGCTTACATAAAGGGAGCATTGCTCACTGAAAGCTGAAGCTATTGCTGATAACACTGGAAGTATTTATATTAAAAATATTAAAAAATATTTTAATGGTAATTCATTTTCCCAGAATCAGAACTGTACTATTTGACTATACATCAGTGATGTTTTCTTTGGAACTGAAGAACTCCTTCAGGATAAAATATTTGGCAAAGTTATTGCAATGCCTCCTCATTAAATTAGTGCAGTTTTAAATATCATACATCTTGACCGAAGGCAGGGAGGAGCAAGAACTCCAGTTTGCAACATATTTTCATGCTTAGAGGAAGGATGTGCAAGCCGCTCTAAATAGAGGATTTAGAGGAGTCTCTAAAGAAGAATAAGTCTAGAAGTGTGATTTATGAGAGACTGTTGGATTACACTAAACTAACAATTCATGTCCTCTGGAACCATTTTGCAAACAACAAGTCACCTTTCTGTAAATAAACTTAGCATAAATTGGACAAGGAAGTATTTTTATAGGAAAAAATCAATGGGTTTAAAAATTGTTTAAGTCCCAACACACTCATTGGTCATTTGATAAAATCTGCAGAAATTATTTCCCTTTCTACATTTATCCCAGAAGATGTTCCATTACAGTACACTACCAGTGGTGGGTTTCAAAAATTTTTGGAACCTCTTCTGTATGTGCGGCCTGCATTCTGGGTCCACTGGTGGAACCTCTTCTAACCGGTTCGGTAGATTTGACAAACCGGTTCTACCGAACTGGTACAAACTGGTAGGAACCCACCTCTGACACTGACCCACCTGCATAAGTCTCCATTGTCTTTGTTAAGATACTACACTCTTCTGTGATTTTGTCTTCAATGGTCCTCTTGCCCATTCCATAGTCCCGTAATGTGGATAATGTAAACCGTCGCATCACAGTCCAGTGCTCCCCATGAGCAAAAACAAGACCTGAAGAGAAAAAGGGTAAGATAATGAAATATAATTTTATTATCCTTTCTTGCTCATTCTTGTTTTACAACTTCATTAAAACATGTTCTATCAATTTGATCAAGTGTTGTCTCTAGTCTGTCCAAGAACTTGGCTGAAAGATATTTCAAAGTTTGTGTTAAAGATTTCCTCTCCATTTTCTTTATCCTCTGCCTTCGGTATCTAACCTTCAGCATCTCCTTATCAAAACAAAAGAAACAAAACAAAGCAAAAATGAAAGCAATCATCGTTTCTCCACATGCAAATAACTTCTAAATGATTCAAAACTATAGGTCAAAACTATAATTCAAAATTACATTAGTATTTTTCAAAAATTCCTACACCATATACATTTTTTTGTTGTATAGTCCAAAAATAATAATTTCAAATACTTTTAAAATGAAATTTACAATATCCTTCACATTGGCATCCTTCAGTCTCAAAAGACTATGGCATCGTGCTCTGGAAAGAGATCCTAATGCATCATCTGGTGTGGCTAAAAAGGCCAATTTGAGAATGGCAATCTTTTCCACACTGAGGGCAGATACGTTCCGTCCCCTGCCCAGCCCCCAAATTTTGCTGGTTCCAGGACTGCCTCTTTGCCTCAGCCTGCCAAACAGGTCTCTCTTCGAATTGGAGACTATCAGCCATTCTCACGACATGCCCAAGCCAGAGTAGATGTCACTGTTTCAATAGTGTATACATGCTAGAAATTCCAGTATGTTCCAACACTGTGCTATTTGGAACTTTGTCATATCAGGTGATGCCAAGGATACATCGGAGACAGTGCATATGAAAAGTGTTCAGCTTTCTCTCATACTGTGCATAAAGGGTCCAAGACTCACTGCAGTACAAGAGTGTGCTCAGGATGCAGCCTCTACGTCAGTCCTCTAGCTGGTTCCTTTTGGGATCTTTGGCCTGCCACACTAATATTCTATTCTACTATGCTGTTTCATTAGTGGGGAAATGGGAGGGAGAATAGTTAGGAATAGAATGTGATATTGTCAAAATAAAATTCCTTTCTAGAATCCAAGGTCATCCTTTGTCTCTACATCTCTTCATTTGACCGGAACTGGATGGGTGGAACTGCCAGCATGGAGTGGAAGATTGGACCATGTGGGTGTGGGGGCAGGATCTTGAACTTTCACCTGGGTGGGGAAAACCGGGAAGTTTTAAGATTCAGGTTTTCCCCAGATGTGCCGACATGACTGTCTTAATAGATTGGAAGTTTGAGCAATAATTTGCCTTGAACTCTGATTTAATTTTGGATGTTGTTTGGAACCCTGACACTCTATAGATCTGGATCTTTGTATGTTCCATCAGCTTCTTATTAAACTATATTCTCTTTGTAAGTCTGGAAAAAGTGGTGGCCGCTTTACCAATGCGTTTATTCAGCTTAGTATCTAAAGAGAGAGGGTCAGAAATAGTTGAGCCAAGGTACACAAAGTCATGGATGACCTCAAGTTCTTGTGCAAAGATTGTAATACAGGGAGGTGAATCTATGTCCTGACCCATGACTTGTGTTTTTTTCAGGCTGATTGTTAGTCCAAAGTCTTGGCAGGCCTTGCTAAAGTAGTCTTGTGCAAAGATTGTAATACAGGGAAGTGACTCCATGTCCTGACCCACGACTTGTGTTTTTTTCAGGCTGATTGCAGACTCTCTCTGCAAGCACCTGGAGCCTTTTCAGTATGACATGGGGAAGCAGCTTCCCTACAACACTGAGAGATGCAACAGTTGTTGTTATAGTGACCCCTGTTGCCTTTGTTTTTATACAGTGTGACGATATTTGCATCCTTCATGTCCTGCGATACTCCACCTTTCCTCCAACAAAGACAGAAGATTTCATGCTTTAAGGGTGCAGAAATTCACCACTGGAAAAAACATTGCACAAAGAAAAGGTTTGTATAACCATGGATTTGAGGAGAGAGACAGGCAGAAATCCTTCCTATGGAATTCTTCAAACACCCATCTCCTACACCCAAATTTGCCAATATGCAGAATGAAATGCAGTGGTGAGCAACATGTGAGGCTCAGGGGCTTGATGCAATATTGACAGAGCTTTTTATTTGCCAGTTACCTCCATTGGCCCTGAGGGACAAAGTCACAGTGGCACAAGAAAGGTTTTAGTTGGATTTTCAACCCAGTTGGATTTCCTGAAGCTATTTCACTCACCTGAGATTCTTCTGCTGCAAGTCTCAAATGAAAAAAGAATCTATACTGATCACACAATTGAAAGGTTTGTCACCTATAATCCAGAGGGAAATAACTCACCAAACCCTTTTGTTATATCTTCAAAAATAGGAATAGAGGGCCTATCTGCAAATGCATCCGCCTGGTTCACTAGAGCCTCTTTCACCGTCTCATAACCAGTTAGCACTACCATTTCCTGCAATCCCAGTTTGATGCGGAAAACGGGACCGTATTCTTTGGACCACTGGAAATCAGCAGAAGAGAATCAAAGAGACGAATTAAATCAGTAATTAGAATCACATATATAGAAGATGTTTAAGAAGCTACATGTCAAAATTCAGAGGCACATATAATGTTATTTCCTTTTTCTGTTCTTGAGAATTGTGATGGTATATTCTTCTTTATATATTTTTTAAAATTTTGATATGCTCTACATGTAGCCTTTAAAATGCTTATATAATAAAAGATCCTCACAATAGAAATGCTTGTCAAGTTGAGAAAAGGTTTCTAACATGTTGGAACAACATCATCTGTGCAGGACGTACTATGAATCATAGACTCATAGGGTTGGAAGGGACCTTGGAGATCTTCTGTTCCAACCCTCTATTCAAGGCAGGAGTCTTATACCATCCCAGTTAAATTGTTGTCCAGTATATTTTTGAAAGCATCCAGTGGGAGTATCCACAACTCCAGGAGGCAAGTATTCCATTGATTAATATTTCTCACTGTCAGAAAACATGTCCTAATATCTAGGTTGTATCTCTGTTTAACAAGTTTCCACCCATTACATCTTGTTGTTTAATGGTCACTGTAGAAATCAATTTAATGACTTATAATTCTGCTTAAAATGTGCAAACATGGGAGTGTCTCTAAGTACATATCCAGTCCAGAGATGGGTTACTACCGGTTTGGCTCACTTTCAGCCAAAAACTTGGGGCTGGCTCTCCACACTGGTAGTACCAGTAAGCAGGCCACGTCCCCAAAACAGTCCCCCAGTCGCCACTCATTCACCAACCTGCATCCATCAAACAGCTACCTGTCCAGAGCTTGGAAGCTTTCAGCCACCTCTTTGAGTACCGGAGGATCGGAGGCTTCTTTTCCACCCAGCCACTGGCCACAGGGCACCAAAATGTCCTCCAGCTGGTGAGAGGAATACTGTGCATGCGGGAAGATGGCAGCAATGACAGGAGGTCTTTTCGGCACCCTGCACCAGTGGCTGCATGGAACAGAAGCCTCTCGGCTTCCAGGTTTACCAGCAGGCAGCAGGGTGGCTTTTCTCTGTGCCCAAGAAAGATCAAAAGGCATGGAGCAGCAGCATTTAAGGACAAAGCCAGCATAGCTGTCTAGAGATAAGAAAACAAACCATTGAGGGAATTAGATCCCCTCACACCTGTGGGGGGGGGGCTGCCTCCCTCCCACCTGTTTCGGCAACTCTGAGTGGAGTACGCCGAATGTGCGGGAGACAATTTGGCGAAGAGGAGACACAGTCAGTCCCTTCCCCTGGGAAAATCCCTGAATCCTGGCAGCTCCGACCCTATGGAACGAACTCCCCGTGGAGATTCGTACCCTCACCACCCTCCAGACCTTCCGCACAGCCCTTAAAACCTGGCTGTCCCGACAGGCCTGGGGTTAAAGATATTGACCCCACCCGAATTGTATGAATGTTGTGCTTTTAACGATGTATTGTTTTATGTGTTTAACATGGTTTGTCCTCCCTCCCCCTGAACTGTGAGCCGCCCTGAGTCCCCCCAGGGAAAAGGGCGGCATACAAATAAAATATCTATCTATCTATCTATCCACCCAAGGAAGGAGAGAGAGAGAGCCCGGCAGCTTGACCAAGCTGCCTCTCCCCAAGCCAGAAGAAGCAACAAGCACCAGGGGACCACCCTTTCTGGGTTAGCCTTAAACTCCACAGCACACCCCTGTGAAAAGGAGCTTTATTTTCTCACTCGTGCTGGGGAATGCCACAGTCTTAACTGTTTCTTCTTGCTCAGGGGGAGACAGATCGGTCAAGCCTCCCTCCCCCCCGCTCTCTCTCTCTCTCATGTATGTGATGGGAGGAGAGCTGGAGGAGTGGGCTTCCTTGCCAGGCTTGAGGAGCGGGGAGGCAGAGCTGTTGCCTGAGGTCAAGAGCAGCCCCCAGTCGCCTCTATGTGTGGACTGATGTTGCAGGAGGGCAGGAAATAAGCCGGTCTTGGGAATAACCTTCCCCCCACCTCCAGAGACCCTGTGCAGGGAGAGAGAAGGTGGGCTGACTTGAATGCAGGCAGTTTGTGGTTGGCGTGACCTTCGCTAGTTGTGACACGCTCCTTTGCTCTTAGTGCCTCCTTCCCTCACTATCACTGGGGTGCTGCCAGGGCAAGCTAGGGAAGAAGAGGGGTGAGAGAAAGAAAAGAGGTGCATAATAATAGAGACAAGAGGATGCCTGGAGGGGTGCACACCTTCACCTTTAGTGGCGGAGGCTGCTTTATCATGCGTGCAAAGTCTGTCCCCCTCCCCCGACAACATGCAAGAAGCTCCTCATACTTCCTTGGTTCCTCTATGCTGCAGCTAGGTCTGCTGTCCTGAGCTGTGAGTGGCGGCGGGGAGGCAAGATTAGTGCACTCAGAGCCTCGCCCTGTCATGCCCTTGACGGCTCAGGACATCAGGGTCAGCTGCACCTGGAGGAACCGAGAAAGTTTGGGGAGCCTCCCGCATCTTGCAGAAGTGTGGGCAGCCTTTGCCTGTGCCTCTGTGCTGGCCAGCATCTCCTGAAGCCTCTGCCGTTACAGCCACAAATGGGTACGGGAGGCAGCCTGGCAAGCTGGGCACATGAAAATGGTGTGGAGGCATGGGCAAAGGCTGGGAGGGGAATGCAACATGCAGGGGGCTCTCTCCAGCCTCAGCTCGTATGGGATGCAGCCCTGAGCTGGTGGAGGCAAGGCAGGGCACAGATGGGAGTGCGCCAACTTTGTCCTCCCTGAGCACCAGACTCCACCATTGCCATCACCCCTGCCCGGCTTGCCCCCAGCTGGATCCCAAGCTAGGAGGTGACAGCCAGTTCCCCCTGCCCTCCAGATCACCAGGATGGCTTTCCAGGAGTTGGGCAACATGAGGACAAAGCACTTTTCAGCTCCGGTTGGCCGGCAAGAAGAAAGAACTGCCATTGCCCTCATCTTCATTCATATGCATCCTTTGGACTTGCAAGTCCAAGGCATGCACATGTGGAAAAATGGTGGCAACTTTCTGTCCCCACCTGCTGACACGCTCCTGGGGGTCACCTTCTTAAGTAGGGGGTCTGCGGGGCCTGAGAAGCAAACTAGGCAGTCTGTCACTTGCACGCCATGAGATGGCTGCAGGAGACCAATTGGAGGGGAGGAAGCTTTAATGATGCCTGCTGGAGAACGACTGTGAGAGGTGGTTGAGGTTTCCCATCCAGAAATTTTCCCTTTGTGGTATGGTAGAGGGCCAGAGCACCTTTATGCCCCTCCTGGCTTTCAGAAGACCAGGTCAAGGGCTCATTGGGGTGGTCGGCACCCAGCAGGTCTCAGCCAAGAGGGTAAAGAGATCCCAGCTTGTACGAGGGAGTGAGGGTGCCTTTAGGGTTGCAGTTTTCTCGGTGCTGCTGCAAACCAGGGAAGGATGCTCACCTCCCAAAGATAGGACAGGGAGGAACTGTCAGGCTGGGGAGGAGGCTACAAGATGCCCATTGGTTGGCGGGTATAAATAGCCAGCCCAGCCAGCCTGTTCCAATCTTGAGTGCTGCCACTGGACTCTGACCATGCGCCATGATGCGCTTTAGCTACTTGATGAAGCTGGGCAACTTTTACAAGGCAGACGCGCATCCCCCAATGCCTGGCGCTTTCCATTCGCACCTGCAGCAGCAGCCCCTGCCGCTATCTGCCACCTTCGGAGGCAACAGAGGCAAGCACTCCTCTTGGTGGGGCAGCTGTGCTTGCCTGCTCTGGGCCTGAAGCCACATGACCCCCCTGCCCAGCCAAGCATGGCTCCCCTTCACCTGGAGGGATCTGGCAGTGCCAGCAGTCTTCCTGGTGGATGGGAGGGCGGTTATGGGTGCTCCTCCAGCCCAGGCGCAGCTAGAGCCACAAGCACAGTACGTGAGATAGCGAAGAGCCCCACCCCCTTGTCAAAACATTTTGGCACCATTTTGGTGGGTGTAGCTTGGTGGTGGTGGGGTCATGTGACTGTGAGTAATGTCAAGTTGGCCACACCCGCCACATGCCCCCCCACCTAGCCATACCCACCGAATCAGCAATAAACATTTTTGAAACCCACCCCTGATCCAGTCATTCAAGCTTAAGAGAATTTATATTTCCTCAAAGGATTCTTGGGATTTGAACATTTCTGCAATTCTAAATAATCAGAAAATTATTTATTCAATTACATTTTACATTGTTTAACAAATAGATTTTCTTGAAATAATGCTTTCAGAATATTTAAATGCATTTTGATTCCAGCAAAATCTACACTTTTTGAACATTTCCATATACCATAAACACCATCAGGGAGCACATCAGATTTATCCAAACAAGTTATTAGGTTTTTGTCCCATCCCAACACGTTTTGGCAAAGAATTGTTCATTATCAGGCCTTACCTCTATCATTGTTTTGTGAGGCCTCTTCAGATCCATCATGTGCAGATTTCCCAAAATGGGTATAGTCCTGGGCCCCGGGGGGAGATTGGGGCAACTGTTATTCCTGGAACTGCCCCTTTTCAAAAGGAACATAATTGCAAGAATAAATAGCAGTACAATTAAAATTAAGTCAAGTCCAGACAAGCCCATTTCCTTTTAATAAGCAGTCTTCAGTAAAAATTATTTAAAACTGAAATGATTCCAGCATGTATTTGAAAGCAATGCAGTAGGCAGAGCCCAGCTTCTCTTTCTACTGAATCCTCAGACTGCTCTGTTCAATAAACAACTTTTGAACCTTTCCCTTGTTTTTTTTCCCAACAGGAATTTGTTTTTTCCCTGGCACTTGTTACACAAATAGTGAAAGCTTCAAAAACATACCAAACCATTTTCACTTATTTGTATTACATAACAACCCAGGTTTTTAAGATCAATATAAAATATATAAATAATCTATTATAATTATGGATTACAGGACGAATTGCAAAATTTTCATGCTTGTAAGTAATATCTAACAAAACCTTCTGGAATAAATATTTTACTTTTTAGTTAAAGACATGTTTGTGTGTGTGTGTGTGTGTGTGTGTGTGTGTGTGTGTGTGACTGATAAATAAATGCATATATACATAGGTAAAGAAATGAAATCAAATTAATCATTATTAAAGGAGAAACCATTCAGCTAATGTTTTCCCATGGTGTTAAACAATTTCTGTGTCTCTCAGGTCAGTAAGAAGAGGGAAATATTTTAATTTTTTGCCTGATCTCTTATTCAGGCCAAGCAGGTTTCTGTGACAGATGTTTCCGTTACTTGTGGGACAGAAGTATTGAACGTTATGAAGACCTTTCTGTTTTTGAGGACTGGAAGATCTGTTATAAGTGATTCCTGTCACATTGTTAAAACCCTTTATTTCATGCTGAAATTTTACATGTTGAAAAAGCATCTTTGCTATTGCTACTTGATGAATTGGGCTTGCCAATTGAGTCCACCAGCTGCCAATTCACCAATTCCTCCAGTAAACTCCAGAAAATATTCTAGATGGAATCAATCAAGGGATTTTTGTTTGCTCCCCATTATGAAAGGCTTGGATTCCCAAGTATTCCATTATCATATTGTGCTAGAGGAAGTATCTCTGAAGAGGAATGCTCAATGAAATATTGGATGCACCTTCACTGAACATGGTAATAAGAGGTGGAAGAATACTTGATTTGTCGGAGAACATTGAATGGTCCCACAAATGAGTCTAGCTTCTTGGAAGGTCTTGAAGTGGCTCTAAAATCTTGGTAGAGAATCAAGCTTTGTCTCCTACTCCTATGGGTGGGACTTCCTGCTCATGGGCATCTGCTGCCTTCTTGTAAGTGTATTTCACTTGTTTGAGTTGCTTTTCCAAAAAGTATTGGGCAGCAAGTTGTTCCTGTAAGTTGAGTCTGCTGCTGGGAAAATTGAATCTAGTGCAGGCTGGTCTCACAATATTTTAGGATGTGTGCCATACATGGATTGAAATGGTGTCATTGAAGTTAGTGAGTGCAGTGAATTGTTGTATGAAAATTCTTCAAATGGCAACATTGACAGTCAGTTGTCTTCACCTTAGATGCAGTAGCACCTCAAGTACTGTTGGAGATTCTTTTTTTTTCAACTTCCCCATTCGTGCAGATTGGTGAGCTGACGAGAGGGTGACCTTGACATTTAGTAACTGGAAAAATGCTTTCCAAAATCTAGATTGAAATTGCATCCTTCTGTCTGAAAGGAATGCTGAGACCATTCTATGATAGTGAAAGACACGGTCCAGGAAAACCTGTGGCAAGGATGTGTGCCATACATGGATTGAAATGGTGTCATTTAAGTTGGTGAGTGCAGAAGGCATGGCTAGCATCGCAGCGGTATGCACACAAACTTCGGGGCTCCAAAGAAGCGGCAATGTTCCTGCTGTTTTGGGGATCCCATTGGGGGGTTTGAACTGTCTTGTAGTGACAGTGAGGAATGGGGGCATGTGCAGACATGAATTGGGATGCCGCAAACCCCCTGGAGTGCTAGCAATAGCCCCCAACTCAGCGGCAAGGAAGACAGCCATTGCGAGCTGTCAAAGTTGGGGCGGGTTAGGGTTAGGGTTTATTCTCTGATTGAAGAACATTAGAAAGAGAACAGCAAAAGGGAGGGGGGAGAATAGATTTGCTATCTCTCCACCTTCAGAAGTAGCAGCGAAGAAGCAAATGCCAAAATAAATAAATGACTTATTAAATGTTTTTGAGGATTCATTTGATAATGTAAAGCAGTTTGGACAGAGTTGATTTTTATTGAAACTTTCATACTCCTATACTGAAAGATTCTAGGCTTGAAATTCTGAGATTTGCTTTTGGATTTTTTTTCTCTTCCTTTTTCCCCACTAACTGAACAGTGGGAAGAACCATCTAGTGGTACTAGAGGAAATATACCAGCCAAAAAAACAAAGAAGGAGGTTGGAAGGGAATGACCTTGGACAATGTCTAAAGACTTGGTAAACAGAGTGGTGATAACAATAGTCTCCTAAAGAAGAAACACCAGCTATGTGCTTTTCTTTTGTTTTTCTTTTTTCTTCCTTTGCTTTTTTACCTATAATTTTGGAACTGTTGGGTTTTTGCTTACATTCGGATTTCATTTTTTTTTAACTTGGATTTACTTTTTGGTAGATATCTTTTTAAAGCTAATTTTTCCTTTGTTTTTTCTTCTTTTCTCTCTCCACTCACTTGTTTTTTTCTGCTGGAGCTGGAGGGAACATGGTAGATTAACAATTTATTTTTATTTTTTAATTGTTGTCCTCCCCCCCTCTCTCTTTTTTTGCTTTTTCTTCTACTTTTTACACAATTTGCTTTTTTCCCTTCCCTCTCCATTTTAATTATAACACTCCACTGTTTGCTGGGGGAAAACTTCTGGTGGAAAAAATATAATTGTATTCAGTGACGTGCGGTGAAGCTTATGGCTGGTGAGGCAAAAAGGAAAAAACTGGCTTTTGCCCACCCCGCAGCAGCTATGTCCGAAATAGAGGCGTCCCGCGCCCCGCAGCTATGTCCGACCCAGCTGCAGGGCGCGGGATGCCTCTATGTCAGACAGAGGTGGCGGGGTGCTTTCTTTCAGCTTTTGCCCACCCCACAGGGCAAACACTTCCACCTTGCAGGTGCTGGAGCCACAGGCCACCAGGAGTACGTCCTGCCCGCAGCAGAAGAGCACCGGTTCCTGCCCAGACTGGAGCGAGAGCCGTGGAGGAGAAAGGCGAAGAGGGGTGGGAGGTGTTCCAAGAGCCCCCCTCCCCTTTTTGCGCTCCACAAGCCAGGCTCGCAGCAGCAAGATGCTCAGCTCTGCTTCTATCGCCCCCCCCCCCCGCTCCAGAGAAGCCGGCCATGGGCGAGTCTCCACAGCCCCGGTTCCGTCTCCAAGCAGCCCTGGAAGGAAACAGGCCAGCCCCGCTTCCCTCCCCGGACTTTCCAGGAGCGGAGGACCAGCATTCCACTCCCCCTTCCAAGCCCCGAGTGGCCAGCCTCGGCTCCCGCCGCTTTCTCCCAGAGCTCCGGCAGCCCACCGAGGAGGAGCCTGGACAAGGCGGGAGTGAAAGCCACCTCCTGCCCGCTCCGCTGCCTCCTCCCAGGCCCACACTTTAAAGTGCATGCCGCCATGCCTCGCCATAGAGTGAGACACATCCTGCTTTATGGCCGGAAGGCGCGCTGGCACTTTAAAGTGCATGCCGCCACCCCGGCCATACAGCGGGAGTCCTTCTGTATGGCTGGAAGCTGGCATGTCCCACTCTATGGCGCAGCGCGGCGGCGTGGCTTTAAAAAATAAAAAAATAAAAAAGCCCACACGCCAGCAGAGTCAGGTGAAACACACACACACACACACACAAATTACTTATAATAATACAAATTACAATTACTTACAAATAATTTTGAATTCCTCCCCCCTCCCTCCGACCCACATACCTTTTCCTGCTGTGTCACAGAGGATTTCAACTCTCCTCTTGTCTGCCATGATGAAAATGTGAAAATGTAAAAATGTAAAAAGAAAAAGGCAAGAGCTACTCTAGCCAGGCTAGGATAGTTGCTGCTAGAGTCACCATGTGGATGACTCTGCTTAACTGTTTAAAAAAAGCCTCTAAACAAAGTGGCCTCTGCAGGAGGAGGCAAGAGAACCACATGCCTCCTTTGCATAAGGAATTTTTTGCCTTTTAACCCTTCCTTAACTCTGCTCAAGTGATCATAAAGATAGAGTAAAGGAGGCATGTGGTTCTCTCGTCTCCTCCTGCAGTTAAGCACTAAGCAGAGTCATCCACTGTGACTCTGGCAGCAACTACCTCTGCCTTTTTCCTTTTAAATTTGTTTTTCTTTTTCATGATGACAGTGGTGAGGCCCTGCCTCCCCTGCCTCCCCTGACTGCACGTCCCTGATTGGAGTTAGGTAACAAGAACCCAAAGGTTTGGTTATTTGATTTGAAACAGGTGAATTTGGAACATTTGGAGATAAAAAGTGCTTTGGTGTGATGATTTCCAGGATCCTAAATTTGGATTACAAATTCCCTTGATATTTGGATTATAAAAATAAATTACCAGATGAAGAAAATAACAGCATATTCATTATCAGCAACAACATTTTGTAGCCCCACAACACAAAAGTCATAACAATGACACTTAACAATGCTCTTGCTTAGCAACCAAAATTTTGGCTCAGAAACTCTGGCATTTGAAGCATGCAAGTCTTAAAGCTGTCAAGTTACAAGACCCTTGCACCCCTAACCCTTTATAAAAAAAACCCCATGGGTGTTCAAACTTGACAGCTTTAAGACTTGTGGACTTCACCTCCCAGAATTCCTCCTCTCGCTCTTCATCTTGATGATGTGTGGACAGGTGGGGGGAGGGAGCTGGAACCTTTTCCAAAAGGCATTGTAGATTTGTGGAACCTCTTCTATAGAAGAGGTTAGAACTGGCAGGAACTCACCCCTGAGCCTTAGATAAGCAATAAACCATAATGGACCTATATATAATAATGAAATCCAGAGAAATTGTATGCCAAGAGGCATTGGCAGCAGTTGCAAAAGTCCTAAAGAACTCTGATGGAGGAATTTGACCCTACTTCATCATATGGCAATAGGCTACATATTTTTTGATGTCTGCAGCCATCCTAGGCCACCAAAAGTCTCTTAAGGTTCTATGCAGAGGGTTGAACATCCCCTCCCCCAATTCCCTGCTGTTTCATTTTTGTGGCAAATCTGCATTACCTCTGTGCTGTATGGGGAGGGACCCCTATTCTCCCTCTGTGTCTCAGGGCACCTCCCTGCCTAGCAAATGGGATTATATCTGCTGGGGTTTCCTTGAGGCCATCTGTCCTGACCCATGAAACACGATCTACTTTTTGCTGAATCTTTTTCCTGGTGATTAAATCATGATATACAGTAGTTGGGCAGCTCCCAACCTCTTGGTGGTTTGTGGTCATTGGTGAAGCCAGAAATTCAAAGGTTGTTGTTGGTTCTGGAGTCTGTTGAGTAAGAGAATATTCAGGTTTGAAAATGAGAGCAGCTGGCATGAAGTTCTTGGTGTCTGCTGATAGAGTGTATATCTGGCTCATCTGCTATTGCTGGAGCTCTAAGATCTGAAATCATGGCTTAGGTAGTCCATAATATTTTGGGTGAAGAAGATTAGTTCAGATTAACGTCAAGCACAGGGAAATCAGAAAACCCAGGCAATTCAAATTAATACAAAGATTTATCATAAGCTTAAGCTCTCTACAAGAATCTGAACAGTGAACACAAATTGGTGGTAGATAATAGTTGAAGAAAGATACCTCTATGTATTAATGATTCACCTTGGAGGTGGTTATCAGCATCAAATTTCTGGGTGTGCAGCTAATGAGTAGGCTAGCTTGGTCGCTCACAAGTGAGACACTGGTGAAGAGGGCACAGCAGTATCTGCATTTTCAGCATTGCATGAGAAAATTCATCTTCCTTCCCCTGTCCTTACCACTTTCTATAGAGGATGATCAAGAGCATCCTGTCATATTGCATTACTGTCTGGCTTAGAAGCATTACTGCTTCAGACAGGAAGGCAGTGGAGAGAATGGTGAGGATGGTAGAAAATATCATTGGCAGTTCACTTCCTTCTATCTAGGATATAGCACATAAGCGACGCTTGAGCAGAGTCCACAGGATTATCTGGGACACTACACATTCTCTTTACAACCTTCTGAGAGGAGACTTCATGGTATCCAAAGCAGAACATCTAGATTCCATCACAGTTTTATTCCATATAGCATCAATCTTGTGAACTCTCAAGTTTCCTCTTTCTGCCATATATGTATATAGCATATGTATATGTGTGTTATGTGTGTGTTTGGGTTAATATACATTCTCGAGTGCAGGCAACAGATTTTCATTTTTAATGTGGGCTGGTGTGCTGGCAGTAAATAGAATTGCAATAAAATTATCTAATTTATTGTCAGTGTATAAGGGTTTATGAATAGGAATAGACATGGTAACGGGTCAGCGAATGGAGACTGTTTGTTGACCCAGACCGCTCGCAGCTGTGATTGTTGATTCTATACTTCTGGATTCTGAGTTCTGGTTCGGGCTTCTTCCGTATGATATTGTATATAAAGAAGTTTCTTATATAAACAAATTCTGCTGAATTATTTACTTGTGTGCTGGTTGGATTGCTGCAAACACTAACACTTCTCTTCTTATCTTATCATTTTACATGGCAATAGATACACACATATCCTGGCCTGGAAATTCAACCCAGGTGGACATCTTCCTATGACCTCTTCTCCTCCCACAACATAGGCCCCCACTCAATTTTCAATAATGTATGCCATATCATCCTTCTTGCACACCAAACTGGCATTTGGAAGCAGCAAGAAACCTGGGGCCATGGAAGCTCTAATAGCCAAGTCTTGGGGAAAACTGAAGGGGCTGAAATGTAACAGTGATACAAACTTCAGGGCAGCTTTCTGAGAGTGACCTGCAGCTGTGTCTAATAATACCTTTCCATGCTTGTCATTATCTTGCTGTCACTGTTTCCTTCTTTCTTGAGAATACCCACCATCCCCAACCTTTGTCCTCACTTCCCCGGTGCATCTTTCATTATAGTTCATGTAAGTCTTGGGAACAAATCCAGTCTCCTCAACCAGTACCAGTTTATTTAGAAGCACATTTACTGTTTTTTGTGGTAAAGACTTCATCTTCTACATTATATAATGAGATGGGTCAATGTGGTTTTGGAGAAGTTGGGTCATTCTTCCTATTAGATAGCAAAGAAATTAATTTTTTTTTTAAAGCTCCTTTCCAAGAAAAAGGAATTTCTTGAATGTTATTGGATCTCATTTGTCTATGGAGAGTCTCAGTCATCTAGGTCATGCTTGTCCCAAAGGTTCTTTTTCAAAAGGCAACTGGACTTTATTTTTCCTTGAAGATGTTTTGCTTCACAACCAAGAAGCTTCTTCAGTTTTCATTGAATGATGGGGGATGAAAGAATGTATATTCCTTGCAGTCATCTGGTCATTAGCACTCAGTTCTACTTCTTGAAAGTTACTGAATCTCATTTGTTATCCAGATTAATATTTTGGCCAGAATTTACTGATTATATTAACAAGAGCAAACTTTTAAATCATATTATCATTACTACTTCTGTCATAACTAAATTATTATATTTTGTAAAAAAAGAATATAATTTAATATATTCAGTTGAATATTATTTATTGACTAAATTTTTACAGTTGCCCATGACCATCTTAGGGGGACTCTGGGTGATATACAAGCGAATACATAAATTGACTAAGGACTATTGCAGAAAAAAATACTGCTGTTTAAAATGTTAAGTAGAATTGCATTTCTTAATTAAAGCAAAAGAGACAAAAAGTTATAAACAGAAACAGAACTTGAAGACAAAAAATAGGAAAAAGCATAAGAAATAAATGTCTTAAATTAAAAAAAAAACACTTTGTTTTTCATGATTTCCCTACTATTCTTCCCTATCAGGATTTACATTTCATGAGATTATAGATCATTTCCATTTATCTTCTAAATAACACATGAAATGTATACAGTACTGAATTCTATTGTTAAATTTTGCCTCTGTCAAACTGAAGACATATAGATGATAGATGGATGGATCGATGGATCGATGGATCGATGGATGAATAGGTGAATATAGGTGGATAGATGTTACATGATAGATGGATAGATGAATATAGGTGGATAGATGTTACATGATAGATGTAGCTAGCTAGATATAGATATATAGGTACATTTTATAACTGATACATATATTGTAATATAAATAATGTATATATTGTCATATCAGCGTAACACAGCACAGGTCTTGTACGGCATGGGAGTGGAGGTAAATCCAACAACTGGAGTCAGGTCCAGATCATCTTTAAATGTTCCTGGGGGTGGCTGGAAGGTAAATTTCTGCAAGAGGCTGGTGAAGAAGAGGAAGAGCTCCATTTTGGCAAGGGTCTCACCTGCACACATTCTTCGACCTAGAAGAAAACAACGAGGGTTTATTGTTTTTTTAAAACTATTTCACAGGTTTTCTCAATGTCCTATGGCTATGGAAAGATCAGCACATAAGTACACAATGACAGATCAAAGATATTGATAGAAGTAAAATGCTTTAAAGAAATGGAGACAATCTTCGACTTACAATGGTTTGTTCAGTGACTGTTCAAAGTTACAGCACTGCAAAAAGTGACTTGTGACCATTTTCACACTTACGGCCATTGTAGTATCCCCATGATTATAAGATCAAAATTTAGATATTAATGTTGTTTTCATGTGATAACCTTTTGTGACCTTCTAGTAAGCAAAGTCAACGAGGAGGTCAGATTCATTTACGGTAATAACCATGTTGCTATCTACTGCAATGATTCACTTAACTATGGCAAGAAAGATTGTAAAATGGAGCAAAAGTCTCTTAAAACTGTCTTGCTTAGCAACATAAATTTTGGGTTCAATTGTGGTTGTAAATTGAGGACTACCTGCATTTTTCAAACCACTAAATAGCAGCAGATTTCTGAATTTGAAGACAATGTCAAAAAATATGGGAAATCAATGCCAACAAATGCACTAATGCCCCTCTTTTAATTATGACAGAACTAGGTATCACATTTTATTTATTGGTCCTGCAGAAGGAAAACAGGCATTTGTTTGTGATTGTGATTCCAGAGGAGGACAATTAATATACAGTATTATGGAGCAAGGTGATATCTCAGATATATATTCCCAACAAAATATATGTTGAGATGAGTGAGTTATTGCTCAATTGGACATAACCCAAAAGAACTTTACATGGAAGATTTTAGGTCTCTCCAGGGCAACCCTTCTACTTATCTAATTCTCTTTGGGGGAAATTTAGTTCTTGGAATAGAGAAAACTTCAGAGAAAGTCTTCTTAAAAAGGATTCTATTAACTATGCTATTGTGGTATATTTGTCTACATTTTCATTCTGGTGCCATTACAGGTAATATTTGATATACAAAGGTCCATTTACTAACCTTTTGAACTTACAATGGCAGTATGAAAAAGTAAAAATTTTTCACACTTATTACCAATGCAGGTTCTTCATGATCACATGATCAAAAGAGTCTAAGATGACTCGAGCTCAACATGGTCAGATGGGGGCAGCCTTCTCGCCACCGCCAACTCACTGCTGCCATCTGTTTGCAGGACATCTAAACACCCAAAATTTGCTGCAGGGATTATTCGCTCAAGGTGTTGGATGAAAAGCTGGAGGGATGAGCGAGCAGGCTGTCCAAGGGGGGAGAGGGGTAGCGATAGGTGGAGAGTAGAGTTGGAGGCAATGGAGTGCAGGCAAAGGCAGGGGGTGGGAAGCCCCCACCACCCTACAACTTTTTTTAAAATGCCACATTGCTTAATGTTTGAGGGTGTCTTGCTCTGAAAATAAGGGCAGCTTTGGGAAGCAATGGGATGGGATGTCAGCTAAAATGATTTGATTTGAGTTGTATTCAAATCCTTACCCATCAAACAGTTTGCAGCTACATAAAGCTGTGGTCTGAAGCATCACAGAAATGGGGCTGCATGGACAGGTCAGTTTGGAGTCCATACTGAAAAAAAAACCCTCTTCCCAGCAATTCTCTTCTCACAGGATTGGTATCGGCTTTGGGGGGAACATTTTGTGCTCTGCCATATTGGTATGACCATATTGGTATAAAAGCTTAAGAAAATCTAATAAAAATGCTTCGAGCTAAAAAGACCCAAAGTCTGTGTCTGTCTGAAGGCCCCAACCAGCCAGGAAGGCTGAAAGCCAAGATCATCCTGGACAGAGGCAGAGATGGTGATATTAAGCACAGCAGGAATAATAGTAACTCATGCAGAGAATTGAAGATATCCACTGGCAGACTCTGGAATCAACATACAAGTCTGTCAAGCCTGGCCACACATGTTGTCCATGAGGTGCAAACTTTGTCAAAATAAGGTCTCTGAGATCAAGCTTTCATCAGTTGTTTTCTTTTCAAACAAGGCATTAAGGGTTGCCTTTTACGGAACATAATCTATGACATCAGAGAATCTCACCTGCAGAAAATGGCATGAATGCATCCCTCTTCAGAAATTTTCCTTCAGAGTCAAGAAAATGTTCAGGGTAGAATCCATATGGTTTCTCCCACTGGGATTCATCATGGAGCACAGAGCTCAGCAAGGGAATGACATAGCTGCCCTATAAAAAGAAAAGATAAAGGATGATATGAAAAGAAGTATGTCCAATTAATGCATGATTATAAAAATTAATACATGGATTTTGTAAAGTGTTGTAAAGTGTTTATTGAGAAGTGAACAATGGTCCTGGAGCAATATTTTATATTCAAAAAATAATATACATATACATACATATACATACATACCTACACAAACATACACACCATCTCTATTTTTCCACATAGCAAATGCCCCTCAGCTTTAAACTTCACTTTTTTTTGCTTTTGACCTACATGTTTAATTAGTAATCTGGTTGTATGCTGATTTATTTTACAAACATACCCCTTGCTAGACTCTAAATGTAATTTTTTAAAACCTATTTTTACTGCTTTGCTTCGGAGTTATGAAACAGTTCCACTTTTGCTGCAAGGAAACCAATGGCTCAAAAACTTTCCTTTTAGTAGTAAAATAGTTTGATTTTTATTTGCATCATATTTCTACTGCAAGGATTTTGCATTTTACTAGTTGCTATCTGATATTTTTGTATATATCTTTAATCAATCAATCAATCAATCAATCTTTATTGATTAGCCCTTGGGCCATATCAAAATACTAAGTTCCGAAGACAAAAACTACAATTGAAAATGAGATTGAAATAAACCACAGTTTAAAATGTAAATGGAATAAAATACAATTTAAAATATAATCAGAATAGAATGCAATAATTTAAGATACAAATTAAAGATGCTTGAAATTATATTACAATGTCACCCCTACGTCTACCCCATCTTTCCTACAATCTACCATAAGGTGACCAGACGTCCCGCTTTTGGTGGGACACCCCCGCTTTTTAATGCATTTTCCCGCGTCCCGCACGCTTTTTTAAAAAGCACGCTTTTTTTGGCGCTCGCAGCTCCTGCCCATCAGCTGCTAGCTTGCTGGGCTGGCTCATCGTTCTGTTCTCTATCCTACCTACCTACAAATTTAAGCCAGCCCAGCCTGTCGCTCACTGATTGGATTGGCCTGGACTCCAGCCAATCAGTGAGCTGGCTGGGATGGAAAACGCGGCGTGCTTAAAGTTTTCCATCCCAGCCAGCTCACTGATTGGCTGGAGTCCGCTTAGCATGCCGCATGAGTCCCCCGCCCATCCGTTGCCGCTCGCATGGGCGGGGTAGCGTAGCGAGTGAGCGGGGAGCGAGCTCGCCTTTCCAGCTCCACTTCCGGACAAGCTGTGGGAAAACCTCTGCGAAAAGTGCCACCTGGGGCCGCCGCTTCTTCTCCGAACTCAGAGTAAGTGACGGGCGGGGTGAGTGAGGGGGGGGGGGTGGCGGGATCTCCGCCCGCTGCACTGCAGCTGACTCACCCTGGGCCAGGCGGGCTGGGAGGCTCTGGGCGTCCGGGCGGGAAGAGCGCAGAGAAAGGCAGAGCGGCGCTCGACGCGACTCTGCTATTTCTGCTGGAGGAGTCCCTAGATAGGGAAGGCGGGTGGCGAGGCAGAGCAAGGGAGCGCAAACAGCGGATCCCGGGCTCATATGCAGAGGGAGCTCTCCAGGCACAGGAGCGCTGGAAAAGTGCTCCGCTCATGCACCCACCGGGACGGAGCACGCTCGCTCACTCGCTCCAGCCCTGCCTGCCGGCACGACTTTGAAGTGTTGGCTTGCCGCTTGCCTTCCACGTCGGCCCGCGCGGAAGGCAATCCAGCCCTTTCAAAGTCATGCTGGCAGTTTAGAACTCGCCCGCCATTCAGCTAAACATCTTTCGCTGAATGGCGGCCGAGGGGCACGCTAAAGTGCCGGCATGAGTTTGAAGGGCTGGCTTGCCGCTTGCCTTCCACGTCGGCCCGCGCAGAAGGCAATCCAGCCCTTTCAAAGTCATGCTGGCAGTTTAGAACTCGCCCGCCATTCAGCGAAACATCTTTCGCTGAATGGCGGCCGAGGGGCACGCTAAAGTGCCGGCATGAATTTGAAGGGCTGGCTTGCCGCTTGCCTTCCACATCGGCCCGCGCGGAAGGCAATCCAGCCCTTTCAAAGTCATGCCGGCAGTTTAGAACTCGCCCGTCATTCAGCGAAACATATTTCGCTGAATGGCGGCCAAGGGGCACGCTAAAGTGCCGGCATGAGTTTGAAGGGCTGGCTTGCAGCTTGCCTTCCACGTCGGCCCGCGCGGAAGGCAATCCAACCCTTTCAAAGTCATGCCGGCAGTTTAGAACTCTCCCGCCATTCAGCGAAACATGACTTTGAAGTGCTGGCTTGCTTGCCGCGTTTCCCCGGAGCGCTCGGGCTCCTTCTCTGGGCAGAGTTGGAGCCTATCCTCCACCTCCTCCCAACGGAGGGGCGCCCTAAAAAAAAAAAAGAAAGGAGCCAAGCCGTTCCAAAGATGTGAAGGGAAGCAACGCAGCTAGGCGGAGTGAGGGAGCTTCGCTTGAGATGACCAGGCTATGCCCTCCATAGCCTGGCCATCCCAAGCAGAGCCCACCTAGCTGCGTTGCCCACACCCGCGGGGATTCAAGGAATCCGGCCAGATACCTTGAATCCCCGTGCATGTGGGCAACGCAGCTAGGCGGGGGGGGACTCCGCTTGGGATGCCGGGTCATGCTGTTGAAGACGCGCTGGACGCGGCAGGGCAGGGGCCCGCGGCCGGGAGCAGAGCCAGCCACTGCTGCAGGGATTGGGTGCCGCAGCAGCAGTAGTTCCCAGTTGGGACTGGGCACCCTTAACGTAGCAACCCTGCATTGCTCGTAATCTTGAGGCACCATGCGAAAGGGCCAAACACGGAGGAAAGGAAGGCGCGTCGGGCATCCAGATCGCAGCGAGGAGAAGGAGGAGAAAGGTATTTATTATACTTGTATTTATTATACTGTGGATTTGGTCTGCATCAACCTGCCGCCTCCCCTCACCAGGCAAATCACGGTGAAAACTCTGGGTGAGTCTCCGTGGAGAGCTTGGCGGGCAGCTGGCTGGACTTCTAAGAGGTGGGGGGGAGGAGCGGCAGCTCCTTGAAATGGAAAAAGGCTTGCTTCCCCCTCCCCAATGAGACGCCTTCCACGATAATAGGAGAGGAGAGCCTGGAGACAGCAATCACGGCAGAAAGTAGCTAAGAGAACAGGGCGGGGGTTGGGAGAAGGCATGGGACCGGGCTCCCAGGAGCGGCTGCTCGGATTTGCCATTTGAGAGAGAGAGAGAGAGGGAGGGAGGAAGGGGGAGAATGCGAGTGTGTGTATCCCTCCTTCCTTCAGCCCAACACTCTAGCCTGGCTTGGCTCCTGCTTCGTCTCTCCTGCCTCTTCGCTTCTCTGTTCGATTGTTGAAAGTGGGAGCCAAACCGGGTCATTCCTTCCAAGAGGCAAGTTTCTCATTGAATGACTCGCTGCCCTAGACCCTCTGCAGTCCCTCTCGTCTGGCCAGAATGCCAGCAAGAGTGTTGGGCTGAAGGAAGGAGGGATACACACACTCATGTTCTCCCCCTCCCTCCCTCCCTCCCTCTCTCTCTCTCAAATGGTAAATCCAAGCAGCCGCTGCTGGGAGTCCGTCCCATGCCTTCTCCCAACCCCCGCCCCGTTCTCTTAGCTACTTTCTGCCTTGTGATTGCTGTCTCCAGGCTCTCCTCTCCTATTATCGTGGAAGGTGTCTCATTTGGGGGAGGGGGGGCAGGCCTTTCTCCATTCAACAGATCCAATATACAGAGTTTTATTTTTTCGCCCTAAAAATATTGTCACTGAGGATGACAGAAATTTCTTCATCATTGCTATTGGCCTCAAGTAGCAAATAATTAAACATGGTTTTTAGTGTACTTAGTTAGCCATCTGCTTTTTAACATTACATAGTATCAGTTTCAAGAATGCATGCATTCCTGAAAATTTGTAACAAATTTGTTGAAGGGCCTATGAAATATTTTCTAGTTTAATGTAGAATAAGTATTCTTAATAAAAGAAAAAGTCATTTTTATTTAATCAATTGCATTCCTTTTTATAATGACATTAATTAACTAAACTGGAAATAAATCTATGTTTTGCTAGAGTTTTAAAATTAAAAAACCTTACATTTTGTTGCTATTATTTTAATCAGAGTTTTGCCAAGTGAAATTATATAATGGTTCCTCATGTCTCTGTAATTTTCTAAATCTCATCCAGAAGTACCACAGAATTTGGCATTTTCAGCAGAATGATGCTGATGCTAATAAAACATCCTGATTTTTGGTGAAAGGATGGAAAGAGGAAGGAAGGAGGAAGAGAGATCTAAAGAGCAGAAAGACAGAAGGCAGATAGGCAAGAGGAAGGAAGGAAGGAGAAAGAATGGAAAGGAAGGAAGGCTAGAAGGAAGAAAGAGGGAGGGAGGGAGGGAAGGAAGGAAGGAAGGAAGGAAGGAAGGTGAAAGGAGGAAGGAAGGAAGGAAGGAAGGGGTACTTCCACTTGTAGGCCTGGGACTGAATGCAGGAGGAGTCTCTCCATAGGATCAGCTGCTCCTCTGATCATGGTCTATGAAAATGTTACTGCCTGCCTGATGCAAATTTAGACAGATGGTGCTTTGGGCTGCCCCTCAAATCCCCCCCTTACTCCTCCCCCTGTAGAATTCAGCCCCCTGAGTTTTGCCTTTGAGGGGCATGTGTGGTTATGGCGGATGGCAGAGTCAGCTGGAGGTTGAGAGGGGGCTTTTGTCCGCCTGTGGAGTTCTCCCCATGGACAGGATGGGATGTTGGCATGAAAGGGATCGGGATCCGGGCACAATCTCACCTGTTCCAAGTAAAGTTGCCTTTTGCAATTAGCTACCGGTAATCCTCAACTTACGACCAGGATTGATCCCCCAATTTCTGTTGCTAAGGGAGACGTTTGTTAAATGATTTTTGCCTCATTTTGCGACCTTTTATTGCCACATTAAGTGAATCATGGTGGTTGTTAAGTCAGGAACATGGCTGGTTAGTGAGCAAAGTTACAATGGCATTGAAAAAAGTGACTGATGACCATTTTTCACACTTAGCGACCATTTTCACACTTAGCGACTGTTGCAGCATCCTCATGGTCACGCGATCAAAATTTTGATGTTTGGCAACAGATTCGTATTTATGATGATTTCAGTGTCCTGGGGTCATGTATTTGCTTTTTGTGACCTTTTGACAAAGTCAAATGGGGAAACCAGATTCACTTATGTTACTAACTTATCAGCTGCAGTTATTCACTTAAGAACTGTGGCAAGAAAGGTGGTATAATGGGCTTAGTGACCAAAGTTACAATGGCATTGAAAAAAGTGACTGATGACCATTTTTCACACTTAGCGACCATTTTCACACTTAGCAACCGTTGCAGCATTCTCATGGTCACGTGATCAAAATTTTGATGTTTGCCAATAGTTACAATTTATATTTGTAAATTTTAGTTATGTTGAAATAAAAAAATATTACAATACTATTTTTGCGTTGTATGAAAATTTTTGTTGCTCCGTATAAAATTTTTAATCAAGCCCCCCCCCCCCCCCCCCCGTCAAAGGTGTCCCTCTTTACCAATCTGAAAATCTGGTCACCTTAATCTACCATGTTCTGCTGCACCAACTTTGTCCTTATTTCCATCAACTTTACAGTAAATTTGGCAATCCATTTCACCAACTGCAAATTAGTACCTAACAAACAATGTTGCAAAAAGCGCTCTTTAGACTTAGGGGATCCTACCTAACTGGTGTTCCCTCAAATCTGAGTACGGGGGGCAATCAAAAATTACGTGGGACATTGTTTCGACTTCCCCCGTCCGTCCAAGATAAACAGAATCTTTCACTTGCAGGGATCCCCTTATACCTGCCCTAAAGCATGTTTGTTTGAAGTTGGTCCAATCTCAATTTGGAAAAAAATCTCCTTATGACGGGAGATAAAGGCGAAGTTAAATATTTTTCTATTTTAAAAATGTGTTTGTTTACTGATAACCAGGGGCAAACTTTTGCTGCTGTCACCTGTGCAATGTCTGATTGTGCACTTATGTCCTTAAATCTCTGTGCAATCCAAGTTCTGATCTGCCTAAGATCGTGCTGCTGCCAGTTTAAAGGAATACTAAAGCTTCAAAGTTCTTGATAGCCAATTATTTTTATTACTTGAGATAATCTGCTCCATTAGCGCTACTTTTACTAACCTCCCTTCCTCCATCATGATTATTCTTAGCCAGTAATAAACAGTCTTCGACATGGCCCATGTGCCAATCGCATGTACTCCCAATTCTGCCCTCACTATGCATGCTGGGGTTCCAGGGGACACTGCCAAGATTCTCCTCAAGAACTTATTTTGAGGATTTCCAACCCAGGCAATTTAACTAACCCCCATATTTCTGCCCCATAGGTAAGTACTGGTTCAATTTTCACCTGAAAGACCTTTAACACTGGGGTTAATGAAGATGGAGTTTCCTCCAAGATAAGTTTATTTAATTGGGCCATCCGAGCCAGGGCCTTCTGAGCTCCGGCTTTTACATGTTTATTCCATTTACCATTTGTCCAGAACATATCTTTAATCTTTCTTGATCTTTAAAAAAAAAATCGAAATTTTCATTTTCTTTTCTATTTACTCTCTATTCTGAGAAATATTATCTTAATTTTTCTCATGGTCATTTTTTTATGTCTCATCTACTTCTTTTGTCCTAGAAAGGAATTGCCTATGTTTTGTTGTCAAAGTCCAAGTATAAACAAAATTTGGATTATATTAAAAATGAAAACAATAAAGAGATGGAGCTTTGTTTGAGAATTGTAGGCTCTTTGGAGAAGGCTAAAAAGGGACATGAATTTAAAAGGTTAGGGTTATCACAACAGAGATTTATGACTTTGGGGAATGAGATGCAATTGTTTGTGTAAATCCCAGATAATTTGAAGAAAAAAAATATTATTGAAAATCAATATTTGATCCTGGACGGAACAGAGTGTGCAGTGTTTTATGGTAGATTCAAAGTTTTTCTGAACTTTCTCTGTGTAAAATGCAATAATAGATTGTTAACAGAGGCTTTGAAATTAGTTTTGTCCAATGGCTTACCTGTTAATTTTTTTTTACAGTAAATAAATATGTCTAATTATTTAAGGAAATAGAACTTTAGAAATTTATAAATTGTAGACCTGTTTTGCAAGGGGGGAAACTAAGATTGTAAGAAGTCATCACTAGATTCCCCTATTGGATAACCTGTGCCCAATCTTCCCTTTTGGAGAAAGGTGGTTGACCAGCAGCTCCATAGGTTTCTGGGTGAAACAGATTATCTAGATTCTTACCAGTCAGGATTTAGGTATATGGGAAAGAAACAGCATTGATTGCACTTTTTGATGATTTTTGGATGGAGCAGGATGGGGGTAGTGCACCAATTCTTGCTCTACTTGACTTTTTAGTGGTCTTCGATACCATCAACCATGATATCCTTCTGAAGCAGTTTTGAAGAAGTCCAGAGGGCTCTGTGCTATCCCGGTTCACTTCCTTCCTCTGTGGCTGCTCTCAGTTGGTGTTAATAGGAAGTGAGAGTTTCAGCCCTCATTCACTGCTTGTGGGGTCCTGTTGACTTGGTACTCTCTCTGCTTCTGCTTAACATCTAATGAAGCCATTGGGTGAGATCACCTGTCACTATGGACTGAGATATCCTTAATATGCTGATGATACTCATCTGAATGTCTCAGCCCGTGGTGAGTTAAGCAAATTCATGATCTCCCTCTCACAGTCTCTTAGGGCCTGGATGAGGAGCAATGGGTTAAAACTGAAACTTGACAAGACAGAGTGACTCTGGATTTGGGGTTCTTTGTTCCATGGAAAATTGCCACCTTTGGTTTTGGATAAGATGGCAGTGCCACATACAGATCCAGTGATAATCTGGGGGTTACTCTATTGACTCATGACTCCTGCTTGAAAGGCAAGTGGCAGTCATGGCCAGGAGGACTTTTGCACATCTGCAGATTGTGCACCATTGACGCCTCTTCCTAGACCAACAATTCCTCTCATGGTCACTCATGTCTAGTCACATCCTGCCTTGACTATTATATCTGGAAGCTCCTGTTGGTCCAAAATGCAGTGTGCCATGTCGGTTTAAGTTTATCTCAGTGTGCACGTGTGTTACCTCTGCTGTGGGAGCTGCATTGGTTGCTGATTTGCTTGGGACCAGGTTATCTGAGGGATCATCTCTTGCTGATTACATCCACCTGATCCACTAGAACGGGGAGCAAGGAATGTTGTGAGTTCCCTCCCCTAAGGAGTTACATTGGAAGGACCCAGAAGTATGGGCTTCTCTGCAGTGGCTCCCTCCCTCTGGAACATCATCCCTGTAGAAATTAGACTGGCCACCAGTTTTGCAATCTTTCAGAAATGCATGAAAACTTGGTTTTGCCAGCAGGCCTGGGGAACACAGAGTGGAAGGGAACCCATCAAATGCCTTATTTAATTGTGTGCTGTTGCTGGAGTGGGGTCATTGTTTTTATTTTATTTTTATTTTTTTCTATGTTGTATTTTTATTGATTGTAAGTTGCCTAGAGTTACCGTAAGTGAATAGGCAGCTATATAAATTTTCTAAATAAAAATAAAATAAAAAATAAGTTGTGTTTTATTATATTGAAACACTTTTTCTTACACTTATGGAATCAAATTTCAGGCCCCAAACCAATATTCAAGGCTTGCAGGAGACAAGGAGGGGCTATAAAGCAGTAAACTAAGAGAGGGCGAAATGAAAGAATGAAACAAGGGAAGAAAATATCTCTCATATATCCAGATGCAGGGCAGTTTGGGATTGCCAGATGCCAAAGAAAATCATCCCCCATTGGCATTTAGAAAGGGATCTATGGAAATTGTTCTAACAATATAATAGTCTCCAGCTTTATAACTTGATTTAGCCAATTTCATTTATTTAAGGTCTGCTTTTTTCTACCATGTTGTTTAGTTTAGTTTAGTTTAGTTTTATTTGTCTTGTATGCTGCCCACTCCCGAAGGACTCCGGGCGGCTCACAATAGACAAGGGAAGGGGGAAGACTAGACAAAGACAACACTTTAAAAACAAAACCGCAACATTCACAATTTCTGCGGGGCTGGATGTTTCACAGGCTCCCCGGCCTGCTGGAGCAGCCAGGACTTGGTGGCTTTGCGCAAAGCCGGGAGGGTCGTAAGGGTCCGGATCTCGACAGGGAGATCATTCCAGAGGGCCGGAGCTGCAACAGAGAAGGCTCTCCCCCGGGGGGTCGCCAACCAACATTGGCTGGCGGATGGAATCCAGAGGAGACCTAACCTGTGAGATCTGATCGGTCTATGGGAGGTAATCGGCAGGAGGCGGTCTCTCAGGTACCCAGGTCCGATGTCATGTAGGGCTTTATAGGTAGCAACCAGCACCTTGAAGCGGATTCGGAGACTAATGGGTAGCCAGTGCAGCTCACGGAGGATAGGTGTAACGTGGGTGTCCCTGGGTGCACCCACAATCGCTCGCGTGGCTGCGTTCTGGACTAACTGAAGTCTTCGAACACTCTTCAAGGGCAGCCCCATGTAGAGCGAAAGCCAAGCAGCTACTGTATATAATGCATTGATTTTAGACTGATCACCTTGGGGATGAAGAAGCCTTTAAAAGTTGTATCCATGGAGGTTGAATGTGGCAAATTGGATGGAACAATATCAGCAAACCTTTGAATTTCATGAATTACAGCATCAGTGTAAGGCATTTTGGCTCGGTGGTCTGTCCTTGGCTGGATATCACCAATCTCTTTTGCAATTTCTTCTTGAACCTTTCCTAGGAAAGCAAAATGATCAGGATGATTCCTTTTTTGAATTTCATTTTAAATGATAGTTAATGCATAAATTTTAAATCTGAATGAAAACAATAGTCACTGCCTGTAATCCTTGGATTAAGGCCCTTCAGACAGTCACTCATGCATTATTTACAAATGGACTACTATAGTCTGCTGTATATTTGGAAGTCTTGCAGGCCACTCAGTCATTGTACCCAGCCAGGAATTTGGCAACGTAGATAGTGATTAGCAGTCTTTGTTATTTCCATGTGAGCCCTGTCACCAATTTAGTAGGATACTGAATGCAAATCAAATGCTGGTGAGATTGCCCAAGTGGATCCATCAATTAATGGCATTTAGGGGGACTCAGGAAGGATGCCTTCTTTAAACCGATGCCTGCCCTCTGGAAAGGTACCACCCAGATCCAGATTGCTGGCACTCTGATGCTATTGCTGTCACTTTGAAGTAAATCTATAAACTGGATAAAACCAGGTATCAGCGTTCCAAATATCATCCAAAACTAAATCAAGGCAAATCTCTTCAAAAAGTTCCAATTTATTAATGGAGAAATGTTGGTACATCTGTTGCAAACCCAAATCTGAACTTCCTGGGGTTTCCACCCAGTTGAAAGTTCATGATCCTGCCCCCACACCCACAGGTTCATCACATGGTCCAATCTTCCTCTGCCACGCTGGCATCTCCACCCATCTAGTTCTGGTCAGGTGCTGAGGTGCAGAGACAAAAGATGACCTTCGGCTTTTGGGAAGGAATGTTCTGTTTTGACAACAACACATTCTACAATTCTACTCCTTACTATTCCTCCTCCCAATTTCCACTAATGAAACAGCATAATAAAGAAATAGAGAGAGAGTATGTGGCAGGCCAAAGATTCTGAAAGGAACCTCTTTTCAAAAGAGAAACATTTCCTAAAAAGAGAATAACATAAAAGTTAACATAAGACATTTAACCACTCCTTCTCCCCCCAGGGGGAACCTTTGGCTTATCGGGAAACTTCTCATGGAATTGTTTCACTAACTTATCCGCTTTTAGGTCCCAACTTTTCACCCAAGTAGCTTTGGAGAAAGGGTAACCCTTCCAATGCACTAGATACTGTAAGCGACCCCTATACAGCCTGGAATCTAATATTTTTTTCACCTCATAATGTGTTTCCCCTTCTACCACTACTGGAGGAGGGGGAACTTGGGTGGATGGTCTTATGCTGGACCCAATAACTGGTTTCAACAAGCTACAATGAAATATTGGGTAAATTTTCCCTAGAATTCTGGATAGGCTGAGTCGAATTGTAACTGGATTAATTATCTTCTCTATTGGGAATGGACCTAGAAATTTTGGGCCCAATTTCTTACTAGGCATTCTTAATCTTATATATTTGGTAGATAAAGAAACTTTGTTTTCCAAACGAAAGGGGGGTTGGAATGAGCGGTGTTTTATCAGCTTGCTTCTTGTAGGCTTCTTCCTCACCTGCTAGAGCTTTCTTCATATTTTCCCATCCCTTCTTTAGTTTGTCCATCCATTCATTCAGAGACATAGAGGAGGGGGGTTCTCTAGGCAGCTCAGGCATGGGAACAAATTCCATGCCACTGGTAATCTGGAAAGGAGTTAATCTCGTGCTGCTGTGGACTGCATTGTTGTACATCACTTTGGTGAAGGGTAGCAAGTCTGACCAGTTGTCTTGCTGATAGTCCATGTAACACTGGATGTATTGTTCCACCATCGCATTGGCCCTCTCGCTGCGCCATTCGTGCTTAGATGAAATGCTGAGCTGAGTCCTTGTGTGGACCCAATGGATCTCAGGAACTCTCTCCAGAATTTGGTGGTGAACTGAACTCCGTGGTCTGAAATGATCCTCTTGGCCACCCCATGTAGGCGATAAATGTGTTTCTCAAACATTTTCGCTAATTTCTTTGCGGACGGTAACCCTGAACAAGCGATGAAATGCACTTGCTTGGAAACCAAATCAATTACTGTCCAGATTACTCTATTTCCACTGCTGTCTGGGAGTTCGATGATGAAGTCCATTGCGATCTCTTCCCATGGTCGGCTAGGGCCGGCCACTCATTGCAGTAGTCCAGGGGGCTTCCCTAGTCGTGCTTTCATCGTTGCGCAAGTAGCATAGCTTCTTATATAGTCTTCCACCTCTGATTTCATCTTTGGCCACCAAAATTGACTTCTGGCGAGGTGGAGTGTTTTTAGGAATCCAAAGTGGCCTCCTAGTTTCGCATCATGACTTCACTGTAAAACTTGCAGTCTCAACCCCGCAGGGATGTCCAGTTTTTACCCCTTCCAGGCTAAGCCACCATTCATCATTAGGATGTCATTGTTGTTGAACCACGGGTCTGTCGGGAGCGCCGCTTTCAGCTTAGTCGTCAGCTTGTCCTAGCTTTGGATAGTGACCTGGGCTACCGGTTAGTGGGAGGAAGAAATGATGGGTTGAACAACTTCTTCCTTCTTATTGTCGTACTGCGGTTTCCTCGGCAAAGCATCTGCCAACAGGTTCTTTCCTGCGGGGATGTGTTTAATTTCAAATTTGAACCTTTGGAAGTATTGTGCCCAGCGGACTTGTTTGGGGGACTATTTTTGGTGGGCTTTGAGGGCTTTGAGGTTTTTATGATCAGTCCAGACCTCGAATGGTATATCCCCTGCTTCCAGAAAGTTTCTTCAGGTGAGCATACTCCACCTGATCGTGAATGCCTCTTTCTCCCAAATGGCCCACATCCTTTCAGTAGTGGTGAGTTTCTTGGAGATGTAAGCGCACAGCAAGAGGTGGTCGTCTTTATTCTTTTGCAGTAGCACCCAGCTATTGCTACATCACTGGCATCCGTCTGGATTATGAATAGTTGTTCGGGGTCAGAGTGCTGCAGTATGGGCTCTTGGCAAAGAGTCGTTTTAACTTCTCAAAGGCTTTTTGACAATCCATAGTCCACTTTAGTGGTTGGTTTGCTTTTGGTTTTGTTGGGGAAGGTCCTGTTTTTAATAGCTCAGTCAATGGGAGGGCAATTTCAGCGAAAGTCAGAATGAACTGCCTATAGAAATTGGCAAATCCAAGGAAGCTCTGTAGTTGTCTGTGAGTACTTGGAGGTTTCCAGTCTAACACCGCTTTCACTTTTCCTGGATCCATTTCTACCCCCTCATTGGAGATATGATAATCCAGGTAATCTAGCGAGGTCTTGTGGAACTCACACTTTGACAACTTCGCTTGGCAGCTAGAAGTTTTTTCAGGACATGCCATACCAGCTTCACATGTTCTTCTAGGGTCTCAGAGAAGATCAAGATGTCATTGAGATAAACAAGTACTCCACAGTACAGGTGCTCCTGCAGCATCTCATTTATGTACTGCATGAAGACTGTGGGTGCTCCTTGTAGCACAAAAGGCATGACTTTGTACTGGAAACTGCCAAGGGAAGTGTTAAAAGCGGTCTTCCACTCATCCCCTTTTCTGATCCGTATGTGGTAATATGCCTCTCTCAAGTCCAGCTTGGTGAAGATCTTGCCTTTAGCCAAGTGGTTCAACATATCTTTCATGAGGGGAAGCGGATAAGTGTTCTTTTTGCATACTGCATTCAAAGCTCACAGATCAATACAGAGATGAACCCCACCATCTTTCTTTTCTCTGAAGAGCACTGGGGCCACTACTTTCAACTTCCCTTTCCTCAGCTCCAAGCATGGTGACGTCACCACAGGAAAAACTAGGTACTAATATCACTCTAAAAAGCCTGGAGTACTGCATCCAGTTTTGGTCACCACACTATAAAAAAGATGTTGAGACTCTAGAAATAGTGCAGAGAAGAGCAACCAAGCTGATTAGGTGATGCAAGCTAAAACATACGATAAACATTTGGAAGCATGGCTAGTGTAGTGAAGAGAATGACCAGGGGAGATGTGAGGGGCTGCCACTGAGAGGAGGGGATCAATCTATTTTCCAAAGCACCCGAAGGCCAGACAAGAAATAATGGATGGAAACTGATCAAGGAAAGATTCAACCTAGAAATAAAGAGAAATTTTCTGACAGCGAGAACAATCAACCAATGGAACAGCTTGTTTTCAGAAGTTGTAGGAGCTTCATCACTGGAAACTTTCAAGAAGAGACTGGCCTGCCATTTGTCAGAAATGGTGTAGGGTCTCCTGCTTGGGTGGGAGGTTGAACTAGATAACCTACAAGGTCCTTTCCAACTCTGTTAATCTTGACTTTATGAAAGGCTGAAGTTAGCGCCCTAGTTTTTTGGTTTTTCTAGCTCTCAGGCCATTTTTCTTTCCTTCTTTCTTTCTTTCTTTCTTTCTTTCTTTCTTTCTTTCTTTCTTTCTTTCTTTCTTTCTTTGTAAACTATAAGCAATTCCAAACAGACATGTGATCCCAAAATTGCTCAATAAAAGCAATATTGAAAATAAATATTTGGAGACCTGGTGCTAAGCCATGAAGGAACTTTGTTACATATTGAGGAACAAAGCAAATTTATATAGGAAAGAACATCACAAAGATACAGAGAAAAAATTATATATAACAGAACTAAATTAAAGATACAGAAAATATTATTAATGATAGTTTTAAAAATGATATCATCCAGGGTCTTCTCCATTTGAAAAAACAATTTAATTCTTGGTTCATCTCTTTCCTTTCATTCAAGTAACATTCCAGATGCCAACAATTCTTTTTCAGTCACTATTATATATTTATTGCAAGTCAATGAAATGAAAGTGCTTACTCTGAATTTCTGGGTACTTCATCATTAGGAGTATCGCCCAGCGCAGAGTGTTTGCCGTTGTGTCTGTACCAGCAACAAATAAATCATCTACAAGACCTATAAGATTTTCATTATGGAAATATCCACCATGTGTCATCTTCATATTCTCCTGAAGTGTATAAAGAAAATATTAGTAAGGAAACTCAACCTAACCAAATGATGCATATTCCTAAAATCTCAGATGACATTTCACATTTGTCTACCTGAAAAATTATAGTTGCCCCAATACTACTGGATTTCTAGAAGAAAAACTCTACAATCAAACAGTTGCATAAGTGAAATGATTGGCACAAAGGAATTGCCCGCTCCTATCCCCACTTGGACCCACTCTTCCAGAAAGAGATCAATATTTAAGGCATTTTTAATGGAGAGGGAAAACAATCTGGGTGAAGTTTTAAGTAGTTGCAGTTTCTGAAATGAAGTAATGAAGAGCAAATGATTAAAATTGCTTTAGAAATTTGTTTCCTTCCATATTTTGAAAACAAGGATCTTAGCAAGTAATTTACATGGAAGCATATTTTTAAAATATATATTTAAAAAAATCAATAATTATAGACACCTATAACATATACCATTACCTGTTTTTGCCGAACAAGAAATGATTCAATAAAATTTTTCTGGTCATTTTCATCAAGATCTCGGAGATATTCTATGAAGGTAGTCTTTATGAATTCATGGAGCTCTTTTTCATTTTTCATTATTTTTTTATAAGCACCCAAAAGGAACCCTAACTTGGGGAACGAATTGTATAGCTGAAAGAATGATAAAAGAAAACACATGTTATCGAAGTGAATACTTTGAATTCCTGAGATGGACATCTCAAACATTGTTCCCAAAATCTACAAACCAAACAAAACCTCCAATACTATGCAAGCTCCCATGATTGAATAAGCTTTGGATAATCAATATTGCTAATTCACTAAGCCCCAAATCTCATGGACTAGACAGGTTTTGGGAGAGGAAGTGCTTATTTTCTACCACAACATGTGGATTCCCAAACAAGGAAGAAGAATGATGAATAAAAGAAACTCAGCCAAAGTTCTAAACAAGAGAGCTATTTAATACATGTAAAGTTGTGTAGTAGTGTAAAGAGTAAAAGAACGATGGAAAGGTATTTGTAATGAAGTTTCCCATTTCTCTAAGTTCACAAGTCTTTGCAAGGAACGGGGAGGAAATGATGAAGCATGCATCATGAAAGGTCATGATGCTAAAAGTCATTTTCATACTTGAATGAGATGTTTACATACAACTATGTAAGGGTAGGATTTGAATCCTGATGTCATCATGTTCATATTGCCTTTGGATGAAATTTTGCTACAGATGCCCATGGGAAGTAACATGCTCTGCTTCTCAATAAAGCTTGAACGACACACATTCTGCTACCTGTTCTTTGCGACTTTTTTAAATAAAAAAATTGTTTACCATCACAGAAGGGCTTCCCGAAAGCTGAACAGTTTCCTTTGTTATCTTCAGTAGTCGCAAAAATGTGGCATCTTCGTATTCAAAACGTTTCCCAAGTAGAATACAAACTATGATGTTGGAAACAGCAGCACTCAGAATAGTTGTGACGTCAAAGGGTTTTCCTAGGCGAAAACAATAGATCAAAAAGTAAAAAGTAAATGTTTTACTGCATTTATATTCAAAATCAGCTTGCTTAAATGGAGCATTTATCATAGAAAACTATAGTTAATGTTGGAAGTTTTAAAGTATTTAGATTAAAAATATGCAAAGGGTAATTAAGGGTAATTAAAGGGTAATTCAGTTCCTCAGAGGCAGAATTGTAATATCTGACCATACCTCAGTGATGTTTTCTTTGCATCTATGGAATTCCTTGAGGATAAAATATTTGGCAAAGTTATTTCTCATTAAATGATTGCAGTTTTAAAGATCAAATAGCTACTGAGCTTCATAAAATGAAGGAAGGAAAAGTAGGTATATTATGTAGGAGGAAATTATAATAGATCTCAATGCAGCTACTTATGGTTGCATCTAACCAATTGTTTCCAAGGGCAGAACAGAATGATTAAGATATACTGCAGTCACTTCCCACTCTCAAATCTCTGAACACAACAGTCAAAATACAATTCACTCAGAATGTTACAGAAGGAAAAGACTAGAATTCTAACCCTGGAAGGCAGATGCCTATAATTTGATTCATATGTATTGCCTAATAAGCTAGATGATCTTATGCCTTTCTTTATTCCAACTGATATACTGAAAAGCAAAAGGCACAATGAGTTTGTAGATATGTAGACATACCCCACAAATACAAACTCATTTGGCAATTAGATGAAGAACTTTTAGTTTCCTAGATCAGAGGTCTGTGGGGGGAGGGGAGCTGCATGTACGCTCATGCACTCATCCGCCACTTGTGCAGCCCAGTTCCAAAGGGGTGGGGACCCCTGTTCTGGATTATTTTTATTTTATCACAGGCACTTCTTATCTCTTTTTCCTCAACTCAATTTTATCCATATCATTTCTGGTTCGTAAAAATGCAAAGAACCTGCATAAAATGCCAATGAATTTTGTCTAGGTATGGAAGAGTAATTTTAGAAGTGTTATTGATTAGAGACTGTCATGTTACACTGAATTAACTATTCAAGTTCTATGGAACCATTTTGCCATCCATAAGTTACATTTCTGTAAATATACTTAGCATATATTGGAGAAGAAAACATATTTATAGGGACAAAACAATGGGTTTAAGAATTGTTTGAAGGAAGGTACTTCCCAACACGCTCTTCGTTCATTTGATATAATCTGCAGAAATTATTTTTTCTACATTTATCCCAGAATATGTCCCATTACATAATATCGATCCACCTGCATAAGTCTCCATTGTCTTTGTTAAGAAACTGCATTCTTCTGTGATTTTGTCTTCAATGGTTCTCTTGCCCATTCCATAATCCCGTAGTGTGGTTAATGTAAACCGCCGCATCATTTTCCAGTTCTCACCACTAGCAGAAGCAAGACCTGGAGAGAAAAAGGATAAGATAGTGAAACATAATTTATCAACTGTCTATCATCTATCACAACTCATTCTTGTTTCACAACTTCATTAAAACATGCTCTGTTAATTTGATTAAGCATTCCATCCATTCTGTCCAGGGACGTGCAGGGGAGGCGGAGTGAGTCACCCACTCTTTAGCCAGACCAAACAACAGAAATCAATGTACAGTTTTAAATCTGACAAACCTAAATGAAATGCCCCACGAGCAACAGGAATAGAAAAAATGTATTAAGGGAGAGAAAATGGCAAAAACATTGCACAGAAAAAGGTATGTATCACTATGTACAGATAGCTCTCAACATATGACCACAGTGGAGCCCAAAATTTCTGTTGCTAAGCAAGGCAATTGTTAAGTGAGTTTTGCCCCATGTTATAACCTTTCTTGCCACTGTAGTTAAATGAATCAGTGCAGTTGTTAAGTTATTAACACAATCATGATTACTGAAACTGGCTTGCCCGTTGACTTTGCTTGTCACAAAAAGTGATCACATAACCCTGGAACATTGCAACTGTCATAAACACATGTCAGTTGCCAAGAATTTGACTTTTGATCATGTGACCACTGGTTGTAAGTATGAAAAATGATCATAAGTCACTTTTTCAGTGCCATTGTAGCTTCTAATGGTCACTTAACAAATTGTAAGTGAAGGATTATGTACATAGGAGCAGACAAAGACATACCTTTTACTGGAATTCCTCCTATCCCCCATCCTCAAATTTGCAAATAAGCAGAATCAAACATGGTGATGATGAGTAGTGTGCAAGACTCATGAACTTGGTACAATATTAAGGTGACCAGACGTCCCGCTTTTGGCGGGACACCCCCGCTTTTTAATGCATTTTCCCGCGTCCCGCACGCTTTTTTAAAAAGCACGCTTTTTTTGGCGCTCGCAGCTCCCACCCATCAGCTGCTAGCTTGCTGGGCTGGCTCATCGTTCTGTTCTCTATCCTACCTACCTACAAATTTAAGCCAGCCCAGCCTGCCGCTCACTGATTGGATTGGCCTGGACTCCAGCCAATCAGTGAGCTGGCTGGGATGGGAAATTTTCCATCCCAACAAGCTCACTGATTGGCTGGACTCCGCTTAGCTGAGCACGCCTGCGCAAGTCTCCATTTCCTTTCGTCTTTTGGGGTTGCAGCTGCGCTTACTCACTGGTGAGTAATCTAATCTATTCTATCTAATAATCAGAGAATTTTCCGCTCGCCGCGGCAGGAGGAGAGGGTGGGGGCAGCGGCAGTCGCCCGCAGAGAACTTCCTCTCGCTTCCGGGGCTCCCGCCACCCGGCAGAAGCCCCTGAACTGCGTGGAAGGCCGGCCGGCTGCCGCTGCCCCCCACCCTTCCGCGGAGTCCGTTCGTGTTTGGGATCGCCACCTCCGAGAGGGTGGGGGCAGCTGCAGCCGCCCGCAGAGAAGTTCCTCTCGCTTCCGGGGCTCCCGCCACCTGGCAGAAGCCCCTGAACCACGTGGAAGGCCGGGCGGCTGCCGCTGCCCCCCACCCTTCCGCAGAGTCCATTCGTGTTTGGGATCGCCGCCTCCGAGAGGGTGGGGGCAGCTGCAGCCACCCGAAGAGAAGTTCCTCTCGCTTCCGGGGCTCCCGCCGCCCGGCAGAAGCCCCTGAACCGCGTGGAGGTTCTCTGTGGGCGGCTGCCGCTGCCCCCCCACCCTCTCCTCCTGCCGCGGAGTCCGTTCGTGATCGTGCGCCTCTGCTCTGCAGCGAAAATGCCACCGCCACCCCCTCCGGCTCTTCCCACCCAGACACCTGCCGCCCAGGAGCTGCCCAAAAACCTTCCTGCCCACCACTGGCTGCACCGCAGCTGACTCGCCCTGAGTGGGCTGGAAAGCTTTGGGCATCCAAAGAAGAGGCGCGAGCGGATGGCAGTGGGGTCGCCGCCCGGGAGCCGCCAGAAGCCTTCCCTTCCTGCCCAACACGCTTGTTTTGATGAGCGCGGGGCGACTGACGAATCAGCTGATTGATCTATTTCCCGGCTGCTTGGTTTGCTCTCTTTCTTGAGGCGGTGAGAAGCGGGGGGGGGGGAGGAATCTCCGGATGAGGTGAAGACGTGTTTTCTCTTTAAAATTATTTTTTGAATAATTCTGTAAGATTTCTTTTTCTACTTGGAAGTTGGGAGGGCGGGATGTGTGTGTGTGTGTGTGAGAGAGAGAGATAGAACATGGAACATACATAGAATAACCAGAGCTGGAAGGGGTCTTGTCCTTGGAAGTCTTCTACTCCAATCCTCCACTCCCTGCTCAGGCAGGAAACGCTATACCATTTTTGATCAATGGCTGTTCAGTTTATTCTTTAAAACTTCCAGTATCGGAGCACTCACAACTTCCGGAGAAAAGCTGTTGCTCTGGTTAATCGTTGTCGCTGTGGGAAGTTTCTTCTTACTTTTAAATTGGATCCAGTTTGACTGCATCTGAATACTTTCAAAGAATGCAAAGAATTTCCTTTAACAAGGAGCTGGCTGTGTGTGTGTGTGGTGTGTGTGTGTGTGTGTTTTGAATGGAGACCTCATGGTTTCGATTGCCAAGTTTCGATTGCTGCATGGCAGCGGATGGCAGTGGGATCGCCGCCCGGGAGCCGCCAGAAGCCTTCCCTTCCTGCCCAACACGCTTGTTGCTTCGGGAGAGGTTGGAATGTTTGTTCTGTTTCTCGAGGCGGTGAGAAGCGGGGGGGGGGAGGAGAAGGAATCTCCGGATGAGGTGAAGACGTGTTTTCTCTTTAAAATTATTTTTTGAATAATTCTGTAAGATTTCTTTTTCTACTTGGAAGTTGGGAGGGCGGGATGTGTGTGTGTGTGTGTGAGAGAGAGAGAGAGATAGAACATGGAACATACATAGAATAACCAGAGCTGGAAGGGGTCTTGTCCTTGGAAGTCTTCTACTCCAATCCTCCACTCCCTGCTCAGGCAGGAAACGCTATACCATTTTTGATCAATGGCTGTTCGGTTTATTCTTTAAAACTTCCAGTATCGGAGCACTCATAACTTCCGGAGAAAAGCTGTTGCTCTGGTTAATCGTTGTCGCTGTGGGAAGTTTCTTCTTACTTTTAAATTGGATCCAGTTTGACTGCATCTGAATACTTTCAAAGAATGCAAAGAATTTCCTTTAACAAGGAGCTGGCTGTGTGTGGTGTGTGTGTGTGTGTGTGTGTGTGTGTGTGTGTTTTGAATGGAGACCTCATGGTTTCAATTGCCAAGTTTCGATTGCTGCGAGCGGATGGCAGTGGGGTCTGCCCGGGAGCCGCCAGAAGCCTTCCCTTCCTGCCCAACACGCTTGTTGCTTCGGGAGAGGTTGGAATGTTTGCTCTGTTTCTCGAGGTGGTGAGAAGCGGGGGGGGAGGGGGAGGAGAAGGAATCTCCAGATGAGGTGAAGACGTGTTTTCTCTTTAAAATTATTTTTTGAATAATTCTGTAAGATTTCTTTTTCTACTTGGAAGTTGGGAGGGCGGGATGTGTGTGTGTGTGTGTGTGAGAGAGATAGAACATGGAACATAGAATATGCATATAATTCATAGTACTCCATGGATTATTTTAATTATGATTCTAAATTAGTGGAATTTGCTGCTCTCCATTTCAATATCTGTAGGTATCAGCTGTACTCTCTTTTTTTTAAATGGCTCTCACTTGAGATTCACATTGTAAACTAGTTTCCTTTAATAAATAAAATCCATTTTCTTGTACATTATTTCTGCTGTCCTGGAACTTTTTCAGTTTCATTTAAATAGGGATGTACTTGTAACAATAGGGTAGAAAACAGTACTGATTTCTGAAGGAAAATTAGATAGAACTGAGGATGCAAAAAATCTGATCAATCTTCATTTTTGGTCTGAAAATATACAAGTGGTTTTATGTGCTTCTGTTCTAACTAAAGGATGCACTCACAGTTGTGATTCTGTGAACTAGTTGCAGCTTGTTTCTGTACCATTCTGTGCCATGTGCTTTCCAAGTTTCAAAGCCTTGGATTTTTGCATTTAATCACTTTCTGATTCAGATTCCTAGGCTTTCGCTTGCATTAAAACATTAATGTTGATTTATAAGATCAGTAAACTGGATATTCTACTTTACAGTTATTGTAAATGCCATTTATTAGACATACAAGCCACAACAACTTCTAACACCCATAAGTATGAACCAGTTGCCAAGCATCTGAATTTTGATCACATAATCATGGGGATGCTACAAAGGTCATAAGTGTGAAAAATAGTCATAAGTCATTTTCAGTGCCATTGTAACTTTGAACAGTCACTAAATGAACTATTGTAAGTTAAGGACCACTTGTAATCTCTTTACACTCATGTAATTTAAATATTGCCATAGCTAAGATTATGCCAGGATATTCTACACAGCAAGACATTCTTTAAAACTTGCAGTCATTTTATGGGCATTTTAACTTGCTGTGGTATAATTTTAGAATACATCTGAATGTAGGTAGTAAGCAGGGGTGGGTTCCTACCGGTTCGCACCGGTTCTTGCGATCCGGTTCGTCAGTGAACCCGGAAGTAATTAACTTCCGGGTTCCTAGCTCCTAGCCCCTGTTGCTGGGTGCCTGCAGGGTTTTTATTTTTAAAAAACGCCTCTCCGGAGAGGAAGCCCTGTCAAAGCGCACCTTTCCCGCCTCGGCGGCTGCAGGGACCACCCCGCCGCTTAATTTTCTTCCTCCTCCTCCTCCCCTTCCGCCCGCAGCAGCAGCAATGGCAGCCGAGCCGGGAAAGGAGCACTTTTGCAGGGCTGTGGAAGCCCTGTCAAAGCGCACCTTTCCCGCGTCGACGGCTTAAGGGACCGCCCCGCCGCTTAATTTTCTTCCTCCTCCTCCTCCCCTTCCGCCCGCAGCAGCAGCAATGGCAGCCGAGCCGGGAAAGGAGCGCTTTTGCAGGGCTGTGGAAGCCCTGTCAAAGCGCACCTTTCCCGCGTCGGCGGCTGCAGGGACCGCCCCGCCGCTTAATTTTCTTCCTCCTCCTCCTCCCCTTCCGCCCGCAGCAGCAGCAATGGCAGCCGAACCGGGAAAGGAGCGCTTTTGCAGGGCTGTGGAAGCCCTGTCAAAGCGCACCTTTCCCGCGTCGACGGCTTAAGGGACCGCCCCGCCGCTTAATTTTCTTCCTCCTCCTCCTCCCCTTCCGCCCGCAGCAGCAGCAATGGCAGCCGAGCCGGGAAAGGAGCGCTTTTGCAGGGCTGTGGAAGCCCTGTCAAAGCGCACCTTTCCCGCGTCGACGGCTTAAGGGACCGCCCCGCCGCTTAATTTTCTTCCTCCTCCTCCTCCCCTTCCGCCCGCAGCAGCAGCAATGGCAGCCGAACCGGGAAAGGAGCGCTTTTGCAGGGCTGTGGAAGCCCTGTCAAAGCGCACTTTTCCCGCGTCAACGGCTTAAGGGACCGCCCCGCCGCTTAATTTTCTTCCTCCTCCTCCTCCCCTTCCGCCCGCAGCAGCAGCAACGGCAGCCGAGCCGGGAAAGGAGCGCTTTGGCAGGGCTGTGGAAGCCCTGTCAAAGCGCACCTTTCCCGCATCGGCGGCTGCAGGGACCGCCCCGCCGCTTAATTTTCTTCCTCCTCCTCCTCCCCTTCCGCCCGCAGCAGCAGCAATGGCAGCCGAGCCGGGAAAGGAGCACTTTTGCAGGGCTTCCGCCGCACCCCCAAGGACCGCTGACCTCGCGCTGCCGTTTCTTCTTCTTCCCCGGCCTTCCCAGTTAGCTTGCTTGAAGCTCCGAGGAGGCGGGAGGAGGGTCGCAGGAGTGGAAGTGGGGGGAGGTCTTCCCGGCCGGGAAGAGCTGAGAGGCTGCCGGCCCCTTTCGCAGGAAAGTTAACTTTTCTTGGCGAAATCCTGCCCCCCCCCCGCGTGGGTGAGCTGTCCTCTTCCCGTAAGCCGCCCGGAGTTACCTGTGTGTGAGGTGGGCTGCCCTATGCATTTGCGTGTATGCGCTGGAAAGAGAGTGAAAAAGAGAGGGAGAAATAATTATATTAATTAGATAGATCAGTCTTTCTCCACCTTGGAGACTTGAAAGTGTGTGGACTTCAACTCCCAGAAAGGGAGTTGGGAGAAAGGGAGAAAGGAGGAGAGAATGAAAGGAAGATGGGGGAAAGAAGAAAGAGGTAAGGAGAGGAGGATGGAAAGGAGAGAAAGAGGGGGAGAGAGGGTAGAAAGGGGAAGAGGAAGAGCAGGAGTAGGAGAAAGGTAAGGGAAGAAGGAAGGGGAAGGAGAGGAAGAAGGAGGAAAGTAGAGAAGGGAGGGAGGGTGAAAAGAAAGAGGTAAGGAGAGGAGGATGGAAAGGAGAGAAAGAGGAGGAGAGAGGGTAGGAAGGGGATGAGGAAGAGCAGGAGTAGGAGAAAGGTAAGGGAAGAAGGAAGGGGAAGGAGAGGAAGAAGGAGGAAAGTAGAGAAGGGAGGGAGAAAAGAAAGGGAAAATAAGGTGGTGTTATAACAGGAGGAAGGGATGGTAAACAAAGCAACCCAAACTGTATATTATAACCTATTAAATGAAATAATAAATGTATAAGAATGATAAATGTTAAAACACTTGTAACCAAACGACATGCGATATGTGATGATGGGTTTTTTTCTTTTTGTTTTGTTTTGTTTTTATTGTTTTGGGTATGTGTCGTCTATGTCAGTGGTCCCCAACCTCCGGTCCGCGGACCGGTGCCGGGCCGTGGAGTACCTGGCACCGGGCCGCGCAGCGGCCGGGGGCCATGATAGCTGATCTCCCCCCCGCCCTCTTGCTCTGCTCGCCCCGGGAGGGAGGGGGTGGCGGTGGCGGCCTCGGCCCGAACTTGGGATGCTGCTGGCGGAGGCTGCCTGGGAGGCGAAACTTTGTCCGCGGACTCGCCCGGCCCGCCTGCCCCGTGGAATGACGAGGGGGGGAAGGAGGGGGCGGCGGCACTGCATTTTCCTCCCAAGGAGAAACTAAGGTTGCGGGGGGGAGGGGCGCAGCGCGGCCGTTTCGGGGGAACTTGGGGAGCTTCGCCGTTCCGAGAGGCCGAGGGAGGCTCCGCTGCGGGAGGGAGGGGAGGGCGCCCGCCCGCCGCCGGCGGCTCCCTTCGCCCAGCCTGGCACCACAGTAACTCTCCAGGGCTGTCATTTTGTCGCCGAAGCGAAGGCGCGCACTTGGCCTGGCGGCTGCTCGGGCTGAAACGACGCGGAGCCTCGTGCTTCCCATGGAGGGGAGGGGGCAGGCGGCCGACCTCCCGTGTCGCCAGGCGGTTCGCTGACACTTCCGAGAGGCGAAGGCTTCGGTGCGCCAGGCCTCCCGCCCAGCCCCGAATGCCAAGCCGACTGCGGCTCCTTCGACCCGCCTGGTGAAGCGCCCGTTGCCGCCCCCCGACCGAGTCTGCTTCTTCCCGTTTTATAGCTGTGTATTCTACTCCTTGTGAAGAGTCAAATATGGTGTCAAGATGCGTATTCTGTAAACTCTGGGAATGCTCCATACTTCATGGAGGGATATGAGTTCCTTGAATGTGTTGCATGGAGTCTTGTGGATACAGGCTCAAAAGGAAATAGAGAAATTCGGCTATTTAGAACTTACTCAGAATGTTCACCTAAGAATAACGCAGGTTTATGCCAAATTTTCATGTACTACTCTTGAGAATGTTGTCAAATCAGATTTTACTTTTTAAAACATTAAAATAGCTTAAAAGAAGCAACCTAGTTAATATTCAATAAAATTTTACATTTTACAGCGCGCGCGAACAACGCCCCCCCACTCCTGCGCGCCCTCAGCGGGCCACGGTAAAATTATCAAAGGCTGACTGGTCCGCGGCGATAAAAAGGTTGGGGACCACTGGTCTATGTAACAAAAAAAATTAAAAAATATATTTTTATAAAAAGGTGGAGAAACACTGAGATAGATGATAACGAGGGAGGGAGAGGGAGAGAGAGAGAGAGACCATAACTAGATAGACAGATAGGCAGGCAGATAGACGGATGGATAGAGAGAAAGAGAGAGAGATAGGTAGGCAAGCAGATAGATGGATGGAGAAAGAGAGGGGGAAAGAGGGAGAGGGATACCATAACTAGATAGGCAGGCAGTTAGACAGATGGATGGATGGATAGAGAGAGAGAGGATGTATATAATTAAGGTGACCAGACGTCCCTAGCGAGGTCGCGGGCTGGCAGTAACTGCTGCGGCCTAGCTCCCCCCCCCCGGTCAATGGTGTCCCTCTTTACCAATCTGAAAATCTGGTCACCTTACTTGTTTAGGTAATTCTGAGGTGGTTGATGGTTCTGTGAGTGCCTGTCCTTTATAATTTTCCACATTGCCTTGATGGTTTTTATTCCAGTGACTTTGTCTTTCCTGTTCTTAGGCTTAGGAAAAAAAAACTGGTTTCATTGGCAGTCTTTTTTTTTGGGGGGGGGGGATTTTTATTTTTTTGGTGTTTTCCTAGCACTGTCATAGTTTGTGGGTGTGGGTGGGTGTGTAATGTCCCACAGTTATCTATGCATTAATAATGATCTAGTAATATTAATAATATCTAGTAATTAGTAATATCTAGTAATAACATCGTCTTGGACACTCCCATCCGGTCACATGGGCGGCAAGCCACTCCCATCCGGTCACATGGGCGGCAAGCCACTCCCATCCGGTCACATGGGCGGCAAGCCACTCCCATCCGGTCACATGGGCGGCAAGCCACTCCCATCCGGTCACATGGGCGGCAAGCCACTCCCACAAAGGAGGCCACGCCCACAGAGGTGGTTCGAACAATTTTTGAAACCCACCCCTGGTAGTAAGCAATCTTTTCCCAAACAATGGAAGGGACAGAACTGGCCATCCTGCATTGGAAAACAAAACTTGCTGCTAGAAACAGTTGATATTGGCAATCCACTTGGAACATATCTTATTTGGCAAGTAAACTTTTACTTGTTAAAATTTGTTGCTTAGTTGTTTGATTGATTTCTCCTGGAAACGGTATTATATAAAAGAGGCATTTGCTCTTTTCTTTGCCATTATAAACCTTGTTTTGGGAATGGGAGATTATCATAGCCCTCACTCCTATGACTGAAAAAGAAGTAATTATGAAAATAAAGTATACATACTCAGTACTTCATTGAAGATGGTCACATGACCTTTTTTTAATTTGCAATATTTGGCACATAGACTTCTTTCCTGGAAAATGTATTCCTCAAATTGAGATAGTACTCTTTGGGCCCTGCTTCAAGTTTTTCTTCCTCCTTTTCTAAACTGCTGAAACACAGGGTGATTTAATTTTGAAAATATTGTTCAGATACTCGGCACAAATGGTAGTGATGGTATTAATCATAATAGCCATGGACAAGGAGAATATAGTACATAAAGATGAAATATAGTACAAAAAAGACCACCTCCATAGTTTAATATTCCAATCAAACCACCTCATATCTTTACGTAATAAGGGAAAAGACAGTAACTTGCTTCTTGAAAAGAAAATTATATCAGCTGTTCTCCAAGCTTTGTTAAACACAATTGCAGTTATCATTTGGTTTAAGCCAAGAAGCATGTTGCTTGGAATTATATCAATCCAGAACCAGTGAAATTAAATCAGTGTTAAATTAAAAATGTATTTACGGGTAATTAATTATAGAAAGATACAAATGTTGCAAACTCATCCACTTATTCCGGATTCCATCTGCCAGTCAATGTCGACTGGCGACTACATGGAGGAGAGCCTTTTCTGTTGCAGCTCCGACCCTGTGGAACGATCTCCCCGTTGAGATTCGTACCCTCACCACCATCCAGACCTTCCGCACGGCCCTTAAGACCTGGCTCTCCCAGCAGGCCTGGGGATAAGTTTTAAATTACCCGCCCGAGTGTTGACTGTTGAATGCAAGTTGGTGTTTTATTATCTATCTTGTTTACTCACTGTTTGTCTTGTATTATTGCACCCCCCCTTCCTGTGATTGTAAGCCGCCCTGAGTCCCCTCAGGGAGAAGGGCGGCCTATAAATCGTAATAAATGTCTAAAAAAAAAACTTACATGGATCGCCTCATATCCATTATATCATATATCTTTTGTTATTGTCTTTCAGTGGCATTCCATAAGAAAAAGTTTCCCCACCATGATTTGTGACATCTATACCATACTATATTCCACATCCATGTATTAATTTAAGGAGGAGGGGATTGATATGCTAACAAACACATATTGTCTCCACATGGTTTCACATCTTATTTATAGATTGATGTGTTTATTGTAGTTTTGAAAGAGTGTGTATTTTTTACTCAATCAGAACCTGCTGGACATAGGATCAAAATGTCTTGCTATTACCTAATTTTTGGGTATGATTCAGCAGTTAGAATAGTTTGCAAAGGTACAAGAAGTTCTGTATGTCATCCTCACACATGCAAGTTACACAGCAGTTATTCACTTAAGAACTGTGGCAAGAAAGGTGCTATAGTGACCAAAGTTACAATGGCATTGAAAAAAGTGACTGATGACCATTTTTCACACTTAGCGACCGTCGCGACCATTTTTCACACTTAGCGACCGTTGCAGTATCCTCATGGTCACGTGATCAAAATTTTGTTTGGCGGGAAAGAAGGCGGGGCTTAGCAGTGAGAAGATGGAGTTTCAGGCTACTCCTGAAATTCCTCTATACCGAAGGATTTTTGGACGGGTTCTTTGAACTCTAGCTGTCCCGGAGACGACAGTGAAGGTAAGGAGAGACCCAGGACCTCAGAGACATCCGCAAGTCTCTGGGGGGGGGTATTAACTCCTCGTGCCAATTCCTTTCTGGATTAGCTGCGTGCTAACTGAAACTGCAGGTTGCCCCTAAGAATGGTAGAAGTGATGTCATCTGGTAAGCTGATTTTATTATCCAAGAGAGACTGCTCGCGTTAAAAACTTAAGCTAACCTAAACCAAAGAATAGGAAAATTTAGCGGCGAATTGGCTTTTTTTAATGGATTTATGGCTGGTGGTTACTTTACTTCTTAAATGCTTCAAGAAACTCCTTGACATCCTCCCCCCTCTGACTCTCCCTAAGTGGATCGTAAAATTTATTTTCTACTAATTAGCCCGTCACGATTCGACATTTTTATTACTTTATTACTTGGCTCTGTTTACGATCAGATAAGATTGCACAGCCTGCAAGAGAATAAGAAAAGTGCTTCGAAGTCTGTGGGAAAAAAAAAAGAGCTTGCAATTTTTAACTGCGACACATCATGGCGTCTCGAAATACCTCTAAGATTTCATTTCAGATTCTTTTTTCCGCATGTAGAGGGCTTTTTGACTCTTATCAAAGGCTGAAAAGAAAATTGGATCATCTGATTTTAAAATATGAAGTAAAAACTGAGATCGTTGAATGTTTAAATGTTCCTGAAATACAAATGGAAAATGTGAGAAATGGTGTCTGGTCTATCTCAGAGGAAGAAAGGAGGGAGGGAGCTATAAAGAAGACTCATTTAAAGAGACAGAGTGCAGGAGGAATGGAAAATCCACCCTTGAGAATCAAAGTTAATTTGGAAAATTTTACAAGCCCAGGACAACATTATTATTTCATCACTGATATTCAGAGTCCAAAGGTGCGAAAATTTCTTTGTCTGGATTTGCTTATGAAAACATTTGGTAAATTTATCCAACGCGTGGCAATTGGTTTGAGAAGAATTTGCTATTGGAGAGACACTGGCTGACAGATGGACACTGGAGAGATGGACACTGGAGAGATGGACACAGATGGACACTGGAGAGACACTGGCTGACAGATGGAAGAACGTAATTTAAAATTAGCTAAATCTGATTACCTTAATGTGTAATAGATATAGCTGAATAATTACTGATATGGATAGTAATATATATAATTTGGAACTGGCTGATAGATTGAAGAATACAATTGAAAACTAGCTAAACCTAATTGCTTTTTTTGTAACAGATATAGTTGAATAATAATTGATATTGATAGTAATGTATATAATGTGGAGTTGATATGATAACTAACAATTGGATATGAGAAAACATCTTTAGATTATACATAAAGAGTATTAACTACAATAATTATCACTATTAAAAAAACTAAATAAAATACATACAATCAAATGTTAATCAATACTGGGAAAATGTTATGATATATGATTAAATATTATGGATGTCCAGCTAAAATAGGACATGAGGATTTGATGATAATAGAGGATTCTACAAATAAGTAAATGAATTGTCAGCATGTGTTATGGATTAATTCTTTAGTATAGCTAAGGATGAAGGATGTTTAAATAACCATAGGTAATTAAAACTGGAGGTATAATGATGTTGATATGGTAAATATCCGAGTTAAGATATTTGAATTAATATGAGCTAATGGAAGAGAAGCACCAAAGCATGTTGTAACCAGTTGATATACTTTTTTTTTCATAATAGACACCTGTGTTTTGTTTTGTTTTCCTGCCTTGTCTCTTGTCGTTTTTGTCTTTTTTTGTATTTTTATTTTTTATTTTTTATTTTAATTTTTATTTTTTATTTGCCCTTTTTTTTATTTTCTCTTTTCCCACCGGTGTGGGCAGGTATTGTTCAACATTATTACTTTTATTAATATTTCTAAATAATAATTACAGTTAAATGAAAATGGATATATAATAATGCTTGAGTTAATATGAGTTATGTTGGTTGACTGTGGAGGAGATGTACCAAAACTTATCTGTAATTGATTGATACATTTTCTACAGATGTAAAGAAAGATGCTGTACCTGTTTTAAATTAAAATTAAAAAACATTTATTAAAAAAAAAATTGTTTGGCAACAGATTCGTATTTATGCTGGTTTCAGTGTCCTGGGGTGACCTTTTGACAAAAAAATTTTTTTTTAATCAAGGCCCCCCCCCCCCCCCCCGGTCAAGGGCGTCCCTCTTTTCCAATCTGAAAATCTGGTCACCTTATACAATATTGACACAGCTTTTTTACCACTGGTTAACTCCATTGGCATTAAGGGACAAAGTCATGGTGGCATTAAAATGATTTTAGTTAGATTTTCATCCTGGTTGGACTTGCAGAAGCTATGTCACTCACCTGAGGTTCTTTTGATGAAAACCTCAAATGAAAAGTTTTACATCACACTGATCATACAAGGTTTGTCAACTACAATGCACAATGAAATAACTTACCATATCCTTTCACTGTGTCTTCAAAAATGGGGACGATAGGCCTATCTGCAAATGCATCAGCCTGGTTCACTAGAGCTTCTTTCACTGTCTCATAGCCAGTCAGCACCACCATTTCTTGGAATCCCAGTTTGATGCGAAAAATGGGACCATATACTTTTGACCACTGGAATTCAACAGATGAAAAACAAAGAGGCCATTTTGATCAATAATTATACGTACATATGTAGAATAAGTTTAAGAAACTATGAGTCAATATTCAAAGGCAGAGATGACATTTCCTTTTTCTGTTCTATTGAGAATTGAGATGGTATAAGCTTCTTTATCATTTTTAATATTGATATGGTATATATTTCACATTAATTTAAAAATGCTGAGTAGAAAAGCTGTGAGAAGGTTTCTAATATGAATGGAACAAAGTCCTTTGTACAGATTATACTATCAATCATAGAACCATGGGGCTCGAAGTCTTGGAAATCTTATAGTCTGGGGGTCCCCAGATCCCGGGCTGCTGATTTACACCAGTCTGCTCCCTGCCAAGAACCATATTGTGCAAGTGAGCAAAGTATCCACCTGCACACAGACAGAATCCAGGCGGTGCACAAAGCCATTTCCTCCCAAACCGTGGAAAAACCACACTCCATGGAACTGGTTCCTGGCACCCAAAAGGTTGGGGGCCTCTGTTCTAGTCCAACCCTCTGCTCAAGGTGGGTGGCTTATACCATCCCCATTAAATTCTTGTCTCGTATATTTCTTAAAACCCACAACCCCAGAACGCAAGCTATTCCATTGATTGTCTCACAGTCAGAATTTTTTTTCCTAACTTTTAGGTCAGGGTATGAAACTCAAGGCCCGTGGGCCAAATCCAGCCCATGGGGTGCTTATCTCTGGCCCACAGGGTCAGCCTGGAAATATCAAAGAACAAGCCCATGGTGCCTCTACCAGCCAAAATGGACCATGGGTGTGCATGTGGCCCCCACGCAGGCCATTTTTGGCCTCCCTGGCTTCCAGCAGCACTCTCCAGCCAAAAATGAGCCATGCAGGAGGTCTGGATTGGACTGGATTACAATTATGTGGCCTCAAGTAAGTGCCTGATCTGGATAGAAAACAAACAAACATCCTATGTTAATACTACAGTTTAATGCCAGATTTTACATACTGTCCATTTAATCTATAATCAGCTATCTATAATTGACAGCCATTTCTATTTACTATCCTGGAAATTTACCTCTGCTGTTAGATCTTGTATTATCTTGTTATTTATGCTATTGTATTTTTATTATTAGTTGAATAATAAAAATGCAATAGTATAAATAGTTTTTGTGCCTGGAAAAGCAATTTAATATTAAAAGAAAGGGTATACATTTATAAATAAAATGTTTTTTTTAATTATAAGAATTTTAATTTTTAAAACAAACTTACACAAACAACACATAAAACATCCAACTACAGTTACATCCAGCATGTCGATTGGTTACAAAACTTTTGTGCATCCTCTCCATAGTCCTCACTTACAACTTATATAGAATCTCATATTATCAATCTAATGTATATGTATACATTATTATCATTGTTAATCATTTATTTGACTATAACTATTATTCCTTCATTTTATATGAGATATTCTAAATTTTGAATTAATTTATATTTTAACAATTCATTACATCCTCCTAAATCCATCCAATAATAGTATATATTTATATTATATTCTGTGTCATTCCATTGTCCTTGTATTGTAAAATTCTCAATCATATTTCATTTCCATATTTTTTGTATAACCATTGATAAAATAAATCCCATAGCTTATAAAATTGTTTATCTTATTGTTCTATAATTTCAAATGTCAATTTGCTCATTTCAGCACATTCCATTATTTTATGAATAACTTCCTCCTGTGTTGGTATTTTCTCATTTTTCCACTTTTTAGCAAATACAATTCTAGTCGCTGTTAACACATTTACAATCAAATATTTCAATTCTCTACTATATTTCCAGTAAAATCTCCAATAAAATATATATCTGGCTTAAAATCAATATGTTTTTCTGTCATTTTTTCCAATCATGTGTGGATTTTACTCTAGTATTTTTTAGCTTCTGCACACGTCCACCACATATGGTAATATGAACCCAGTATCTGATGACATATCCAACATTTTTCAGATTTATTCTTGAACATTCTTACTATTCTCATTGGGGTAAGTGCCAAAATGTATAAATAAAATATTTAGTGGAGTATGAACAATAAGTAATAAATGTTTGCCAGTAATGTCTGGTAGAAGAGATAGGAAAATGGTAATAAGTCAAGAACTGTAGAAAGAACAAAAAGGGAAAAATGCATCTTGAGCCTGTGTCAAACGTCACCATGGCCATGCCCACACCTGGCCACCACACACCCTGGCCCTCCAAAGTCAAACACAATCTTATGCAGCCCTCAATGAAATCGAGTTTGACACCCCTGTTCTAGGTTGTATCTATCTTTAACAAGTTTCCACCCATTACTTCTTGTCCTGCCTCAAGTGCTTTGGAGAATAGGTTGACTTCCTCTTCTTTGGGACAGCCTCTCAATTATTGAAAGACTGCTATTATGTCATCCCTACTATTTCTTTTTCTTTAAGAAGAATATTTATTTATTTATTTATCATCTTTATTAGACTCACAAATAACTCAAGGCAACGAAAATATCCGACACATCTTCTTTCTCCTATTTTCCCTATAACAACAACAACCCTGTGAGGTAAGTTGGGCTGAAAGAGAGTGACTGATCCAATTACCCAGCTGGCTTTCATGGCAAAGACAGCACTTGAACTCACAATCTCCTCTTTTCCAACCTGATATGTTTTAGCATCCAGTCCCCTAAGCATCTTTGTTGTACTTCTCTGAACTCTTTCTTGAGACTCAACATGTTGTATCATGGGAACCAGAACTGAATGTAATATTCCAAATGTGGTCTTATCAATGCACTGTAAAGCAGTACTAACACTTCATGTGATCTTGATTCCATTCCCCTTTTAATGCTGCCTAGAACTACATTTCGCTTTTTGTGTATGTGGCTGCAGCACATTGCTTGCTCATATTTAAGTGGTTGCCCACTAGGACCTCTAATTATCTTTGTTGTTCTTTTCTGCACTCTTTCTAGAGCCTCAAAATCTTTTTTGACCAGGACTGAATGCAACGTATGTAAGCAGTATATTGCAGTACTTTACATGATCTTAATACTATTCTTCTGTTGATACAACCTAGAACTGCACTGACATTTCTGGCAACTTCAACAGAGGCTGGCTCATACTTAAGTGGTTGTCAGACTCAGACTCCTAGATCCCTCTCACAGTTGCTGTTGTTCAGCCATTTATTCTATGCCTGTGCACTTGGGTTTTCTTGCCTAAGTACAAAACCTTACTCAGCCCTGAATTGCATTTGTTGGATAGGGTCCAGTGTTCAAGTCTTTCTGGATCTTGACTTATCTTCTAATGTATTGGCTCTTCCCCCTAGCTTGTCATCTGCAAATTTGTTGAATTTCCCTTCTATCCCTTAATCTAAATTGTTTATGAAGATGTTGAAGAATATTGGGCTTAAGACAGAATCTTGAGATACATCATTGCATATTTCTCTCCATGTAAATGCTCCATTGAGGATAGATTTTGAGTGTGGTTAGCTAGTTACAAATCCATTTGGTGAAAATGCTATTTATTGCACATTTTTCTATCTGACAAAGTAGTAGGTTGTAGTCCACTTTGTCAAATACTATGTCCATAGAATTTTTCTGGTACACTAATTTAGTCACTTTGTCAAAAAAAAAAAAAAAAGATTTGTTTGACATGAGTTGTTTTTGGCAAACTCATGTTGGCTTCTGGGTATAACTTTGCTTGCTTCTAGGTGTTCACAGATCCATTGCTTCATTAACTTTTTGAGGATCTCCCCAAGTATTGATGTCAAGCTGATTGATTTCTAGTTTCCTGTATCTCTTCCTCTCCTGTTTTTGAAGATGGAAATCACATCAGCTCTTTTACAGTCCTCTTGTAGTTTTCAGTAGTTCCAAGATCTTTGAAGGATATAGTCCAGTGGTTCTGATAGCACATATGCCAGCTCCTTCAAAATTCTGGGATGTAATCCATGTTGTCCTGGTGATTTGAACTCATCTAGAGTAGACAGATGTTGTCTTATCATTTTCTTACCTGTTTCGACTTATATTCCTAGTATGTCTTTTACAGGTCTTCTTTTGGTAGGTTTGACTATTTTTTCCTTTCATGTGAAGACAGATGCAAAGAAAGAATTAAACAATTCTACATTTCCCTGCTACCCCCCACTTCCATCTAACTCAATCAGTAGACCGATCATGGAATTTTTTCTATTTTTTTACATATTGAAAGAAGCTTTATTATTATTGCTATTATTATTGACATTGTTGCAAGTCTTAGTTCATCTCAGTTCCCAAGAAACCCTCCATCAAGGAGCTGAATGATTACAGACCATTTGCCCTAACATCTGTAATTATGAAGACCTTTGAGAGGTTAGTATTGGCTCACCTGAAAATCAACACAGATCTACTGTTAGATGCCTTGCAGTTTGCCTATCAAGCAAATAGTTTGGCAATGATGCTGTCAATATGGCACTTTACTACATGTAAAGTGAAGCGGTGGACGTGATGAACCGGGGTCTCGAAGCCGTTAGGGACTGGATGAGAGCTAACAAACTGGTACTCAACCCGGACAAGACCGAGTGGCTGTTGTGTTTCCCTCCCAATATTTTGGCTAGTGTTCCATCACTCAGGCTGGGGGGCCAAATTTTACACCCCTCAGACAGGGTTCGCAACTTGGGAGTCCTCCTGGACCCACAGCTGACCTTTGACCACCACCTGTCGGCTGTGACCAGGGGGGCATTTGCCCAGGTTCGCCTGGTGCACCAGTTGCGACCCTACCTAAACCGGGAGGCTCTCACAACGGTCACTCGGGCCCTTGTGACCTCTAGGCTGGAATACTGCAACGTGCTCTACATGGGGCTGCCCTTGAAGAGCATCCGGCGACTTCAGCTAGTCCAGAATGCGGCCGCGCGAGTGATTGTGGGCGCACCGCGGTTCGCCCACATAACACCTATCCTCCGCGAGCTGCGCTGGCTACCTGTTGATCTCCGGGTGCGCTTCAAGGTGCTACTTACCACCCATAAAGCCCTCCATGGTAGTGGATCTGAGTACTTGAGAGACCGCCTCCTGCCAATTACCTCCCTACGACCTATTAGATCACACAGATTAGGCCTCCTCCGAGTTCCATCCACCAGTCAGTGTCGACTGGCAACTACGCGGAGGAGAGCCTTTTCAGTAGTAGCTCCGACCCTTTGGAACGATCTCCCCATGGAGATTCGTACCCTCACCACCGTCCAGACCTTCCGCACAGCCCTCAAGACCTGGCTATCCCGTCAGGCCTGGGGATAAAGATTTTAATCCGCCCCCACCCGAATGATGAATGAATGTTGCGCTCTATTTTTACTTATGTACTGTCTCATGTCTTGTCTTGTATCCCCCTCCCCATAAATTGTAAGCCGCCCTGAGTCCCCTCAGGGAAAAGGACGGCCTATAAATAATAAACAAATACAAATACAAAAAAAAATGTTGCAATATCTTGAATCCCTGGGAACTATGCAAGAGACCTTTTTATAGACTTCAATTCAGGATTTGATTCCATTATTTCAAATTTTTCACTCCAAACTGACTAAGCTAACGGTTCCTGTCCATACTTGTAGGTCAGTGGTAGGTTGCAGGCGGTACGCCCAGGTACTGGCGTACCGGAGCGTGCCCGGAGCACCAGATACCATTCCGGTACAGTGCTCGGGAGGGCCCAGCTGCCCACCCAAGCTCCTTACCTGTCTTTTAAGCCTTTGGCCCTTCCATGCATGTGCATGGTGCATACGGCTCCTGCATAGTGCTCCACTGAGCAGCTGGGGCATCGCGGAGGCTTACAAAAGCGTCGCAAGCAGGTAAGATGCATGCGTGGACCGCGTGTCCATGTGCGCAACGCCGGGCCGTTCCAACCGTACCGGTTGGAATGGGATCTGGAACCCACCCCTGTTGTAGATGGATTGTTAGCTTTTTGGCAAAAGCAAGCAATAGGTGAAGCTTGGGAAAATCAATTGAGCACCTAGTTGCTAAGAAGATGTGCTCCCAGGGCTGTGTGTGCTCTTCATTGTTTTTCTCTCTCTGCACAAATGACTGCATCTCTAAGGACCCCTCTGTTAAAGTACTGAAGTTTGTAGTCATTAATCTTATTTGAGATGGTGATGAGTCTGCATATAGACGGGAGGTTGACCAATTAGTACCACTGGAACAATATGGAGCTAAACATGCTTTAAACTGTGGAGATGAGAGTGAATTTTAGGAAGAGCCCTCCTACTCTACTATCTCTTACTATATTTGACAGTACAGTATCAGCAGTAGGTTTTGGATTCTATAATCTCCCAAGGTTTGAAACAGACACTTAATATCAGAACCATCATTAAAAAAGGCACAACAAAGAATGTTCTTCCTGTGTCAACTTAGAAAGTTCAGACCAAGAGCTGTTGATGCAGTTCTACAGAGGAATTATTGAGTCTGTCATCTGTACTTTGATAACTGTCTGGTTTGGTATAGCAATTAAACAGGGAAAGTATAGTGTCCAATGGATAGTTAGAACTGCAGAAAAAAACAGTTGCAACCAGCCTTACTTCCATAGAAGATCTGTATGTTGCTGAGATCAGAAGGAGAAAATATCTACAGGCCCCTCATATCCTGGACATAAATTATTTCAACTCCTCCCTTCAGGAAATCATTATAGAGCATTACATGGCAAAACAATTAGACACAGGGGCAGTTTTTTTCCTCGGGCTATGACACTGCTGAACACCTAATCCTCTCGGTATTGTTTTATGTCTAAGTATATTTACCCAGGCAGTATTATTATTATCATTCCCATCTTCCCTACTGCCTCCTCTTATTGATATCATTATGATTATTAATCTCTTGCTTTACATGTACATCGACAGCTTCTGCACTGCAAACAAATTCCTTGTGTGTCTGACTGCATTTCTCCAAATAAAGTATTGCATTCTATGCTATGCTATGCTATGCTATGCATTCTATTCTATTCTACCCTACTCTATTCTATAGAAGTTGACTAGTCTATAAATTGTTCATTCTCTTCCTTTAAATAGTGAATCTCTGACCACCAACACAGTGTTTTTTTTTTCCTTTGAGGAAGTCTGACCTACTTTTCTTCTTGGCATTGTACATTTGGCAGAGTCTTTTCTTCAAGTGTCTACATGCTTGCTTTCTGAGTAGGATATGAAATCAATTACTCAGATCCAGAGAGGGAAGGCATTATATTTTTCTTTGGGGGAGGGGGGTTAGCCTTTAGTGTGACATGCTACTAAAAGGCTCTTGCCTTTTCTTTTAATCTTACTTACTGTGTTCTGTTTACATAGAAACTTCTGAATTTAATAGGAGTTTGTTATGTTTATCATGTTTACCACTGAAACTCAGTGTCTCTGGAATTTTAGTGGCTTGCCTTGCCTCTAGAGGCTTCACTTTTTCCTCAAGTAATCTAATTTATGGAAAGTGTAATTTGAGTCCTCCGTCTTCATGGTAGTGATGCTTGCAAAAGTGGTACACTTATATTCCTCCGTTTTGTGCTGGACATAAGAGTAGAATTTCACAAAAGAGAAGCTGAGCCTCCAACATGTTGTGGAAGAGATGATATAAAAACTTTCCAATGGTGCCCCTAGTGGTTTTTGAAAGTGCTCATAAAAATTCCTTAAGGACAGAACTTAAAATATGTTCTTAAAAACAAATCTGATAATCAGGAATTCTACCCTTCTGCCCTTTATTAACAGCTGTGAGAAAATCTTGTTTGTGGTATTGTAAACTGCAGCAATAGATTTAATGACTTCTGCTTAAAGTGCAAACATAGGAATGCCTCTAAGTACATATCGGTATCAAGCCATTCAGTTTAAGAGCATTTACATTTCCCCACAAGTCCCTGGGGGTTTGAACATAAAATATTTAAATGTATTCAGCTAGATCTCCAGTTTTTGAACATTTTACATACAGTATACACCATCAGGGAGATTTACCCAACCACGTTACCAGGATTTGGTCCTATCCCAATAAGGTTTGGCAATTAACAGAAAAAGGGACTTGTTAATGATCAGGTTTTACCTCTATCATTGTTTGGTGAGGCCTCTTCAGATCCATCATGTGCAGATTTCCCAAAATAGGTATAGTCCTGGGTCCTGGAGGGAGATTGTGGGAGCTGTTATTCCTGTTCTTTTTCAAAAGGAACATAATTGCAAAAATAAATAGTAATAAAGTTAAAATTGCTCCAATCCAATCCATTTTCTTTTAATAAGCAGTCTTCAGTAACAGTTATAAGGAATTTTGAAAACTGAAATGATTCCTGCATGTATTTGAAAGCAATGCAGTAGGCAGAGCCCAGCTTCTCTTTCTACTGAATCCTTAGGCTGCTCTGTTCGATAAACAACTTTTGAACTTTTCCCTTGTTTTTTTCCCAACAGGAATTTGATCTTTTCCTGGCACGTGTTACACAAATAGTGCAATCTACAAAAACGTACCAAACCAGATTCACATATTTGTACTACAGCTTTTTAGATGTATATAAATCTATCTGTCAGTCCAGTGGCAATTAAGGACATACTTTTCATTTTTGCGGAATGGAATAGTTGTGAGATTGAATATTTTCAGAAGAGAGGCTCTCTTTAGTTCAGTGCCTCTTGTTCTCAGTCCTTGATTCTGTTCTCTGTTCTGTTCTCTTTGATTGATACAGTGCAAGTTCTATTCAAAACAAGAGAGACTTTCTACGTCAAGTCTACCTCAAAACAGTCCTCTTGGCAAATGGCTGTGGTTCACAAAACAGTAATGGGTGAATTAAAAGCTACATCATTTTACTTTCTTTGTTTAATTGATTTCCACACATTCCTGCAATATGTATAACATACCTATGGGTTCTCATTAATAATTATTATATCCTTGAATTTCTTCATATGTGGAGGTAGAATGGAAATGAATGTACTAACTTTGTCCCATTCTTGTTGTGTTTTGGATACACAGAAAGCAATCACTGAAGGAAAGTAGATTGTGAAAAGGAGGTGAAACTTACCTATGCTTCCCTCCCTCCTTGTATTTAGACATGACTCAATTTAATGACATATGAAGAGTACTGCATATCCATCATGCCATCTTTATTTATTTTTATTATATTTTTGTATTTCTTATATCTTTATTATTTCTATAAACAACTCACACTGACAAACATACCCAGTGCTCCTTCCTCTTCTGGTTTTCCCCACAACACCCTGTGAGTTGGGTTAGGCTGAGAGAGAGTGACTGATCCCAAAATTATTTAAAATGTGTTTTAAAATGGAAGTTTATGCAAAGATTCCAAATTCTGAAGGATTCCATAGTCATCAACTAAGATGCCTGGACATTTTGGTTGGTGCTAAACTTTAGAACTGGCACTAAAACCAGAAACAGAAAACTGAAGGAGACAAAAACAGTAAAAGGCAAAAGAAACAAATGGCCCCAAATAAAAGAAAAAGCACTTTGCTTTTCATGATTTCCCTACAATACTTTCTGTTGTGGCCCAGCAGTGGCCGGCTGAGCTGTTGGTGGAATCTGACGGTGATGAACATTATGGGACTGCCCTGGAGGCTGAGGAAGACTCTGGGGGTGTTCGGAGTCAGAGCAGGGACTAGAGAGGCCTGTTGGCCACCAGATGGCGTCTGAGCCAGGGAGCAGTGAGGAAGAACAGTGGGAGGTTGTCCCTGACATAGGATGCGGAGGGCTGATAGGAGAAGGCAGCAGCTGTGGAAACAGGCTCGCAGAAAGAAATAGGACTGATTGGCCCCTCCCAGAGAGCTTATAGGTGGGGCGATGAGAGGGAGATTTTGCAGAAAACAACAGTTACAGTCTTAGTTTAAAGTTTGAAGAATTCTGTGAATTCCTTGTTTTTCATAGAGATTATTTGTCTGGGCTTCTAGCCAAGGGATGGTTTATCTCCCTTCTTAGTCGTGGCAGACAGCCAAGCTGGTATCAGTGTAATTTAGAGGCCGGGACAGAACAGCTTTCCTATTGGAATCAACATTCCATGAGTTTATATGCCATTACCATTCATGTTTTAAACAATCCATGAAGCATAGACAATATTGAATTATGTTTTAAAATTTTGCCTTTTTGTCAAAATAAATGCATTTCAGGGGTGGAAAAAACAGCTGCTTATACTTTTTTCCCCCTATGAGATCAATAGCAATAGCAGTTAGACTTATATACCGCTTCATAGGGCTTTCAGCCCTCTCTAAGCGGTTTACAGAGTCAGCATATTGCCCCCAACAATCCGGGTCCTCATTTTACCCACCTTGGAAGGATAGAAGGCTGAGTCAACCCTGAGCCGGTGAGATTTGAACAGCCGAACTGCTGAACTGCAGTCAGCTGAAGTAGCCTGCAGTGCTGCATTTAACCACTGCACCACCTTGGGTCTCTATGTAACACAGCACAGGTCTTGAAAGGGATGGTAGCGGAGGTAAGTCCAACAGTAGCAGTCAGGTGCAGATCATCTTTAGATGTCCCCCCCCCCCTTCGGGGAGTGGAAAATAAATTTCTGCAGGAGGCTGGTGAAGAAGAGGAAGAGCTCCATTTTGGCAAGATTCTCATCTGCACATACTCTCCGACCTGGAAGAAAACATAGATAGGGGGAAACCAACAACCCTCTGTTTATTGGTTTCTTAAAATAATTTCACAGGATTTCCCAATGTCCCATGACCACAGAGAGAGCAGCACACAGAAAAACAATGATATATCACATATAAGGATAGAAGTAAAAATGTTATAAAAGAATTGTCAGTCCCACCTTGGCTTGCATTTCTAAATAAAAGTGATCCTTGGCTCTTTTTTTTTTTTTTTTTTTTTTGCAAAAGGTAGTTTTATTAGAAGTCAAATGAACTGCAGTAATGTCTATGGAGATTCTCAGTAATCCAGGTCATGATGATCCAAAAGGGTTTTTTTCAAGAGGCAACTGGAGTTTTTCTTTGAAAGAAAAAACAAAAAGTCCAATTGCTTCTTGGAAAAACACCTTTGAATTGCAGTAAAGCAAACCCAGAACTGAAATTTCCGTGCCAATTCGCTCTTTCCCCCTTAGGCACTTAACATTGCTGCCTATATCCAATCAATCTCGAAAAAGATGGCCACTCTAGTTGTAGGCTGCCTTGCCAATGCATTCTTCACATTGTGAGGAAACCTTAAAATGCTATCTTGGAGAGACACCTTCACTGTTGTGACTTTCACTTTCCCCCCCCCCCCCCACACACATACACAAGCACCCCCTCTCCCTCTCACCCCCCCTCCCCGGTTTCATGGCAGACTGGTATATGTGAGATGACAGTTCTGACAGGAATGGAGATAGAGCATTTTTCCAATTACTAAATGACAGTGAATTTCTAAATTTGAAAATAATGTAAAAAAGACTTGTTTCATTAGTCCTATATATGAAAAGCCTAATATCCTGAGGCTCCTGCCCAAGATGGTTGCTGAAAAGTAGGAATTGTTCCTTTTCCTGCTGACAATCTGCTGATTTTGGTGTCAAAGCTCATTCTCTGGCAGTGTTCCTCACTAAATTTGAATTGGGGGTGGGGGGTGGGTTAGGAATGACCTAAAACAGCTTTTGGAGAACCTACTTGGGAAGGGGAGTCTTGAAGATTCCAGTTCACTGTGGGATCAATTGGAAAGTCACTAGACACCCATCTTTCTTTCAGCAATTTGTTTTCTAGTAGTGCCTGGGTTTTAGCTTTCATTTTTTGAATTTATTATTTTACTTTGCTTTTTGTCTTTAAAAGTTGACTGCTTGGTTAATGCTGATTCACCTTAAACCCCTGCTGGAATATCTGTTTTCTTTTTCCCTTTTCCTTCTGATTTATGTTGTTGTTTTGAATAATTTTTGCTTTTCCATATAGAAACACAACATGCTTTTGGACAGTAAAGTGTTTTCCTCTGATTTGCATCAATATTGGACTTTTACCACAGAGTTTTTGCATTTTATTAATTTATAAACTATTTGGTGCTTGTTTTTTTAATTTTTCTTTTAGCTTTGGATCTAAATATCCTGACAATGACTTCCCTATTCCTTTAATTTATTTCTTCACTCTTCTTCAGCATTCTTTATTTCCTGGTTAACTCACATAAAGAAACAAGGTATGAGATTACAACAACCTAAAAATAAAGAGAAATTTTCTGACAGTGAGAACAAACAACTAATGGAACAGCTTGACTTTGGAAGTTGTGGGAGCTTCATAACTGGGGGCTTTTAAGAAGAGATTGGATGCCATTTGTCAGAAATGTTGTAAGGTCTCCTGCTTGGTTGGTGGTTGGACTAGATGACTAAAAGGCCCCTTCCAATGTTAATCTGTTAAAATATGTATTTCAAAGCGCTGCATTAGGCATAGCCCATCTACTTTTTCTAGTGAATCACCAGACCACCTATATAAGAGAGAATCTCCAATCTTTGCCCTAGTTTTCTCTCTCCTCCCCAGACATTTTATCTGAACTTTCCTAACAGCATGTAGAGATGGGATTTACAAAACCTTTGCAAACAAGTTTAAACTTATTAGAACTGTGCAATAATTCAAAAACACAAGATTTTAGGACAGATGTTAATATTTTTGGAGTCTTCGTGGCAAACGTTTCACTATTCAGTTAGGGAATCCAGCAAATGAAATCAAACAATTCATATTTCCGAACTCTAATCTCATGGCTGCTGCCCTGACTCAAATTAGAGAGCTATTCTAAGTGACACCATCAAAAGGTCCTTGACTGCCATAATGCTGTAAACATCTCAGCCACATCTTTAGTCTAGAAAAGACAGAATGGAATTCCTCCAGAGCACAAGGCTTGGAAACTTCAGCAACCACCAATCATCTGGCCATGGAGTAAAGCAGGTCAGGTAGGGAAAGTGGTGCATATCAGTATACAAGCAGCACTCCCATCTGATCTTTATGGCTCACCTTTACAGATAGGCTCTTATATCTATTCATTTGTGGAACAATACCCTGGAAGGCACCTGGGGCTCTACCATGGCAATAGTTACAGACCACATCCTGTCCTGGAATTTGAGCTAATGTCCCATCCACATAGTTCACATATCTATGAGCACTCCTTTCCAACAGCATAGACCCACCAGCCAATAATGCCTGCCAGGTCAGTCTTATTACATGTTAAATTGGCATTGGGAATGCCAGCAAGAAAACATGGGGCCAAGAAAGCAAAGTCTTGGGGGGAAGCAGAAGGGGCTAGAATGCAACAATGATACCAAACACCAGGACAGGCTCCTCCAAGAGTAATCTGCTGCTTTGTCTGACCATGCTTGTCACCACCATGATGTCACTGTGTGCCTTCTATCCTTACAATACCCACCATCCCCAACTCTTTTTTTTAAAATGTGTTTTTATTTTTCCATTTCATTTTCGTACAGTCACATATATACTGTGCATAACCGGGGCCATATAACATTAAACAATAAACACAGCCATTCCTCTTGTCGACAATACCCCCCAAAATAGAAACCCAATGTACCTCTTCGACCCTCCATACACCCTTTCTTTCGCCCCCCTCCAACTTCCCTTCTTCCCTCCATCATTCCCCTCTACCCTACTTCCCCTCCCCCTCTACCACTCCTCTCTCCCAATACGCTCCCTCCCTTCCTCCTCCCCCTCCCTCCAATCCTCTCTCCCACCCTCGCTACCCCTCTTTCTTCTATTCCTCTACTCCTCCCTTCGGTGTATTTCTACAATCTATTAATATATTCAGCTTGTCCTATTTTTACAGTGAAATTAAAGAGCAACAGTATACAAGTGCCGTCACGTTACTTTAAAATCTAGCACATACTATATGTCCCCCCTCCCCCTCCCCCTAACACCCCTCTCCCTTCCCCCCCGACTTCCCAGAGCCCGTAAACGGTATAGATTTTTAACAAACACAGTCTAAAATATATTGAGACAAAGGAAATAAAAAAAAAAAGTTAATAACATCTCTGCATTGAACTCAGCTTCTTCCTGTTACACTAACTTTGAGCAGTTTAGATTAATCCTAATCTTAAACATAGGCTATCTGTAATTTGTTAGTACCATATTTGTTTTGTAAATAGTCAATCCATTTTTTCCAGTCTCGTTTATATCTCTCATTTGAATGGTCTTTAAGATATGCCGATATTTTTGCCATCTCATAGAAGCCAGCTTTCTAGGATCTAAGTGCCATCTATAAAACGTCTTATAAAAATTTTCTCTCAGGTTTTGTGCTTGTGTGAATTTCACATTTCTTACCCATATTCTTTCCCATGTGTCCAATATTATTGGTTCTTCAATATTTTGAGCCCACTTTATCATACAATCTTTAACTAATTCTGTTTCCAAATCCATCTGTATTAGTACATTATATATCCTCTTTATATGCATTAAACTTTGATCTCTTATTTGTTTAAACAAATTATCTTCAATTTGGATAAAACCAGTTTTTTGGTCTATTTTCCATCTGGCCTGTAATTGGCCATACTGGAACCATGTTTGAACTACCTTCTCTCCTTTCAGTACCTCTAACGATTTTAGTTGTAGCACCCCCCTTTCCAAAGTAAGAAGTTGTCTGTAGGTGGTTCTATCCTGTTTTTGTGCTATATTCATATTTTCAATTGCATGTCTAGGAATTGCCCACATGGGTAACTTGTCATTTAGTTTATATTGATATTTTTTCCAGACCCGGATTAAGGCATTTCTTAGGATATGACTTTTAAAATTCTTCTCCAATTTTTTGTTGAATAACAAGTAAGCATGCCAACCATATACCACATCGTGTCCCTCGATATTCAGTATTCTATCGTTGGTTAAATGGGTCCAATCGCTAATTGTGGATAGCGCCATTGCATCATAGTATAATTTTAGGTTAGGTAATTTCAAGCCTCCTCTTTCGCGTACATCTTGCATTATTTTCATCTTTACCCTCGGCTTCTTTCCGGCCCATATAAATTTGTTGATACCCTTCTGCCATTCTAAAAGATTCGCATCTTTTTTAAGTATAGGTAACATTTGAAAAAGAAATAAAAATTTTGGTAAGATGATCATTTTCACTGCTGCTATCCTACCCAACAAAGATAAGTACAATTTCTCCCATTTTTTCATCTCTATCTGTATACTCCGCCATAGTGGTTCATAATTGTACTTATATAATTTCCCGTTTGAGGCTAAAATATTAACCCCAAGATATTTGACTTTTTCGACTACCTCACATCCTAGCATCCCTCCTAGTTCTTCCTTTTGTTTAGTATTCATATTAATAGCTAATATTTTTGTTTTTCCTAAATTTATTTTAAAACCAGACACTTGACCATTATGATTAATCGTATTCATTAAAACCATACTAGATTCCTGCAGTTGTTCCAATATTATGACCAAATCATCCGCAAAGGTGCAGATTCTGTATTCTTGCTGCCTAATCTTGATCCCTTTTAGACCATCCAAGCCCCGTATTTTATTCAACAATACTTCCAAAGTTATAATGAACAATAGTGGGGACAAAGGACAGCCCTGTCTTGTATCTTTTCCAATTTGAAAAGGATCTGTTAAACTTCCGTTGACTATGATTTGGGCTGTTTGCTGTTGGTATATTGCTTTAATTGATCGTAAAAAGCTATCTCCTATCTGCATTTTTTGCAATATCTTCAACAGAAATTGCCAGTTAACTCGATCAAAGGCCTTCTCAGCATCCAGAAATATAAACGCAGCAGGAATTTGGTTATTCTTTCCCAAATATTCTAATGCATTAATAATTAGTCTGACATTACTCTTCATCTGTCTCCCCTGTATAAAACCTGTTTGGTCGGTATGTATCAATTGTTGCATAACCACCATTAACCTATTTGCTAGTATTTTAGTAAAATTTTTATAATCTACATTAAGTAATGAGATAGGTCTGTAATTTTTTGGTTGGGTAGTATCTTGATCTTCTTTGGGTATCAAAGATATAAACGCTGTCTTCCAAGATGGGAGCACTTTACCTTCCGTTTGAATTTTATTAAATAGTTCTCTAAGAGGTTCTACCATTTCTAACTGTAAATTTTTATAGTAAACCGCTGTCAAGCCATCTGTGCCTGGCGCTTTCCCTAACTTTAGTTGCTTAATTACCTGCAAGATTTTCCCTGAGGTTATCAGTTGGTTCAACTTTTGCCTGTACTCTTCTCTAACTAGGGGTATTTTCTCTTTATCTAAGTATTTGTCTATATCTAAACCCTTAATTTTGTCCCCTTTATACAATTCTGTAAAGAATTCCCGGAATGCCTTTTGAATCTCCTCCTGTTGAAACACCTCCTTCCCTCTATAAATCAATCTGGTTACATTTCGAGTTTTTGTTTTTTTCCTAATCTGATAAGCTAACCATCTGCCCAGTTTATTTGCATTACAAAAAGTATTGTGTTTTGCATTAGTGGCTACCTGATCAGAGATCAACATATCAAATTCGGATTTTAATATAGTAATTGCTTCCTTAACCTTTGTATCGCCTGGATTCAATGTTAACTCCAACTCTTTCCCTTTAATTTCCTCTTCCAATTCTTTTCGTTTCAGCCCTTGTTTATGTCTATGTATTTTGTTTATATTCATCAGTACTCCTCTCATATACGCTTTGCTTGCATCCCATACAAATTCCATAGGTGTACCCTTATTCATATTCAGAACAAAGTATTCAGATAACAATTTTTTACAATCATTAATGTACTTCTCATATCTAAATAAGTTTTCATTCAGCCTCCAAGACCTTCTTGCCTGCACTGTCCTTCCCAATTCTATCCAAACTGGGTTATGATACGAAAGGACCCTCGCCGCAATTTTTGTCTTCTTCACCCTAGAAAGTAAATCATTAGTGATTAGTATAAAATCAATCCTTGAAAAGGATTGATGTCTATCAGAAAAGAAGGTGAAATCATATTCCTCTGCGTTTCTTTCTCGCCAAATATCTCTCAATTCAAAGTCATCCATCATGTCAAAAAAAGGTTTGGGTAGCTTAGCTCGCATTTTAGTATTAGGGCGAGAGGTCTTCTTATCTCTTTTAGTGTCAATCACGCTGTTCCAGTCACCCAATAGTATACAAGACTTATAGTCCCACTGTACTAATTTAGCGTGAAGATTTCTATAGAATCCGTCTTGCTGTTGATTAGGAGCATAAATTCCCAAAAGTAATGTCTTTTTCCCTTCTAAGACTAGGTCTAGCGTGATATATCTTCCAAAGGGATCTGCTTCAATTAGTTCAATCTTAATGTCTTTTCTTAAGTATACAACTATACCATTTTTCTTTTCTGTAGCAGAGGTGACAAAATGTTGACCAGGTTTGGGGTTAAACAAATATTTTGGATCAGTTGATTTGATATGAGTTTCTTGTAGACAAATTATATCATTCTTGAACTGTTTAAGATAGTGAAATATTTTCTTTCTCTTCTGTGGAGAGTTCAGTCCATTGACATTCCATGTCAAAATCTTAGTTGTCATCTTTGGTTGCCTGAAGATTTTTTAGAGCCTCCTGCATGGCCTGTTTAACCTTTGGCCTAGCTCCTCCCATGGCTTCTGAGCTTGTTGCTGTAACTCCTTGATCAATAGCCGGTGATTGTTGAGGTTGTTGCATTGTAGCTTGTTTTTCCATTCGTCTGGTGGTCATACGGCTAGGTCTTTGTTCCATGGCAGCTTGCCCTTCCGGGAGGGGAAGATGGTGCGTCTTGTCTGGTAGTTGTGTAGTTTGCCATCTATCTTGTCCTTCTTGTGGTCTTTCTCAAGATCCAGATGGTGCAGGGTGTCCCACCTTCAAAATATTGTGATAGAAATCTCGAGTTTTCCATACAGAGTTGAGATGATATTTTTGCTTGTCAAGTGTAATTATAATACCAAATGGCACATCCAATCTATACTGTATTTGACGGTTTCTGAATTCTTCCACTAGAAAAGCATAATCTCTCCTGGCTCTTAGCATTTGAGGTGGTATTTCTTTCAAGACAATCAAATCCTGGCCGCCGACTTGAAGCCTGGTGTTATATGACTCTTGTAATATCATGTTTCTGAACTCTCTTGTGGCGAAGTATATAACTACATCTCGGGGGAGTTGCTTTTGTTTTGCCGCCCATGAATTAACGTGATAAATTTTATTGATCTGCCAGTCAAAGTTGGAGCCTGGTCATCCCACCAGATGGTCAAAAGCCTCTGAAAAAATCTGTTTCAAGTTCTCCTGTTTATCCTCATGCAACCCCCTGACTCTTAATGCGAACTCCATCTGCCTGTACTGTATCATAATAATCTGTTTTTCAGCGTTTTCAACTTTTTGTTGCACCACCTCAGTTTTGGATGTCAAGTTGGTATTAGGTTCATTAAGAACCTCTAAGTTATCTTCAATTCCAGAAACATGTTCTGTCAGTACGGTTACCAGTCCCAGCATATCATCGTTTATTTTGGCAATCCTAGTATCAAGTTTATCATATAAGTCCGCCTTAAACTCTTTTAATTCGTCCTTTATCTCCTTATTCTCCTCTCTGAATTCTTTGAAGGTTTCCAAAAAAAAGTTCTTTCGTTAGAACATCTCCAGTAGGGGGCAACTTTGTGCCAGGTATCGGAGATGTGCTTCTAGGAGGAAGTTTCCCCCCAGGAATTAATTTTGATGCCATTATAAGTCTTATCTATGGGCAATTAATCAAGCTCTACTAGCTCGCTGTGCAGCTTACGGGAAAAAAAAGAAGGGTATTAAGTCACCCCTTTTTTAGCTCTTTAGGATTTTTCAGAGGATTTCAAAAAAAAAGAAAAAGAAGAAAAAGCATTATAACGAAGCAGCTCGGCATATTCAGTGCCGTCTTTGACTTCTCTGTATCAGAAATAACAAAGTTGATAAGAAGAAAGTCTTGTAAACTCTTCAGAGAAGTGAAACTAATTAATAAGAAACTGCTGGCTGGCTGTTCCTCCCTTTGAACTTGAGAGACCGCCTTCTGCCGATTACCTCCCTCCGACCGATTAGATCGCACAGACTGGGCCTCCTCCGAATCCCATCCGCCAGTCAATGTCGACTGGCGACTACACGGAGGAGAGCCTTTTCTGTTGCAGCTCCGACCCTGTGGAACGATCTCCCCGTCGAGATCCGCACCCTCACCACCATCCAGACCTTTCGCGCAGCCCTCAAGACCTGGCTCTCCCATCAGGCCTGGGGATAGGTTCCCAATTTACCCGCCCGAGTGTTGACTGTTGAATGAAAGTTGTGTTTTATTATTTTTCTTTTGTTCACATTTTGTTTGTTTTTTGATATTGCACCCCCTTCCCTGTGATTGTAAGCCGCCCTGAGTCCCCTCAGGGAAAAGGGCGGCCTATAAATCTTAATAAATGACTTTAAAAAATGACTAAATGACTATCACTGCTTTTGCAGAAGAATTAGGAATGTGGCATTGTTGCGAAGAACGCACAATCGTCATTTTAGGAGCCAGTTTCTTTTAAGAAAAAAAAGGCTAAGTACACGAAGGAAGCTCTTGTAAAAAATGAAGCTAGGATTTAAAAAAAAAACCAGATAAGGTCCTCAGATACGGACTCTGCTTGTATTAAATTCAGATAAATAGTTCAAATATTGTCCTAAGTGGAGGTATCTTACTTTGAGCCATGAAGAAGACGGCTAGGAATTTCCGGCACGGAGATAATGATTCAGCCTCGGCTGGCCCCCCTTCCCTTCGCAGCCGAAAAGGCTGCAAACTTCAAAGGAAAAGCTCTTGCCAGCTGGATCTTCTCTCTCCCTCTTCTTTGCCTGAAGAGTGAGGTATCTGCCAGATATCTAGGCAGATAACGCAACCAGAAACCCGGGGGCAGCTCTCTTAAGCTGCTGCCATCAGCAAGATCCTGCCCAGGAAGTCTCCCCAACTCTTGTTCTCATTCCCCTAGTGCATCTATCATTATAGTTCATGTATGCCTTAGGAACAAATCCAATCTCATTAATCTGTATCAGTTTATTTAGAAGCACATTTAGTGTTTTTGTGGTAAAGACTTTATTGTCTACGTTATGCGATAAGATGGGTCACTATGGTAATAGACAACTTGAGTCATTCCTCCTATTAGACAGGTTGGGTTATTCCTCCTGTTACATAGCAATTACATAGATTATTACCATTCATCTTCCAACAACACATGAATCATAGACAATAGTGGATTCTTTCATTAAATTGTGCCTCTCAAAATGAAGGCAATGCAAGGTTGAAAAAATGTGTTATAGTTTTTTTGTGTCAGATCAACGTAACACAGCACAGGTGTTGTACGGCATGGGAATGGAGGTAAGTCCAACAACAGGGGTCAGGTCCAGATCATCTTTAGATGTTCCTGGGGGTGGCTGGAAGGTAAATTTCTGCAAGAGGCTGGTAAAGAAGAGAAAGAGTTCCATTTTGGCAAGTTTCTCACCTGCACAAACTCTCCGACCTGGAGGAAAGCATAAATGGAGAGGGGGGGGAGAAAGGAAGAGAGAGAGGGAGAGGGAGAGAGAGAGAGGAAGAGAGTGAGAATGAGAGTGTATGTTTATTGATTTCTTAAACTATTTCAAAGGGTTTCCTAATATTCTTTGGTCATGGAGAGATCAGCATACAGGGAAAAAATAATAGATATGGAAAGAAATAAAAATCCAGTAAAGGAATGGAGGCAGAAAAATTTTCAAAATAATAAATGGCAGCAGATTTCTGAATTTGAAAATAAACTCATATTAATAACAGTTGCAGTGTCCCTGAATCACATTTTGAAACCTTGTGGCAAAGAAAGGCAATGGAGAAGCCTGATTCATTTAACAACCGATTCTAACTTAACAATTGCAGTGATTCATATAACAATCTTTCCAAGAAAGTTGTAAAATGGGGCAAAATTCACTAAATGAATGTAACAGGAATTTTGGGCTCAAGTGAGGCTCACTTTGGTAAGTGCCCTGTTGAATAGCATCTCTATCTCTATGTAGTCTGTCAAGTGGAAAACATTATTCACCCTGTTCTCCACTCCCCAGCTTACAATGAAATCAGGACAAACTACTGACAGAAGTTGAATTCAAGGGCTTGGACTTCAAATGACTGAATTAGATTATCTACTATATTGCTATTATCTAATAAGAAAAGCTTAAGAAAAGCTAATAAAGGGGTCAAGCTAAGAAGAACCAAAGTCTGTGTCCCTCTGAAGGTCCCAGGCAGCCAGGAAGGCTGAAAGACAGGAATCATCCCAGACTGCCCAAATGCAGAAATGCTCATACTGAGCACAGCAGGAATAACAGTAACTCAAGCCCAAGGTTGGTGATTGCCCAGGAAGACTTTGGAATTAACTAGTCCTTGAATGAGCGGGGCCACACATGTTGTCCATGAGGCCTAAACTTTGTCAAAATAAGATCAATGAGATCAAGACTGTATAAATTGTTTTCTTTTCAAACAAAGTGTTAAAGGTTGCCTTTTACAGAACATAATCAATGACATTATAGAATCTTACCTGCAGAAAATGGCATGAATGCATCTCTCTTCACAAATTTTCCTTCAGAATCAAGAAAATGCTCAGGATAGAATTCATGAGGTTTCTCCCACTGAGATTCATCATGGAGCACAGATGTCAGCAAGGGAATGATGTGTGTGCCCTAAAAAATGAAAGAATAAAAAGTTGGTATGGAAAAGAATGTGTCCATTTAATTTTGTAAAGTGTTTATTGAGAAGTAAATATTGGGCTTGGAGCAATATTCAATTTAAAAATATATATTAAAACTGTATTTCCATCTGCATCTTTTCCTGTCAGTGTATTATTTAGATACACCTTGGTTTTTAAACATCTCTTTTTTGCATTTGATTTACATTTTTAATTAACCATCTTTAATTAACCAAACACTGATTTATTTTATATACCCCTTGCTGGACTATAAATGTGAACTTTTTATCTCTTTTTCCTGCTTTATTTTGGAGTTATCAAACAATTTCACTTTTGCTGCATGACAACCTATCGTGCAAAGACTTTCTCCTTGATAATTTCCCTACTTGATTATATTTGATTTATATTTGCATCAGATTTCTACTGCAATCATTTTTTATTTTACTAGTTCTTAAAATAATTTTTTCATTTTTCTTTTGTCTATATATTTTTTCTTTTTCTTTCCAAAGAAATGGGGATTTGCCATTTCTATTTACTGTCTATTGTGGGGAATATTTTAATTTTCCTGTGGTCATTTTGTTATGGAACATTTACTTCTTTTGTCCTTGAGAGGTATTGCCAATGTTTTGTTGTCAAAGTCCGGCTATAAAAGAAATTTGGATTATATTAAAAATGAAAACAAAAATAAATCAAGGATTTTGAATATGCACATTATATACTTTTTACTTTTGAAAATAAAAATAAGAAAAAGTATCAAGAAAATGAAGCCCCCCCCCCAAAATAAATAAATAAATAAATAAATAAATAAATAAATAAATAAATAAATAAAGGCTTGCTGAAGACAAGGAGGGGAAATAAAGCAATAAACCAAGATGAGGAAGAAATAAAAGAATAGAGCAAGAAAGGAAAGTACCATGAATGAAGAGGTGGGACACTTTCAGAATGCCAGATACCAAAGAAAAACATCTCCCATTTGCGCCTTGACAGATCCTACTATGAAAATTGTTCTAATAAGATAACTGTCTTCGGACTTATAATTGATTTAGCCAATTCCATCCATTTAAGGACTACTTTTTCCTACCCACTGAACACAACAGACTAGATGTCATATAATACAGTGATTTCAGATTAATCACCTTGGGGATAAAGAAGCCTTTGAAAGTTATATCCATGGTGGTTGCATGTGGCACATTGGAGGGAACAATATCAGCAAATCTTTGAAATTCATGAATTACAGCATCTGTGTAAGGCATTTTGACTCGGTGCTCAGTGCTTGGTTGAATATCACCAATCTCTCTTGCAATTTCTGCTTGGATCTTACCTGGGAGAACAAAATTATGAAGTATCAAGATGATTCATTTTTTGAATTTTGTTTTAAATGGGAGTTAATGCATAAATGCTAAATTCTGAATGATACAATAGACATTGATGGTGATCCTTGGATGAATGCCCTTCAGATGGTCATTCATACATTATTCTCTTTACAAATGGACTATTCTATTCTACTGTACACCTGGAACTCTTGCAGACCATTCAGAGATTATATTCATCATAGTATGTGACAGGATAGATAGTGATTTGCATGCCTCATTATAGCAATAGCAGTAGACTTATATACCGCTTCATAGGCCTTTCAGGCCTCTCTAAGCGGTTTACAGAGAGTCAGCATATTGCCCCCAACAATCTGGGTCCTCATTTTACCCACCTCGGAAGGATGGAAGGCTGAGTCAACCCTGAGCCGGTGAGATTTGAACCGCTGACCTGCTGATCTAGCAGTAGCCTGCAGTGCTGCATTTAACCACTGCGCCACCTGCCCATGTGAGCCCACTGGACAACTTGTAATAGGCTTCTGAGTGCAATGTGAGTGCTGGTGAGATTGAGCAAGTGGGCACACTTTGGGTCCATAAATTAAAAGCATCTAGTGTGTCTCCAGGGAGCGTGCCTTCTTGGAACTGATGCTTGTCCTCTGGAAAGGTATCATCCAGAGGTCCAGATTGCTGGCACTCTGATGTCATTCAGAAAACTATTGAAGACCTGGCTTTCCCCTGGACTTTGTGATAGGCTGAGGTTGGAGCCCTGATTAAATGACTTTTAGTTTTTCTAGATCTTTAGGTCATTTATGATTTTGTTCTCCTTTTTCTACTGATCTTTGTAAACTGTAAGCAACTCAGAACCACCAAAATCATGTAATCTCCAAAATAAAATAATATTTTGTCAGATATTAGAGGAGAGAAAGGGTACAGAGAACAAATTCATATATGAGAAAAATATTACAAAGATATAGAAAATATTATTAGTAGTAATTGTAAAAGTCATATATTCTGTAAGTTCAAAAATTGCATGAATACATGCAAAAATATTTCAACTGCACTATTAAAAAATAAGATCATGAAGCCAAGTATATTTGTGCTTGATATTTCATGATATTAATAGGTAATTTCATGTATTCACACTTTTCTTCTTCTTTCTCCTTGTAAGAATATTTCCATTTAGAGAAGAGATATTCCTCCACTTATTTCCTCCATTTATTTTGTTCTTAGTATTTAATTCCTTCAATATTTTGCAAATTATTCAAATATTACATTTTGTTAATCATGAATGTAACAGTTTGTTCCTTTAATCTTTTGCTGTCATCATCCTTCTTTCATTCTGTTTTCTGATGTGCTATTATAAGGTTCCCTGTTTTGTTTGCATTTCCAAAATGATTTTGGTTGACATGTTTTAATGTTCTTTTTGAAATCACGTGGCTATGTCACAGAGGAAATCTGCATTTCTTTGATAATGAGAACCTTAGCACTTATGAATTCTTGAGTATACTTGGCATCTTGCAGAAAGAAACATAATCTCTTGCTGTTGTATTTTCAACCTCTATCAGATTTTCCGATATTCTCCAATATTCTCCTCTATTGGATTTTCAATCTCCCATCATTGGTCAAATATCAATATCATGAAAAAACTTTGTTGAAATTTTTTCTTCTTCTAGAGATGATGTGACTAAGCTCAGATATAGCATTTTATCCATATTTTTTATGAAAACTTCCTTCTCTGCAATTTCTTATTAACGTCCAAAAGAAGCTTCCATATAATTGTTCCTAATCTGTATTTGGAGCATACTTGGATAACAATGTTAAAATCTTGCCTTCTTCTCTTAATTTCAAAATTAATGTTCTTCCTTCTTTATCTTTTAATTGTTCTAGTACTTCCCAGGAAGGTGGTTTGCTACAAATTAATATTCCATTTTTCTTTCTTTTCCCCCGATGCTGGATGTCCCTGACCTAGTTTTCTATGTTTCCGCAAATTGACAAGGTTTTCTTTTCTTGCAGATTAACATTCTCAGGTATAAATGTTTTGAGTTTATTAAAACTCATTTTCATTTGTGATGTAAGTTTAGCTTATTTACCTTCCATGAGATCAAAGTTGCCTTGTCTGTATTTTTGGGAGGGTGGAACCAACCTCCATACACTGAGGACCTGCATATTGCACTGCCCACAAAGCGGGCTGAGATAATATCTACAGATCCCTCACATCCTGGACATAAACTGTTTCAACTCCTCCCCTCAGGATGCCACTATAGGACATTGCATGGCAAAACAACTAGGCACAGAGAGAGATTTTTTCCTTTCATGCCAACACTCTGCTTAATATCCAATTATCATAGTACTGTCTTATGTCTAAGGATATTTATCTATGTATTATGGCTGCATGATTATTATTATTATTCCCATCTTTTCTACTACCTACTCCATTGGTATTTCACAGTTATTAGTATCTTGTTGTTTTTATGTGTACTGAGACCTTATGAACTGGATACAAAATCACATCTTGGCCAATAAAGCTATTATATTCTGTCCTGTTCTGTTCTTTTCGGTTTTGTTCTGTTCCCTTCCCTTCCTTTCCTTTCCTTTCCCTCCCCTTCCTATTCTTATTTGAAATGCAACTTAATTCTTAAATCATCACTTTGCCTTCATTCATGTAGCATGTGAAATACCAACCATTCTTTTTCAGTCATTTTTAATTTTTATTGCAAGCCAATATTATGAAAGTGCTTACTCTGAATTTCTGGGTACTTCATCATTAGGAGTATGGCCCAGCGCAAAGTGTTTGCCGTTGTCTCCGTACCAGCACCAAATAAATCATTTACAAGACTTATAAGGTTTCCATTATGGAAATATCCACTATGTGTCATCTTCATAGTTTCCTGAAGTATATAAAAAATATCAGCAAGGAAACTCCAAGTAACACATATTCCTGAAATCTCAGTTGACACTTTATGTGTGGATAATAGTCTGAGAAGTTATAGTTATTCCAACACTACTGGATTTCTCGAAGGAAAACGGTAAAATCAAACAGTTGCATCGAAAGAGAAAAAAATTGGCACAAAGGATTCATCCATTCCCATCCCCACTTGGACCAACTCCTCCAGAAAGAGATCAATATTTATGGCATTTTTAATGGAGAGAGAAATCAATCTGGGTGTAGTTTTAAGTAGCTGCAGATTCGGAAATGAAGTAATGAAGAGCTTTAGAAATTTGTTTCCTTCCATATTTTCAAAACAAGGGTCTTAGGAAGTAATTTATATGGAAGCATATTTTTAATATATATATTTTAAAAAATCAATAATTATAGACACTTATAACATATACTATTACCTGTTTTTGCCGAACAAGAAATGATTCAATAAAATTTCTCTGGTCATTTTCATCAAGGTCTTGGAGATATTCTATGAAGGTAGTCTGTATGAAATCATGGAGCTCCTTTTGATTCTTCATTATTAATTTATGAGCACCCAAAAGAAACCCCAACTTGGGAAACAAATTATATAGCTATAAGAATGATAAAGGAAAACACATATTATGGAAGTTGAATATTTTGAATATTTTAGGTGGAAATCTCAAACATTTTTATCAAAACAATGCTATGAGAAGCAAAATGCTTTGCTTTTCAACAAAGTTGAAACACACATTCTGTTGCCTGTTTTTTATGGCATTTTATTTTTGCCAAATATGAAATTATATTACCAATATAGCAGGGCTTCCTATAAGCTTAACATTTTCTTTAATTATTTTCAGCAGACATAAAAATTTGGCGTCTTCATATTCATAGCGTTTCCCAAATAGAATAGAAACTATGATGTTGGAAACAGCAGCAGTGAGAATTCTGGTGATGTCAAAGGGTTTTCCTGGACAAAAACAATAGATTAAAAATTGTGAATGAAACTAGAATTAAATCTGTTTTCTACTGCATTTATACTCAAAATCAGCTTACATAAAGGGAGCATTGCTCACTGAAAGCTGAAAGCTGATAACATTGGAAGTATTTATATTAAAAATATGAAAAAAAAAAATCTCAATGGTAATTCATTTTCCCAGAATCAGAACTGTACTATCTGACTATACATCAGTGATGTTTTCTTTGGAACTGAAGAACTCCTTCAGGATAAAATATTTGTCAAAGTTATTGCAATGCCTCCTCATTAAATTATTGCAGTTTTAAATATCATACATCTTGACCAAAGGCAAGGAGGAGCAAGAACTCCAGTTTGCAACATATTTTCATGCTTAGAGGAAGGATGTGCAAGCCACTCTAAATAGAGTATTTAAAGGGGTCTCTAAAGAAGAATAAGTCTAGAAGTGTGATTTATGAGAGACTGTTGGATTACACTGAACTAACAATTCAAGTCCTCTGGAACCATTTTGCAAATGACAAGTCACCTTTCTGTAAATATATTTAAGTTAGACAAGGAAGCATATTTATAGGAAAAATCAATGGGTTTTTTTCTGATTTTTTTTTTATTTTTCCATTTTCATATAATCACATGTATACTATTACCAGTGATGTGCGGTGAGGTTGATACCTGGTGAGGCTCAGCAGGGCAGCGGTCGGCCTCGTCGGGGGGGGGGGGGAATTTGCATCGCGGGAGCAACCAAGCGCCCAGGTCTGCAGCAAAGGCGCTTGGTGGCTCCCGCGATGCAAAGTGCCCCGCTGCCCCCCCCCCGCTGTCCCGGCCTGCGTCCGCTGCTTCTCCAAGCTCCGCCGCTGGAAGTCCCGGATCGCCTCTGGGGGAAGGCTGAATGAAAAATGGAGCAAAGCTTCTCTGCAGCCTCCCGGCGCTGCCCAGAGGCTCTTGCAGGAGCATGTGTCAGCGGCCAGTGGCCTGGAGCAGCCCCGGCTGTGAGACAAGGGAGCACTTAAAGTAGCTGCTGCCGCTGCCGCCACCACCGCCCCGCCGGTGTCTCTAAGCAGACACCAAGCCACTGTGACCTGGAATCTGGTAGCAACTATCTTGGCTTTAATTATTTAAAAAAATATATTTAAATTTCTTTCTTTTTCCTGAGGAGACTGGTGAGGCTCCGCCTCCCTTGCCTCTAGTGACTGCACGTCCATGACTATTACATATCCAACATCATATTGTATTATTAAATGTTTACATCAATTCATCTTACCAACAACTCCCCAAAACCAATTATTGACTCTTCTGCTCTCCATACACCATATTTGTAATTTATCCATCATTTTCTTCTCCCTTTCTCCTCCCCCTCCCTACTTCCTTTCTTCCCTCTGTCCTTCTCAACTTCCCCTTCCTCTCTCCTTCTCCTTCCTTTCCTTACCACTCCTCGTTTCTCTCCTCCTCTTCCCCCATGCCCTCTCTCCTATCCCTCCTTCCCTTACTTCTCTCCTCTACTTCCCACTCTTCATCTCATTTATCTTTCCATTATCATGTTCAACCAGATAGCAACTCCATTTTATTATCATATTTAGGGATAAAGCCCTTATCTTAACTTTATATTTTCCTATATAGTAGTTTCTAATTATCTGTTTTTTTCCTGGTAAGTCTTTTGTCCCACTTTTCTGTTCCTGTCTTCTCCCTTTTCTTTATTTTAACACATCCATTCCCTTCAAATTTCCCCAGGTGACCAAAGGAATAATTTATATTCCTCTTTGTTGGGGGATAATCTCCTGCTTCAATTTTCCTTATACCACTAACAGCCTTCAAGACCACTTTTGCCAGCTTTCTTTTCCCTTTTGTTGGGACACCTCCCCTTTTCACAATTTTTCTTATACTATTGCCAGGTCCAAAGGAGTTTTTGTCTGCTTTTTATTTCCCTCCACTTCTACCCCTTCAATGTCTCCCCCCCCTTTCTTCTGAGTTCTTCTATAGATATCTACTTCTCTGGATTCAAAATTCTAATTAGGTTTGATTTTACTGATTTACGTATATTCTTTAAAATTCCACATAGTTATTCAAATTCCCAGTTTTCCATGATGTCCAGTTCCAAAGTTACTGCATACAGTTAAGCAGTTCTTATTTCAGAGTTCAGTTCCACCTTACGTTTGTCTGCTTCAATTGCTGTGGGGGAAAACGATGGTGGCCATCTTAGTCTTTTGTTCTATCTTAATGTCCAGATCCAAAATTGCAGTTAGTTATACAAATCCCACTTCAAGACTCTGGACTACCTTAAATTCAAACTAGAAGAGAAGCTGGGGCTGTCTTACTCTTCTGCCAAGTGAAAAAAGGTTGAAGAAGAAGAAAGCAAAACAAACAAAAAAACCCCTTTGTATTTCCCAGTTTGGATCCCATTATTGTTAGATTGGGTAATGGATAGGCACACACAGGCTTAACGGTAACAATAGCTCTTTATTAAGTACAACAAGTGAGAACAATCCAGCGAAGGTTGAGTCTGACAGTAAGCCTTTTATAGAGAGCTGTCAGACCCTTTGACCAATAGGAAACCACTGTAGTTAGAACTGATATCTAACAGTTATTATTCTGTTGTTATTCTTTCCCTTACGGGGTCCAGTCTCTTGTAGCTGCTCACAATATATCACTTAAAATAGGCTTGCAATCAACGAGATTCTGGTATTTTCTTTTGCCTCCTACTTTTCAAAGTTCTGGTTTATGGCATTTGGTTAATTTAAACTTCCAGCACAGTCAAAGTTACCATATTTTTCAGAGTATAAGATGCACCTTTTTTCCTCAAAAAAGAGGCTGAAAATCTGGGTGCGTCTTATAAACTGAATATAGCATTTTTTGCCTCCCAAAGCCTCCCTTCACCAAAATGGCCATGCATAGCCTTATTGAAGCTTTCAGAGAGCTCCTGGGGGCTGGGGAGGGCAGAAAAGAGCAGAAAATGGCCCTCTCCCTCGCTTTCCCTCTATCTATCTACCTACTTTTTTAAAAATTTGCCTCTTCAAAACCTTGATGCGTCTTATACTCTGGAGCGTCTTATACTCTGAAAAATATGGTAGGTTATCAGTTATCAGTAGGAAGAAGTGCTTCTTTTGAGGGGGGGGCAGTTAAGATTTATCAATTGGAAAAGGTTCAAACAGAATAAATCTTTCAAAGTGTTTGGTTTCTTTTTCAAATCCAAAACCAAGTTTGAAGTTTATGATTGAGTGGGTTTGTCATTTCTCTGCATTCTCCTTTCTGTCCAAAATTGTTTCGAGTAAATAACGTTTGGGGGGCTGGTGTTTCAACCCTCCATTTTTCCTTCCTTCCTTCCTTCCTTCCTTCCTTCCTTCCTTCCTTCCTTCCTTCCTTCCTTCCTAACTTCCTTCCTTTCTTTCTTTTTGGAAAAGTCCCAATCCGACCATCAATATTATTTATGTTCTCAAGATTTTTTTCCCTTTTCCAGGTTTGATTTATGACTGTGAGTTAGATAAATTATCTTACCGGCTGTTCATCTCTTCCGAACCCTCCTGTTCCTTTTGGATTGACAAGAAGTTCAGTGTCTTGTCAGCCATATTTATAGGCTGTCGCCCCTACTCCGATTCAAAAGACAAATCTCTGATCTGTGAGGGATCATCCCTTTGGGATGCTACTCCCCCATTGCAGGGAGGTGGAGCTGATTAAGTGGTTCTGCCCCAGGCGCCTGATGGACCCAGAGGGATTTCAGAGGGAGCTTGGAGGGATACCTGACTCCCTTATCCACAATCCGACAAAGTCCTTGGTCGCTGCCTGGAATGTCACGGCGGCTGAGGCACTGGATTGGATTGCGCCTTTGAGGCATCTCCGCAGCAGTGGATCCAGGAGGGCACCTTGGTTCACCGAGTAACTCCAGGAGATGAAGCTCCAAAAGAGATGCCTAGACCGACGCTGGAGGGCTAGTAACTCTGAATCTGACCGAGCACTATTAAGAGCCTTTATCAGGACTTATTTAGTGGCGATACGGGCGGCAAAATGTACACATTTTTCCGCTCTTCTTGCGTTCGCGGAATCTCACCCAGCCGCCCTGTTTAGGGTGACCCGCTCCCTCCTGAAAGGTGAGGAGGCAGGGGAACCCCTGCAGGGAAGAGCTGAAGAGTTTGTTCAGTTTCTCTCGGATAAAATCACTCAGATTTGGGCAGACCTGGACTCCACTTTGGCAGTACCAGCTGAGATGCCGAGGGAGAGTCTTAATCGTATTTGCTGGGATGAGTTTGAGTTTGTCACCCCTGATGAAGTGGACAAGGCCATGGGAGCAATGAGTGCCTCCACCTGTTTACTGGACCTGTGCCCCTCTTGGCTGGTTTTGACCAGCAGAGAGGTAACACGAGGCTGGCTCCAGACGATTATGAATGAGTCTTTGCAGGAAGGGTCTTTCCCGCAATCATTAATGGAAGCAGTGGTAAGACCCCTCCTCAAGAAGCCTTCTCTGGACCCAGCTATTCTTAAGAACTATCGTCCTGTCTCCAACCTTCCTTTTCTGGGGAAGGTTGTCGAGAAGGCTTCAACTCCGATGGACCTTCAACTCCGATATCCTTCTGCGACGGCTGGAGGAGGTGGGAGTGAGGGGCACTGTTTTACGGTGGTTCTCCTCTTACCTCTCTGACAGGTCGCAGTCGGTGTTGGTCGGAGGGCAAAGGTCGACCACTAGGCCCCTTAACTGTGGTGTGCCACAGGGTTCGGTCTTGTCCCCCCTCCTATTTAACATCTACATGAAGCCACTGGGCAAGATCATATGACAGCATGGGGTAAAGTACCATCAATATGCGGATGATACACAACTGTATCTTTCTGCCCCGTGCCAGCTCAGTGTAGCGGCAGATGTGATGTGCTGATGCCTGGAAGCTGTCAGGATCTGGATGGGGGTGAACAAACTTGTACTTAATACCAATAAGATTGAGTGTCTTTGGATGCTGCCCCAAAGGACAGCCTAGACAGTCCATCCTTAATCCTGGGGGATAAAAATTTACACCCCTCAGAGAGGGCCTGCAATTTGGGAGTCTTCCTGGACTTGCAGCTGACACTGGAACACCATCTGTCGGCTGTGACCAGGGGGGCCTTTGCCCAGGTTCGCCTGGTGCATCAATTGCAGCTCCATTTGGATCAGGAGGCACTTCAAATGGTTACTCATGCCCTTGTCACCTCAAGGCTAGATTATTGCAATGCGCTCTACATGGGGCTACCCTTGAAAAGGGTTCAGAGACTGCAGCTAGTCCAAAATACGGCCGCGCGTGCGATATTGGGTGTACCACGGTACACCCATGTTACACCTATCCTCCGCAAGCTGCACTGGCTACCAATTGGTCTCTGGACGCAATTCAAGGTGTTGGTTATTACCTTTAAAGCCCTACATGGCTTAGGGCCAGCCTACCTGCGAGACTGCCTACTGCCACATACCTCCCAGCAGCCAGTGAGATCCCACAGATTGGGCCTCCTTCAGATGCCGTCAGACAATGTCAGCTGGTGGCTCCCCGGAGGAGAGCCTTCTCTGTGGCTGCTCCGACCCTTTGGAATGAGCTATCCCCAGAGATCCGGACCCTACCCATTCTCATGGCCTTCAGGAAAGCTGTTAAGACCTGGCTATTCCGGCAGGCCTGGGGCTGTTGACCTCACTGTTGAGGTCCAGCCCCGATTAGAACAAATGCATGTGTTGTGCTTTTAAATCTGTCCTTTTTTTAATAATTTCTTTCTTCTTTTTGTAAACCGCTCGGAGTCCTTCGGGATTGGGCGGCATATAAATTCTATTAATAAATAATAAATAATAATAAATAAATCTGTTGCCTCCCCCTGGATCTAATGAGAAGCTGTCCTCTTTGCCCTCCCCCCTTGGGGGGGGGGGTTCTGGTCCAAACGGACCTCAAAGTTGGTTTGTCAGATAGGGTTCATCTAAGGCTCTTGACAGCCCACCCACCCCACATCTGTCCAGCTGAAGAACTTCCTATCGACTCCTCGGGTTTAAGAATTGTTTAAGAGAAGGTACTCCTTGGTCATTTGATATAATCTGCAGAAATAATTTCCCATTCTACATGTATCCCAGAATATGCCCCATTACATGCTGACCCACCTGCATAAGTCTCCATTGTCTTTGTTAAGACACTACACTCTTCTGTGATTTTGTCTTCAATGGTCCTCTTGCCCATTCCATAGTCCCGTAATGTGGATAATGTAAACCGTCGCATCACAGCCCAGTTCTCCCCACGAGCAAAAACAAGACCTGAAGAGAAAAAGGGTAAGATAATGAAATATAATTTTATTATCCTTTGCTGCTCATTATTCTTTTACAAATTCATTAAAGCATGTTCCATCAAGTTGATCAAGCATTTCATCCAGTCTGTCCAAGAACTTGGCTGAAAGGTATTTCAAAATTTGCGTTAAAGATTTCTGCTCCATTTCTTTATCCTTTGCTTTTGGTAGCTGGCCTTCAGCATCTCCTTCTCAAAACAAAACAAAGCAAAAACGAAAGCAATCATCATTTTTCCATATGCAAATATCTTCTAAATGATTCAGAACTATAATTCCAAATCATCAGGTGTCTTAATACATTATTATTTTTCAAAAATTCATATACCAAACACTTTTTTTTTTGCATAGTCCAAAAATCATATATTTTAAAAACTTAAAATCAAATTTACTGTATCTTTTAAGGATGCATAAATTTACCAGTGAGTACTAGTTGGTCAAAAGGGTCTTAATCTCTGAGACACATTGGCAAAAACATTGCACAAAGAAAAGGTTTGTATAACCATGGATCTGCGGAGAGAGACAGGCAGAAATCCTTCCTATGGAATTCCTCAAACACCCATCTCCTACACCCAAATTTGCCAATATGCAGAATGAAACGCAGTGGTGAGCAGCATGTGAGGCTCAGGGGCTTGATGCAATATTGACACAGCTTTTTATTTGCCAGTTACCTCCATTGGCCCTGAGGGACAAAGGCTTTTCAACCCAGTCGGATTTGCTGAAGCTATTTCACTAACCTGAGATTCTTCTGCTGCAAGTCTGAAATGGAAAAAAAAAACTACACTGATCACACAATTGAAAGGTTTGTCACCTATAATCCAGAGGGAAATAACTCACCAAACCCTTTTGTTGCATCTTCAAAAATAGGAATAAAGGGCCTATCTGCAAATGCATCCGCCTGGTTCACTAGAGCCTCTTTCACTGTCTCATAACCAGTTAGCACTACCACCTCCTGAAATCCCAGTTTGATGCGGAAAATGGGACCGTATTCTTTGGACCACTGGAATTCAGCAGAAGGGAATCAAAGAGACGAATTAAATCAGTAATTAGAATCACATATTAAGAAGACATTTAAGAAACTACATGTCAAAATTTAGAGGCACATATAATGTTATTTCCTTTTTTCTGTTCTTGAGAATTGTGATGGTAACTTATTCTTTATATTTTTTAAATTTTGATATGCTCTACATTTAGCATTTTAAATGCGTATATAATAAAAGATCCTCACAATGAAATGTTTATCAAGTTGAGAAAAGGTTTCTAATATGTTGGAACAACATCATTTGTGCAGGACATACTGTGAATCATAAGGCTGGAAGGGACCTTGGAAGTCTTCTGTTCCAACTTCTATTCAAGTCAGGAGCCTTATACCATCCCAAGCAAATTGTTGTCCAGTATATTTTTGAAAGCCTTCAGTGGTGGAGTACCCACAACTCCAGGAGGCAACCTATTCCATTGATTAATTGTTCTCATTGTCAGAAAATGTGTCCTAACATCTAGGTTGTATCTGTCTTCAACAAGTGTCCACCCATTACTTCATTAGTCACTGTAGAAATCGATTTAAGGACTTATAATTCTGCTTAAAATGTATAAACATGTGAGTGTCTCTAAGTATTTATCCAGTCACTGAAGCTTAAGAGCATTCAAAGTTTCCCAGAGGGTCCTTGGGATTTGACATTCTGCAAATCTAATAATCAGAAAATTATTTATTCAATTACAACATTTTACATTGATTAACAAAAAGACTTTCTTGCCATAATCCTTCCAGAATATTTAAATGTATTTAGATACTAGCTAAACCTCCACTTTTTGAACATTTCCATACACAGTAAACATCAGACTTACCCGAACAATTTACCAAGTTTTTGTCCCATCCCAACAAGTTTTGGCAAAGAATGGTAAAGAGACTTGTTCATTATCAGGCTTTACCTCTATCATTGTTTTGTCAGGCCTCTTCAGATCCATCATGTGCAGATTTCCCAAAATGGGTATAGTCCTGGGCCCCGGGGGGAGATTGGGGCAACTGTTATTCCTGGAACTGCCCCTTTTCAAAAGGAACATAATTGCAAGAATAAATAGCAGTACAATTAAAATTACTCCAGTCAAGCCCATTTCCTTTTAATAGCAGTCTTCAGTAAAAATTGCAAGGAATTTTGAAAACTGAAATTATTCTAGCATGTATTTGTAAGCAATGCAGTAGGCAGAGCACAGCTTCTCTTTCTACTGAATCCACAGATTGCTCTGTTCAATAAAGCACTTCTGAACTTTTCCCTTGGCTCTGTTTCCTCCCCAGGAATTTGATTCGTCCCTGCATGTGAGATATACATGCGTAGGATGAACAATAACTTTGCAAGCTGACTTCACATATTGAAACCGCAAGTAAGTCCAGCTTTTAAAAGAGATGTATATAAATAATCTATAATAATTATGGAATGCAGGATGAATTGTGAAAGCTTCATGCCTCTAAATCAACCTAAATGGTATAAATATTTTATTATTTAGTTAAGAACAACCACATAAAAAGGATAAATAAACTAATAAATAAGTGGCATCAAGTTAATCACTTCTGAATACAGAGAAAAACGAAGATGTACCTTCTTGAGTAAACGTTCAGCCAACATTTTCCCAGGATGTTAAAAGAGTTCCTGTGTCTCTGTGGTCCTCTGAGTGAGAAGAACAACATACTTTAGTTTTTTGCATGATGTCTTATTTGAGCTAAACCCGTTTCTGTAACTTTGTCCTTGCTTGTAGCATTGGGTGGAGAGTATCTATATAAAAGGAATGGAAAATACATTCTTGGTGAGAGCTGCCATGCAGTTAAAACCCCTTGTCTCAATTGGCAGCTGTCTTGGCATTTGTACAATGTTGTCACATACTTGCTGATTTGAGCCTGCTAATTGGGTCCATTGTCAGTTCACTCATTCTTCCAGAGCTCCGGAAAACATTCTGGATGGGACCAATCAAAGGAATTGTGTTTGCTCTCCATTATAGAAGGTTTGGACTCCCAAGTTTTCCAGTGCCATGGTTTCCAATTAAGCCCAGGCAATGAAATAATTAATTGCTTGTCTAACTTTACTATTTATCAACAAATATTTTAATAGTAATTTTATTTAATATTATAATTACAATAGTAAAAACATACAAACTACTGTGGTGGTTTAGAATTCCTTTAGCATTCCAGAAAGAGCCTGAGGTTTGTCCCAGAGAGCTGATGGGCAGTTTGCCTGTGTTTCTGGAAACTGCCTGGAATAGTCATGTAACAAGAGCATGGATTGGATTGCTCCACAATCCCATGGGTTTCTGTGGTAGATGAAATGCCAGAAGAGACCACCAGGGGGATGTTGGGCTCCTGGCTTTGCTGGCTTTGCTGGCATTGCTTCTCCAGATTTCTCTTATAGTAACTTTACTATAAGAGAATTGTGATAATTGGGGTGGCATGATTTGTGAATATTTGTGAATAAATTTGTGAATAAATAAGCTGATTGGGATCCCTATGCTTTGTAACTTTTCTCAGCTCTTGAGTATGACGCACAAATGCAAAGCAATTAATTTCTTCAAATTGGTTCCATGTAAAACATTTCCTTGTGTTAAGTTGGATGTTTCATGTTCCAGAGCAACCCTTCATTGTATTGATTCAAATCACTTTGCTTGTATCTTTTTTCCTTTGCTTTTAATATTTACATATTTTTCTTTTAGCAACTTCTTTAAGTTTCCCTAATGCTGAAACTGACAATTAACTTGTTCTGAGATTTTAAATGTCTGCATAGTTTCTTCTAAGATTAGAGACTTTTCCATCACAGGCTTTTTATCTTTAAAGTCAAAAGCATCTGCTGGCACCTTGGATGCAACATAATCCATCAATTATGCCCAAGACAGAGCAAGAGACATTCTTCTCTGCTGCAACAGCTAAGGTGAAAGCTTGAAACCTTTACTATGCTTATTAAATAGGCTTCTGGCTTCAAAGAGGGTATGTAATTGAAGTGGGCACTGATACACTTTAAGCAGGTCCTTAAACATGAAACTATTTGGGAATGCATGGCTAACACATGAGCCCTGGAAAAGCTGCAACTTCTGAAGGTATCAACGAGTGCACTGTATATGTCTTTGTTACCTCCAAAGCTCTTTTGCAACTTCCAGCCCCAAGCATATCACATCCTGCGGCTTCTGGCTGTACAGGTAACCTGGAGGGAAGCCCCAACCCTCCTGGTATGGCACTGGCATTGGAGATCTATGTTTCCAAAGGATAGCATTATTTTACTCCTCTTCCGTTTTCTAGTGGGGGGGGCGGGGGTGATGACAAGAAGCAGGTGGTGGCCACCTGGGAAATATTTGATGCTCTTCTTCGCCCCTTACCTCCGAAGATGAGGCCAGGTGTGGGAGAGAGTGCTAATGATAATGATGACTGACTGATTCCCCTGCGAGTTTGGGGGTGGGGAGGCGAAGAGAAAGGTAATTGCAGAGTGTGGACTGAAGAGTGTGGACTCATGACCATTATTTGGAGGAATAAAAAGCATAGCCATGCCATCGAGATTCGCTCTTGCAGAACCTGCATCATCTTTTTTTTCCCCCAAATTTTTTAAAATAAGTCTTTTAAACAACCTTATTCCTAAAGGCAAAAAAAAAAGCATATGGCTTGCTGGAGAATGGAGTGGAGGTGACGTGCGAGGGGAAGTGGTGTGCCGTAGTGGAGGGAGGTGTTGCTGAAATAATTCGATCTATCAGGAAATCGGAGGTTGTGGGGGGGGGGAGAGGTTAGTGGGAAGCCTTTGTCAGCTCGACGCCAGCGGTAGCTCTGAAGTTGTTTTCCTTTCCACTGAAGCAACAGATGTTCCCTTGCTTAACATTGGGAAGACTTGACTGGCAGGCTCTGCAGGCCTCTCTGGCGTTTCAAAAGGCAACCGACAGAAGCCACTTTCCCGGAGAGTGGGGAGGGGCTGTTAGAAAATGGAAGTGGCTGCCATTCACTGCTTGCCGCTTTCAGAGTTGTTTTGAGGCTGGTCTCTTTGCACACAGAAGCCAGGAAAGGGGGCAACTAACGTGTGTCCTTGCCACAAAGTGTCATTGAAATGACAATATTTTCTGCCCCCCCCCCATACCGAAGGCGATTTAAACAGATCAATGTAAAGAGGAGACAGAAAGAGATAAAGCAAAAGTACAGTTTTTTAGCGAGTCACCCCCCCATGCCTTTCTTCTTAAAACCCCTGGGGAATACAGCTCTTCTTCCGATCCCTCTTAGGAATTTGATCTCTAGGTCATCGGAAAACCCGCGGCAGAGGAGATAGGTAGGTTAGGAAGCCGCTTTCTTCTTTTCCCTCCCCCCCCCCCCATTCCCAATAATCAAATGCATCCTGTATTAGCTCACTTTGGAATCCTAAGCTCTTAAACATTTCCCTTTAGTCACTTGTCAGTGAAGTGCAATTAGAAAAGGGGGAGGGGAGGGGGAGATTTGACAAAGTTGTCTCCTAGCCGTGTGGCACATGGAGGTCAGCCTTTTTCTGTCAGACTTGAGTTTTATACCCCTTATAAACCGCTATATGATTATTCATCGTATAAGAGAAGTTAGATGGTGAGAGGGGGGAAGGACTGGGAATGAAAGGAATACCTTATATTTTTAAAGAAAGCTTTCGTTACAAGGAGCTCTGAATGGAGGTAGAAAAGTCTTGCTTGAAAAACGTAGCAATTAAAGAATAGTCTGTTATTCCACTTGTCTAATGATAAACGGGAGGAGAGATAGCTTTAAATGATGTGTTTTCAGTGGAAGCCAAGATGAGTTAAAAACTCTCCTCAGCTGGATCTGCTTCCTGGCTTGACAAAGCTCCACAGACACAAATGAAAGCAGAGGAATAAATCCCTAAGAATTTAAGTGTATTTATGGTGATAAAGGGTTTTTTTTTCAATTTGTTTTTATTTTTAAACATAAAAAAACAACATAAAATTTTTTCATCCATTACATACAGCATGTCATTTGGTTACAAGTGTTTTTACATCCATATTCTCAATTATATTTACAATCACAGATTTTTCATCTAATATAACTAGATACCTCACTTTCATTGTACAGTGTATATTCAATTACAATTAATATATTTTTTCCCAATAAACCTAATTCCCTTACATTCTTGACTGTCTGTTTAATAACAGTATACCTTTATATAATCACAGATCCTGATATGAAAGAGATTTACCAACCATTTATATTTGTATATCACTGTTTTCAATTATGTATAATCCCACCAATCAACTATTGAGTATGCTTATGTTCATTATTGTCCTTGTACATCATACATTCAGACAAAGATGTTATTCCTTCATTTTTCAACAAGGTATTCTAAATAGTCACTTCATATATATGCCAATTTTTAATTACTTCCTTATTAAAATTATTTATCAACAAGATACCTTTATAATATATACTTAGAGTTATACATTATCACCAATCATCTATCAAGTATACATAAATTCATAAACTACAACTACAATTGTTATCCTTATCCATTTTAAAACAAAAGTTCTAAAGTATTCAATTCATATATGTATCAGTCTTTCATTGTATCATTGTTAGTCTATTTCACAGCATAATTATATTATCACTTAACTCCTTCAGTTAAAACATAAGTAAAACATTTTTCATTTCCAGGTTTTTTCCCCAGCCACTGATAAAACAAGTCCCATATCTTATAAATTGAAACTCATAAATGTTCCTCTCCACGGAAATCTTTAGTAAAAGGCGAAAGATTTATACAATCTGAAGAGAAACCAGAGTATGGTGATAAAGTTTTGTAATGTAGGAGTTTAAAAGGACAATGAAGAGAAGATTGGAAATTTAATTTCATATTCACGTGGCAAGAATGCACAGGTCACCCTTTGGGGCATTTTTTGTGTTTTTCCTTTGAAGGGAATAATAATACAAGTAATAAGTATTATCACATTGTTAACTTGTTATTCTAGATATCTGTTCTGTTCTAGTATATAGATATCTAATACTGCTGTGAAAATATTTTCCTTCTAAGGATCTGTAAAATTATATGCCTCCAATCGATTGTATTCTTCCTGTGATAAGATCTGAATCCTTCATATGCCACCCTGCCTCATCCAGGAATCAGCATGTAACTAGGCTCTATCAAAAATACCAGAGCAATCCTCACACCTTTTGTGCTGCTAATAAGGGGACAAATGGGCAAGTAAGCAAACAGAGAAGGGAAAAGATAACAAAATATAAACACTACCAGGAAGGATGTTAGGATCCTTCCTAACATATCCTAAGTTAGGATATATGATGAAGATTTACAATGTATTTAGATTAAATGACTAGAGTGATTTAGAGTAATTAGTAAGTTATGATCTATGACTTAGAGTTTTACAATGTTGTTAGATTGTATGACTAGAGTAATTTAGAATAATTAGAATATGAAGAACAAATACTTTTTGGGTATAAGAAAGGACACAGTATCATCAATTGTTTGTGGAACTTTCCTCCCATGTCTCTTGTGCTTGGGTTTGGAACTTCTTACCCAGAACTTTAACTTTGATCAAAGAATAAAGTCTGTTTTCTCTGTTTTTCAAGCCTCCGTTTAAGTCTTCATTTTGATTCATTTTTGGCTTAAGTGTATTGCCACCTTCCTCTGCATGGATCCCACCCCTCGTCCATTGGGAATGAGGCGGCTGTCAAAGAGAAGGAAGTGCACACCACATGGGGTTGTCCAACAGCGGAAGAAAGAAAGAAAGAAAGAAAGAAAGAAAGAAAGAAAGAAAGAAAGAAAGAAAGAAAGAAAGAAAGAAAGAAAGAAAGAAAGAGAGAGAAAACTAATGATCACAATTGAGCCCAAAATTTTGGTTGCTAAGCAAGAGCGTTTTTAAGTGAGTTTCACCACATTTTCCATGGTGGCCATGCCCACCCGATCGCACGACCACCAAGCCACTCCCACCTGGTCACATGACCACCAAGCCATTCCCACAAAACAGTCCACACCTACAGAGTAGGTTCTAAAAAATTTTGAAACCCACCACTGATCAAAAGCTACATGATGTTATTTTCTTTTTTTTAATTGATTACACCTATAAGGGTTTTTTTTTTTTGGTAATAGTTTTTATTAAACAGTTTTCTTCATTTTATATCACAACTTCAATCTTTACAGCACTTCGGTATCAGTATATCTCATAAGTACATACAAGTTATTTTCATTATTCTTCTTTTCCTTTTGTGTACCTATCTACTTCATACAATGTATCATTATTGTAATTCCATAACTATATATATAACCTTTTTTAAATCACATCTTATAATACAATACAATAGCAGAGTTGGAAGGGACCTTGGAGGTCTTCTAGTCCAACCCTCTGCCTAGGCAGGAAACCCTATATCATTTCAGACAAATGGCTATCCAATATCTTAAAGACTTCCAGTGTTGAGGCATTTACAACTTCTGGAGGCAAGCTCTTCCACTGATTAATTGTTCTAACCGTCAGGAAATTTCTCCTCAGTTCTAATTTGCTTCTCTCCTTAATTAGTTTCCACCCATTGCTTTTTGTTCTACTCTCATGTGCTTTGGAGAATAGTTTGACTCCCTCTTCATGGCAACCCCTGAGATATTGGAACACTACTATCATATCTCCCCTAGTCCTTCTTTTCATTAAACTAGACAAACCCAGTTCCTGCAACTGTTCCTCATATGTCTTAGCCTCCAGTCCCCAATCATCTTTGTTGCTCTTCTCTGCACTCTTTCTAGAGTCTCCACATCTTTTCTACATCATGGCGATCAAAACTGAATGCAGTATTCCAAGTCTGGCCTTAACAAAGCATTATAAAGTGGTATTAACACTCCATGTGATTTTGATTCTATCCCTCTGTTTATGTAGCCTAGAACTATGTTGGCTTTTTTGGCAGCTGCTGCACACTGCTGACTCATATTTAAATGTTTTTCTCACAGTTACTACTATTGAGCAAGGTACCACCTATACTGTACCTGTGCATTTCATTTTTCTTGCATAAATGTAGAACCTTGCTCTTTTCACCATTGAATTTCATTTTATTAGATATTGCCCAGTGTTCAAGTTTGTCAAGATCCTTCTGTATCTTAAGCCTATCTTCTGGAGTGTTGGCTATTCCTGCCAGCTTGGTGTCATCTGCAAATTTAATGAGTTCCTCATTTATTCCCTCATCCAAATCATTGATGAAGATGTTGAAGAGTACTGGGCCTAAAACAGAGCCTTGGGGTACTCCACTGCATACTTCCCTCCATGTAGATGCAGTTCCATTGAGGACTACACGTTGAGTGTGGTTGGTCAGCCAGTTATGAATCCATCTGGTGGTGATGCTGTCTAACCCACATTATTCTACTTTATCTAGTAGTAGGTTATGGTATACCTTGTCAAATGCCTTACTGAAGTCCAAGTGAACTATATCGACGGCATTCCTCTGGTCCACTAATTTTGTCACTTTGTCAGAAAATGCAATAAGATTAGTCTGGCATGATCTGTTTTTGACAAACCCGTTGGCTTTTGGCTATTACTTTGTTTACTTCTAGGTGTTCACTAATTCGTTGCTTGATTATCTTTTCCAGAATCTTTCCTGGTATTGAGGTCCGGCTGATAGGTATGTAGTTTCCTGGATCTATTTTTTTCCTTTTTTGAAGATGGGACCCACATTAGCTCTTTTCCAGTCCTCTCGCAATTCCCTGGTGTTCCAGGATCTCTGAAAGATATAGTGCAGTGGTTCTGAGATCCAGTCTGCCAGTTTCTTCAGAACCCTGGGATGTAATCCATCTGGTCCTGGTGATTTGAATGTGTCTAGAGTAGACAGGTGTTCAGCTACCATTTTCTTCCCTATTTCAACTTGTGTTCCTAATCTGATTTTTGTGGTTCTGTTTTTGATAGGTTGGACTGTTTTATCCCTTTGTGTAAAGACAGGTGCAAAAAAAATGAGTTAAATAGTTCTGCTTTCTCCCTATTGCTTGTCACCTTCTTGCCACTTTCTCCCAGCAATAGACCAATTGTTTCCTTAATTTTTTTTTCTTGTTTTTAACATGTTGGAAGAAACTTTTTTTGTTATTTTTTTACTTTTGTGGCAAGCCTTTCTTCATTGTGAGCCTTAGCTTTCCTTACTTCATCTTTATAGGCTCGGGCTATTTGCTGATATTCTGCTTTAGTTATGTCCCCCTCTTTCCACTTTTTATACTTATCTTTTTTCTCTTTCAATTTGTCAGAGAGTTCTTTATGCAGACATGCTGGTTTCTTTTGGGAGCTGTTATTTTTCTTCTTCATTGGGTATTGTGCTAGACTGGGCTTTCTTAATTTACTTTTACATTCTTATTCTTAATTCTATTCTATTACATTCTATTCTTTTATTCTCTAACCAGTTATACCATGTGTTCCTAATCAAGTAGTATTTCATTTCTCTTCTTTCTTTCCCTTGTTAGCCTATCCAGTTCTGCACATTCTAACATTTTTTTTATCACCATTTCATTGGAGGGAGTCCTATTGTTTTTCCAATATTGCACGTAGACAATTCTGGCTGCTGTTATTATGTATAACATGATATATTGAGGGTTATTTTTACTATGATTTCCTCTTAATATACCTAATAGAAATAATTCTGGTTTTAAATTTATTAGTTGTTTAATTTCCTCTAGCAATTTTCTTATTTTTGTCCAATATTTCTTTGCTTCTGGCATAACCACCATATGTAATAATATGTTACTTGCCTCTGTTTATATTTCCAGCATTCCACTGGTCTGTTTGGGAACATTTTTGCTAATATTGCTGGGGGCAAATGCCAACGGTAATGGGGGATGGAAGGAAGGAGATGGGAATGAAAGGGGAGGGGATAAAGGAAGGAAGGGGATAAAGGAAGGAAGGAAGGAAGGAAGGAAGGAAGGAAGGAAGGAAGGAAGGAAGGAAGGAAGGAAGGAAGGAAGGAAGAAAGAAAGAATTGCATGTAGCCCCAAATAATTTTTAGGAAGGATGGGCGGGAGAAAGGATTCCTTTAAGGGAGATTTGGTAAGCGTCCTGTTGAACAGCATCTCTGTCCCTTTGCGGTCTGTCAAGGGAAAAACATTATTCACCCTGTCCTCCACTCCCCAGCTTACAATGAAATCAGGGCCAAATTAATTCAATAGATGAGCTCAAAGGCTTGTATCTCCAATGACTGAATTGAATTCTTACAAGTCATTGGTGGGTTCCGGATCCCAGTGCAACTGGTACGGTGCAACGGGGCCGGGCGTCCACCACATGAACGCACGCAGCATGCGCATAGATACTAACCGGCCATGATGCTCCATGACACCTTCGTTACGCTGCAGCTGCTCCGCAGAATGTCACGCAGGCACCGTACTCTCCGTGCACGGAAGCCCCGAACAGCTCAAATACAGGTAAGGAGAGTGGGTGGGCAGGTGGGCCCTCCAGAGCACCATATTTACCACTTGTATCCCACCACTGTTCCAAGTGTATTTGAAAGCGTTAGAAATCAAGTTGCTAATTTTACTTTGTTGTCATTTAAATTTAGAAATAGAAATTTAGATGTACTTAATTAAAACCCTAGTTTAATTTTAATCCTCTCTAACACTTTTTTAAAATCATCTTATTATATTTTGCTTTTTTGCATTTTAAGCTCTGCTACATTGTTTTGACCTAAGAATAAAAGCTTAAGAAAAGCTTTATAAGACCTAATCTGTGTCTGTCTGAAGGCCTCAATAAGCAAAGAAGGCTGAAAGACAAGATTCATCCTGGACTGCCAAAATGCAGAGATGCAGAAATTGAATGCAGTGGGGATAACAGTAACTCATGCCCAAAGCTGAGGATTCCCTTGGCAGACTCAGAAATCAATATACTAGTCTCTCAATGAGTCTGGCCACACGTTGCCCATGAGGCCCAAATTGTGTCAAACTAAGGTATATGAGATCCAGCATTTATCAATTGTTTTCTTTTCAAACAAGGTGTTAAGGGTTGCCTTTTATAGAACAGAGATTCTTACCTGCAGAAAATGGCATGAATGCATCTCTCTTCACAAATTTTCCTTCAGAATCAAGAAAATGCTCAGGGTAGAATTCATGTGGTTTCTCCCACTGAAATTCATCATGGAGCATGGATGTCAGCAAGGGAAGTATGTACGTTCCCTAAAAATGTCCTCTCAGTACATATCTCTATTATACTATATATTGTTACAGTGATTTTTAAAATATTATTGAGTCTGGAGCAACTCTCAATTTTAAAATATTAAAACTATATTTTAAAAATTGTATTACACACACACACACACACACACACACACACACTGATTTAATTATTGTGCATGGAGAAATGGACAGGTTCAAAAAAATTAAAACACCAGGGAGATAAAAAGATTATCAATTGGGCCAATTCTAAATAGGTCTTATGTTGTATTTTACTCTACTGAAACACACCTTAAACTTGTGGACTCAGAATGCAGGATCGAAAACAAATAATAAAGGCTTACTGAAGGGAAGCAGTGAATAGATATAAAGCAATAAATCAAGAGGAGAGCAAAATAAAAAGTAAAACAAGAGAAAAGCATCTCTCATACATCAAGAGGTGGGGGCACTTTGTGAATGCCAGATACCAAAGAAAAACATCTGCCTTTAGCACTTTGAGAGATACATCTATGAGTGTTTTTTTCTAAAGGGATAACAGGCTATGTGGCTCAATAGATCAACTTGATTTAGCCCATTCCATTCATTGAAGGACTGACTCTTCTACCACACTGTACATGATAAATTAGATCTTATGCAATGCAGTGATTTTAGACTGGTCACCTTGGAGATGAGGAAGCCTTGGAAAGTTGTGTCCATGGTTGTCCAATGTCAGCAAACCTTTGAACTTCATCACTGTAAGTCACTTTGCTTGATGGTCTGTCTGCAGCTAAGAAACTCCAATCTCTTGCAATTATTTTTTCTATTGTATTTTTTCACTTAGTTTTTTAACCTCTTGTGTATTTTTATACTGTATGTCTCTTTTTTGTTAATGTTCTTTTTCTGTTATTATTTTAAAGAAAATAAAAATAAGTGCTAAAAAACCACACTTTACTATACTAAAATTATATCTTGTATGTTTAAAAAAAGGCTGGGCCTTGTCTAATGCAGGGATTTCAGACTAATTACCTTGGGAATGAAGAAGCCTTTGAAAGTTACACCCATGGTGGTTGCGTGGGGCAAATTGGTGGGAACAATATCAGCAAACCTTTGAACTTCATGAATTACGACATCAGTATAAGGCATTTTAGGTCGGAGGTCAGTCCTTGGCTGGACATCACCAATCTCTTTTGCAATTTCTTCTTTACCTGGAAGAACAAAATGACAAATGTGACTTTTTGTTTGTTATTTTTGTTTTAAATGGGACTTTATAAAATCTAAATTCTGAATGATACAGTAGTCATGGATCATGGCCCTTTAGATAGTCAGTCATGCATCACCCACTCAGTCATTTCATGAATGGACTACTGTAATCTGATATACATGTGGAGATCACTCAGAGATTATACATAGGCCCAGTGGTAGGATTCAAATAATTTAACAACTGGTTCTCTGCCCTAATTAGTTCTTCCAACGACCAGTTCACCAAACTGCTCAGAAAGTTAACAACTGGTTCTCCCACAGTGGTGTGAATTGGCTGAATCCCACCACTATCTAGGCCAGTATGTGGTAGACTTCAGAGTACAATTAAGCTACTGATAAAATTGGGCAAATAGATAGAAAACCTCAGTTACATTACCGTGTGGGATGTTGTAACTGGTCATAAAAGTGTGTATGTGTATGTGTCAAAACTCCAAAAACAGGTCAAGTAGCTTTGGGGAGGTCAGTCATTAGTTAGAACACTGGCCATTAAGCGAGTACCACTTGTATTTAGTTTGCCTTAAGGGTTCAGAGCTGTATGGAATCTGGTTTCCTTTGAGCCTTTGGGGGACTGCAAAAGGTCCAGATGGGGGAATCTTTGTAGGGGGACCTAGCCATGCCCACCCAGTCACATGATCATCCAGCTATGCCCACTTAGCCACGCCCACAGAATCGGTAGTAAAAAAAAATTGAATCCCACCACTGCTGCTATCCAGAGGTGAGCTCCTACCAGTTTGGCCCAGTTCAGCTGAAAAGTAGTGGTAAGCCGGCCTGGGTCGCAGAACTGGCAGCAACCCAGGCAGGACACGCCTCAAAACCGGTTCCCCAGTTGCCACTGTTGCCATCTTTTTTTGGAGTTCTGCGCATGTGCAGTACAATTTCCATTGTGCTGGAATGCGTGAACTGGGTGTAGCAGTGGCCAGAACCCTACTACTATCCCATAATTATCCAGATGTTTGCAACCTAGATATTGTGTACTAGGCACATTTGACATTGTAGGGCTTTAGCAACTAATATTTTGGGAAATATGAGATTCCTTCTATATTAATTACTTGTGAATTGTGCTGCTGAGTAGGTGCACCAGTTGCAGCTTGATCTTATGACTATGCTAAAAATAAGAGGGAATTCCATACTGATAATTCAATGATAATACTTCTGCTGGAGAACATGGGTAAAAAATGTTTTATCTAGATCACTTAATAATGTTAGATTATATCTTTCTGTTCTTTAAGAAACTGCCATTTGATTATCCTTGATCCAAAGCGGAGAGAATTAACTCCAATTTATTAGACATTTTCCTGCTCAGAGGGAAGAATTTGAAACCCACTGTAAATAGACGATCTAGAGAAGTTTGTACAGAAGAGTAAATTAGAAGTGTTATTTATGAGAGATTATTGTATTATACTGAATTAACTATTCAGGTCCTCTGGAACCATTTTACCATCACATTTCCATAAATATACTTAGCAAAAATTAGACAATTTTAAGGGAGAAAACAATGGATTAAGAATTGTTGGAAAGAAAGCACCACCACCCCAAAAATACTCCTTCTTTATTTGATACAATCTAAGGAAATTATTTCCCATTCTACATTTGTCCAGGAAAATGCTCCAGTGGAGATTAGGAGGAAATCCCAACCCACCTGCATAAGTCTCAATTGTCTTTGTTAAGACACTGCACTCTTCTGTGATTTTGTCTTCAACGGTCCTCTTGCCCATTCCATACTCCCGTAAAGTGGATAATGTAAACCGTCACATCACTTTCCAGTTCTCACCATGAGCAAAAACAAGACCTGAAGAAAAAAGGGGCTAGATTGTGAAACATAATTTTAAAATCCTTTGCAGCTCATTCTTGTTTCACAGCTTCAATAAAGCATGCTCTGTCAATTTGATCAAGCATTTCATCCACTCTGTCCAAAAACCTGGCTGACAGGTTTTTCAAAGCTTGTGCTAAGTATTTCTGCTGAATTTTTTTTTCTCCTCTGCCTTTGATAGCCAGCCTTCAAAACAAAAATGAAATCCATCTCCATTTCTTCATGATCAAATATCTTCTAAATCGGTGGGCCCCAATTTTTGGGCACTCTTGCACATGCACAGATGACGCTTCACTTGTTTGCACAACCTGGTTCTTAATGGACTGTGGCCTGAGGGTTCTAAATTATTCAAAACTATTCTAAATTATTCAAAACTATAATTTTGAATTCCTCTGACCCCCTAATACACTATGTGGCGATCCATTCAACAGAGTATAGTAGCGTAGCGTAGCATAGAATAGAATAGAATAGAATAGAATAGAATAACAGATGAAGAATAATAGAAGAATAGAATTGGAAAACCTTGGTGGTCTCTCAGTACAACCCCCAAGCAAGAAACTTTCAGACAAATGGTTGTCCAGTCTCTGTTTAAAAGCCTCCAGTGATGGAGTATGCACAATTTCTGAAGCAAGCCATTCCATTGATTCATTGTTCTCACTGTCAGGAATTTTTTCCTTAGTTCTAGGTTGCTTCTCTCCTTGATTACTTTCCACCCATTGTTTTTTCTCTTGCCTTCTGGTGCCCACCTCTTCTTTGGGACAGCCCCTCAAATACTGGGAAAATGACATCATGTTACCTCTAGCTTTCATTAAACTAGACATACCCATTTCCTGCAACAGTTTTTCATACGTTTTAGCCTCCTGCTTCCTAACCATTTTTGTTGCTCTTCCCATATGTAAGTCCACTAGGACTCCAAGATCCCTCTTGCTGATACTGCTATTGAGCCGAGTTTTACCTAATCTGTACCTGTACATTTGGTTTTCTTGCCTGTATAAAACCTTATTTTTGTCTGCATTGAATTTTATTTTGTTAGATCTACTAGGGTCCAATGTTCAAGTCTGGCAAGATCCATCCAGATTTTCTGGGTTCTTGGCTATTCCTGCTAGCTTGGTGTCATCTACAAATTTGATGACTTCCCCTTCTATTCTCTCATCTAAATCATTTATGAAGAAATTGGGCCTAAAACATAACCTTGGGGGTTATGTTTACTTCCCTCCATGTAGATGTAGTTCCATTAAAGATTACATGTTGAATGCAATCAAATTTACATTATCTCTTAAGGATGTAGAAATTCACCTACTTAATTTGGATGAATTTTCTGGTGAAAAGGATCTTAATGTCATCAATATGTAAAAAAATATATTTTTAAAAAGTGATTAAACTCAACAGTCTAAATGTGAGAGGGTTCTAGGAGTCCCCTAGTGGACAACCATTTAAATATGAACTGCCAATATGGTGTGGATACCAAAAAAAAATCCAATGTAGTCCAAGGCTACATTAATAGAGGGATAAAAGAGGAGATAGTATCAAGGTAATAGGAAGTCATAATACCACTTTATATTGCTTTGGTAAGACTCCATTTTGGGTCCCTGTGATTAAAAACAAAACAAAACACTGTGACTCTAGAAAGAGTACAGAGAACAGCAACAGTGATGAAGTTAAAATATATGATGAATGTTGCAGGAACTGAGTATGTCTAATCTGATGAAGAGAGGGACTGTGGATGAAATGATATCAGTCTTCTAATATTTGAGGGACTATGACAGATAATTGCTTTGCAATTTTCCAAAGCAACTGAGGGAAGGAAAAAAAAATAAAAAATAGAAACTTATCAAAGAGAGATCCAACCTAGAATTAAGGAGAAATTTCCTGTCAGTAAAAATTAATAAATGGAATGGCTTTCCTTCAAAAGTTATAGGTTCTCTGTCACTCTAAGTTTTTAAAAAGTGATTGGACAGCCATTTTAGGAATGATATGGGGTCTGATAATAATAATGTTTGCTTTGGGGAGGCATAGATCACATGTAGAAGCTAATTTTATCAAGAGTTTATTTTGGGATATAGAGTCAAAGCCATCTTTAGATCTATGAAAGCAAAAGAGATCACTCCATTTGGCAGATATAACATTTCATCAGACCATAGTGTTTAGGCGCTATGGTATTTTAACACAACCAGTTGTGGGTTCCTACCGGTTCAGACCCATTCGGCTGAACCGGTACTGGTATGGCGGCCTGGGTCGTTGGACCTGGTAGCAATCCAGGCCTGGCATGCCCCCAAAGCACTTCCCCGGTCTCTTCTGCTGTCACCGGCATGTTTCTATGCATGGGTAGAACAGTTTTCAGTCAACCATGCAGCAACATGTGGTGGGCACATGTGTAAGCAAAGCGAGCAGCGTGGGCGCAAATCGCCCTCTCAGTAAACCGGTTAGGAACCAAACACTGAACACAGCCAATAAAAAAACTTGTCAGAATCTTACATATCTTATAGTCTACTAATTACTATAGTTCTAATTACTCCTGCCTGAGTAGGTGGCTAGAGTAGATAACCTCTAAAGTCCCTTCCAGCTATGTTATTCTCTAGTTTTGTAATTTGTACAAGATTCAGATAAAAGGCTGCTTGAGCAAATGTGAGTTTCACGTAATCTTAACTCTCAACTACTCTATTCATAAACCAAATGTAAAGGTATCAGTTTATATGGAAATATCTCAACTCTCTCTTCTGTGTTCCAGAGAGTTTACTTCTGTGTGAATCCAGCATCCATCAATGACTCCAATTGCAAAACTGTGAAAGCCCACAAGGCATCAGATTTTCATGAAACTTACAGGAATTGTAAAAAGATTTGTTTCTATGTCACACTAAACATGTATTTATTTTTTCTTGTATGGTTGGAATTTTGTGGATATTTTCTAACCATGTGACTGAAAAGGCATGTTTTTTTTTTTTTAAAAATGACGCTTTAATGAATTTTGAATTGCAGACCACCAATGAAAACATGCAAGGCTCTTCTTGCCAGGAGAGATGGCAGGAGATGATTGAAGTAGATCCTTGGGAGATATCCTGTGATAGACATGCATTTGTTAATTAATACGTGGAAGAGTGTCTAATTAAACAAACTTGCTGTTCTTTTTTCATTTTACAAACCATGACCTAACAAGTTATCTGCCGTAATTCTAGTTGAATAATTATTTCGCACTTTTGTCTTTGTTCTGCCTCGAGCGTTTTAGGCTCACTTGGGACATCCAGTTAACTCCACGCTTAGGAATCTTATTCAGATCAAGTTTATTATCAGGCATTCTTAATATCAAAACTTACAGTTCAGTGTTAAGATTTGTCTGACTTTCCATAATCTGTTCCATCACATGGTGTAAAAAGATGGTGATTTTGCTCCCATGTTGACAGAGGAGGTACACACATTGCTTCGCCGGTTGAATTGATATTCAAAATGACTGGCTTTCATTCTGCACGCAGTGGCCAATCAGAAACACAGATATAATCACATGTCATGGAACTACATTTCCTAGGAGGTAGTTTCTTAAAGGAGACAGCTCTTAATTCCTACACTATCTATATCCATGATAGTGAACCTATGGCATGCGTGCCACAGATGGCACGCAGAGCAATTTGTCAGGGCACGCGAGTTGTTGCCCTGTCAGCTGGTCAGCACACATGCACACGCTGTCCAGCTGACTTCGGCCTTCTTTTGAGGCCATTTTTTGCCCTCACGAAAATCCAGCCCTACGGGCAAACCGGAAGTTCAAAAATGTTTGGGAAATGACTTCTGGTTTGCTCGTAGGACTGGTTTTAGTCCTCTGGAGCCTTCAGGGAAGCCTCCTGAAGGCCCCTGAAGGCTCTGGAGGATGAAAAACGGCCCTATGGACAAATCAGAAGTCACTCCCGGTTTGCTTCTTGGGTCATTTTTTGCCCTCTGGAGCCTTTAGGGAAGCTTCCTGAAGGCTGATGAAGGCTCCGGAGGGCTAAAACCAGCCCTATGAGCAAATCAGAAGTCTGCTCCTGGACTTCCGGTTTGCCTGTAGGGCCGGCTTTTCATACTCTGGAGTCTTGGGAGAGTGAAAAAAGCATGCCAAAAATTGGGGGAGCACTGGTAGTGCATGTATGTTCACTGGGGTTATGCGCATAACATTATGGGTATGGCACACACACAGACAGCAAAACCCCCCTGCACTCCCCCCACTTTTGACAGGTTAGCCAAAAAAGGTTCGCCACCACTGATCTATATACTGCTGGGCTAATACAGTCTTAATTAGCAAATCTGCTACAATTAACAACAGTAGTTAATCCTCCCTCATATATAATCATTTTTTGCTGATGCCTAAATTGAACAGCTTTGAAATGTTTTAAAACTTTCCTGTGAATGCAATCACCATGTGAGCCCATTCCATGGGATATCCTCTTAGTCACTACTTTGGCTTTCTGTATGGGAGGAATCAAGGTGGTGCAGTATATATTGGGATTTCATTAATAATTATATTATTTATATATTAATAATTATTAATAATTAATAATTATAATTCTGTTTGCAATAATGGTAGTTATTTTGGTGCCTTTCCCAATAATACTCTTCGGTATCCAGTTATAAAATGTTTAAATTAATTGTTCCTTACTCAGGTCACCCACTTCCAACACTGCAGATAATATTGTCATCATATGTGTCTTTCTGTGTGTGTATTGACATAGGATAATAAATATATAGATTTGTATGTAATAGCTTCTGTGGCAGTGCATTTCCGTGCAGTGCATCATATGAATGTTAAGATGGAATAAGTGATGGAAAAAATATATTAAGGGGGAGACACTGGCAAAAACATTACAAAAAGAAAAGGTTTGCATGCCCAGTTTCCTCCATTGGCTGAGGATTTTAAGTGACAGTGGGACAAGAAAGGTTTCAGTTGTATTTTCATCCTGGTTGGGTTTCCAAAAGCTGCCTCACTCATCTGGTGAAACTCTCAGGTGAAATTTTCTTCATGATACTGATCATAAAGGATTGTTGGCTATGATCCAGAATGAAATAACTCACACAATCCTTTTGATGCTTCTTCAAGAAAACGGGGATGGTAGCTCTCTCTGGTTCTCTACAGCTGGAAAAACTATGCATATGAGGGGACCTATGCTAAAAAATGAATACACCAGGATTTCCCACATCCCAAATCTGCAAAACAAGCAGAACCAAACCTGTTGTGGATTTGTGTCTGTATATGACTCATGTTGTTATTTTAAGGCTGGCCTGTCTTTTTTATTCTCCAGCTCCTCTTAGTAAATAGTCAAAGTGGTTAAAGAAAGAGTTTATCTGGGTCACTCTTTGGATTGGATTTCCACAAGCTTTCTAGTTCTTTTATGTTAGTACATATAAAAATGTTTCCATGGCACTAACTGAGTATCTGCAAAGAATGCCAGCTACAACCAAAATGAAACAACTCGCCAAAGCCCTTTAACACATCCTCAAAGAAAGGGACTGATGCTCTCTCTGCAAATGCATCTGCCTGATTCACTAGAGCAGTGTTTCTCAACCTTGGCAACTTGAAGATGTCTGGACCTCAAGTCCCAGAATTCCCCAGCCAGCGAATGCTGGCTGGGGAATTCTGGGAGTTGAAGTCCAGACATTTTCAAGTTGCCAAGGTTGAGAAACACTGCACTAGAGCCTCTTTTACTGTCTCATAGCCAGTCAGCACCACCATCTCCTGGAATCCCAGTTTGATGCAGAAAATGGGACCATATTCTTTTGACAATTGGAATTCAACATTGGGAATTGGGGCCTGTTGTCCGAGACCAAGACATCGGGCAGGCCGTGCATGGAGAAAAGTCTCTGTAGCACCTTGATGACTGCTTCTGCTGTAGTGGAGGTCATCAGGACTACCTCTAGCCATTTTGAGTAGGCGTCCACAACTACGAGGAAAGTCTGGTCATGAACTGGGCCAGCAAAATCAATGTGCACCCTAGACCACGGTGCTTGAGGTCACTCCCACTCCTTAGTGGGCCCCTCTGGGGGAGCTGGTCTGGACTCCTGGCATGGTGTGCAGGTAGCCACCCATTCTTCGATCTCCCTGTCCATGTTAGGCCACCATACATAACTCCTGTCCAAAGACTTCATCCTGACAATTCCAGGATGCCCTATGTGTAAAGCCTCTAATACTGCAATGCACAGCTTGGTGGAACAATGACCCGGTCCCCCCCCCCCACAGCAAACAGCCATTAACAACAGATAATTCGTCATGCTTACAATGGTACATTTTGAATTCAGACCCAACAGGCTCCTTGGGCCACCCCCTCCACACCCAGTTCAAAATTTGTTTGGTGGTGGAGTCTTTTGCTGAGTGACCGGCAACATCACTAGATGAGACAGGATCAGTCTCTAAGCAGTCAATGAGAAGAACTGGCATCTCAGCGGTAGGGTCAGCAAGAAGTTCTGGTAGCAGGCAGCGGCTCAAAGTGTCAAAGTGGAGCCTGATCAGGGGACGAGGCGGTAGGAGTAGGCAGCTAAGAAAATGATCCATCTGGTCATCCGCAGTGATAATGACACAGGAGTAGGTCAGTCCCCAGCCAGCAAGCCCAGTAGCAGTTTATGGTCCATAATTAGTTCGAAATCATGGCTGTATAGGTACTCATGGAACCTTTTTACTCTGGCCACTGCAGCCAAAGCCTCACGGTCCAGCTGGCTGTAGTTCTGCTCAGCAGTGGACAAGGTCCTAGAGTAAAAGGCGATGGGAGCCTCGGTTCCATTGGGCATGCAGTGGCTGAGGACGGCTCCAATGCCAAACAGGGAAGCATTGTAGGTCAGCACCAGTGGCAGGGTCTGGCTGTACTGCACCAGGAACGTGTCTGCTGAGAGAAATCTTTTTACTGCAGCAAATGTGGAAGCCTCGGCTGTGCCCCAGGACCACTTCGTGTTATTCGCCAGGACACGATGTAAGGGCTCAGCAACAGTGGCTTTCTATTTAAGAAAGACGCTGTAGAAATTAAGGAGCCCAAGGAATGCCTGTAGCTCTGTTTGATTGTAAGATTTAGGGGTGTCCTGAATTGCTTTATTTTTTCTCATAGTTAGGTGAATCCCAGAGTCACTGATTAGGTATCCTAAGAATTCAACCCTTGGCACGTTAATTTGCCATTTTTGTTTTTTGAGACGAAGGCCTTTGTTTCTAATTCTAGCCAAAACAGTTTGTAAACGTTTGAAAAGTTGCGCCTCATTTGCAGCCAATACCAAGATGTTGTCAAAATAGGGGACTACTCCTGGTATCCCCTGCAAAAGCTGTTCCATGATGCTTTGGAACAGTCCAGGGGCAATACTAACTCCAATACTAACTAAATTGCAGGCGGTGACATTTGAATGCACCCCTGTGCATCACAATGGTTTGTGCCTCTGTTGTAGCGCCATCTACAGGCAATTGTTGGTATTCATGTGCTATATCCAATTTAGCAAATACTTTGCCAGGGCCTAAAGAATGTAATAAATGCTGTACAATGGGTACAGGGTAAGCGCTTTGTTGTAATGCTTTATTGGTTGTGCATTTGTAGTCCACACAGATGCGGGACAGGTGTCACTAAAGAGGTCTCCTAGCGTGCGTGATCAACTGGCTCTAGGATTCCCTGGCCTACGAGCTTGTCAATTTCCAGATCAATTTTGGGGCAGAGAGTGAAAGATACTCTCCAGGGTTTTAGCCTTATGGGGGCTATGTTGGGGTCCAAATTAAAAGAGATTGGAGTCCCCACATACTTACCCAGACCGATGCCAAAGACGTCCTCGAACGCCTTAAAAATCGCTTCAGTGTTCTCATCTTTCAAGGCATTGATACCAGTCACTTCTAGGCCCAGGGCTTCGAACCAGTCAAGCCCTAGGAGGCTCTGCAGGTCGCCGCTAACCACCGTCACTGGGAGCTGGCCACTGTACTTCTTGAATTGTACCTGGAAGGTGCCCTGGCCCACAATGGGGACTCGGTTCCCCTGGTGATCACTAAGACGGATGTCAGGGGCGCATAGGTGCTGTTTCTTCAGGCTAGGGATAGCCCACTTGAGCGTGGACCATGGCATGATGGTCAGTGATGACCCCGTGTTCATCACCATCTTGCACGGAGAGCCCTTGATGAGGACTGTGACCTTCAGCTTTTTTGGCCGCCTAGTGTGGACTTGGCTGATTGAGGTGTGGTAGGTGATTCCAGTGTTGCCTTCTGAGCGCCATGGTGGCTTCTTCCATGCCCCTTGGTTGGGCCTCTGCTGGTGGTTGAATCGGCTTCTTGGCTGCCAGGTCGTTGTGGGGTGCTCGCTTCTGCAAACTTTGACAATGTGCCTCTTTCACTCGTAGCGCTGGCAGATAGCATAGCAGAAATGGCAAGCCGATTGGGCATGGTCTCCTCCGCAGCTAGCACAAGGCGGGAAACACTGTTTGAATTTGCGCACCGGCTTGGTGAGGATACTGTGCATGCGGAAGCTGTCATCTTCTTCGCCTTCTGAGCTCTCAACCTCTGCAGCCTCGTGTGTGTTCTTTCATGTGTGTTGTGGAGTGCTTTGGTGCTCCAGAGTTTCTGTTGACTTGACGGCCGATTCTGATGCCCTGGCTTCGTCCAAGGCAATTTGTAGAGTGATGCTAGATTTGGCGAGTAACCTTCTCTGTAAATTAATGTCCCGCACACCGCATATGATGCAGTCAAGAATAAGCTCGTCAAGGTCTCAGAACTTGCAGTACGCTGCGGCCTTTCATAGTGCCACAACGTACACATTGATTGATTCGCCTTCTTTCTGGTTGTAAATATTAAATTCGTGCTGGCAAACGTGCTTAGACGGCATGGGAGAGTAGTGAGTCCTCAGCGTCTGCTGGAGCATGGACCAAGCAACTAATTGTAGCGGCGTTGGTTCTGACAGGTCTTTGGCAGTTTCAAACACTTCCTGTCCATAGTAACCAAGGAACATGTTCTTCTTGCGGCCTTCAGAAAGACCCATGAGGTGGTTGGCTTTGAGGAAGCAGTCGAACCTCAGCATATAGGAGTCCCAGTGCTCGGTGACTGGGTCATACGGAGTCGGTGGGGCATGCATGGCCATTTTGTGTTCTGAGGGTGTTTTGAGTTTGCCACTCAAAAATGGCTGCTTGAGGCCGCGCTGAGCTCCGGGCTGGATTTACTTGCTGGATTGCTATGCTCTTTTTGGTTCACCTAGTTGCCTTCCAATCCCACCTTTGTCGCCAGTGTTAGATTGGGTAATGGAAAAGCACACACAGGCTAAAGGTAACAACAGCTCTTTATTAACTCAGTAGCAACTATGTACAATCCAGCGAAGGTTGGGTCTGACAGCAGTCCTTTTATATGGAGCTGTCAGTCCCTTCGACCAATGAGATTAAACTTCTGTTCCCACTGGAACAGAGAACCTTGGTGGAAACCATTATAGCTGAAGCTATTATCTAACAAAACACATTTTTGTAAACCAGTTCTACCCTATTACAAAATACAAAATGCAAGTATTACAAAGTCTATTCTATGTGACCCTTAGCCCACTCCAGATTTACCTGAACAAGCTACCAAGTTTTTATCCCATCCCAACAAGTTGTTGCAAAGAATATTCATGTTTGTTAATCACCAGGCGTTACTTCTATCATCGTTTTGAAAGGTTTCTTCAGATCCATCATATGTAGATCCCCCAAAATAGGTATAGTCCTGTGTCCTAAGGGGAGATTGGGGCAGCTGTTACTCCTGAAAATGCCCTTTTTCAAAAGGTACATAATTGCAAGAATAAATAATAGTACTGTCAAAATTGCTCCAGTCCAATCCATTTCTTTTAGTAAGCAGTTTAAAAAAAAAACTATAAGGAATTTTGTAAACTGAAATAGTTCCAGTATACTTCAAAGCAACTCTGTCTATTGAATGATCAGACTGTTGTGTAATGCAGGAACTTTGCTTTTGTGTTTGTTTCCTCCCAAGTACTTTGACCTGCCCTTGAATAGGATTTATGAAACTTAGCAAAACAGTTTCAAATCTATGTACTGCACAATCAAAAACCCACCTTTTAAGCTAAGGTAAAGATTCCCCTTGCACATATGTGCTAGTCGTTCCCGACTCTAGGGGGTGGTGCTCATCTCCGTTTCAAAGCCAAAGAGCCAATGCTGTCTGAAGACGTCTCCATGGTCATGTGGCCAGCATGACTAAACGCTGAAGGCTCACAGAACACTTTTACCTTCCTACCAAATGTTGCCCCTATTTTTCTACTTGCATCTTTACATACTTTCAAACTGCTAGATTGGCAGAAGCTGGGACAAGTAACAGAAGCTCACTCCATTACACAGCAGTACAGGTTCAAACCACCGAATTGCTGACCCTTCTGATCAACAAGCTCAGCGACTTAGCCACTGAGCCACCGCATCCCACACCTTTTAAGATAGATGTATAGAAATAATACTTAGGAGGGATTGTGAAATCTTCATGAAATCTATAAAAATATCTAACAGAACCTTCAAGAATAAATGTTACTATAAGTATGACTGATAAATACATGCATAGATAAATAAGTAAATTAAACCAATTTAATTACTACTAAATGAATAACAATGTTTTCCCATGACTAACAGGATTGGTTTACAATAGAATAGAATGAGCTCGAAGGGATCTTTGAGGTTTTCAAGTCTAGCCCCTGATCAAGCAGGAGAACCTATACCATTTTAGGTAAGTGACTGTCTAGACTCTTCTTAAAAACATCCAGTAATGGAGCACCCATGGTTTCTGCAGGCAAATTGTTCCACTGGTTTATTGTTCTCACTTTCAGGAAGTTTCTCCTTAATTCCAGGTTGTTTCTCTCTTTGATTAGTTTCCAACCATTGTTTTTTGTCCTGACGTCTGGTGATTTGGAGTATAATTTGACCCACTCTTCTTTCTGGCAGCCCCTCAAATACTGGAATACTGGTATCATGTCACCCCTAATTCTTCTTTTCTTTAGACTAGTCACTAGTCAAAACCAGATCCTGCAAATGTTCTTCATATGTTCAGGTCTTTGATTATCTTAATTGCTCTTCTCTGAACTTTTTCCAAAAGTCTCAATATCTTTTTAACTCTGTGTTAAAAGGTGAATTAAAATCAAAGAATTGCTATGTCTCTCTGGTCAGTAAAGAAGAGGAGAGTGTTTTAATTTTCTTCATAATCTCTTACTTGGACCAAACAGGTTCGCTTTGCTTGTAGCATTGGGGTTTATGGAAGGTATCTGTATGGGAGGGCTGGAAAATATGTTGTGAAAGCTGCCACACAGTTAAAAATAAAACCCTCTCAATTGGCAGCTGTCTTGGACATTTGCATAAGGTTGGCACAGAAGTTGCAGTTTGCAAATTGCCATTCATGATTGCATTTTGATTTTTTTTTTTTGTCCATCTTACATGCTGAGCAAACATGGCAGCTTTTGATACTTGCTGATTTGGATTTGCCAATTGGCTCCACCAGCTGCCAGTTCACCTTTTCCAGTAAGCTCCCGAAAACATTCTGAGTAGGATCAATCAAGGAAATTGTGCTTGCTCTCCATTATGGAAGACTGGTGTTCTCAAGTGCTCCTGTGCTATGGAATCCAAGTCTAGGCAATGAAACTATTGTTCATCTAACATTACTGTTATCAACAAATATTTTAATAGTAATTTTATTACAGTTATAATTACAATTGTAAAATCTAAAACAAACTAAAAAGGGATGGAAAGAAAGAATAGGAAGAGGAACTTTCTGTAGCTTATGGGTGATCCAAGTCCTCTCTTTGCTTCAAATTATTAAAGAACCAGTCTAATTGTTGGCTCTTCATTTCACTGTGGTAGTTTTGTCCCTTTTTTTGAAGAGCTATCTTCAGACCTCCATTTCTTCCTCCAGAGGTTAGGGGCATCAACAAATATTTTCAGGTTATAGATAAAAAGAAATAAAAAGACCTCCTCCCTCCAATGTAGAGAACACTCTGCAACAATAACTGAGATTCAAAGATTCTTTGAATTCGGTTTTGTGGTTCACCAAACAGCAATCGGAGGATAAAAACCAAGATCATGTTATTTTCTTTCTTTTACATTTGCACAATATGTATATCATACTTATGAGTTTTTATTAATAATTATTACAGTCTCAAATTTCTACATATGAGGTGGAGGAATGGAAAAGGTGTATTGCCTTTTGGCGTCACAGAAAATGTCTAAGGGCAGGTCAAGCCTTGTTGTACTCAGTTTCCAGCAAAGCAGATTGTCAGAACAAGGTGAAACTTACCTATCTCCCCTCCCACTTTGTGTTTAGGCATGTCTCAAATGTAATTACAAATGAAGAGTATTATATATCCATGAACAATTTTATTTATTTTTATTTATTTATTTTCTACCTTTATTATTTTTATAAGCAACTTTAAGCAGTGAAGAAACCTGATACTACTACTTCCTTCTATTTTCCCAACAACAACAAACTGAGAGATAGAGTGGCTGGCCTAAAGTCACCCAGCTGGCTTTCATGGGTAGCAGGATTTGGTCTCTAGTCTGATGCCTTAATCAAGTTAGATCAAACTGACTGCCAGGTGTGCCTTCTTCAATAACCAAGAAAGAAAACTCCCAACTCAATTTTTGTAGAGATAAAGATACTTTTACTGGTTATGAAAAGAAAGCAGCAAAAGGAAAGCAAGATCTGAGCCAAAAAGGCACAAACATGTACATATCAAACGTTGGTGTACTTGGTGAGCCGCAGCTAAGGCCTTGCAGGTCACAAGCCAGAAACATTGAAGCTGGTCACTCCACTCGGACAAGAACAAATTCTGTGGCTTCTCTTGAGGCATTTCAAGAATGGCCAAACACTACTTTAAAAGGGGTCATTCCAGTACTGAATTGTACTGAATTGTTGTATGCCACCTCTGCATGGGGCAAGAGGTCAGCCCAATTATTTTGCTGATAATTGACATAGCACCTAAGATACTTCTCTAGAATAAGGTGACCAGATTTTAACATTGGTAAAGAGGGACACCATTGATGGGGGGAGGGGGGGTTTCTTGATTAAAAATTAAAAAAAAGATTTTAAAAAATCCTATCCTTCAAATTGTCTTCTGATAACATTATGGACATGTTCACTAGTTTTCTAAGCAGAAGTAATGGCTTCTAGAAGTAATTTGCCAATTGTCTTCTCCTCCTCCTCCTCCTCCTCCTCCTCCTCCTCCTTCTTCTTCTTCCCACCATCTTCCCCCCCCCCCAGCTTCACTGCCCCAGCTTCCAATCTACCCTGTAATCCTGGGATTTTGCTCCTAGTCTTTTCTAGATATGGTTCTGCTCATTTTTCAAGACTAACCAAAGTTTGTTGACTTAGCATCAGTAAATGGAGGATTATGTTTGAACCCCCCCCCCAATTGAAAGGGATTGCTTTTAAATAGCAAGAAAAAAAACTAAAATCTCTCCCGAAGCCCTTGCTAAACTAGCTTTGATCCCACATAAACCACCAACGCAGTTTCCATGTGAAAATAATCTCAATTACAAAGAATGTTTCTATTGGCAGATTATACTGTTTACATGTTATTCAGTCTCAGAACATCCATTCACACAGTTATCATTCATGATATCAACCACATTAATCAAATACTTCTGCCGAGAGGTATATACCAAAAGTCATTTAATCACATTTTCGCTGGCAGAGAGAGGAAAATTTTTCTTTGCTGTTCCTTATGGTTTAGCTGAGACAGCAGCTTTTGATGATTGTTTTTTGAAACTTTTATATAAATGGGAGGGGGAATAAGGGACATTCTCTCCACCCTTTTTGCTTACACTGGGGCTTGGGGAGCTTAGCAAAACTGTGTTCTTCTTGCCTTGCAAAAATTTAGCCCCAAAAGGATGTGGGGGAGGAACGGACACATTAGCATTCTAATAATCTAATAACCCTCCCCCTGACTCCTGCTAGTGCTCGGCAGCGCATAGCCGACGCACAGCCTCCAACCCCGCAGACCGCCTTCCCGGCTCAAGTCTATAGACAAAGATAGACCTGGAAAAATGGGTGAAAATGTTTGCAAGAGGAAGCCATGTGGTGGAGCCAAAAAAGGGGCGGGACACCCTTTCTACAAATATCAGGACTTTTTAAAAACACCGCGGGACGTGGGACAAATTATTAAAAATCGTGACTGTTCCACCAAAAGTGGGATGTCTGGTCACCTTACTCTAGAACCAAGTTAGCCCTTTCACAAGCCCCATTAGTCTGTGGATGGTGGGTGGAGTTTAGCCCCTGAGTGGAGCCTATTAACTTTAGGAACTCTTTCCAAAATAGAGAGATGAATTCCCCCCCCCCTTATCTGAAATAACACATTGAGGAACCCCATGTAACCTATACACATGTAAAATAAACAGTTTAGCCAATGTCTTTGCCAATGGGATCTTGGAACAGGGGACAAAATGCACTTGTTTGGAGAACAAATCAGTGATCACCCAGATGACAGTATTTCCAAGACTTTCTGGCAGCTCAACAATAAAATCCATTGATATCTCCTTCCACGGTGCACCAGGACGGGCAACACTCTGAAGTAGACCTTGAGGTTTCCCTGGTGGTCTCTTTGTTGCTGCACAAATGGGAGAGCTAGCTACGTAGGATTCTATGTCTTTTTTCAAGGAAGGCCACCAAAACTGCCTTTTAACCAAATGCAATGTTTTCACAAAACCAAAGTGTCCCGCCATTCTTGAGTCATGGGCCTATTGAAGGACAACAATTTTCAGGCTGGCAGGAACATACAACTCAGCTCCTACCCATGCAAGGCCATCTTTCATAGTGCACTCATCTGAGTGCTGCTTGAACCAGTCATCAGATGCGAGACCTTCCTTCAGTTTTTCCATCAGATCAGTAGGTACCTCTAAATCCACTGATCCCTGGCTCCTAGTGACCATCAGGGCAGCTAGGTGTTTAGCTGGGATGACATGATGAATCACCACCAATTTGGTACTGTTGTACTGGGGAAGTCTGGACAAGGCATTGTCCATAAAGTTTTTCTCCCAGGGATGTATTTTAGAGTAAACTGAAGTCAGTTAAAATGTTGTGCCCAGCATATTTGTTTTGGTGACAGTTTTCATGGGGTTTTTAACTCTTCAAGGTTTTTATGATCAGTCCATACCTCAAATGGGTGTTTAGCCCCCTCAAGGAAATACCACCAGATTAGCAAGGCTCACCGAACAGCAAAAGCTTCCCTTTACCATATTGCATATCTTCATTCTGTTTCCGTTAGTTTTCGGGAGGTGTAGGCACAAGGTTGCAAGTTTCTATCTGCATTTGTTTGGAGCAATGCTGCCTCCACGGCTACGTCACTTGTATCTGCTTGAACCACAAAAGGGTATCCATGAAAGGGTTTTTAAAACTGGTTCAGCTGCAAATGGTCATTTCAACTTCTCAAACACTGCTTGACATTCCATAGTCCAGTTTAAAGAATTACCAGGACTAGGCTTAGCTTCTCCTTTTGATTGTAGGAGATTTGAGATGGGCAGGGCAATGCTAGAGAATGAGGGAATAAATTGGTGGCAAAAGTTAGCAAAATCCCCAAAAAATTGCAGCTGCTTGTGGATGCAAGGAGCTGCCCATTCAGTAACAGCCGGACTTTCTCTGGATCCATTTCGATGCCCTCATGAGAGATATGGTAACCCATGTAATCAGTTTTCTCTTGGTGGAATTCACACTTAGTCAATTTGGCATAAAGGTCAGCGACTCGGAATTTATTCAGTGATCTCCCATCTACATCTCTACTGGTTTGGTTATAAAATGCCCCCCCCCCCCCCCAGCCACTGACCCATCCAACTGGCAACCACTTCTGGGCTAATCACACATCGGGTGCAGCCAGAATCTAAAAGGGCCAGCATCTTCCCCTGGGCTCCAGTCGAGAGTACTTTTAATTCTACTGGAATGGCCATGGGGCCCGACCAGGGACTTACCAGGTGGTCGCCATCGGAGTTGAATTCACTTTCTCCTGGCTTGGAGGAAGGACATCAGCAACTTCCACGCCTTTCAGGACGGTTTCACAGCATTTCCCTAGCTGCCAGTCGGGTTTCTTCTCTCCAGCTGTGGCTGGTTTGGGGACAATCTTAGAATAGCAGTTGGCAGCCCGATGCCCCTCCTTCCCACATCAGAAACAGGCAGTTGATCGGGGATGACCACCCCTTTCCTGCTCTTGGATTCTCTTTTGGAGTAGGTGGGGGGATTTTTGGTTCTGCTGCTGCCTCCACAGTATTGATTTCTGGCTAAGTCAATTTCCACATCAGCTGTTAGTTCATACCAGCATTGCAGGTCATGGGGGGTGGGTACTATTCACACACCCCTGATATACATTATCATTCAGGCCATCCATGTGTACTCAGCCACAGACCTCCTCCCCTGGGTTAAAGTTCTCATCCTGGTTCTTGCCTTCCGATTTGCAAGGGGGTTATCAAAGCGCTTCCTCGGGACTGCCATAAACACATTGTAATGTCTCAACAGGGGGAAATCATCATTATGCAAAGTGACCATCCAGGAAGCCACTTTGTTCTCCAATGCCATAGTAACAGCTCTCACTTTGGCCTCCTCAGATGGGAAATCCTCCCCATATTGCTGCATGTAATCCCAAACCTGAACTAAAGAAATCCCAGATCTTTAGGATCTCCTCCATACTTCACTTCAAGAGGAGGGATTTTTGGAGTTTGGCGCCTTCTCCAAAGGAAAAGAGGACCCAGTCTCTCCCATATCCTCCTGGTCGCTGCAGGGGTTAGACATTTCTGTATGCACACCCCCCATGGAAGTTTTTAACTCTGGGATGGGTGTGAAGGAGAGATTTTGCTTAATGTCAGGCGTGCCTCCTTCAATAACCAAGAAAGAAAACTCCCAACTCCATTTTTGTAGAGATATAGATACTTTTACTGATTATGAAAAGAAAGCAGTGAAAAAAAAGCAAGATCTGAGCCAAAAAGGCATGAACATGTACATATCAAATGTTTGCCCAGCACTCTCCCCCTAATCACCCCAACCCAATGAGCAATCCGCAACTCCTTAAGGTGTCATGTGGGGTGCATCTTCAAAAAGCCTCATTCAGTTGGTATGCAGACAGTTCACCTTGACCAAGTCCAAATACAGGCCATCAGCATGCACAGAAGATGGCAAGAACCAAACTCCCTCCTGATAACTCCTCCAGCATCATAAATTCCTCATCCCAAATACCTGTAGCCCCCTCCCTCCCTGTATCCGAAAGCAAGCAAAGTAGAAGATGACACTGGCTTTTTATGCAAATCTTCTGATTTCTATCTATATGTTCTATATGCATGCATGCAGTTTTATACAGCACACATGAACCTAATTATTTCATTAATTATAATTTTTCTTAATTGTCTTTTTGTTAATTTGTTACTTCTGCAATTATAAAGAAAATCTAGAAAATAATATAATGAAGAAAAATAGATTAAAAAGAGATTTTCAAACATAATGACATTAACTAAAAATTCAAAAGGATGTTAATATAAGTCGACAATTTGAAAATTTGAAAGCATTGATATGCTGTTATATAAATGGGATTATTATGTAGTGAATAATAAGTATAGCTCAAATCCTAAATTATAAATTGCAATATTTTCTGCCTGACTTAAGATGTTTGCCATAGGCTAAGCCAAATGAGTATACTTTTATGGTAACATAAAAGTTAGTTATTTTTTTAAAAGGCAGCCACCCGTATTATTGGATTTTATAAAATTTATAACATTGCCGCAAATATGAAAAAAAAATACCATCCACCCTGGTTATTTTTATTTCTAACAATGCAATATAGGATGAATTGTTTAGTCTGGAACCAATAGCAGAGAAATGTACTAACAGTACCAGTAGCAATAGGACTTAGGCTTATGAACCGCTTCATGGTGCTTTACAGTCTTCTCTAAGCAGTTTACAGAGTCAGCGTATTGCCCCCAACAATCTGGGTGCTCATTTTACTGAGGGTCCTCAGAAGGATGGAAGGCTGAGTCAACCTTGGGCTGGTGAGACCCAAACTACCAAACTGCTGGCAGCTGATGATCAGCAGAAGTACTCTGCAGTACTGCATTCTAATCACTGCACCACCACATATTATACCAATCTTTTTCTGAATATAACATTGAGTGCAAATTTGATCAATCCAGCCATCAGAGGTTCTAATTCAATCTTTTATCCCAGTTGAACAACTAGCTTGGTAACATAACAGGCCACCTATCGTTATTTCAATGTTACAAATTGTTGAACTTACTCCTTGTTGGACTGTATAAAATGTGTTGCCAATGGCATAATGTCTTTTCTTCAATTTTCATTGGGATTCTTTGGAACAAAAATGTAAATCTTAGCAAGATGTTCATCCAACTGGAACAATTACAGCTTTTCCCAAGTTGTAACATCTGTCATTCTATTTCCACAAATCTGGGAATAATTGTTCCCAAATAAATCTTCTTTATTTTGCATGGGATACATTCCTATTAATATCAAAGCTCATTGTTTCTTTTTGGTATTGATTTTTAATTTCAGATAAGTTGCACAACAACTAATTTGTTTAATTATTCTTTCTGGGTTATTATTGCAATCAATGATTTCTTCAAACAAATAAACAAACACACACACACACATACATATATACATATATATATAAGTATTATAGAAAAAATAATATTGCTTAAAATGAATTAAAGTAACTAAAAGTTTCAAACAACTTTTTAAGCTAAGACCATACAGAATCGCATTATCCAAGACTGAGAAGTGGTGTTATGAACATCTTATATTTTATGAACGTGGAATGGCACAGGTTTTATAGGGCATAGCAGATGTTATAAACCCAGTTGCTGGGGTCAGGACTAGATCATCTTTAGATATTCCTAGGGGTGTCTGGAAGGTAAATTTCTGCAGGAGGCTGGTAAAGAAGAGGAAGAGCTCCATTTTAGCGAGGTTCTCACCTGCACATACTCTCCGACCTGGAAGAAAGAATATGTGGCAAAAATGTGATTTATTGGGTTTTTTAAACTGTTTTACATAGTTTCCCAATGTCATATGGCCATGAAGAGATCAGCAAAAAGAAACATTATGACAGAACATTGATACGAAAACAGACAAAAGTGGAACAATAAAATAAGAATTGATAGAATCAGAATTGTGCTAATCTTAAAAGAAGGACAAACTTTGATAAGTACCCTTCTACACTGATGCCCTGAAATGAAGTATCTCACTGTAGATGTCATGATTACAATTACAGGAATACATTTGTTTAACAGATCATTTGAGGTAGGGATTAGGGGAAAACATCTGTAAGATCCAAATGGCAATCAAAGTCACTAACTGTAATATATTTAAAGTGATGGAAATGTTGCAGTAGATAGGAAAAGATGGATTAAAATTCCATTAAATGGATGGGGTAAAATAATAATAATAATAATACTGATTATAAATTGCGGCACAATTCAGTAGCACAAATGATCCATTGGAATTTGTGCAAAAATTATAATATCAAAACAGCAACAAACTGGTGGGAACATCAGCCTGAAAAAGTCACTGAAAATCAGATGGTCAAGATCTTGTGGGATTTCCGTATACAAACCGACAAAATACTGGTGCATAATACACCAGACATCACACTGGTTGAGAAAAATAAGGTCACAATCATAGACATCGCAATACCAGGTGATAGCAGGGTCGCCGAGAAGGAACATGAAAAAATCGCAAGATACCAGGACTTAAAAATCGAAATTCAACGACTATGGCACAAACCAGCAGTGGTAATTCCAGTGGTAATTGGCACACTGGGTGCTATTCCAAAAGCACTGGAATTACATTTAAAACAGTTAAAAATTGACAAAATCACCATCAGTCAAATGCAAAAAGCCGCACTGCTTGGATCTGCACGCATATTACGAAAATACGTTACGACGTCCTAGGCCCCTGGGTGGGGCCCGACTAGTAACCAATGCCAAATCCGGCGAAACAACTGGCCGCTGTGATACAATTGTACAACAACAACAACAATTATTATTATTATTATTATTATTATTATTATTATTATTATTATTATTATTATACAATTGTATCACAGCGGCCAGTTGTTTCGCCAGATTTGGCATTGGTTACTAGTCGGGCCCCACCCAGGGGCCTAGGACGTCGTAATGTATTTTCAGATCCAAGCAGTGCGGCTTTTTGCATTTGACTGATGGTGATTTTGTCAATTTTTAACTGTTTTAAATGTAATTCCAGTGCTTTTGGAATAGCACCCAGTGTGCCAATTACCACTGGAATTATCACTGCTGGTTTGTGCCATAGTCGTTGAATTTCGATTTTTAAGTCCTGGTATCTTGCGATTTTTTCATGTTCCTTCTCGGCGACCCTGCTATCACCTGGTATTGCGATGTCTATGATTGTGACCTTATTTTTCTCAACCAGTGTGATGTCTGGTGTATTATGCGCCAGTATTTTGTCTGTTTGTATGAGAAAATCCCACAAGATCTTGACCATCTGATTTTCGGTGACTTTTTCAGGCTGATGTTCCCACCAGTTTGTTGCTGTTTTAATATTATAATTTTTGCACAAATTCCAATAGATCATTTGTGCTACTGAATTCTGCTGCAATTTATAATCAGTCTGCGTGATTTTTTTTACAGCAGCTGAGTATGTGATCAACAGTTTCATCAGCTTCTTTGCAAAGTCTGCATTTGGCATCATCAGAGGATTTTTCGATTTTGGCCTTAATGGCATTTGTGCGGATAGCTTGTTCTTGCGCAGCCAGGATTAGTGACTCTGTTTCTTTCTTTAATGTACCTGTTGTTAACCATAACCAAGTTTGTTCACTGTCCACTTTATCTTTTATTTTTTCCAGAAATTGGCCATGCAGTGCTTTGTTCTGCCAACTCTCCATTCTTGATTTTATCACATCTTTTCTGTATTCTTGTTTCGTCTGTTGGGCCTTCAGTAAATTTTTGTTCTTTACTTCGATTAATAGATGTTCTTGACTTTCTTTTAAATAATCAGCCAGTGCATGTTTTTCTTCTTCAACTGTTTGCTTCACTTGTAATAATCCTCTACCACCTGATTTTCGGGACAGGTAAAGTCTATTAATATCACTACGTGGATGTAAACTGTAGTGCATTGTCATTAGTTTCCTGGTTTTTTGGTCCAAAATGTCCAAATCAGCTTGTGTCCAGTTAACTATACCAGCTGTGTATCTTATAACTGGTATTGCCCAGGTATTTATGGCCTTGATTGTATTTCCACCATTCAATTTAGATTTCAAAATTTTCCTAACTCTGTTGGTGTACTCTCGCCTGACAATAGTTTTTACTTCTCCATGCTTGATGTTATCCAACTGCAGAATGCCTAAGTATTTGTAGGCTTCATTTTCATTTTGTTGTTGTTGTTGTTGTTATTATTATTATTATTTTATTTATAGTTATATATTATATAATATTATAATTATTATTAATAATAATATTAAATATAGATTTTGATTTACACCCTGTATTCTTCCCAGACACCACATGGTCAAGTCTTTTTTCTCCTCAGGCCAATTCTTCTTTTCAACCTGACAACCCTAATAACCTTTGCAGGAATTGCAAATAGCTAAAGACTGATACCTTTTACTATCCTCCTTTGAATAATTTAAAACCAGTTCAAGTCTTGTACCAGAATCATCAAAAAAAAGCCAAAATTATATCAAACTTTGTTAAATGAAGACCATTCAATTAAAGTTTTATTGTTATTGTTGTTGCTCTTTAAATGTTCCATGATCTTTTGTGAAGATTTCTTTCCAAAAAAAAGGCTGCTTATTACTAGACACAATCACACATGTACAAAGAATCTGACCTGCAGAGAAAGGCATGAATGCATCCCTTTTCACAAATTTTTCTTCAGCGTCAAGAAAATGCTCAGGGTAGAATTCATAGGGTTTCTCCCATTGGGATTCATCATGGAGCACTGATGACAGCAGTGGAACAATCTGCATTCCCTAAACATTGAAAGAGAAAGAACTATATTAAAGGTGTGGCTATTTAATACATTCCTTTAGAAATTTTAGAGGAGATATTGCAAATGAATCAGAGGTGGGTTGCTCCCGGTTTGGCCTGGTTCAGTCGAACCGATAGTAGTGGCAGCAGGAGGATCTACCCACTCACGCAAGCACAAGTGAACTGGTAATAAACCAGTTAGCAACCCATCACTGAAATGTATGGATTTTTAAATAATGAGGGGTGTATGCTAGTCACACGTTGAGAAGATTTTAACTACCATAGTTAGTAAAAACTGCATAGTACAAAAAACTACCTCACACTGTAAAAAATAGGCTAAATCTTGTATTATGTAGTGATTTCACACTGATCACCTTGGGGATGAAGAAGCCTTTGAAAGTTATGTCCATGGTGGTTGCATGTGGCAAATTGCTTGGAACAATATCAGCAAATCTTTGAACTTCATGAATTACTGCATCAGTGTAAGGCATTTTGAGTCGGTCTTCTGTCCTTGGCTGACGAATCCCAATCTCTTTTGCAATTTCTTCTTGGACCTTCTCTGGCAGAAGAAATCAATAATATAATGTATTTAAACAATCAGAATTGTGGACAACTTTTGATACTGGTTCCAAAATATGAATAAACGTGATCATATATCAAAGAAAAAAATAGAAGGTATAAAATGTTATTGTTAGTGACGATTTCTAACTATGGTAAGGTCTTTTTGTAGACATTTTAACCTGCTTTAGTGCAGTCAGAAATATTTCTTCTGCAACGTTAGAAGAGAAGGCTATGAATCCAGGAACTTTTAGTAGAGATTTGGTGATACTAATATGTGATCTGTGTTGATTTCTTTTTATTTATTAGAATTTTATCCCACTGTTATCATTTCATAAGTAATTCAAGATGGCAAACATTCCTAATACTCCTTCTTCCTCCTATTTGCCCCAAAAGGACATCTTATGAGGTGGGTTGGGCTTAGAGTGACAAGGTCACCCAGGTGGCTTTTGTACCTAAGGCAGGAATAGAACTCACAAACTCCTGGTTTTTAACTTGGTGCCATAACCATTGTACCAAACTCTAATTCTCAAGCCAGAATGAAATCTTGAGTGGACCATGTAGAGATGTGCCTTGATCATAGCTAAAATACATTATTGTTCATAGAAAAGTCTATCAGTCTTGGTTCATTGTAGGATGGAAACATAATGGATGCAGGATTTACAGGTAGTAATATATATGCAAACAATGAAAATATCAATAGAAAAAAAGAGCATCACATTTGATGAATGTGAATACAGAGAGAAACCTTGTGTTAGATGTTTTATCACTGGATTTTCATTGTGCCCCCAAAAGCTAAAATGAACACTTACTTCAAATTGTTCAAAACTTAATGATCAAGTCAGATCATTTTTCCATATTTAGTGACAATGCACTAAAGCAACCAATAATTTTTAAAACTAATTTATATTACAATAAAACATTTCAAAAGTTGAATTTCCTTTTCAAACTATGATATTTTTATTAAAGTTTCCAAACCATAAATTCCCATAAAGATTTTTGAATTAGTTCTGTATATGATAATTGCTGCAAACATATTTTATGTTTTTTATTGGAAAGGATACTTGATCCCATTTCCAGAAGTATCACTATTTAAGTTGTAGGAAATCATGTGAAAAGCAATAAAATAAAACATACTCTGAATTTCTGGGAATTTCATCATTAGGAGTATGGCCCAACGCAGAGTATTTGAAGTAGTTTCCGTACCAGCAGCAAATAAATTACTCACAACACTTCTAAAGTTTTCAAAGTGGAAATATCCCTCAGTAGTCCTCTTCTTCTCCTAAGAAAAAACACCAGCAAGGAAACTTAGTGTATTGATGTGATGTAAATTCCAGATGGCTGAGAGGCTACTTCTTGAATGGATAATATATTGCCCGTCAGGACAAAGGGTGAGTGATGGAGAAGATCTTTAAAAATCTTGGCAGTAGCACCTCATAAGGGCACCTTTCCAGGGTTACAGGAGAAGACGGTCAACAGTTTTGAAGGCGGAAGAGGGCTCTACGCCACAACGGCAGATAAAGCGGCAGAACCATCTTCTAGGAGAAAGGAAACTCTGATTACAAACCTCCACTGCCTTGTGGCTATTTCCACTACTGGAAAAGGCTTCAGGAGTCAACCTCGAGACAAAATCTGGAGCCGGAATCCCAGAAGCAGTTTGTGACCGTGTACACGTTCTGATAACTCCTACAACGCAGCTGGAACCAATTGCATCGGCTCTGCCATTCCATTGGACTATTTCAGCAATGTAAAGAGGGTGGATCTGCTGCTTGGGTAACTGTCTATCCTCCATATTAATCTACCCAGGCCTCGTGCTGGAGAGGACACTCCAACTTTGACCTCTTTCCAGAACACGTTACCATAGTCTTTTGAGATTGAAGGATGTCAGTGCAATACAAATATATTACTCTCCAAATCTGCTTCCTTTTACAAAATGATAAAGGGCTATTGAAGTTGTAGTCCCAAAACAAATTGAGAGACATGATGTTTCAAACATTAACTGGAATAAAAAAATTGTGAAGCTCTAGAAAAGTCATATTTTTAAAGGCAAAAATGTTCACATACTGCACTGAAGGGTTGACCCTAAGAATCCAGAATAGACCCTATCGTTCTGTATTGAGGATATTTTAATGGGGAAATTTAATTGGGTTTGACTTTAGTGCTGCAGACCATAAAACAAGAAAATGAAGCAAGAATGAAACTGCCAGAAATTAGTTTTTTCTACTTTCCTAAAGCAAGGGTCTTAAACAACCTGCATGAAGTACCTTTTTTAAAATATGTAAAAACAGATATCAATAATCAGAGACATTTATAAATGATCCATTACCTCTCTATGCCGAACAAGAAATGAATCAATAAAACTCCTCTGGTCATTTTCATCAAGATCATTGAGATGTTCTATAAAAGTGTCCTGTAGGAAAGTATGGAGTTCCTTTCTATTGTTCAGTCTTTTCTTACGAGAACCCAAAAGGAGCGCCAACTTGGGAAACATATTAAATATCTGAAACAATAATAGAAGAAAAATATATTAAGGAATTTGAAAACTTTGAGTTCATTTCTCAGGAGGACATCGAGTGAATACATGTGGTCCATATGTCTATAAAAATAAATCACAGTAATAAAAAACACATGATTGAGAGAGAACTATGGATAGTCAGTATTTCTAATCCATTGAGGCCCAAATCCCAATGACTGAAATTCCACACAGTTATTGGAAGAGGAAATGCATATTTTTAAACATACTATTGAATGAGCTACCCTTGCTCATATCCTTTTGATTCCCCAACAAGCAATGGGAATGTTCCAGGGACGTGCAGTCAGGGGAGACAGGGGAGGCAGAGCTTCACCACTGTCATCATGAAAAGAAAAAAAATGTAAAAGGAAAAAGGCAAGGCTGAGCTAGTTGCTGCCAGAGTCACCGTGGATGACTCTCCTTAACTGTTTAAAAAAGCCTCTAAAAAGCGCCCTCTACAGGAGGAGGCAGGAGAATGATGTGCCTCATCTAGTCTGGCTTTAAGTGTTTTATGATCACTCGAGCAGAGTTAAGCAAGGGTTAAAAGCCTAAAAATTCCTGACATAGGTGAGGCACATTGTTCTCCTGCCTCCTCCTGTAGAGGGCGCTTTTTAGAGGCTTTTTGAAACAGTCAAGCAGAATCATCCATGGTGACTCTGGCAGCAACTAGCTCAGCCTGACTTCAGCTCTTGCCTTTTTCCTTTTACATTTTTTTCTTTTCATGATGACAGGCAAGAGCAGAGTTGAAATCCTCTCTGAAACAGCTGGAAAAGGTACGTGTGGGTTGGAGGGAGGGGGAGGAATTCAAACTTCATCCTCAAGTGTAGATTCCTCCCCAAGTGTAGTTTGATTGCAGGCAGAGCCATGTTACCTTTTCAAACACACACACACACACACACACACACACAAACATGGATAAAACTATATAAGCCCAGCTTCACTGATTACAAGTTTGAAAAGGCAACATGGCTCTGCCTGCAATCAAAGACTCAGATCGGCTCCAATCCAACTTCTGTGTTTGTGTTTGTTTGAGAGAGAGTGAGTGAGAGAGGGAAGGGGGTAGGAGAGATAGTCCAATCCAACTTCTGTGTGTGTGTGTGTCAGTTTGAGAGGGGGAGGGAGGGAGAGAGGGAGGAAGGAGGGGGAGGGAGAAGAAAAAGAATGAAGGAAACTTTTTTGCAAAGGAGAAAAACAAATGCTGTCACTTTAAATTGGAACTGAGCATGCCTGGCTGTGGAATTCTGGGAGTTGAAGTCCATAAGTCTAAAAAAATTTGAACCCCACCACTGTGTCAGTGCCTCACCAGCCATAAACCTCACCGCACGTCACTGGAATGCTCAATATAAGAAGCCAAATTAAGTTCTGGTCTGTTTAGTACTTTTAAGGTTATGCAGTATAAAGAAAAAAAAAGATGGAGAAACTATTTTCAATGAAGGCTCCTGTCCTTCCCATCTGAGTGTATTCATAAGCAGGGAGAGGAAATGTTGAAGTGTGCATCATGAAGTTATGATGGTGAAGTTATTTGCATACTTCACTGAGAAATTTGCATGCAGCTACATAAGAGCGGAATTTGAATCCTGATATCATATTCATATCATCCTTTGGATGCAATTTTGCTGCAAACATCCATGACAAGGAATATGCTTTGTAATAATGAGATGATATTGTTATTTGCTTTATGATCTGAGTTCAAGGTAGCAAGCACTTAAGCATATACAACTAAAACGTATGCATAAAAAATCACATGAAACCAAAACAATAAAAGAAGAAGAAACCAGTCAGGCTAAAGGCATAGATAGAAATGCTGCTAGCAGATAGAGGTTCTAGCATTAATGCATGTAACAAAATAAAAGCAGTGATTTCTTCATTATGTGAGAGGAATTAAAATTTCTTAGAATTGGGGTTATGAATTCTTATTGCCTATGTGTTTATAGTGGATGTGTGATGTACAGGTATCTTTTTCATATGAGAGATTGAAATATACTCTGGGAGTATGGAATCCATTTGTTGACTTGCAACAAATATAAAAAATTATTAAAACAAACTTTCTTTCAACATGTTAAAAAAAACAAGAAAAAAGCAAATTATCAGTACAATAATGGAAGAGACTGGCAAGGAGGTGACAGGCAGCAGGGAGAAAGCAGAATTGCTTACTTTGCATTTGTCTTTCCAAAAAAAGTGGTGAAGGGGAATAGTCCAATCTGTTGAAAGCAGTTGTCTGCAAGCCGGAAAAGATGGTTTGCAGACCTGACAGCAGTACCATAAACTTACTTCTTGGTAATATAGAAAAATAGGGATAGACAGCATCACCACCAGATGGGGTCACAACTGTCTCTCAAAATCAGCATATAGTTCTCAATGGAACTACACCTATATGGAGGGAAGCATGCCTTGGCCTATTCCAAGGTTCTGTTTTGGCTCAGTACTCTTCATAAGCAAGTTAGATGAAGGAATAGGAGGAAAACCATTTAACAGATTATAACATTTCATCAGACAAGTGGTGGGTTTTAATTTTTTTTAGAACCTCTTCTGTAGGTGTGGCCTGCTTTGGGGGAGTGGCTTGCTGGCCATGTGACCAGGTGGGAGTGGCTTGCCAGTCATGTGACTGGGTGGGAGTGGCTTGCTAGCCATGTGACTAAGTGGGTGTGGCCAACTTGCAAAATGTGGTAAAACTCACTTAACAACGCTCTTGCTTAGCAACCAAAATGTTGGCTCAGAAACTCTGGCATTTGAAGCATGCAAGTCTTAAAGCTATCAAGTTACAAGACCCTTGCATCCCTAACCTTTAGGGAAAAAAACCCAGGAATGTTCAAACTTGACAGCTTTAAGACTTGTGGACTTCAACCCCCAGAATTCCTCCTCTCGCTCTTTATCTTGATGATGTGCGGTTGGGCGGGGGGAGGGAGCTAGAACCAGTTCTAAACAGCACTGTAGATTTCTGAAACCTCTTCTATAAAAGAGGTTAGAATTGGCAGGAACCTAGCCCTGCATTAGACCATAGTGTTCAGACACTGACGGCATTTGAGCACAGTCTATAAAAAAACATGGTATAAATATCTGCCATATTCTATAGTTTGCTATTTACTCGAAGAAATCTAATTAGATGATAATTAGAAGGTTCCACTTATCTCATTTTTATATATTGAGAAAATAATGGAATTAAGCCTTCTTTATGTATACATATAGAAATATATATGGGTGAAGAAAAGGGCTCAATGACACACATTATGCTGCCTCTATGTCACAGATTTGTTCTTCAAACGACAAATGAGATTACCAGAATATCAAGGGTTCTTGAAAGTTGGATATTTTCACTGAACAGCTTCAGCAGTCGTAGAAATGTGGCATCTTCATAGTCATATCGCTTGCCAAATAAAATAGAAACAATGATATTGGAAACAGCAGCTCCCATTATTGCTGTGATATCAATTGGTTTTCCTGAGCAATGAAAAATAAGTTAAAAGAGGACTGTGAAAAAAATGCCAGGATTAAAGTTGCTCTTCACTGTATTTAGACTCAGAGTCAGATTACAAAAAGGAAACATTCGCCATAAAAGCTTATAGCTGGTATTGATGAAATTAGAAATATTAGGTTAAGAAATGGGAAAAAGTATTTGAATGGCAACTCATTACTACAAAGGTACAATTGTAGTTTCTGAACATAGATTAGTAACTCTGGGGTCCTTAGTGTTGTCTAAGTATGGTTTTCTTGTAAACAATTATTTACCAAACTAGGTAACATAATCAGTGCTATTTAGGTCCTATCCTGACTCCAAACCAATTCTGGGCAACTTACCATATAATAAACGTAAACACACAATTCAAAAAAACCTGCACCAAGGTACAATCTGGTTGCTCAATATAAAAACACATTCCAAAAGAGACTCTATCCACTTTCATTCAAGGTCTGAGAGAACCAACCTCAAGGCCTTATGGAACACCAACAAGGTAAAACACACATGGATTTCAAGGGACATCTTGTTCCAGAGGGCAGCTGCTACCATAAAAGGTGTGCTTCCTGCATCCTAACAAATGGCACTGCTTCATTGAAGGAACTTGGAACACACCAACTCTGCTAGCACAAACTGGCATATAAGCAGCCCTTTAAATAACTATGCACTATACCTTATATATAGACAACCACTTCTGCTGATATCTGATATGAGACAAGCTTTTTAGAATGTTAACACCTAGAAGGCAGCTGGACCTGATGGAATCATGGGACAAGTTGTTAGGGACTGCAGTGCAGAGTTAGCTGGAGTGTTCATGGATATTTTCAATCTATCCCTGTTGCAATGCTCTATCCCTACCTTCCTAAAGACATCCATTATAGTGCCAATCCCTAAGCAAACAGTAGTGGTATCTCTTAATGATTATAGACCAATAGCTTTAACATCTCTTGTCATGAAATGTTTTGAGAGACTGGTGTTGAACCACATTAAGGCTAGTCTTCCATCTACTTTGGACCCATATCAATTTGCATATAGACGTAATAAATCAACTAATGCTATGTCCATTGTTGTCCGTATTGTATTGAATCATTTGAAACAATAGGGAACATATGTAAGGTTGTTATTTGTGGATTATAGCTCTGCCTTCAATACCATTCTACTCAACAGGTTGTTTCTTAAAATGTCCAATTTGGGTATAAATCAGAGGATTTGTTTGTGGATGAAGGATTTTCTGACAGATAGGCCACAGTCAGTAAGGATGGGATCTCACCATTCTTCTACTCGATAGTAAGCACAGGAGCCCTCAGGGTTGTGTGCTAAGCTCCTTCCTTTATTCTCTGTACACACATGACTGCACCTCATTGTATAACACTAACACAATTATTAAATTTGTGGATGACACAACAGTGGTGGGGGGGGTCATTAATAAGAACAATGAGTCTGCTTATAGGAAGGAAATACAAGGGCTGACAATGTGGTGTAAAGAAAAAAATATTATACTTAATACCAAAAAAAAACCTAAAGAACTTATAATTGACTTCAGAAGGAAGAGAGATGTACATTTACCTTTGTACATAATTGGCGAGGAAGTGGAGAGGGTTGGTAGTTTTAAATTTCTGGGCATTTATATCTTGGAGGACCTCTCATGGTCTATGAATGCTAACATGCTTGTGAAGAAGGCACAGAAGAGGCTGTACTTCTTGAGAATGCTCAGCAAGATATCCAGCAACTACTTCTGTTCTACTATCACAGCACCATTGAGAGTGTCCTGACATACGACATTCTTGCATGGTATGGGAGCAGCTCTGCAGCAGACAAAAAAACTCTACAGAGAATCATTAAAATTGCCAAGAATATCATCAGGCTCCAGCTACTGGCTCTGGACAACATCTTCACATTTTGCTGTTTGAGGAAGTTATACAACATTCTCAAAGACTCTTCCCATCCTGCTTACAATCTTTTTGGACTGCAGCCTTCTGGCAGAAGATACAGAACAACACATGTCTTCTGAATAATTTTTATCCCGGAGGTATAATTGCACTCAACAATGAACTAAAGGGCCACCATCAGTGAGCTATTAGACAGCATTACTTGGTCTGTATGTGGATGTTTGGGAGGTTTAGGGCGGGGAATTTTTGATGGGGGGGGTGTTTGGGGATTGTCATGTATGTTGGGCCTGGTCTCTGGGTGTTATGTGAAATTTGTTGTATGGGTATACTGTGTAAATATGTACAATGACAATAAAGAGAAAAAGTTTCTTCCTAGTTTCTCTGGTGTTCTGTGAGGCTAGGTTTTACCCCCTAGCACCACAAGCAAAATATTTTTAACAGTATATGCAGATGGAGCTAAACCCATGTTCTCAGGTTGTTTCTCATTTGTTCTCTTTCCACCCTTCTTCTTGACTCTTCCAACAGTCACGAAGTCACATCAGTTAATGTTAGGCCCTGTCGGGTTAGAACTTCAAGAGAAGATACAAACTCCATAGCTTTCATCCAGTGAAGAAAGAATAATGTAGACCTGGTGTAGCTCAGAAAAAATCAACTCCAGTTTTAGGAAAACTGCTTTCCTAAAGTTCAAATGAGCTAACATAAATGAGCTTTCCTAAAGTTCAAATGACCTAACATATCTCCACCTTTCTGGAGCCGTGTTCTGAACAGTTTAAGTGTAATATAAATATGCGCACCCACAGTGTCATGTACATAAATCCTCTTTAAAGTATCCCAACACCTCTCAGCTGAATCTTCACCACGAATATGAACCAGTTGTTAGTCAGCTAATGTTAGTTCAATGATACACATCGCTCGTTCATTGGCACAGTGACATTCCGCTATTTTCTTGGCATCATCATCATCCTGTGGATCCAGGCAGATACATCTGGCGGGTTCCGCACAACATCCCATAGCCCTTCTCTACGCAAGAGCAGACTGCACTTCGTGGACCAGAAAACATACTTTGTGCCATCCAACTGGGTGACCAACAACTAATTCATTGCTTGTTCGTGTGCCATCTTCATAGGGATAGGTGTTATCACGAACAGCGATCTGGATATGGTAGAGTGCAGCGACTCCACCTCCCCTATCGCTACTAATGGTACTCTGGGCCCATAACCAATGTTAGGTATATCTCCTTTTGGAGACTAGAGTTGAGTAGCAGAAGATAACAAGGAATGTGCCACTGAATAGTCACACTATCAATCACAGCCACCGAAGTTAAAACAAGGATAACTTTACTTGCCTTAACAAAAATAAAGTAGGATAAACATTCTCCAAAACAAGCGACAAGTAGTCTTCAATTATATACACAGTCTATGATACAACACGTTGATTTCAGATGCTCAACTCATGATTCACCATGTAGACAGGTAACTAACATACAGAATAGCCACTGTCCAATATACAGTATTCAACTCCAATAACAAGCATGGAGAACATACAGAACAACCAGGAACGAACAGTAGTAGTTCCTACTTCCTCTTGTGACTGATTAAAGCAACAGCATCCAATCACAACTCACTTGAGCATTTAAAGTGACAGATACATTATTTGAATCATGGTATATATATACCATGTATATATATACCAGGTATATATATATATATACATACACACACACACATATACATATATATATATACATACATACATATATATATGTGTGTGTGTGTGTGTGTGTGTATGTATGTATGTATGTATGTATGTATATATATATATATATATATATATATATATATATATATATATATATATATATACATACATACATACATACACACACACACACACACATATATATATATATACATACATACACACACACACACACACACACACACACACATATCTCCAACCCAAGATTAAGATTACATCCCTAACAAAGTGTGATGATGAATAAGTGAATCAATTGCAGTTTGAGCCTTATGACTGTTCTAAACTCAGTAATAGTCCAATATTGACAATTGAGAAGTGATACTTTTATTGGTGAATTTGGTAGGATATGAAGTATGTATTCTAGATCACTTAATAAAAGTAAATTATATGCTTTTCTTCCTTGAGAAACTGCAAAATGATTATCATTGATTCAAAGCAGGAGGAACAATATCTCTATTGTTCTAATATGTCTAAGCGTGCAACACATTTTCATGTTTATGTATAGGTATGCAAACCCAACATTCTTCAATTAAATTTTACCCAAAATTAAGCCTAGAACTTTTATTAAAAAGAAGGTGTTGGCGCATACTAGATGTGGTGAAATCACTGGCTAAAGAAAATGCAAAAGTTAAAGATGTGGCAATACAGAGTTGCTCCGAGGAAGGAAATATCATAGACCAGACTAGTGAAGACTTATCTGTTGGTTCCCAAGGGAATTCAGCCAGTCTGGTGAAATTCTTGTAATATAGGTATCAACAATAAAGAAACTGCTTTGACCTAGTCTTAAAGTTGTGCTGATTTCCTGAACCTTAGACTTTATTATTCAAAAGTATAGAATTAGACATTGTTTTTGATATGAACACTACCAGAATGATTTGACATGTGTTCGGTTTATAAAATATTAATTCAAGAAAAATCCTACTTAGCATACGTTAGACAACTAAGCCTATTTACGGGGGAAATGGATTTTAAAATTGTTAGAGGGAAAGTATTCCAAAAACAGTCCTTGTTAATATAACACAATGAAGCCATTTTTCATTCTACTTTTTGTCCTGAAAGATGCTCTATTAGAGGAGGAAACACCAACCCACCTGCATAGGTCTCAATTGTCTTCATTAAAACACTGCACTCTTCTGTGATTTTGTCTTCAATGGTCCTCTTGCCCATTCCATAGTCCCGTAATGTGGATAATGCGAACCGTCGCATCACTTTCCAGTTCTCACCATGAGAAAAAATAATACCTGAAGAATAATTCCTGAAGTTATTTCCAGCATTGTTACAGCCTCAGAAATGAAGAGTGTAGAAACCCGCATGTGGTGTTTATACCAAAACACTTATTCATCTCTTTCCTGATACATTGGAAATACTCTGTACTGAAGGTATGCTTTTAAAAAAAAATACTGTCTAGATCAGTAAGTGCTACAGTCCAGTGTGTAAAATAGCCAGGGGTCCCTTGCCAAGAGAAGTGGCAGATTCAAGTGGAGCAGAGTTTTGGGAGAAACACACCCGCGCACATGCACAAACAGAGAGAGAAAAATCCACAAATGAACCAGTTCCAACACTCACTAAACACTTGAAATAGGCATTGCAAATTCTCCATTCCATAGCTTGGGGCATTTTTTTTAAATGTCTGTGTTGTGCACATTGTACATGTTTTATGGAGAAATGATCCTTGAGAGATGGATAAAAATTAACAGAAATAAGCAAAACTATGTATACGAAGAGACATATACAGAAAAATGCAGACAAACCACCAGGACTTTCCACATCCCAAATTTGCAAAAGAAAAAGAAAGAAAGAAAGAAAGAAAAGAAAAGAAAAAGCAGAACCAAACCTGTGTGTTTGTGCCTGTGTATGACTCATGCTGTTAGTGCAAGTTTCTTGGCTTTTTATTCTCCAGCTCCTCCTAGTGACAACTAGGTATAGTTGAAATAGTCACTCCCTGGATTGGATCTCCACAGGTTTCCTAGTCCTTTTACATTACTACCTATGAAAATGTCTCCATGGCACTGATTGCACATCTGCAAGTAATGCCAGCTACAGTCCAAAATGAAACAACTCACCAAAGCCCTTTGTAAAATCCTCAAAAAAGGGGACGGAGGCTCTCTCTGCAAATGCATCTGCCTGATTCACTAGAGCCTCTTTGACCGTCTCATAGCCAGTCAGCACCACCATTTCCTCGAATCCCATTTTAAGACGAAAAATGGGACCATATTCTTTTGACAACTGGGATATAGCAGATGAACAACAAGATACAATTTTGATCAACAATTAGACTCACATAGGTAGAATTTCATTTTAAAAATAATGTATCACAGTTCCAAGATTGAGGTCACATTATTTTATTTTTTTATGGCACATTATGAAGCCATTATTATTTTGGTTAGTACCTTTATATGTACTATATATAATTATATAAAACAAATAAAAACACCTATGTAGTAAAAGGATGCTTGCACATGAGCTCATATCAAACTGCTACATTTTAACACTTGCAAGATTTAAAGGAGTCTAGACATACAATGAGATTTCTTAAAAGAGAAACTGGGCCTCTGCCAGGTTGTTGAAAGAATCACACAAAAACTTTCTAATTGTTCCTAATAGTTTTTGAAGTTGATTGTGACTTTCTTAAAGGAAGAACTTAAAGAATATGCTCATTTATATTTCCCCAAGAGTTCAAGGGCTTTTTATTCATCTCTTCCAATTTGAGTAAATTATTAGAAAAAAAATGGAACCTTTTAACAAATTGCTTTTCTTGGAATAATCCTCCTGTTAAATTTAAATGAATTTAAATAACAGATAAATTCTCCCTTTTTAAACATTTGCATAGAGATGAAAAGCCAACAGGGAACCAATAAGATTTAATTCAGTGTCTGCAAACTTGTGGCAAATAAACTTAGGCAAAGAACCTTCATCCTTCTTAATCACCAGGCTTTACCTCTATCATTGTTTTGTGAGGCCTCTTCAGATCCATCATGAGCAGATTTCCAAAAATGGGTACAGTCCTGGGTCCTGGGGGAAGGTTGGGGCAGCTGCTATTCCAGGAACTGCCCTTTTTCAAAAGGAACATAATTCCAAGAATAAATAGTAATAATATTAGAATGTGTCCAATCCAATCCATTTCCTTTCACAGAGCAGTTTTCAGTAGCAATTGCAATGACTTCTGCAAATTGAAATGAAACAAGCGTGAATTTCAAAGCATTGCATTAGACACATCCCAGCTACTTTTTCTACAGAATCATCATATTGACATATGTACCCAGCAACCTTTGCCTTACTTTAATTTGACTCAGAACTTCATGATCCTGGTTCATGGTCTATGTGGAAGTCTACATAGTTTAAACCCAGAAAGGTATGCAAATAGGTTTAAACTCCTTTTAACTCCACAATGTGCCAAATTTTAGGCAGATGTTAATAATCTGTTATAATTGCTTTTACTGAGTGCACAATGTACTGTGAACTCTTCATGCTTGACATAATAATTAACAGAATCTTCAGGGGTAAATGTTTAACTGTTTAGCCAAGGAAATGGAATCAACTTAACTAAGACTAGGCCCAGAATCAACACAGGCATACCTTGTTGAATAATTATTCAATCTTTTCACATTGTTGGGGATTCTGGTTATCTGAATGGGGAGCAGAATATATTTCTTATAGTCCATATCAGAGGTGTCAAATTCGGCGGCATCATGTTGTCATCAAATCATGTATCATGACTTTTCCCCACTTCACTAAAATGGGAGTGGGAATGGCAAGCGTGTGATGTATCCAGCCCGCGGACCGCAAGTTTGACACCCCTGATCTATATGATCTCTTATTTTAAGCAAACAAGTTTCTGTGTTGTATTTCCTCTTGGCTTGGGACACTTTAATTTGGAGGGTTATGTAACCTTAACCCTCCTTAAGGATTAATTAAGAAGAGTTATGTAACCTTAACTCTCCTTAAGGATTAAGTAAGGTGGGTTATGTAACCTTAACCCTATGTAAAAAAGATGTAGGTGAGAGCTGCTGCACAATTTTTTTTTAAAGGCCACATTTCTATGGGCAGTTTACTTTGCATTTGCCCATAAGTGCAACAAAGTAGTAATGATGCATTGTGCATCATAAATGGCTACAATTTGGTTCATTTAGGCTAACAAAGGGTATCACATGAGAAGTTCTGAAAAAGTTATTAAAATAGACATGTGATAAATCCCAATTTGATACATATATGATAGACAACACAGATCCGGGATGGCGAACCTATGTCACGCGTGCCACAGGTGGCATGCGGAGCCATTTGGCAGGGCACATGAGGGGTTGCCCTGTCAGCTGGCCAGTCCCTTCTGGTTTGCTCATAGGGTCATTTTCATCCTCCGGAGCCTTCAGGGAAGCCTCCAGAAGGCCCCTGAAAGCTCCGGAGGGCTTAAACTGGCCATATGAGCAAACCAGAAGTCCATTCTCGAAGTTCTGGTTTTCCCATAGGGCCATTTTTTTTGTGCTCCAGAGGCTTCAGGAGCTTTCCAGAAGCCTCTGGAGGGCCTCCGGGGGAGGCAGGGAATGCTGTTTGCACCCTCTCCAGGCTCCTCTAAAGCCTCTGGAGCCTGGGGAGGGTGAAAAAAGATGCAAAAAATGGGGAGGGTCACATCTGTCATGTGGACATGCATGCTGGGAGGGTCATGCATTGCATTGGTGACATAGATCTTGCATGGAGACACAAAAATGCTGATGAATATATATAAACTTGGATGTTGCAAAAAAAATTGGGGGGTGATAATCTTAATAAAGATTAAGGAGGGTTTGAGTTGCAAGTAAAGCTTTTATGACAGACATGTTATTTAACATAACAGAAATCTTTTTAAAAGATAAAAGAAAACAAGCAATTTTAGATGAGATAAAAATGAACAAAGTATTTTAAAAATCCCCAGAAAAATACTTTATAATAAATTAAAAATTACAGTTTCCATTGTTCTTATTAACAATAAGAGAAATGAAAGTAATAATAAATAAATTATTATTTATTTATAATTATATAACAAAATGATATAACAAAAATATTAAAAAAAATATAAAACCAAAGAATGTTGAATTTGCAAATAGGTCAGATAAATGATTGGCATATAAATTGAGGGAAGAAAAAGAGAAAAAATGATATTAAAATTAAAGGTGAAAACACCATGAAAACAGATAATTCAAAGATGCAAAGATATTTTACCAATATTACTCTTTTTAAAATATATTTTATTAAAGGTTTTACAGATAACATAACAAACAGAAACTATTACAGGGAGGCAGGGAGGGAGAGATATAAGTAATAATAAGAATAAGAATAATATGTAGGATGTCCTCTTTCCAGATTAAAATATTCTTTATTCTGAATATTAAAAAGGCAGAATATTATATTTTCCCAAAGAGAAATATCTTAACAAAGGCAGAAAGCAGCCCCCAGTATTCCTGCAATAGGAAAACATCTTCAATCCAAAAAGCTTGAAGAGTCTAATCTTTAGGAATGCAGATTTTGTATCCATTCAGGAAGAGTTGATGGAATTAAAATCTACATTCCCCCACCCAAATTCTAAGGACAGGACATGGCCTTTAGGACATAATCGGATTAATCCACCACTATTGAAATAGTAAAAGGCACAAGGTTTACTACTTTGCACAACCTCCTGGAGCATCTCAATCACAAACCTCCAAAACTCTATAAAGATCCATCCACTCAGCCATTTTGTCAGCCAACCCAGAAACATGCTGTTGTCACTGTTATTTGGTTTTGGAAACCAAATAAACAGAAACTTTCTTTCCAACCAGTCAGCTTCAATTTTATTTCTAGCATCTTTCTCCTGGCTTGGAACCAGACCAGATTTTTCTTCCCACAAATATAAATTTATAACTGCTTTCAAAAAGATTAGAAACAATTCTTTTTTTCTTTTTTACTTATTCACCATTCTTCTTTATTTTCTTCTTTAATATTTGCATTGTTTTTATTTTGTTAAAAGTACTTTAATAAAAATAGAAAGAAACAGAGAGAATGAATTAATTAATTATGCATTGATTTGTTCTAGGATCCATTTATTGTTTATTGTCTTAATTATCCATGGCATTCTCAGCAATCTTCTTCAATATCAAAGTTTAGCCCTCTTTATATTCTGCTTTTGCCAAATGCAATAATCTAATTGGAATTAAGCATTATTTTGGTATTGAAAATTCTTTGATCATGATTAAGGTTATTGGTTTGCCTATTAACAAACATTTTCTGTTTACTTTACCAATAAAACCAAAGGGATGGAAGGCCTGAAGCAGTGTGAGATCGCCCCTCTCCCCACAAGCCTTTCATCCATTTGCAAGAGATTTTGGCACGGAGAAGCCTTTGGGGATGTGGTCTTGTATTCCTTCAGACTCACCAGGCTGTCCAAAAGCAGACTGGGTGTCCTGCGCAGGCAGTCTTGGTGAGTGTCAGTGAAGCTGACCAGAGTTCGCTCGTCCCACTCAGCCTCTGCTGCCACCACTCCCCTTTTGGAGTATCAGGAGCAGGCGGTTTGTCAGCCCGGCATGTGGGTGGGAGGAGAGGGGAACTGGGCTGCATGAGTGGTGGGGCAACACACATGTGCAGCTCTATTCACTCAAGAAAGAAAAACCTTTGGGGCAAAGTGGAGCTGCACGCACGCGCTTACCATATTGTATGCACTAATAAATAGGGACTAGACAGGGGTGGGTTCCTCCCGGTTTGCTCCGGTTTGGGTGCACCCCTGCCGCTGCAAAGCACCCTTATGCCAGCGCGTCACAGCTCGCTCGCTCCCCTGCCTGTCTGCACTAAGCCCAGCCTGCCGCTCACTGATTGGCTGGAGTCCAGCCAATCAGTGAGTGGGCTGGAGGCAAAGCGAAGCATTTAAAAGCTTTGCGCTTGAACTCCATTTGAAAATTCCCTTCAGCCTTCGCCTTCCAGGAGCTTGCTGCTTCCCCCTCAGGTAAGCAACTAAGCCCCAGTAGCGGGACTCGGGAGGCTTCAGATGGGTGGCGGCGGCCCAGCTTTCGCAAGGGAAGGCCTTCCCTCGCAAAAGCCGCGGGCTGGTGCACGCCACGTAGCCGAAGCCGAGTGGGGGGCGGTAGCGGCAGTAGCGGCGGTAGCAGCCGAAGGCAGGTGGGGAGGTGGTGGCCTAGCTTTCGCAAGGAAAGGCTTCCAGGCCTTCCCCTGTGAAAGCCACAGCCTGGCAGTGAAGGTGGCCTACCTTTCGCAAGGGAAGGCCTCCAGGTCTTCCCTTATGAAAGCCGTGGGCTCGTGTATGCCCCGCAGCCGAAGGCGGTAGCGGCGGTAGCGGCCAAAGGCGGGGGGCAGCGGCCTAGCTTTCACAAGGGAAGGCCTCCAGGCCTTCCCTTGCGAAAGCTGTGGCTGGCAGCAAAAGTGGCCTACCTTTCACAAGGGAAGACCCTCGCCTCCCCTCTCCAGCCTCACCTGGCTGGCTAAGCCTGCCAGGCAACCTGCTTAGTGACCCTAGCCTCGTCTGAGGGTCCAGTGTCTTACCTGTTCCAGCTGCCTGCCTGCTCCCTGTTGCTTCCATCCATCGCAATGAGGATCCATCCATCACATCAGAATGCTGCTGATTCTGCCTGCTGGTAAGTGACCCGGGTTTTTTTCTTTTATTTTTTTAATGTATTTTAAAATAATATTTTATTTAATGCACAGAATTTTTTAAAATAGTTTTACTTAGAAGTATTGAGTGTAGAATATTTTAAAATGATTTACTTCAATTTATTGTGTGTGGATTCTTTTTTTAAATTGTCTTAGACTATTAAAAAAAAGATTCTATCCAAAATAAATTAAAATAAACCATTTTAAAAAATTATATACTCAATACTTTGAAATGTATTGTGCTCAGAATTTTTTTAAATAGTTTTACTTAAATGTATTGAGTGTAGAATATTTTTAATGGTTTCATTTTAAATTATTCTGTGTGGAATAGTTTGAAATGGTTACATTATAAATTATTGCTGGTGGATTGGACTAATGGTTACAGTATACTATGGCTGGTACAATAACTTAAAATTGTTACAGGATAAATTATTGCTGGTGGGTTGGATTGGGGTAACAGTTACATTATACTATGGCTGGTACAATAACTTAAAATTGTTACAGTGTAAATTATTGTACAATGGTGTAATACTTAACAATGGTTTTTAAGGATTTCTTTTATTTATAGAATATCTTTTTAAATTATTTTTGGAAAATTTTATTTTTTAATTGTTTATAAAATATATTTACTACAAGAAATGTTATTCCTTTTTGCAAATGTTTTCTTTGTGATGCAATATGTTGCTTTTAAGTGTTCAGACCAGATTTATGTGTCTCAAAATGTCTGCTTTTCTATGGGCAGGCCAGGTTTCTTGCAAGGCAGCTTTGCTAGATTTAGTGTGTTTCACCCTCATTGTTTAGGTAATTCTGAGGTGGTTGATGGTTCTGTGAGCGCCTGTCCTTTATAATTTTCCACATTGCCTTGATGGTTTTTATTCCAGTGACTTTGTCTTTCCTGTCCTTAGGCTTAGGGAAAAAAACTGGTTTCATTGGCAGTCTTTTGTGGGGGGGGGGGGATTCTTATTTTTTGGTGTTTTCCTGGCACTGTCATAGTTTGTGTGTGTGGGTGGGTGTGTAATGTCCCACAGTTATCTACGCATTAATAATGATCTTGTAATATTAATAATATCTAATTAGTAATATCTAGTAATAACATCATCTTGGCCACTCCCACCAGGTCACATGGGTGGCAGGCCACTCCCATCTGGTCACATGGGTGGGAAGCCACTCCTATCCGGTAACATGGGCAGCAAGCCACTCCCATCTGGTCACATGGGTGGCAAGCCACTCCCACAAAGGAGGCCATGGCCACAGAGTAGATTCGAACAATTTTTGAAACCCACCACTGGACTAGAAAAATTCTTCAGCCTAACCAATTCTCCATTTCATGTATGTAACCTGATAAGCACATACATACTTAGTATCTGCTGAGATTCAATAAACTAATACAACTGTTTTACTGTGTACTGTTGTTTCTTATGATTATGCCAGCTGGAGACCTGGTTACTCAGAAGAAGGAAAAAGTCCTCTCTTGTTTCCCTCTCATTTCTAAGAATGTTTGGTCATCAAAGCAACATCTGCAGCATCCATTAAGAAATACAAGTTTCACCAAAGAATTGATGAGCTGCAATATGACTCTATTCCATTATAATAATATGAATATTTGCTGCTTTTATTCCTCCTTTGGAGCAGACTGCTGACTAGTCTCTACCCCTCTTGGATCTGATATGTGATATTTAGAGCTATGAAAAATTAGATCTGAGAGAATAACAACATCTCACTAGGGTCTTTAAGACATATTTAATTTGGACAACTATAACCCAATTCCTTTTTGTCTACTGACATAATATCCTGTTAGCACCTCCAGAAAGCTGATTATGTTGATCCTTTTATGTCAGGGTTCAACTTCAGACCTGGATATGGGCCAGATATGGTATTGATTGCTTTTGCAGTTGATCTATCCTGTGATCTGGAGAGAAATACTGCTCCAACTCCTAGTCCCAATAGACCTCCTAGCAGCCTTTGATACATAGACTATGGTAGCCTTCTTCCTATGAGGTAATTTTCCAGTGATTCCACTCTTACCTTAGTGGGGAGTTCCAATTGATTGTGAAGGTGCAGACAATATGGATCTTTCCCCTCTACTAATTAACATGTTTGGATGAAATTGCTGGAATAGATCTTCTATATGTTTAGAGTAAATGATTATCATCTAGTTGATATTCAAGAGATGTCTTTGATGCCTTCACCCAGTATTTGGAGACTGTTAGCATCTAACATGACTGTTAGGCATGAAATTAAATCCCAGCAATACATGGTTGCCTGTTTGTAGAATGAAGTCATCCAATACCTCCAGGGTGGCTCCAGCCCTGGGTGCATATGGTGCACATGGTGCAACTTGAGGGCCTCTTGGATTTATTATACTCCTACCCTCAAAACGATGCTATAGAGCACTGCACACCAAGACAACTAGACACAAGAACAGTTTTTCCCAGAATGCCATCACTCTGCTAAACAAATAATTCCCTCACCACTGTCAAACTATTCACTAAGGCTGCATTACTATTACTATTAGCCTTCTCATCGTTCCTATCACCCATCTCCCCCCACGTATGACTGCAGGACTGTAACTTTGTTGCTTGTATCCTTACGATTTGTATTGATATTGATTGTTTCCTGATTGCTTATTTATACCCCATGACTATCATTAAGTGCAGTACCTTATGATTCATGATGAATGTTTTTATGTACACTGAGAACATATGCACCAAAGATAAATTCCTTGTAAAGGAGGCGGGATATTCTAGCAGATGTTTTGCATGTTTGATAGTCATGGCCTGAGTTATTCAGTGGTGTTGACAGAGGAATTAGTGCAATAACAAACAATAGCAGTGATGACGAGTCTCCTTGAAAAACTTCTATCTGGATATTAACCTCTCCCAATATATGATCTTTGACAAGCAACTGTGTTTTCCATTGGGCCACCAATCACAAAGCTTCTGATGTTTCTACTGACTCATGTTGTTCTTCTACTGTTATTATTAGCGGGGAATGTCGCAAGAACTGAAATCCATTTTTAAACTAGCTTTTTTCTCAATTCCACTTTTTATTGTGCTTTGCAAAGCAGCATGTAAGCTTTAAAATATTTCCACCAAGAACTTGGTTAGGAGAGAAGATTGAAAAACATCACAAATACACACAAGGAAGTAGAGGAATCTAGAAACTAAATTATGATTCATGTTATGGACGAGGCAGAGCACACAACTTATAAGGCATAGGAGGAGCTGTAAACCCAATTGCTGGTGTCAAGTCCAGATCTTCTTTTGATATTCCAGGGGGTGGCTGGAGAGTGAATCTCTGCAGGAGACTGGTAAAGAACAGAAAGAGCTCCATTTTGGCAAGGGTCTCACCTAAGCAGATTCTCCGACCTGTAACAATGAACAAAGACAGGGAAACTGGTTTCAGTGGTTCTTCAATAACAGTTCTTGCCATGAAATGGTGGCTCAGAGATGGCAAATCACATGCATGGAAATGAACTAATCCAAAATTCTACCATAGAGATTAATCATGTAGGAATAATGTAGTTTTTTTTAAAAAAATGAACCTCCAGTACATTTCTTCTACCCTGAATCCCTGAAAATAGCTTGAACATCTTATTATAGTTTTTGCCATTTTTAGAATGTTGAGTGGATTATTCTGGTGATTTCTTTACCAATTATGTTGCAAAAGGAAGAATCTGTTATTAAAACTCTCATTCACTATATACACATATGATGTAAGATGTTACCTGCAGAGAAGGGCATAAATGCATCTCTCTTCACAAATTTTCCTTCAGAGTCAAGAAAATGCTCAGGATAGAATTCATAAGGTTTCTCCCACTGGGATTCATCACGGAGCACAGACGTCAGCAAGGGAACGATGTGAGTGCCCTGCAGGTATTAATGAATTATTAAACAATTAGCACTCCTCTTTGGTTTACTCATTCATATGAAAACTTTAAAAGCCATTCCAAATTCATGAATTTCCCAATGTGTTGAGAATGGAACACCTTCCAAGTGAATTATTATGATCAGTTAAATATCTCTATGAATAGCTTTACAGAGACAGCACAACAGTGGACCTGCTAGCTAGGAGTCAGGTTTGACTGACAGAAAATTTCTTTGGAGGAAGAAGAAATTGGGAGATTATCACTGTGTGCTCTAGAAGAGCTGCTCCTCTCAAAAAAAAACTGCAGTAATTTAATTTATTGGGGGTGATTATGGGTTGAATCATGGACTTACAATAGTGAGGGGTCCTTGGTACTCCATGAGCTTGGTTTATTTTTTGCAGACAAGGTAACAAGGTAACATCATCAATGCTAGTAAGGAGTGCTGTTTGCTGTCAGTTTGCAGTATTGCTTTCAATACTATAGGTAGTCCTCAACTTATGACAATCAAGCCCAAAATTTCTGTTGCTAAGCAAGACAGTTGTTAAGTGTGTTTTGCCCCATTTTACGATCTTTCTTGCCACGGTTAAGTGACTCACTAGAGTTATTAAGTTAGTAACAATATTGTTAAGTGACTCTACCTACCTCACTGATTTTACTTATCAGGTCGCAAAAGATGGGTCCCTAACTTTGGGACATTGCAACAGTCAACAATACATGCCAGTTGCAAAGCAAAGTCTAAATACCGTGATCATGGGGCAGTCCTAAGTGTGGAAAAAGTCATTGCGTCAATTTTTTCCAGTTGTTGTTGTAACTTCAGTCCCTAAACCTAAACTTATAAGTCGAGGACTTGAAGGGAAACCAGTTTGCCTTAAGCAACTATTGGACAATAGGGAGTTTTCAATAAGTCCCAGATACAGCTTTTTTCAAACATTCTGCCAATTTCATTTCAGCACCTAAGGATTAAGGCTCAAAAGTTTCGGTCAATTGGCAGACTGCTAAATTTATCTGAAGCGGGTTTTCCGGGGCTGCCTTTAAAGATGCCTTCCCATATTTTCAAGGCGAAGCAGGATATGCTCCTGCTTCGCATACAGAGGTTAGGGGGACCCTTTGCCTCCCTTCTCCTCCAAGGTCGAATCATTTGATGGGGCTGGTGACGATAATCTCTGCGGAGACAGGGGGCAAACTCTGTGGCAGTCAGAGCTGTGCCCCAGACCAGGACACATGGCAGCCGCAGAAGTCCTTCAAGTAATGGTAGATCCCCGAGGAGGCGGACACTCCACTGGAGCCAGAGACGTTTATTGTGTTTGGCCTATTCAAGCTCAGCCGGTATGTGTCCAGACCGCCAGGCCCGGTCAAAGACCGGTTTACGGATACCATGAAGGCAGAAGCTGCCCTCGGGCCCAAAAGCCGCTCCAGGAGTTTCCGCACCACTGTTGCCGGGCTTCTTCCGCCTCTGGCTGCAAGTGAGCCATCGCTTCTCATTGCCACAAAGGCCGGGAATTAGCAGCGGCTGCGGCAGCCCAAAGCAAAAGCAACAGCAGATGTGACATATAAAGGGACCCCAACGGGAAGTTAGCAAAGCGGGGAAGTTCCAGGGAACGATCTCTCCCGAGCACATTGGCCAATGGCTGCCGCAGCTCCCTTGCAGGCCAATTGATTTCCTCGCCACACTTCTACGACAATCACGGGATCTGCTGCTGGGTGGGAAAATCCCAGCATCCTTTTTATTCATGCACGTTCTATACAATTCTCTTCTGTGAAATGTGATTCTGAAATGTGTTGTGAAAAAAAAATCAGGACTTTTTAAAAATGACGCGAGACACGGGACAAATTGTTCAAAAGCAGGACTGTCCAGCCAAAAGCGGGACATCTGGTCACCTTATACTTGGGGCACCAATGAGCCTTAATCCGCCACTGTTTGTACTTATAACTGCTATGAAGAATATTAGAAGCCACTTCTTTAACTCCGCCGCTCTTCTTGCACTTTTTGCTTTTTGTGTGATTTTCTTCTTTTCTTTTTACTTTCTCATTGTGTACCAGTTTGTATCAGCTTTACCTTCCTATTTAAAAGTTAAAAATTATACTGTGATTTAAATTTCATACATCTAAAAATGTTGAACACTGATAATTTGATATATCAAACATATCAAGGATGATCTGGTTGGAGATAATAATTAAGAGGAGATTCATAAACCATCACTGAATGAACAAAGCACTTATATGAGGCTAATCACCTTTGGAATGAAAAAGCCTTTGAAAGTTATATCCACTGTAGTTGCTCGTGCTACATTTGCTGGAAGAATATCAGCAAATCTTTGAGTTTCATGGATAACTGCATCAGTATAAGGCATCTTTGCTCGATGTTCAATCCTTGGCTGAGCAGACCCAATGATTCTTGAAATTTCTTCATAGACCTTACCTAGGAAAATAAAACAATTATAAGATGTTTATTAATATTTAATTTTGCATTAAACCCTAGGTACATTTAACTGTGAAAGATAAGTATCATGAAAAGTTCAAAAAATGTGATGCCATAAACCAAGATTTTTTTTAAAAAAAAATGGCCATGCTGCATATTATATTAGAATATAAGGGAAACATTTTTGCTTGAATTTGGTTAAAATTCTGTTGTGTATATATGCTGTTAATTTTGCCATTGCTGCATATTCTCCAAATTTAAAATCCAATATTGTCAGAATTGTTTCTTTCTTCAAGTGTTGGTCAAAGTTTATTTTTGCTGGTATGAGTATATTATGGTACTACAATGTTGTTGACACTTGAACAGGCCACCTCATGCTGTTCTCTAAGGTTCATGGGGATTGGGGAATGGCACAATTGTCCTTGTGGCCTAGCACCTCAGGATTTGCTGTGTGGCATTTACCTTCATATGGTGGGGTTTTTCTTCTTCTCTTGACAGGCTCCTATGGCCTAACCAGGGCAGCTTGAGTTCCATGAGTCCTTTATTCTTGAAGTAGCTCTTCTTCAGACTCCCCAAATCACACAAAAGCATGCCCTGTTCTCACATGATTTCAGAGGCTCTGGAGGCCATGCAAGAGCAGGTCCTTATTTTCACATGTCTCCACAGCCTCTAAAACTTCTGTAATAATGGGACATGCTTTGAATAATAGTTCTCAGGTGTTGGTAAACGTTGGTATGTCATCCAAAACATCATGGCATATCACCTTTGACATGTATTGTCATAGGTTCTCTCTCAATGGCCTAGCTAAATGAATGTTGCAGGTAACAAAGGATATAGACAAGGGGGGATTTCACCCCATTCAACACATTACTCCTTGTTTGACAACAATGGTCAGTCATGTAATTTTACTTTTGTAGATCACATGTTTCATTGCATTATACTTTAATTTAACAAAATATTTGAATATTGAAATCCAACCAAATGAAAAGTGCTTACTCTGAATGTCAGGATATTTCATCATTAGTATTATGGCCCAGCGTAATGTGGTTGAAGTCGTGTCCATCCCAGCAGTAAATAGGTTATTCACAACAGCAATTAGGTTTTCATTATGAAAATACCTTTCTGCTTTGTTTTTCTTCTCCTGCAATATATAAATAGTCTATCTAAGCATATTCGATATACTCGCATCAAATAAATAACAGAAAGCTGGAGAACACTGAACAATAGGAGCCAGAATTTTGGATTTCAGTCCCCACCTTTCTAAATCAATAAAAGGGATTGTGGGAATTGTAGTTCTAAACACCATAAAGTACTGAGTTCCCTATGATTTATGATTAAGAAATTCATAGAAATGGAAATAATTAGCATGAAATTCTATAAAAAGTCTTTTAGAAATTCATATTTTCATAAAATCATAGGATTGGGAAGGACCTTGAAGATCTTCTATTACAATCCCCAAGGAGGAATCTTCATTTTCTTCATTGTTTTTCCTGAAAATCTCAAGACTAGCTTACAAAGATGAATCAGTGAGTTTTTGCTTTAAGTCCAGTTATCTCAAAATAAATCAGAAAAGGGGACAAGCAACCAGCATCCACCTCATTTCTAAGAACTGGAAATACTAGAATGGCAAGGTTCCAACACTTCCCAGTCAATTGATAGAATAATTACTGATGCTGACACCCCCAGTAAGAGCTAAAGGAAGCATGTTTCATCAGAGAAGCCAAGGAAGACATCTCCTTCCTTCTTTTCCCTATGTTTTGAAGCCTCAGAAACTCAGTAAGTAAAGAAATGGAATACTTCCAGAGAGAGAAATATCTCTGGTAAGCATTTTTTTTTTTTGGGGGGGGGGGCTACTTCAAACATGAAAAACAAGCCAAATGTTCAACAATGTTTACAAAAGACTCCCCCCCTCCAATTGAGTTCCTACATGATCAAAAATCATTATTTCATAATTGCCCGGCATTGTATCTGTGCCTAAATAGGTCTTTCATTAACTAAGATCATTACAACTACTTCTGCTTTCAAAATATGTGTTGAAAAAAAGGCATGATTTGAGAGGTAATTATTTTTAAAACAGATATCATTTTCATTGTATCTCAATCAAGGTATAGCAACAGACAGCACAACTCATATGATTGTGCCAAATTTAAATATATTATTATTGTAGTAGTAGTAGTAGTGGCAGAGGTGGGTTCCTACTGGTTCACCCTGGTTTAGCTGAGTAGGTAGTAACTTGGCCTGCCACACCCCTGAACCAGTTCTCTTGGCAGCAACATCTTGCTTTTTGCTTCTGTGCATGCACAGAAGCATTTTTAGCACTGCGCATGTGCGCTGCGCACACATGTGCATGCGCAGTGCATCCCTCAGCGAACCAACAGTAGCAGCAGTCAGAACCCACCTCTGACAGGGATGGGTTGCTCCCGGTTCTAACCGGTTCAGCAGAAGGGGTTCCTGAAATTTACCATGTCTTTTAGAAACTGTTCCTGTGGTGGGACAGTACCGGAATGCCTGCCCCGGCCCTCTTGCTCACCCCCCACCTGTCTGGTTGCCACTTGCTCACACTCCCCCCACCTGTCCGCACCATGCTTGCCCCGGCCGCCATGCTCATTGATTGGCTGGCTCACCAATCACCCCGCCTGCCTCTAAGAACCCAATTAAAACTGCGGCATGAACGGCCCACTTACCTCTTTTCCTGTTTGGCTGTTGCATCATCACTTGCTGATCGGGTCCTCCTTCGCTTCATTTTGGCTTCCCTGCTGCTATTTCTGCCTCCCTCAGGTAAGCAACTAAGCGCAAGGGGCAGCGCGATGGTGACGGAGCCTATGGTTTGCAAGCCTGGGGCGTTCACAAAGAAATGCTTTCCTTCGCGGAAGCTGTGGGTGAGCATATACTGCATGGCTGAAAGGAAGTGTGGGGTGGGGGTGGGTGGCAGCAGCAGCTTACAGTACGACAGCCTGGGACCTTTGCAAAGGAACGCCTTCCTTCGCGAAAGCCGCACACTCGTGTACATCCCATGACCAAAAGGAGGTGGGGGATAGGCAGTGGCAAGGGGAAGCCAGCTGGTGCAGCCTGCCGCATCTCTGTGCTCTGGGTGAGTCTGGGGATCCTTTGGGGCCTTTGTTCCAGCAGATCCCTGAGCTCGCTTAGACCCCAGGCCCGCATTTTAAAAAAATGTTTTTTTTTTAAATTTATTGTTGATAGAATATTTTCTCAAATGGTCTTTTTAAATGTATTGTGTATAGAATATTTTTAAATGAGTTTTTTTAAATTTATTGTTGATAGAATATTTTTAAATGGTTATTTAAAAAATTAAAAAGACAATTTAAAAATATTCTATGAACAATAAATTAAAAATGCATTTAAAATATTATCTCAACAATACATTAAAAAACCATTTAAAAATATTCTATACACAATTCATTTAAAAGTATTGTGTATAGTATATTTTTAAATGAGTTTTTTAAATTTATTGTTGATAGAATATTTTTTAAATGGTCTTTTTAAAATTTAAAAAGACCATTTAAAAATTATATCAACAATAAATTAAAAATACATTTAAAATATTCTATCAACAATACATTAAAAAAACATTTAAAAATATTCTATACACAATACATGTAAAAGTATTGCTCAGAAAAAAATTAAAGGAACATTTTCAATCAAAAGCACACCTTATTTGTAGAGAGAACAGTAAACAACAGGAGCAGGATGCTTTAACCAAATCCATAGATAAGTTAACTGACAAACATTTATCCAGTACTTGCAAAATATTTTTTACTGTTTACGATCTGGCACAAAGATGCAATCCATTCTCAGACATCGAAATGCACTAACTACAGTTGGCGTAGACGTGGGAGTTGGCTTGCATTCATGGAGATCCGCGATGAAAATAGTTGAATTCATTGCAAACGAAATTAAAACCACTGTGTTTTCAGGATTATTGCAAAGAATCTAAAGGTGTGCCTAATAATTGATGAAGCCTCAATGCTTTCAATGAAAGCAGTTGTGATAGTTTTTGTTAGAGTTGAGGATCCAGAATGACCAGCAACCATTTTCATTGAGCTGTTGGAATTAGAGAAACAAGATGCGGAGACCATATGTTCTGCAGAGATGTGAAGCTTGCATAAAGTTGGGTTTACCACCGAATATTTGCAAAAGAATTTAATAGCTTTCTGCTCCGATGATGCCAACATTATGCTTGGGAGAAAATCTGGAGTCAGCAGCAGAATAGCTCAAGACTTCCCAAACATCATAATCTGGCACTGTTTGAACCACCACCTCCAACTTGTGCTGGATGATGCAATAAAAGAAATAAAACAACTCAACCACTTCAAGATCTTCCTTGATAAAATACGCACCACTTTCCAGAAATCCTTCAAGAGCCAGAATGACCTTTTCCAAATCTCTGAACAATTGGGCATTGAAATTGTGAAGATTGGCAGAGTTTTGGGACCAAGATGTGCTGCCTGTAGTTTAAGGGCAACCATAGCTGTGTGGCGTGCTTATCCAATGCTACATCAGTTTTTTTTCTGGGCAATGAAAGATTCCCAGGCATGGCTTCCTCTTTTGAAAATCTATTTTTTTTTAAGGATTTGGCCCTCATGATTGATATTCTAAATATAGATTTCTCTTTTGTCAAATGCCCTGCAGGGGAGAAACACAGATATCATCAAGGCTGGAAAATTAGTATTGCAAACAATTAAAGCATTTGAAGTGCTTAAACAGGGGAAGGGCACCTATGAAAAAAACATTGATGCAATGCTAACTACACAAGCCTTCAAAAACATAAAATTAGCTCCAAATCAATGATTTGTTGCCCTTCCTCATGAAAACCTTCTGCCAAGCATCATCACCAATTTGAAGAAAAGGCTGATGGATTGTGACCATCTAAAAGCAGGTAGCCAATTGCCAGCCACAAACAAGTTACACTTTTATCACATATTTGGAGCCAGATTACTGGATTATTGAAGATGTAGTTGTTCAATGGTCAGAAGGAGAGGCAGCATTGGTTGAATTTGGTGAAATTTTTAATTACAAAATTAATTTGAATGACTACAGAAATTTTTGGGAAAATGTGCTCAAAAATCCAAACAAGTACAAAATTGCTGATGGTATCAGAAAAGCTAGAGATATTGTCAGCACAATTACTGTTAATTCAGCAGAGGCGGAAAGAGGGTTCTCAAAAATGAACCTCATATGTTCAGAACAGAGAACCAGGGGTGGGTTTCAAAAATTGTTCGAACCACCTCCGTGGGCGTGGCCTCCTTTGGGGAGTGGCTTGCCGCCCATGTGACCGGATGGGAGTGGCTTGCCACCCATGTGACCGGATGGGAGTGGCTTGCCGCCCATGTGACCGGATGGGAGTGGCTTGCCGCCCATGTGACCGGATGGGAGTGGCTTGCCGCCCATGTGACCGGATGGGAGTGGCTTGCCGCCCATGTGACCGGATGGGAGTGGCTTGCCGCCCATGTGACCGGATGGGAGTGGCTTGCCACCCATGTGACCGGATGGGAGTGGCTTGCCGCCCATGTGACCGGATGGGAGTGTCCAAGACGATGTCACTGAATTCTTTCCCCCAACTACAATATGATTAAAATAAGTACAAAAACAATAAAAGAGCTACTTACAGATGGAAGATGCCTGTTCTTGCTAGTCTTCAGAATCACGGACTCCAATGAATGGGCTGCACAAAGAAGAGACACAGAAAGCAAGACTTTAATTGCATGGACTGCATTGGGATGAAACCAGCACACAAAATAATAGAAAAGGAAAATTACTCTCCTTTTTTGCGTCTTCTGCACCACCACCTCACCATCTTCCTCCAAAAACCTGCACAAAGGACAGACACAGAAAGAAACGCCTTAATTGCATGCACTGCATTGGGATGAAACCAGCACACAAAATAATAGAAAAGGAAAATTACTCTCCTTTTTTGCGTCTTCTGCACCACCACCTCACCATCTTGCTCCAAATACCTGCACAAAGGACAGACACAGAAAGAAACGCCTTAATTGCTGGCACTTCACTATCTCAAGGAGGAAGACAAGACAGAGCACACCACACCCAGCAATAAAGACAGGTACTTACAGGGGAAGCATCTCTGGCTTGCAGCTAGTGGTGCTGGTGCAGCTGGTGGTGCTGGTGCAGCTGGTGGTGCTGGTGCGGCTGGCGGTGCTGGTGCAGCTAGTGGTGCTGGTGCAGCTGGTGGTGCTGGTGCAGCTGGTGGTGCTGGCGGTGCTGGTGCAGCTGGCGGTGCTGGTGACTGCTTTGGATCAGCTGATTCATCAACTCTTGGCTTTTTGCAGAAGAAAGCGGTCAAACTCTGTTGCCTCTTCTTCATTGTGCTAAGTAGATCTAACTGCTGCCAAAGAAATAAAACAATATTGGACTCAATTGTGGTTGTAAGTTGAGGACTCTGTAGGTAACAAGAAGGGACCTCTGCTTTCAACCAACAATGTACAGTCTTTTCAGGAAGGATGAGAAACAGGAAAGATATAAACAAACAGGAAAGATATAGTCTTTCATCCAAGAAGATAGTTCAAGAATGAATGTCATATTCCCAGAGCAATACAGATTTCCTTTTTCTGAAATTTAGTTCTCAGTTCCAAAAGACAGGAATATATGAATGCATATGAAATTATGAATTAGTACTTAGGTCGGTCCAAGAAGCTATTCAGAAGTTAGTGGTTAGAAGAGCAATCGTAAAGGTAGATTACGTGGGATGTGTTTGCACAACAGTGGAAAAACAGAGATATGTAAATGAATAAATATTACAATGTGCAGGAATAAATAAATTGACAATTAAAATCAAGAAGGCTTTGAATACTTTTTCACGTGGGATTGGTTTTAGCTATTGCCAACTAACGGAAACAGGAATTAGAAAGCCAAAATATGAAAGAAAAGACCAATTATGTAAAGAAAGGTCCCTAAAATGTATAAGGAAATATTACTAGATCATTATTAATGCGTAGATAACTGCGGGACATTACACACACACACACACACAAACTATGATGGAAAACACAAAAAAATAAGAACAACCCCCCCCCCCCCAAGACTGCGAATGAAACCAGGTTTTTTTTCCCTAAGCCTAAGGACAGGAAAGACAAAGCCACTGGAATAAAAACCATCAAGGCATTGCGGGCAATTTTAAAGGACAGGCATTCACAGAACCATCAACCACCTCAGAATTACCTAAACAATGAGGGTGAAACACACTAAATCTGATTTTCTAGGATACATACACTTAGCGACCATTTTCACACTTAGCGACCATTTTCACACTTAGTGACCGTTGCAGCATTCTCATGGCCACGCGATCAAAATTTTGATGCTTGGCAACAGATTCGTATTTATGCTGTTTTCAGTGTCCTGGGGTCCTGTAATTGCCTTTTGTGACCTTTTGACAAAGTCAAATGGGGAAACCAGATTCACTTACTTATGTTAGTAATTTGTCAGCTGCAGTTATTCACTTAAGAACTGTGGCCAGAAAGGTGGTATAGTGACCAAAGTTACAATGGCATTGAAAACAGTGACTGATGACCATGTTTCACACTTAGCGACCATTTTCACACTTAGCGACCGTTGCAGCATTCTCATGGCCACGCGATCAAAATTTTGATGCTTGGCAACAGATTCGTATTTATGCTGTTTTCAGTGTCCTGGGGTCCTGTAATTGCCTTTTGTGACCTTTTGACAAAGTCAAATGGGGAAACCAGATTCACTTACTTATGTTAGTAACTTGTCAGCTGCAGTTATTCACTTAAGAACTGTGGCCAGAAAGGTGGTATAGTGACCAAAGTTACAATGGCATTGAAAACAGTGACTGATGACCATGTTTCACACTTAGCGACCATTTTCACACTTAGCGACCGTTGCAGCATTCTCATGGCCACGCGATCAAAATTTTGATGCTTGGCAACAGATTCGTATTTATGCTGGTTTCAGTGTCCTGGGGTCCTGTAATTGCCTTTTGTGACCTTTTGACAAAGTCAAATGGGGAAACCAGATTCACTTACTTATGTTAGTAACTTGTCAGCTGCAGTTATTCACTTAAGAACTGTGGCCAGAAAGGTGGTATAGTGACCAAAGTTACAATGGCATTGAAAACAGTGACTGATGACCATGTTTCACACTTAGCGACCATTTTCACACTTAGCGACCGTTGCAGCATTCTCATGGCCACGCGATCAAAATTTTGATGTTAGATCCCAAGGTTTCAGTAAAACTATTCAATCATAATTAGTTTCATGCATTAGGATTATTTCAAAGCACAAGCAATAATTCATATTTCATTTCAAACTATGCCAACACACAATAACATAAATGAAACCATTACTAATATTCCACACACAATAGGTTACAATAAAACTATTATAAAAAATTCAATGCACAATACATTTCAAAGTATTGAGTGAAGAATACTTTAAAAAGGTTTATTTTAATTTATTTTGGATAGAATCTTTTTTTAAATCGTCTAAAAAATTCTATGCATTAAATAAAATATTTTAAAATACATTAAAATAATAATTAAATAAAACCGGGCCACTTACCAGCAGCAGGCAGAATCAGCAGCACTCCGATGCGATGGATGGATCCTCATCGCGATGGCAGGCAGCAGGAACAGGTAAGAAACCTGACTGGAGGGACAAGGCTAGGTAAAGTCACTTAGGTTGCCTGGCATGCTTAGCAAGCCAGGCGAGGGTAGAGGGGAGGTGGGGGGCTTGCTTCCCTAGCGAAAACTAGACGGTCGCAGCCACGGCCACGCATAGTACGCGAGGCCGCGGCTTTTGCAGGGGAAGGCCTGGAGGACTTCCCTTTCGCAAGCGAGGCCGCGGCGGCGCCGGCGCTGCCCGCACCACACGGAGGCAGCCACGCGTAGTACGCGAGGCCGCGGCTTTTGCAGGGGAAGGCCTGGAGGACTTCCCTTTCGCAAGCGAGGCCGCGGCGGCGCCGGCGCCGCCCGCACCACACGGAGGCGGCCACGCGTAGTACGCGAGGCCGCGGCTTTTGCAGGGGAAGGCCTGGAGGACTTCCCTTTCGCAAGCGAGGCCGCGGCAGCGCCGGCGCCGCCCGCACCACACGGAGGCGGCCACGCGTAGTACGCGAGGCCGCGGCTTTTGCAGGGAAAGGCCTGGAGGACTTCCCTTTCGCGAGCGAGGCCGTGGCGGCGCCGGCGCCGCCCGCACCACACAGAGGCGGCCACGCGTAGTACGCGAGGCCGCGGCTTTTGCAGGGGAAGGCCTGGAGGACTTCCCTTTCGCAAGCGAGGCCGCGGCGGCGCCGGCGCTGCCCGCACCACACGGAGGCAGCCACGCGTAGTACGCGAGGCTGCGGCTTTTGCAGGGGAAGGCCTGGAGGACTTCCCTTCCGCAAGCGAGGCCGCGGCGGCGCCGGCGCCACCCGCACCACACGGAGGCGGCCACGCGTAGTACGCGAGGCCGCGGCTTTTGCAGGGGAAGGCCTGGAGGACTTCCCTTTCGCAAGCGAGGCCGCGGCGGCGCCGGCGCCGCCCGCACCACACGGAGGCGGCCACGCGTAGTACGCGAGGCCGCGGCTTTTGCAGGGAAAGGCCTGGAGGACTTCCCTTTCGCAAGCGAGGCCGCGGCGGCGCCGGCGCCGCCCGCACCACACGGAGGCGGCCACGCGTAGTACGCGAGGCCGCGGCTTTTGCAGGGGAAGGCCTGGAGGACTTCCCTTTCGCAAGCGAGGCCGCGGCGGCGCCGGCGCCGCCCGCACCACACGGAGGCGGCCACGCGTAGTACGCGAGGCCGCGGCTTTCGCAAGGGAAGGCCTGGAGGACTTCCCTTTTGCAAGCGAGGCCGCCGCGGCGCCGCCGCCGCCCGCACCACACGGAGGCGGCCACGCGGCCTACCCGAGGCCGCGGCTTTCGAAAGTGAGGCCGCCCCCCCCCCAACGACCAGAAGACGGCCATGCGTAGTACGCGACGCCGCGGCTTTCACGAGGGAAGGCCTGGAGGACTTCCCTCGCGAAAGCTAGGCGGCTACCGGCGCCCCCCCACCCGAAAGCGGCCACGTGGCCTACTCGAGGCCGCGGCTTTCGCAAGCGAGGCCGCCGCCGCCGCCACCCGGAGGCGGCCACGCGGCCTACGCGACGCCGCGGCTTTCACGAGGGAAGGCCTGGAGGACTTCCCTCGTGAAAGCTAGGCGGCTACCGGCGGCCCCCCCACCCGAAAGCGGCCACGTGGCCTACTCGAGGCCGCGGCTTTCGCAAGCAAGGCCGCCGCCCCCACCACCCGGAGGCAGCCACGTGGCCTACGCGACACCGCGGCTTTCACGAGGGAAGGCCTGGAGGCCTTCCCTGGCGAAACCTAGGCCGCTACCGCTGCCACCCCTATCCCCCCCAGCTTCCTACCGCCGCTACCACCGCTGCCGTCGCCACCGCCCACCCGAAGTCCCGCCGCTAGCGTCCCGAGTCTTGCCGCCAGGGCTTGGTTGCTTACCTGTGGGGAAAGCAGCAAGCTCCTGGAAGGCGAAGGGAAGGCGTGAAGCGCGAAACGAGGCGTCTCGGCAACAAACAAACCCTTTGGAAAAGACTCTTTGAGAGAAAGATTCTTTTCAAAAGAGGAATGTTAGCCGTTGGCGCCACACTTTTAAACGAAGCCAGCCCGCTCACTGATTGGCTGGACTCCAGCCAAACAGTGAACGGCAGGCTGCGCTTAGTCCAGACGGGCGGGGGAGCGCGCGACAGGGCCCAGGACCGGTACCGGCGTTCCCGGAAGTTCCTTACTTCCGGGTTCACCGACGAACCGGATCGTGCGATCCGGTGCGAACCGGTAGGAACCCAGCCCTGCAGAGAACCCACCTAATTGTTCCAAATGTAAGTAATCTGATGATGATAAGTGTTGTTGGCATGCCTGTTGAGAGATGGGACCCAATTCCTGCAGTGAAAAAGTGGCTCAGAGCGCACCATCACATGGCTGACAATCCATGAGTAAAGAGCAAGAAAGGTGCAACTGAAGAGTCTGGAAGCCTAAGAACAATATGGAAATACCTTCAACCAAAAAACCAGTAACACAAGTAAGTACTTGAGTGTATCTCTTTCATTGTGTTATGTAAGGTGTTTCATTATGTAAGGTGTAAGTGCATACAATTAAAGTTTTCCTTTCTGTGTCTCTTCTTTGTGCAGGTTATTGGAGCAAGGTGGTGACGTGGTGGTGCAGAAGACCACCAAGGCGATCATCTTCCCTCTGTAAGTAGCAGTTTTATTTCTTTGTGTGCTGGTTACATCCTTAATGTAGTAGTGCATGCAATTAAAGTCTTCCTTTCTGTGTCTCTTCTTTGTGCAGGTTATTGGAGGAAGGTGGTGAGGTGGTGGTGCAGAAGACTGCCAAGGCAATTATCTTCCTTCTGTAAATAGCAGTTTTATTGCTTTGTGTGCTGGTTGCATCCTTAATATAGTAGTGCATGTAATTAAAGTCTTCCTTTCTGTGTCTCTTTGTGCAGGCCATTCATTAGAACAAGTGTGATCAGTGATGTAGAAGACCGGCAAGGACAGTCAACTTCCTTCTGTAAGTAGCTGTCTTTATTGTTTTGTGTGTTTGTTTCATCCTAATTCAGTGCATGCAATGAAAGAGTTCATTTCTGTGTCTCTTCTTTGTGCAGGCCATTCATTGGAGTCAGTGATATTGAAGACTGGCAAGGACAGTCATCTTCCTTCTATATGTAGCTCTTTTATTGTTTTGTGTACTTATTTTAAACTTATTTAAGTAGTAAGTGCACAAAATAATAAATTTCCATTTTTATATCTTTTGTAGAAAGTCAGAAAGTGTAATGTAGGGGCAAAAATCTCCATGGCATGGCCATAATAAATATTCGGGCATTAATCTAATGTTAAAGTGTTTAATATCATTTAGGCTTTTTTTCTCTCTTTTTCGTTATTTAGAATTGCTTTGCAAACTTTGTAAACTGTTCTGAAAACTATCGTTGACTTAATAAAATTAATGCATAATTTCCAGTTTCAGTCATGAAGTTGCAGCCCTATGTACAGTTAAATGTCTGTATATTTCAGGGGTGGGTTTCAGCCGGTATGGACCGGTACGGCTGTACCGGATGGTAAAATTTAGCATATTTTCCCGTACCCCTTCTTCCGGTGGCCCGGTACCAGAACTCTCCCTCCCCTGGCCTGCCCCACCCCCCTGCTCACTCCCCCTTCCCCCCCCCAGTTCACCACTTGATCTCTCTCTCCCCCCCCCCGCCTGTCTGCACCATGCTTGCAAAGCTTGGCACGAGGGGCAAAAGCCCCCGAACCCAGTGGGGAACTTAAGCAAAGGATGAGGTGGAGAGCTGGGTGGAAGAAGGTGGAAATCCTAGTGAGGGCTGCCTGCCGCCAACTCAACTCCATGCAGAGCGGGCTGTAGAGGCTGCCATAAGGTAGGTTGATCCAGGTGGCGTGCTCCTGCAAGAAGCTGCGCTGCTACTGCTGGAGCTGTGTTGCCCCACTGGGTTGGGGACTTCTGCCCCTCGTGCCGCACTTTGCAGCTGCCAGAGCCCTGCATGGACCTCTTCAGGGTGCTGGGCAAACTGGTTCTGGGGATCCCCCCCCCCAAAAAAATACCGACTGCATGTCTCTCCAGATTGTGCGGCTTTTCGGGGTTTTCTTTTTAAAAAAAACACCTCTCCATATGATTTTGAAAACCTGTGAGGTTGCTTTGGGAGGGGGCAGATGGGCAACATCCCTCCCATCCCTGGGCACCTGCAGGCTCAGAGCCAGCGAAAAGAAAGAAAGAACTTATGACCCCAAATTTTGGTTACTAAGCAAGAGGTCATTAAGTGAGTTTCACCACATTTTCCAAGTTGGCCATTCCCACCCGATTACATGACCGCTGAGCCACTCCCACCCGGTCACATGAGTACCGAGCCACTCCCACAAAACAGGCCACATCTACAGAATAGGTTCTAAAAAATTTTGAAACCCACCACTGACCCCTGAATAGTAGTAAGAGGAGGAGGAGGAGAGGAGGAGAAGCAGCAGCAGATTTGTTTATATGGGCTTCGTTTAAATTGAGGAAATTAATATTTTAAAGAAGTGCTTTGCAACATATTATTTATACTACATATAGCACTTTAATATAACCCTCAAAATGTACTATTTGGGACATTTTTTAAAGGAAACTCCCTTAGTTTTCAGTTTAGAAGTTTCAATTGTCAGTTAAAAATGAGTTTTTATTTCCTGCTTTAAAGGTATGAATATGCTATGAAAATATCATTTGGAATTAACAATAAAGAAGAATATCTGTAGCTCAAGGTTGAAATGAGGGGTCCTTGGTGCACTTTGACCTTGGTTGTTTTCCTTGCAGAAGTTTCATTATTAGGTAAAATAATCAGTGCTAGTTATCTAGTTACCGAGTTTGGGTGATGAAACATATGCAAGAAAACCACCAAGCTCAGAGATTACCAAGGGGCCTTTACTTGGAATTCCTGGAATAAAACACTTCCTTACCTCTGCCTGTTGGACAAGAAATGAATCAATAAAGCTCCTCTGGTCATTTTCATCCAGAGCTTTGAGGTGTTCTATGAAAGTGGTCTTTATGAAACCAAACAATTCCTTTCTATTATTCAGAATTACGTTACGAGCACCAAAAAGAAAGCCAAACAGGGGGAACATATTGTAGAACTGAAAAACACAAAAAGGATAAAAAGAGTCACAAAGAAACCTGAATAGTTTTTATGTGGGCAATGTGGACATTTTTATTAAAACTATTCATATTTCATAGGGGGAAATGGTTGCACACAATATGTAAGATATCAGGGCTTTTCTGTCATAGTGAACCTTAAAACATATGGAATGTTTATTATAAATCCCACACTACATTAAGGATAACATAGTGAATACACAATGAACTCCTTTTAAAATTGAAAAAAAATTTCTTTACCAAAACAGGAAGGCTTCCTGCAAGCCGGACATTTTCATTGATTAACTTTAGTAGTCTTTGAAATGTGGGGTCTCCATACTCATATCGCTTGCCAAGTATAATAGAAACAATGATATTGCCAACAGCGGAATTCATAAGTTCTGTATTCTCAAATGGTTGTCCTATATAGCAAATATTAAAATTAAATGAATTTATTAAAATTAATTTACAGCTATGAAAGACCATCAGATTTAAAAGACTGTTCAATGGCAAAGTATCCCCACCTTAGGCACAGTACATTTCTTTAGGAAACTGATAGCCAGTGCTGGAGAACATGGAGATATTGGGCAAAAGAATATTAAATAGGATTTGAGTGTTTGAGGAACTTGGCAGCTGTAGAGGTAGACTGTTAACTTTTCTGCAATAAATCTGTGAAAGTTTAGCTCCAGAAGGAAACATCAACTCACCTTCATAAGATTCAAATGCCTTTGTCAGGAGCCTGCACTCTTCAATTATTTTATCCTCTATAGTCCTCTTGCCCATTCCATAGTCCCGTAGTGCAGATATGGTAAAGAGGCGCATCACTTTCCAATTCTCCCCATGAGAAAAAAGAATACCTAAAGAGAAAGTCCAAGACTAAAAGACATATTTTGTTCTGACCCATTTCATTCACAGTGAGCAAGGCTTGGCAAACAGTCTTTCAGAGGAATATTTATCAACAAGAACCTTATCTTGCTTGGCAAGCTGCCAGATAACTAGTTTCCAAATGCAGGGCAAAGGCAACACTTAGCACATAATGTCTTATAGTCACAAACAAAACTTTCCACTTTTGAAACGACTGAAGGAATGAATTGTTTCCTGCAAAAGCCCATTCCCCATTCGCTCCACTTTTGTTTCCTATTGGAGGGGCCAATCACCTCCTAGGTGTAGCTTTACTCCCAAGTCGACCCTACTTTCTTAGTTGTTCTTGTCTTCTGGCAGCTTTGGGAACAGGCTCCAGCTGTTCCTCTACCTCACTGCTGTCTAGCTCCCTCTCTGCCACCAATGCCGAGCCCTCTTCTGAGCTTTCCTCAGCCCCCAAGTCTGGCCCATGTTCCTTCCCAACCTCCTTACTGTCTGACTCTGCTGCCAGCTCCACTGGCCACTGGCAGGCCACAAAACATTTGTACTATGCCATTATAATGAAGAGAATGTTATAGCAAATCTGCTATAACAAAATAGTATCAATGTTGAGAGAAAATGTGCCCACTTTTAATTTATTGCATTGTATTTGAGTAATTAGTGTGGGGTGTGTTTGAAGAGAGTGTTTAATTGGTAAGTATGGTAGGACCGGGGATGTGGCCTGGAGTCCCCTCCGATGAATGCAGAAGCAGAAATGGAAGGGGCCCAGACAAACATCCCGGCCTGGTATGAATGGAATATATGACCTGCCAGGAAGAAGGGGGGCCGTGGGGGAGAGGGAGTGGTCTACGGGGATAAGGGAAAGTTGGAGCATCCCGGTCATGACTGGGAGGGGCAGATATGGTGGGAACTGTAGGGCTAGCCATTATTGGAGAACAAGGACTCGCTACATTACAGCGATTGCTTGTTCTGGCCCCGCAGGCTCAACTCAAGGATCTGGTGTCAGAAGAATACCGGGTCCCGGTCTCAGGTTGTTGTTGCTAAATGCCAGGTCGGTTGTGAACAAAGCTCCCCTCGTCCGAGATTTAATATTGGACGAGGAGGCAGACCTGGCATGTATAACCAAAACCTGGCTGGGCCCTCTCAGAAATGTGCCCAGATGGGTTTCAGGTGCTCCACCAACCACGACACCAGGAAGGGGTGGGGGAGTGGCAGTTATCGTCTGAATGTCATTAATTCCTCGCAGGATCCTTGCCCCAGAGATTGTGGGGTGTGAGTCTCTCCTCTTGAAGTTGGACCTAAGGGTTCAATTGGGCTTGCTGCTGATGTACCTGCCTCCCAGCTGCATCATGACAGCCCTGCCTGTGCTACAAGATGCAGTAGCCAGGTTGGGGGTGGAGTTCCCCAGAATTATGGTATTGGGGGACTTTAATCTGCCGTCTCTCGGTGAACGCTCAGATGGGCACAAGAGTTCATGGCTTCCATGACAACCATGGACCTGACCCAGGTATTTAGGGTTCGACTCATAGGGCGGGACACATGCTTGACCTTGTATTTCTCTCGGGGGAGTGGAGACGTGATCTTGATTTAAGGGGAATAGAGACCTTGCCCTTGTCATGGTCAGATCACTCCTTGCTGAGGCTTGACTTCAGGACACTACCCCCCCACTGCAGGGAGGCGGGGCCTGATGGACCCTGAGGGGTTTCAGAGAGAGCTTGGAGAGATACGTGACTCCCTTGTCCGCAATCCAGCCGAGTCTTTGGTCACTGCCTGGAATAGTGCGGTGGCTGGAGCATTGGATGGGATTGCACCCTTGAGGCCTCTCCGCGGCAGCGGCTCCAGGAGGGCACCTTGGTTTACCGAGGAACTCCAGGAGATGAAGTGCCAAAAGAGACACCTAGAGCAATGCTGGAGGGCTAGTAACTCGGAGTCTGATCAATCACTACTAAGAGCCTTTATTAGCACTTATCTAGTGGCGATATGGATGGCAAAATGTGCACATTTTTCTGCTCTTATTGTGTCCGCGGAATCTTGCCCAGCCACCCTGTTTAGGGTGACCCGCTCCCTCCTGAAAGGTGAGGAGGTGGGGGAATCCTTCCAGGGAAGTGCTGAGGAGTTTGTTCAATTTCTGTCGGATAAAATCACTCAGATTCAGACAGATCTGGACTCTGGGCAATGCCAGCCGAGATGCCAAGGGCCAGTCTTAATCGGACTTTTTGGGATGAGTTTGAATTTGTCACCCCAGAAGAAGTGGACAAGGCCATGGGAGCGATGAGTGCCTCCACCTGTTTATTGGACCCGTGCCCCTCCTGGCTGGTTTCAACCAGCAGAGAGGTGACACGAGGCTGGCTCCAGACGATTATCAATGGATCTTTGCAGGAGGGGTTTTTCCCGCAACCATTAAAGGAAGCAGTGGTGAGACCCCTCCTCAAGAAGCCTTCCCTGGACCCAGCTGTTTTGAAAACCTATTGTCCAGTCTCCAACCTTCCTTTTTTAGGGAAGGTTGTTGAGAAGGTGGTGGCACTTCAACTCCAATGGACCTTGAAAGAAACGGATTATCTAGACTCCTGTCAGTCCAGTTTCAGGCCCAGTTACAGCACGGAAACTGCTTTGGTCGCCCTGACCGATGATCTCTGGTGGGCTAGGGATAGAGGACATTCCTCTATCCTGGTGCTTCTTGATCTCTCAGCGGCTTTCAATACCATCGACCATGGTATCCTTCTGCTATGCCTGGGGGAGGTGGGAGTGAGAGGCACTGTATTATGGTGGTTCTCCTCTTACCTCTCTTACAGGTCACAGTCGGTGTTGGTCGGGGGGCAGAGGTTGACCCCTAGGCCCCTCGAGTGTGGTGTGCCACAGGGTTCGGTCTTGTCCCCCCTCCTATTTAACATCTACATGAAGCCGCTTGGTGAGATCATGCGACAGCACGAGGTGAAGTATCATCAATATGCGGATGATACTCAATTATATCTTTCTGCCCCTTGCCAGCTCAGTGAAGCGGTGGACATGATGTGCCGATGTCTGGAAGCTGTTAGGGTCTGAATGGGGGCAAATAAACTTGTGCTCAATCCCGATAAGACTGAGTGGCTTTGGATGTTGCTCCCGAAGAACTGTTTGGACAGTCCATCCTTAACCCTGGGGGAGAAAATTTATGCCCCTCAGAGAGGGCTTGCAATTTGGGAGTCCTCCTGGATTCACAGCTGAAACTGGAACATCATCTGTCAGCTGTGACCAGGGGGGCTTTTGCCCAAGTTCGGCTGGTACACCAATTGTGGCCCTATTTGGATTGGGATGTGCTTCTAACGGTCACTCATGCCCTTGTCACCTCAAGGCTGGATTATTGTAACGCACTCTACATGGGTCTACCCTTGAAAAGCATTCGGAGACTGCAGTTAGTTCAGAATGCGGCCACGCGGGTGATAGTGGGTGTGCCAAGGTACACCCACATTACACCTATCCTCCGTGAGCTGCACTGGCTGCCTATTGGTCTCCAGACTCAATTCAAGGTGTTGGTTATCACCTTTAAAGCCCTACATAGCTTAGGTCCAGGATACCTTCGAGACCGCCGGCTGACACATACCTCCAAGGGACCAGTAAGATCCCATAGATTGGGCATCCTTTGGGTGCCGTCGGCCATACAATGTTGACTGGCGGGCCCTCGGAGGAGAGCCTTCTCGGTGGCTGCTCTGACTCTTTGGAACCAGCTCCCCCTGGAAATCTGGACCATACCCACTCTGATGGCCTTCAGGAAAGCTGTAAAAACGTGGCTGTTCCAGCAGGCCTGCAGCTGTTGACCTCACTATTGAGGTCCGGCCCCGACTAGAATGAATTTATGATGGATGATTGTTGTTTTAAACTGTACTGTTTTTATGGTTTTTTTATATTCTGCTTTTAAGCCGCCCAGAGTCCTTTGGGATTGGGCGGCATATAAAAGTTTTAAATAAATAAATAAATAAATAAAATGTTTATGGCAGTTGTTTTTCATTGTACAGAATTGGAAAGTTAGTGTGGGAAATGCAAGTTTAATGTGAAGCTTCTCTGTAACTCAGAAAATTACAGATATTCCCTTATTTACAAACTCTGTTTTTTCAACCATCCAGTGTAGAGACCAAATTGTCCAAGGGTAGTTGAAAGAAATCAGGAAAAGTATAGGTTAAAACTTTGTAGAAGTGACTTCAATTCTCTTTCTCTGCTTTTTAGTCTTATCTTAAGGCAGTCAGGTTCTTAGTTTCTATCTTGTCTCCTATATTCTCCAACAGAAATCTCCTATGCCATCTCCACACTAACTTTTTTTTAATGTTCCACAACTTTGGACAGATATTGACAAGGTATACCGCCTGATACACAGAATGAGAAAAGTTTACCAAAGCCCTCATGTATTTCATCAGAAAGCTGGACATTTGCCCTCTCTGCAAATGCATCAGCATGATTCACAAGAGCTTCCTTCACTGTTTTGTATCCAGCCAATACCACCATTTTCTGGAATCCCAGTTGAATCCTGAAGACTGGGCCATATACTTTTGACAACTAGAATTGAACACAAAGAGGGAAAAATAGAAGATCACCATGAAAACCCTTTATGCAGAGTAACAGACATCAGAGGCACTCATGTTTCACAGATATAAGAGTAAAATCATGTTCTCTTTTTTAATGTTTGAAAGCAATCTTGTGTGCTGCATTTGCTATTCATAAGATTGCAAACTGAAACTAGGACAAGCAGTGACATGTTTTTGAAAATGCCTGTTCAATACTAAAAGTTTTGTTTTGTTCATAAACTTTTCCATCCAGGGATCGTTTGTTGTACACGGAAAGCGCTCTACATATTTGAGAGAGCTGTGGATTCAGTTTAGTCCTTTGTAGACTACTATAACTGCCTTGAAATTTTTATTTATTATTTATTTATTGCAACTGGGGCAATAAAAATCAAATGAGTTAATTTTGTATCTTTTTGCTTTCATCTAATGGTTTTCTACCACAAATCATAAGAAGGTGAAAGGAGACAATATATCAATATTGGTTAAAATTCTAGTAATTTCTGTTTTCAATATGGCAAGCATATTTGGCTTTTGAAACAACCTTCCTTTTAGGTAGATAAGGTAGTGGGAGAGAATGGGACTGGAATAATGTAAGAGAATCATTATTCCAGAAATGGAGATATCAACACAAATCCAAATGCATCAGCAGTCATCGTGGTTAACATTTCAACTTTTAGTCTAAAAGAAAAGTTTCCACATTACCCATAATGGGGAGAACAAAAAGCCATTCCCTTCCTTACCAATGAAGGCTTATTTATTTAATTGTAATGGCAACATCAATTCAAGGGTGGAATCAAAGGAGAAAATGTTCTTTTTCATGTTTCATCAACATCTTCCTGATTCAGATACTTTACTGAATCAGCAATCCAAGGATGAAATCAAGAACCATAAACAGTCTGTGTTTATTTCAGACATTTAGTAGCTAAATTTATAAACATCAAATGGATCGATCAGCAGTGCAGATCAGTATTGTGTTCCACCATATCCATAACGTCTCAATACCTTGCATCTTCCTGAGTTTGCTGAACTTTTAACAGACATGATGAAACCATCTAGTCAAATTGCCATGGAAAAGTCATTTGCTAATAACCAACATAGAAAAAAAAAGAATGTTGACTATTTGTTGCTGCACTTGTTCATTTCTAATGGCCATAAATATATTTTAATGTGTTTCTTCCCCATTCCCTCGCAAGATCTCTGCCCCCAAATCATAGTATTCCTAATGTAGGAACCAGGTAAAATTTTAATACATTGTAAGACCACTGTTCCCTCTAAGGTGTGCAGCCGCGCGGCCGTGCACTTGGAAAGAAAACACCACGCAACAGTTTCCAACTGCCGCGCAGTGTCATTTGCCAGACACAGACTGCAGCCTGCAGAGCGGCTGCACAATCGCGATTGAAACCCCCTCCAGCTAAACAGGTGTCTTGAGGTGCAGCAGGGCAGCAAAGTGACTAGGTTGAGGGCTTGTGGTGGCTCAGGCTTCTTGGAGCAACTATTTAGAGGGGACATTGCCCATAGCTGCCTTCGCACGAGTTTAAGAGGGCTAAATTTGTCTTGTTGGGTGGGGGGGAGGGAGTGATTGGCTGAAACTCGCTGAAAGAAAGTTCCATGTCTTTCTGACCCACGTGATTAATTCAGCCTCTGAGATAAGCGTATTGTGTGAAAGCAGCTGGCTTCCCTTCCTCTCCATCATCCATGCCTCGATTAACACATAAAAGCCCACAAGGGGTGGGGGTGGGGGCTGGTCGTGAACAAAAAATGAGCTAACTAAGCCGAGCGTGGGTTGCTCCACAGGGAGCAACCCACGCTCGAGAGAAACGGCGGCAGTGAGCCTCCTGCCTTCGCTTTCTACCTCTCCGCAACGAGGTAGAAAGTGAAGGCAGGAGGCTCACTGCCGCCATTTCTCTCAAGGCTACCCACCTGAGATTCGCATTGGCAAATCCAGGGCGGTGCGGCAGTGATCCTAAACTCCCACCTAGAGCGACTGTGCCACGGAATCCAAATGCAAGAAGCAGAGTCTGTTTCACGCATCTCTCTCTTTCAAAGAAAGCCTTCCCTGTTCTACCTCTCCTGGCTGCAATCTCAGCTATCTTTGAGTCTCCCGCCAGCCAAGTGACATCACATGATATTTGATAACTGATTGAGATTTTCAAAGTCATTGAGAATAGTTTTGCTTTTAAGCTAATTAAACTTCCTATCTGTCAGTTTATCTGTGCAATTTTGTTGGATATTTTGGGTCACTAGTTACTATCACTAGTTATATGCAGAATTGTCTCCCAGAGTTCAGTAGTAGTAGGTTACTGAAACCACCTGTATAGAGAGGAACAAATTGCCACAATTTTTTAAACAATCAGCAAGCATTGTTGAACAGACAGGCAATAAATCCTTGAGTTTACAAATTAATGATGGAAGAAAACTGTTAGATGTGAATGAGACTTTATGCATTGGGATTTTAATCATTTTACTCATTTAAAATAGCAAATTGCATATAATACAATAAAATGAAGTGTATCAAGTGAAATTCATTAAAATGAAGTGTATCAAACATTTACTATTTTAATATTGCCAGTATTAAGTGCCATTTATATATTCATTTCAAAGCTCTTTTTTATTTAATCCAAAATGAATTTGAAAAGATAATTGTAGTGAGTTTGCTTTTGAACAAATATTTCTAAATTTATTTGTTTACAATTTTATTCGTTTTAAAATTTTATTAGTTTGATTTGATATAACACTATTTTGTTGTTGTCTTGGGTGACATCTGTGAAAAAAATTCAGGTGCTCAGGCATGAAAATGTGCCGCTCAAACACTATACTTTTCCACCCACACTGAAAAAAACATTAGAGGGACCATTGTGTAAGACCATCTTATTCTACCACCTCTTGCAATTCATTAACTTTAGAAAAAGATATTAATCCCACCCACCCCGCTAAAAAAACAACCAAAAACCTCTCTCAATTTATCTGTTCATTGATAGGATTATGTCCACAAAATGAATATAAGTTTTCCAAGATCTTGTAATTCTATGCATACTATAGCAAGTTACAATCACTATTAAACAATAACAAAAAATCAGAATATCTCCAAAATCTCTTGATCCAATTTTGCCTTGTTGGTTTAATTTCTTTCAATCATTACCTTCAGCATTGTTCTGTGTGGTCTTTTCATATCCATAATAAGGAGATTTCCAAGCAAAGGTAAAATTCTTGGTGCTGGTAGAAGATTTTTGGAGTTGTTATTCCAGGAACTGGAATTCATTTTCAAAAGGAATATAGTCAGAAGAATAACAAAGATTGATATAGAAACAAATTGAGTCCAATCCATTTTCTTTCAGTAAACTTTCTATAGTATTTAAAATGGAAAATGCAATACAATTTGGTCAAATATAGTTCCTCCCCAATATAATGTCTGCACAAATACCTAAAAATGTTGCAAATGTTCTCCTTATCTCAGTGAATCATTATCTTTTCTGTCTGATGCAATTGGTTTTTCTTTACTTTGTAAAAGAATTACCATATTTTTTGGAGTATAAGACGCTCTACCTCCCAGCAATTTGCCTCTTGCAACAAACAGTAAAACAGTACAGATAATATACACTGTTTATGGTGGTTTTTTATGCATATGTGCCTGACCCATAGAAATACCAAAGAATTGGAGAAATGTACATTATGGCAGTATACATTAATGGCAGAACGTTTTCTTAAATGTAGTCACACTAACTCCCCTCAATTATTTAAATAGCTCTACTCCAAACAAGATTAAATCAGGGTTTAATTAGACAACAGGACACTGTTACATTTCAGACTATACTTGTACAGAAGCTGTTAAAATTGATGTGACTTTCTGGAAGTATAGGTTATTCTCTGCTATTTAAAGCTTCTTCATTTTGTTGTCTAGAACAATAATAAAGCAGTCTTTAGAAAATAAGTCTAATAATGATGTTGCATCACACGCATAACATTATGGGTGTGGGCATGGCCACGACCGTGCACGACCCACCCTGCGCTCCCCCCCCCACTTTTGGCATGCAATCCAAAAAAGGTTAGCCATCACTGCCATAGACTATTGCCATAGACTATTGCCACCTCTGCAAGCCCTATTTTCCCCATTTGCTGCAAGGAGGTAAATTGTTGGGAGGCAGAGGCCAAAGAGTGGGGGCCGGTGGGTGAGTGTGGCTACATTCAGTGTATAAGATGTACCCAAATTTTCACCCTCTTTTAGTGGGGGAAGGTGCATTTTATACTCCAAAAAATATGGTACTTTGTAATTGAGATGAATGATATCTTCTCCAAATAAAAAAGTTCACCTAGTCCAGTGATGGCAAAACTTTTTTGGCTGCTGTGCCAAAAGTGGGGAGAGCACAGGGGAGTTGTGCACTGGCGTACCACACCCATAATGCTATGCATGGAAACCCTCCCAGTTCATGCACACAATCAGCGACCCCCCCTTTTTTGCCATGGTTTTTTGCCTTTGCCAGGCTGCAGAGGCTTTCTAGAAGCCTGGGGAGAGTGAAAACAGCCTCCCTGCCACCCTGGATGCCCTCAATAGGCCTCAGGATCTTCCCTGAAGCCTCTGGATTGCAAAGAACTGACCAAACTTGGAAGTTCGGGAATGGTGACTTCCGATTTGTTCGTGGGTTGTGGTAATTTGTGACCTCCAGAGCCTTCAGGAGGCTTCCCTGAAGGCTCCAGATGGTGAAAATTGTCCCTACAGACACCATTTCCGAATTTCCAGGTTCCCCATAGGCTCAATTTTCGACCTCCGGAGCCTTCAGGGGCCTTCAGGAGGCTTCCCTGAAGGGTCTGGAGGGCAAAAACCGGCCCTATGAGCAAACTGGAAGTCCGTTCCTGAACTTCCAGTTTGTCCATAGGGCGATTTATTTGCTCTTTGGAGACTTCAGGAAAGCCTCCGGAGGGTGAAAAACAACCTCAAAAGAAGGCTGAAGTTTTGATTTTGTCCTGACAAATGGTTCCACGTGCCACCTGTGTCACGCGTGCCATAGATTCGCCATCACGAACCTAGTCATTTGGGCCATAAGTAAGCCAATGTCCAAGATTGTTGTCAATATTTATTTGCTGATTAAAGGGAATGTTGTGGAATTCATTTGGGTAATTATTGAACTTCAACTTGTGGAAGATTTTTGAAAACGCATTAACACTGATTTTGATCCAATTAAATTTGCATGTGCCATGTCCATTGTCCCAAGGCTTCACCTTCTTGACCATCCAATTCTTTAGGCTACGGCTTTACTTCCCAGTTGTTCTGGATAAGACATTTGTCTCCCTTCTCTAGAAGGAGCACCATCACCATAGGTATCACTTTGTGTACCAACTGCTTATTTTTCCCTTCAGATGACTCTCAACCTCAACTTCAAATATCTCCTTGGAAATGTCAAGAGAATCTTAAATCAGAAAATAGTATTGTATCGCTGATATTGAAATCTGAAGATTGTCATAGCTTTACAAAACCTAAGGCATAAGGCAAGAGTATTCCAAAACATGACTGTCAAGATTTGCTTGACTATTAGAATTAGAATTAGAATTGATTTTATTTGTAGGCCGCCCTTTTCCCTGAGGGGACTCAGGGCGGCTCACAGAAACCAGGGAGAGGGGAATACAAAACAATACAATACTAAAACAACAACACATAATAAAATAATACACAACATGCATACAACATTCGGGCGGGGCAATGGTCCTTATCCCCAGGCCTGACGGGCGAGCCAGTTCTTCAAGGCTATGCGGAAGGCCTGGACGGTGGAGAGGGTGCGGATCTCTACGGGGAGCTCGTTCCAAAGGGTCGGGGCCGCTACTGAGAAGGCCCTCCTCCTTGTGGTTGCCAGCCGGCATTGGCTGGCCGATGGGATGCGGAGGAGGCCTAACCTATGAGATCTTATAGGCCGTAGGGAGGTAATTGGCAGAAGGCGGTCTCTCAAGTATCCAGATCCACTGCCATGTAGGGCTTTATGGGTGGTCAATAGCACCTTGAAGCGCATCCGGAGATCGACAGGTAGCCAACGCAGCTCGCGGAGGATAGGTGTAATGCGGGTGAATCGAGGTGCACCCGCGATCACTCGCGCGGCTGCGTTTTGTACTAGCTGAAGTCGCCGGATGCTCTTCAAGGGCAGCCCCATGTAGAGCACATTGCAGTATTCCAGCCTAGAAATCACGAGGGCCCGAGTGACAGTTGTGAGCGCCTCCCGGTTCAGGTAGGGTCGCAACTGGCGCACCAGGCGTACCTGGGCGAATGCCCCCCTGGTCACAGCCGCTATATGATGGTCGAATGACAGCTGTGGATCCAGGAGGACTCCCAGGTTGCGAACCCTCTCTGAGGGGTGTAGAATTTGACCCCCCAGCCTGAGTGTTGGATTAATGGCCGAATTTTTGGGAGGAAAACACAACAGCCACTCGGTCTTTTCTGGGTTGAGCACAAGCTTGTTAATCCTCATCCAGTCCATGACGGCTTCGAGCCCCCGGTCCATTACGTCAACCGCTTCATTGATTTGGCACGGGGCGGACAGATACAATTGAGTATCGTCCGCATATTGATGGTATCTAATCCCGTGCCTACGGATGATCTCTCCCAGCGGTTTCATGTAAATGTTAAATAGTAGGGGGGATAAGACCGAACCCTGCGGCACCCCATATTTTAGGGGCCTTGGGGACGATCTCTGCCCTCCCACTAACACCGACTGCGACCTGTCCGAGAGGTAGGAGGAGAACCACCGTAACACGGTGCCTCCCACTCCCACCTCCCGCAGTCTTCGCAGAAGGATACCATGGTCGATGGTATCGAAAGCCGCTGAGAGGTCAAGGAGGACCAGGATGGAGGGATGTCCTTCATCTCTGGCTCTCCAGAGATCATCCATCAATGCGACCAAGGCGGTTTCAGTGCTGTAACCGGGTCTGAAGCCTGACTGGAAGGGGTCTAGATAGTCTATATCAACCCAGGGAGCATATCACTTCTCTTTATCCATTATTGAACTGCTCCTATAATTTGAAAGTTTTCTGTGGTTTTCAAGATTTGTTTCCATTATCTCATATGGATGAAAAGGCATGCCCATGTTCACTGAGAGAAATATAGCAGATATGGTACAAAAGTTGATTTATCTGTCTCAGCTTAAAAAAAATAGCCACTTGAGAGCCAATTGAAAATTTTGATTCCCTTTTCTAGGTTTATCAAGCCTTGAATTCACTTGGAATTTAGAACTGGAAGATCAGGGGCTAAGACCTCAGGGTTTCAGTCCACCTATATGAGCACCTGGCACAATAAAAATCACATGAGCAGCTAAGAGCTGAATTGTCTAGCAGGTTGGCTGGCCAATCTATGGAATCCTATGGTCCATTCATCATGGGTTGTGGTCAATGTCCCGCCTTCTTGTTTGTTCAGCAAAATGATAACATCTCTCTCTCCTCCTCCCCCTCCCCTTCTAAAAAGCCCCACTACTAATTTCTGGCTTATGTTGTAGCCTCAACAAGTTGCTTTATTATGATGATTATCCAAAAGTCTTCATCAAAAAAAGTAGACAGGAGGAGACTGCTGTGCTTTTCTTTTATCAGACAATTTTCTTCACTATCATTTCTGAACTGGGGTGTTCTCTGAAAACCAAACAGCTATAATGGGTACAATTATGAATAATGTAGTATTCAGACATGAATTGAGTAATGCTTGCATGAAAAATCTAAATCTGGAAGCAACTTGCACAATTTACCTAAAATTATCTTTTAAATCCCTTACCCTTATTGTAATTGCCTTTTATTTCCTATCTTGCTGTCATGGCAAGCTCAGACTCACAAGGGACAATGAGGAGACAGGTCCTCTAGTTGCTGCTGAAGAAACCATGGCCTGAGGAGTTGCACACAGATGAGGTCGGGCTGTCTGGTAAGCAGCAGACACAGCTGCCACGAGTCCCTGAAGATGAGGAATCTGAACTATCCTCATCTTCAGGACTCACCCTATGAAGAGCAGAGCAGAACAGAGTCACTCTGCAGGGATCCTCTTCTATTGAAGGAAGAATTAATAATTGCCTATCGAGAAACAGCAACCTCAAACCTTTTTGTGGATGACTGGTTTCATTCATCCAATCAATGCACCTTCATTCCTGTTTTGAAACCTCATGACTTTTACTCTAGATCTGCCAGCTGATTACCCTTTTGCAATGTTTGGACTTTTGGAATTCCACTGTTGTGTCTCCTATTCTGAATTGGAATTCTTATTGCGAGCCTGCTGAACTTTAGGGGACTTGTTTGTCTACTGTGTGTGTGTGGAGGGGTGTATGCATACACACACATGCATTTGTGCTCACATTTCCTTTGCTTTACTTCCCAAAACTTATCAGTTAATTTTGCAACTGCCTCTCAGTATATCTCTGTGTGCTTGGCCTGGGACTTGACATTTGCTATAATTATAGTAGCAACCATAGTTCACCTCTCTCTTCTTCCAGTTTTTCTTATTTAGTTTTCTTTACCTAAAATCATGAATGATTAGAGTTCTGAAATCTAATTAGTGGAAAAGTACTCATGGACTTCAGGATCCTTTGTCATTTAACAGAACACTCCCACTCATTGGTTATGATTGTAATCCTACTTAAGAATCAGAAGGAGTGATTCAGAATCAATGAGTGGACAAGCATTATACACAAGCGCATACACAATACCTCCAAGAGGCTACTATTTTAATTAAAAATATCAGGAGCTTAATCATGAACATGATATATTAAGAGAGAAGCCAAGGTTGAGTGAACAAAGATCACTGTTCTGTTGTTGCATAGGACTCCATTACTGACTAACTAGACATGTTTAACAACATTTGACAAATTCTTTCCTTTCAGCCATTGCTGTAAAAAGGTTTTATCTAGTAAAAGATTGTGAAATGTGTGACTTGCATATTTAGAAGCTGGAGATGCAATGCAAGAAAGATAGAAGTCATATTTGAAAAGCAGCTGATTTTATCTGTGGGTGATTGCATAAGTGGTTGTCTTTTGGAGTAATACACTAATTATAAAAGTAGAACAGCTTAGAGATACTTTTTGTTTGCTTATAAATAATATTAACACCTCCTTCTTTTAACCTAGCTGTCTATGAATAATTCCTCTAGCGAAACTCTGTAGCAATAGCAATAGCACTTAGACTTATATACTACTTCATGGTGTTTTACAGCCTTCTCTAAGTGGCTTGCAGAGTTAGCATATTGCCCCACAATTTTGATCCTCATTTTACTGATCTCGAAAGGATGGAAGGCTGACTCAACCTTGAACCGCTCAGAATTGAACTCCTGGAGTGAACAGTGAGTTAGCCTACAGTACTGCATTCTAACCACTGTGCCACCATGGCTCTTGTACATGTTACAGGGTGTGTGGTTTTTTGGGGGGGGATGTAGCCCCCAAAATTAAAACTGTATCACAAACCTAGTTTCCTCTCAAAAAAAGGTGGGGCTTGGCTTGGCCTCTCTGACCCAATTTCTAGAGAAAAGCTAGGTCTTCAACGCCTTATGGGAAGAAGAGACATATAGGCTCTCCATCATATTTCAGGCAAGAAAAGGTTTACTTATGAGGTCTCACCAGAAGACATAATAGAGTAAACCCAGAATGAACCCATGTATACAATTCCACTGGATTGTACAGTATATACTTTAATCCCTCAAATAACCTGGTTCATGCCATCTAGGACTTTAAAAGTGACAATCAGCATCTTGAATTGCCTCCAGAAAGAAACTCACACAGCAATAACGTAACAAGAAAAATCTTTGGGGCCTATGTGTGCTGCTGTGTTCTTGCTCAGTTAAAGTTTCTAGGTGACCTGGGGAAGTTGGCTCTGATCCATGAAACCCTTGTGACTAACAAATCAGAAAGATTTTAAGACAGCATGAGACCATTATATTTGATTTAAAGGTTTAAAGACATATCTTCTATAATCTTTCCCAGTGTGTCAATAATTATTCAAGAACTGACACACTGGGCAACTTACTCAGGAAGAAGGTAATTATAGGAAGGAAAAAGAGGGGGAAGGAAAATATGAGGTGGAAGAAGGGAAGAAAGGGGAAAAAAGCATTGACTTCCTATTATTTTTTGTACAGTACATTACATTACAGCCTCAAGTTTTTTACTTTTATACCTTAGTATATAACAAGCCATTCCAACAACAAAAAAATCTATTTAATTGGCAAGACCAAAGTCAAAGTTTCTTTTTTTTTCACCACAAGCACACAATCCAGTGATATCCAAATAAAAAACATAAGTAAATAAATTATCCTCTTTGAATAAAACAATCAATTTAACCATTTCTGTTCTATTTGTACTTAATAATCTTTATAAACCATCACCATTTATATTAACAAAGTTCACTGTATTCTTTCAGATACTTTAACCGTAAAGGGAAAATACTTTTTTCCATCCATTTTTAAAAACACTAAACTTTTCTTTAAAAACATTTTTAAAATCAAACCACTTTAATACATCTTTTTTAAAAACTTCCTCTTAACATACATTCTTTTAAGGTCACTTTCAGACCAGGGGTGGGTTTCAAATTTTTTTACTACCTATTCTATGGGTGTGGCCTATTTGTGGGCATGGCTTGGCAGTCATGTGACCAGGTGGGTGTAGCCAACTTGTAGAATGTGATGAAACTCACTTAACAATGCTCAGATGCAGAGATATAGAGACAAAGGATGACCTTGGATTCTAGAAAGGAATTTTATTTTGACATTATCACATTCTACTCCTTACTATTCCCCCCTCCCAATTCCCCACAAATGAAACAGCATAGTAGAATAGAATATTAGTGTGGCAGGCCAAAGATCCCAAAAGGAACTGGCTGCAGGCCTGACAGATGGCCTCTCCTAGGAAGAAAAACATTTCCTGAAAAGAGAATAATATAGGAGTTAACATAACAGAATTACCATATTTTCGGAGTATAAGACACACCTTTTTCCCTCAAAAGAGGCTGAAAATCTGGGTGCATCATATACACTGAATACAGCATTTTTGGCTTCCTGAAACCCTGCCCCCTTCACCAAAATGGCCATGCATAGCTTGTAGGAGCTTTCAGAGAGCTCCTGGAGGCTGGAAAGGGCAGAAATGGGCAAAAAGGGCCATTTTTGCTCAATTCCCCCCACCCCAGCCCCCAGGAACACTCTATAAGCTTTCTAATGCCCTTTTTGACAAAAAAAGGTAGTGAGGTTTTTGGAACTCACACTCGACAACTTTGCGTATAGCTTGGAGGCTAGACGTTTTTCCAGGATTTGCCATATCAGCTTCACATGTTCTTCCAGGGTGTCAGAGAAGATCAGGATGTCATCAAGATAAATAAGCACTCCACGGTACAGGTGCTCATGTAGCTCATTTATGTACTGCATGAAGACTGTGGGTGCACCTTGTAGCCCAAATGGCATGACTTTGAATTGAAAGCTGCTGAGGGGGCAGTTAAAAGCAGTCTTCCACTCATCTCCCTCTCTGATTCATATGCAATAATATGTCTCTCTCAAGTCCAGCTTGGTGAACACCTTGTCTTTAGCCAAGTGGTTCAACATATCTTTCATGAGGGGGAGAGGATTGGTATTCTTCACACATACTGTGTTCAAGGCTCACACATCAATACAGAAACTAACACCGCCATCTTTCTTTTCTCTGAAGAACATTGGGGCCGCTACTTTCAACTTCACTGGTTCAATAAAGCCCCCTTCAAATTGGTGTTGATGTACTTCCTCAATTCAATTATCTCCTTGGGAGTCATGGAGTACATTTTCGGTTTTGGTAGGGTAGCCCCAGGTTTAAATTCTATTGCGCAATCCGTGGGCCGGTGAGAGGGAAGATAATTGGAATCTTCCTCACTGAAAACCTCCACCAAGTCTCAGTATTTTTTGGTAATTGTTGGGTCCCTGGGGTTTTTGTGTCTGCTGCAGGTGCTGCAGGTTCTGGTTTCTTGGATTCAATCATCCCTGGGTAGCCCTTTGGCTCTACCAGTGGTAGTGGCCCAAATCCAATAATCAATTTCCTAACATCGTCTTCCCACTTTATCGTAGGCATCCACTTGTCCAGCAATGCAAGTGCCAAGATAATTAATTCTGGCATCTTTGGAGCCACAATGAATCTGAGGAGTTCATAGTGGCGGTTTATTTGTAACTTTACCAGTTCAGTCACTAGTGTGGCTGGGGTCCCCCCAGTTAGCATTCCATCTACCTGCTGAAACTAAATGGGATGGGCTAGAGATCTTGTGTGTACGCCTAGTTGCTTTACAATCAACATGCTGATTAAGCATTGGGTGCAGCCGGTGTCCACGACTGCTTCAACTTCCCCTTCAACTCCCATTTTGGGTACTTGGAGTTGGCTTGGATGGCGAAGGAATCTCACCATCGGGTTGTCTACACTATTCTCTTCCTCTGAGGTTTCCCCATTAGTTGGACTTTTCATCACCTTAGGTTGGGGGATCAGCTTTCTGAAGTTCTTGACTCAGATGACTCTTTTCTGATGGTTTCCGGGGCCTTCTCTTTACTGTGCTGGCAGTTGGTGCATGCGTTTCTGAGATTGGGGCTGGAGCCAGGCACTCTGATGCTCTTTGGCCAGATTGACAGCAATGCTGGCATTTTATTGCTCCCTCCCCCCCGAGGGAAGGAACCCAGTTGCATCTCTAAACTTAGGAGGCACCTTGTCACAATGCTCCACTATCCATCCTGCAGCTTCCTCCTCATTCATCCCTTCTGTCATTGTGGAGATTATTTCTCTGTCAGAAGCTGGGGTAAGAGCCTGTTGGGGCATTGCAGGTGGGACTGGAAGGTTGGACTCAGTAAGGGGGGGGGGGTGTCAATCTCTGGGTTGGCACCTGCCCAGTTATCTGACATGGTACCATCAGCCGAGGTTGCAAATTCGCAAATCCCAAAAAACTTTGCAACTGTTTGTGGGTGCGGGGGGGTGCACATTCAGTGACAGCTTGGACCTTTGCTGGGTCCATCTCGATGCCATCATGGGAGATGCGATACCCAAGGTAGTCAATTTTCTCTTGATGAAATTCACACTTAGACAATTTCGCATAAAGTTCTGCTGCTCAGAGTTTTTTAAGCACTGAGCGGACTAGTTTCATGTGTTCTTCACGCATTTCTGTGTAAATAAGGATGTCATCAAGATAGACCATCATGCCTTTGTAGAGATGGTCATGCAAAACATCATTAATTAATTGCATGAAAACAGCTGCCGTCCCCTGTAGGCCAAATGGCAGTACCCGGAATTGAAAACAGCCAAGAGGGCAGTTGAACGCAGTCTTCCACTCATTACCCTCCTTAATTCTGACCCTGTAATAGGCCTCTCAGAGATCTAATTTTGTAAAAGTTTTTCCCCTACCCAACTGGGCCAGCATGTCCTTCATTAACGATAATGGGTAGAGGTTCTGTACACAGATCGCGTTAAGGTTCTTGTAATTAACACATAAGCAAAAGGAGCCATCTTTCTTTTCTCTGAACAAAACTGGAGCAGCAACTCAGGGTCTAGCAGGCTCAGTGAATCCCCTCTGCAAATTTTTGTCAATAAACTTCCTTAACTCATCCATTTCATTGGGGGGGGTGTCATTGAATAAATTTGAGGTTTCAGGAGTTTTACTCCGGGAAGAATATTAATGCTGCAATCAGTGGCACAATGTGAGGGTAATTTATCAGATGACTTCTCGCTGAAAACATGTTTCATGTCCCAATATTCCTTTGGGATTTTCTCCTCCTCCTCAATTTTTTCTTGTCCCCTGGCTGCTAGGTTGGGGTCAGTGTTACTCTGCTTGGGAGCCTTCCCCTCTCCTTTACTCTGCTTGGGAGCCTCCCCCTCTTCTTCAGGGGATGTAGCAGATCAGATGCGTATCCACCCTTTCCTCCAATTGATGTGTGGATTCCATTTACGCAACCAGGGTAAGCCTAATATAAGAGGCCGATCCATTCCTGGGGCCACAATAAAACTTATTGACTCTTGGTGAGTTCCCATCCACATGTCTATTGGCTCAGTCACAAAATGGGCCGGACTCCCTCCAGCTATCGAGCTGTCCAACTGGCAATTGGGACCTTCAAAGTTTTTAGTCTTAGGCCCAATTTCGGGGCTAACGATGCAACATGTGCAACCAGAATCTAAAAGAGCCAGCATATTTTCTTTCACTCCAGTAGAGGGCACTTTAAGTTCCACTAGGATAGTCATAGGCCCCAATCAGGAGCTTATTAGACAATTGTCATCAGTTTCAGTTTCACTTTCCTCCAATGAAGAGGGTGATTCCTCTTCCCCTGGGGCAGGGTGGATTTGGGGAAGAGCCTCCAATGCTTTCATGGCGGTCTCCCTCCTCCTCCCAGGCAGTTTCTCTGGCCTCCTCTCCACCCTAATAGAGGGCCTTGGGCTCAGTTTGGGGATGAGAAATCTGAGTTTGCTTGCAGAGCCACTTTTCCTTTCATTTGGAGCTCCTTGGGGGGTGGGGGGGCAGGATAGCCTTCTCTCTCCCACTATCTTCGCTATAATTGTCATGGACTAAATCACTTCCCATTTCCACAGCCAGTTCATAGCAGAGCTGCAATTTGGGGGGGGGGGAATCCCCCTGTTTACACAGTTCTTGTATCCTTGGGTAAGGGATGTAATTTTAGCTTTTGTTTGTAGCTCCGTGAGCGAATCATCAAAGTATTTATTCAAAGCAGCCATAAATCTTTTATAGTCTCTTGGGGGGGGGTCAGCATCATGCGGGGCCTCCATCCCAACGGCTGCCTTACTTCCCAAAGGCATAGCAATTTTTCTTACCTTGGCTTCTTCAATGAAGAATACGTCTCCAAACTGTTCCATGTAATTCCACAGCTGCCTGAGGAAGAACCATAAATCTTTTGATTGTCCCCCGGCCTCTCTCAGGCAGAGCAATCTGTTTACAGACCTCTCCTTTGTTCCATGGAGGTCCACTTTTTTTCCAGGGTCAGGACTGGAATGTTTCTTTTTCCAAGCCTCTGTAAATTGTTTCATGAGGCTCTCCTCATTCTCCCCCTGGTTGCTGCCTTGCTGGGACATGTTCCGGGGGGGGTGTAGGAATTGGGTGCACTCCCCTCGGAAGTTATCAGCTCTGGGATGAGTGGGTGTCTGAGACCTTGCTTACTGTTAGGGCTGCTTCAGTAACCAAGAAAAAAACCACTCAACTCCATTTTGCAGAATTAAGAGTACTTTTACTGGTCATGAGTAGATAGTAGCTAGGCAAAGCAAGGTCTGAGGCAAAAGCGCGCATAAGCATAGATATCAATATGTGACCCAACCCCCTCCCCCTGGTAACCTCAGTGCATAGTCCAATCAGCACACCCCACAGGTGTCATGTGGGAGATGTCTTCAAAAAGCATCATCAGGCTGGTATGCCAGACAGTTGGCCATGGCGGCAAATCCTTTATCTGCAGCATGCGCAGTAGATGGTGAGAACATCTCCTTTTTACAGTTACTCCTGTGCCGATACTTCCCCACCCACATACAATGTCCCCCCCTCCCAGTTTCAATGGCAGCCGAAAGCAAGCAGCAAAGCAGAGGCTGACAGGAATTTTATTTTGACAACATCATATTCTATTCCTTGTTATTCCCCCTCCCAATTCCCCACTAATTAAACAGCATAGTAGACTAGAATATTAGTGTGGCAGGCCAAAGATTCCCAAAACAATTGGCTGCAGACCTGACAAATATTGCTGCTCAGATAGAGGTGTCAATGTTGGGAATGAGTCCAATTTTCTTGAACATTTGGGAACCAGTTTTCTTCTTGGAAATAAGTGTTCACACCTTTCCCAATAAAAAGTAAAATATATTTTCTCTATACAGCTGGGACTTCAATGCTTTGTCCAAATCAGATGTTTGCTGGGTTTCATCTGAACACATAGATTTAGCTGAAAACAAGTTTTTTAATGCTTTAAAGACAAGTGTAAATTATACAAAAACAAGAGAGCAGTTTTTTTTATTGTCCCTGTGTAGTGGTTGATATAACAACTGAAGACTAATTCTGTTGTATCCTTTGGCTGCTACTAATAGTACTATTCATTTGTGAACTGGCTTTTCTTCTTGGAAGTTGATGTTCATACATTCCAATTTAAAAAATAAATGTCAATGTTCCTACTATGAATTTTGATGTATCCTTGTCTGATCTACTGATCTTAAGGGATTCAGATATGTGGTATTCTTAACATTTAAGAGACAACACACACACACACACACACACACACATACAAGCATATATACATATATATGCACATATATATGCATATATATACAGTATATGTGTATGTGTGTGTATATACATACATACATACATACATACATACATACATACATACAACACACACACACACACACACACACACACACCAGCAAAAGATCATATTCAAAACTAGATGTTGCAGGGGGAGGGGGGAAAGGCTCCAACAAGAGAGACAGGTACAACTGAGCAATTCAGACTTATGAGTCTTTGAATATCCCTAGTTTTTAGAAACGTGGTATAGCACATAACATATAAGTCTTGGGAGGTGTTGTAAACCCAATGGCACGGGTCATGTCCAGGTCTTCTTTTGATAATCCAGGAGCTGGCTGGAGGGTGAATCTCTGCAGAAGACTAGTAAAGTACATGAATATTTCCGTTTTGGCAAGGATCTCACCTGGACATACTCTCTGACCTGTAACAAGGAGTAGAGAACAGATGATTTGGGTTTATTAGTTTTGCTAATAGTATTTTACTTCACCTTCACATATCATATTGGTCTCAGAGTTCACTGTAAAATTCAGAATAACAAATCCAACCCAAGAAGACAGGTTAGAATGTAGCAAGATCATGCTGACTAATGATATCGAAGAATAATGCAAATTCTGAAAGACTGATGTACTGCCACTGAAAATACCCCTATAATTTGTCTGCAAAACTAAAGTATATCATGAATCGCATTACAGTGCTGAAACAGCAGGTGTAAATATTTCTGTTTCCCAGAGTGATTATTTAAAAAATCTTAGGATGCCACACCGATGAAATTAAAAGTAGAGATGTTCACATGTACATGCTGGACCCTCCAATGCCTGTGGCTAAATATTTTTCTAAACTGTGATCATATAAATTTAATAAATTATTATTATTGTTACTATTATTGTCACATTCTTCACAGAAAATTTCTAAGTAAGGAATGATCTGGAAAAATAACAGCTAAAAAACTATTGCTATTAACTTTTACTCCTACTAGTCACTTTGGAAGAATTTAATCAAGGAGAAAAGCTGAATATTATTTTAATATAATTTAAAACTAGCTACTACCTGCAGAGAAAGGCATGAATGCATTTCTTTTTACAAATTTTCCTTCAATGTTGAGAAAATGTTCAGGGTAGAAGTCATAAGGTTTCTCCCACTGAGATTCATCATGGAGCACAGAGGTCAGCAATGGAATAACATTTGTGCCCTATAAAGAGAAAGCAATGGGTGATTTAGAAATCAAGATCCTACATAATCCACCAAATTATTGTATAATCCTGATTCCTGGGATTTTGTTTTTAATAAAAAAATTATTTTCAGACAGACACAAACAGACAACACATATAACATAAAAGCCTGTTGATTGGTTACAAAATCTTTCTGTGTCCTTTCCGTAGTCATCACTTGAATTTTATCAAAATTCACATATTGACTATCAAGATATCTTTATATACATTGTTATTATGCTTCCTCCTATTCTAAGTCATTCAATCATTTTAGCATTGATACTATTCTCTAATAATTTCCAATTCCATGTTTTTCCCCATTATTAGTAACATCAATCTAATATACATGTATACAAATTGTTATAATTATTAAACATCCATTAAGCCTGGCTATTATTACAACCTTTCAACATAAGGCATATTAAATTTGAAGTAAATGTATATTATGACATTTCATTACATCATCCTGAAATCATCCAATGATATTACATCTTTATATTCTATTCTATATAGAATTGTTTATCTTTTATAAAAAGGCTTTTCAACATCATCTCCATGATCCTCAAATACAGTTTGTATAAGATTTCATATTATCTAGTATATATAAATGCTTTGTTATCTATTAATCATTTATTTCACTATAGCTGTTATTATGTTGTAGATAGCACTCAAAATGTAACCATATTTAACTAAATTTATTGTGACATCATTCTATTATTTTAGCATTGATAACATTCTCTAATAATTTTCAATTCCTGTTTTTTCCCATTATTAGTATCATCAACCTAATATACATGTATGCAAATTGTTATAATTATTAAATATCCATTAAGTCTAGCTATTATTACATCCTTTCAAGATAAGGCATATTAAGTTTTAAGTAAATTTATATTATGACATTTTATTACATCATCCTGAAATCACCCAATGATATTACATCTTTATATTCTATTCTATATAGCATTTTTTATCTTTTATAAAAAGGCTTTTCAACATTATCTCCATAATCCCCACATACAGTGTTGTATAAAATTTCATATTATCAATCTAATATATATAAATGCTTTGTTATCATTATTAATCATTTATTTGAATGCTTTGTTATCATTATTAATCATTTATTTGACTATAGCTATTATTACGTTGTACATAGCACTCAAAATTTAACTACATTTAACTAAAATTTATTGTGACATTTCATTTCATCATCCTGTATCCTTCCAGAGATACTGTAGTCCAATATCTCTTGCCATTTGTAAATTCTGTATTCTAAGTGTTTTCTTGATAAGTCTTATGTGGACTTCTCTTAAGAACTTGTTGTTCATTGCATGTCTTATAAAAATTCGAAACCCTCTATCTGGTCTTTTTATCAGCTTAACTTTTGTAATCATTAATGCTTCTGCCAAGATTACTCTCATTATTTCTGCCAAATTTTCTTTCTTTTCTTCATCTATTTTCTGACATCTGAAATAAAGTTCCGGTTCATCAATTTCTCCTTTTCGTATTTCACACTTGTCATTTCCCTCCACTCTCAGTTTGCTGTCAGTGTCAACAATTTTCTTATCACTTTCATATTTCTCTGTTATTTTTTCACCTCTGTCCTCAAACTTCATCACTATCCCCATACCTTCTGTATTTTGATCTATAATTTCAAGTCTCTTTTCAATTCTCTCTGTAATTATTAAAACTTTTTGAATTTCTAAGAAAATTCTTTGCAAAGTTAGTGCCTTTTCTTCTTCATGTTGTGCAATTTTCCAGGTTATAAACACTGCCAAAACATCTGAGACTTTTTAGGTCAAACAAATTTAGTGGAGTTTTTCAGATCAAAGCTTTCTGTTTCCTTCAAAGGATCACCTGTATCAATAAAATGTTTTCCACTGAGCCTTTCAGTAAACAAAGCTTATAGCTTTATCAGATATTGCCAAGCCTCTAGCCACTAGATGGTAGCGTTACCTCTTTTCCATCTGTTTTTGTCTCTCTCTGTAAACACCAAGTTCCGAGAGAGGAAAAAAAAAGTGTAAAAATTATGCTCCATCCAAGCCTTACGAGAGAAGAAGCTTTTAATCCACGAATACAAAAAATGGAGAAAGTATAGAGGAAGAAGGAAAAAAGAGACCAGTCCAGTTTAAAAGTAAGAGGCACTTATAAAGAGTCCATCCATAGAAAACAAACACAGTTAAGGTAGAAAAGATAACATGATCATCTTAAACCAGTTAATTCGCCCCTTATTTTCTTCTGTCTTCAATTTTATTTTAAATTCTAATTCTTTTGGGGCTTCCCTTCTCTAATAATAAAAAATTTCCTCACCAATTCAACACAACTCCTGTACTACTTCTGTTTCAGAGGCTTGTCCCAACCTTCTGCAGCCATTTTGACTGCTTCTCTTATAGCTGGCAAAAAAGAGCTTTCTCCTGGATCAATCAGGGGCTTTGCGATGCCCCTGAGATCAGCAGAACATGCTCTTCTCTATCACTGTTCCTTCAGAACAGTTTAGGTCCAAAAGGATCGTCCAGGAACAGAGATATCAACAGCAATCCTGGAGTCCCAAGATTGCATGTCGTGTCATTGCAATATCAAGCCCCGCCCCCTTCCTGAGATTTTCAATGTGGTTCACAGATGCATTAATCTGCCCAATCACCTACACTGGACTGTATAGAGAGATTTTTGAATTTTTGAACTACATTGCCCCTTTGTTTCTGTTTGCAGCCATAAAATTGAGTTATAAAAATATTTTTCTGCTGCACTGCAAATAAAAAAAAACCCTTCAGATGTAAACAGCACTGAGTTTTATAGTTCTTAGTCTTAGGGTGCTAATATGCAATAGAAAGCCTCTTAATCCAAGGAAACTTCAAAAATTAAGACTTCAAAGTCTTCATTCTTGTGCTTATTCTTCATGGATAAAGGAGTCCTTACAAAGCAGATTCTCATATGTTACTTGTGGATGACAAAACTAAAAGGGTCAATACATACAATATTCTATGAGAATGCATTAGGATCTATAAGAAACATCATCACTTAATTATTCTTAAGAATAACTTGCACTCCCATTTGATCATTATGGTGATATAAGCTCGGATTTTTTTTCCCGCTGTCATCAACTAATATAGCTCTCCCATGCAATATACCTCCTACTCTATCTGTTTGCAAGGTTGTGACTCCATAGAGTTTGAATAAAATCAAATATGCCAGATTACTATATTCGTAAAATTAATAGAGTCTGTGGCAAAAGATTTACGAAAGCTTTTGAAGACTGTTTATTGTTGCACTGTAATAAATGGACTGAATGTAATTAGCTAGGACGAGAAAGAGATCAATACAGATACATCACCTTTGCAATGAAATAGCCCTTAAAGTTAACATCCACTGTAGTTGCATGTGGCAAGTTTAAGGGAATGACATCAGCATATCTTTGAACTTCATGGACTACAGCATCTGTGTATGGCATTTTTGTTCGGTGTTCGGCTCTTGGTTGAGCATATCCAATAACATTTGATATTTCTTCTTGGACCTTTTCTGAGATAATAATAATAGTAACATCCAGTAAGATAATCTCATTGTGTTGGTTATGGCACTAACTCTTAGAAATATTAAATTGCGATAACATTCACTAGTTCAAATTAAAGAAGATACATGGAGAAAAAACTAACAGAAGTTTTAATTTTATATATGACTCTTGTGCTTTTACACATAATACTGTGATATATCAGACAGATATACCTTGCCAGAATTGTCAGGATTCAACCTGGCTATCCAGTTTGGTTATAAAGAGACAGTCTGTTGCTGGTTCCCCTCTTAAATAGGTGGCTGGAGGGTGAACCAGCTATCAGGCCTTCTGAGTGGCAGACCCAGAGGTGGGTTTTAGGGGGTATGGTCCAGTTTGCAAGAATCAGATCCAGAAATCCAGTGTGTATTTGTGTACTGGGTCCTCCGGAGGCCGCATACCGGAACGCTAAGTCCCCTGGCCGCCCCCCCTCACTCCCCCTGACCGCCTGGCCGCCTCTCTCTCTCCATCTCTTTCTCCCACCCCCCCTTTCCCTCTCCCTCCCTCCCTTCGGGGAATAGGGCGGCTTACAAATCGAATAAATCCAATCCAATCCAATCCTGTCTGCACCATGCTTGACCTGCCCACCCACTTCCTTTGTCCACCCAACCAGCAGGGCTGCAGCGGGGCCAGCCAAAGGGGCATCGGTGGTGAGCAGTAAGTGAAGCGAGTGCCGGCCAGCATCCCTGCCTGAGAGCAAAAGGTCTTTGGAAGCTGAGGCTGCCCCCTGCTCCTCCCTTTTGCAGAAACTCCTCTTGCTGCACAATTGGGATCCCTCCATCTTTCCTGGCTTTCAACTTCTCTTGTCCAATTACCTTTTCCTGCCCCCCCTCCCCCCTGCACGGTCTCAGTTGCTCCTTGGAGGGGGGATATTTCTGGATTTGCAGGGCTGAGAGGAAAAGGGGAAGGAGGAACAGGCCCTCCAAGGCTGCCCCTCCTTGGCATTTTTGCATGGCTCCATAACTGGGCAATATGTGGAGAGGCTGCAGCAGCTCCACTCTGAATGAAGGGATAGGGGAAAAGTTGGGATTCTCCCTGCTGCAGCCCTTAAATAGCAGAGAGAAGCTGAACGTTTTCCCCTCCATTCACAGAGGAGCTGCTGTTCCCTTTATGCCCCCCCCCGGCCCCCTTCCACCCAGGGGTTGAAGCACCTGCAAGGAACAGGCAGGCTGCCACAGCTCCACTGAGAAGACTTTTCTGAGAGGAGAAAGTGGTCCAATCCAGCTGCACCTGAGCTGGTGGAGCACCCGCAACTGCCCACCCGTCGCCAGGGACACAGCCACTGCAGGTGATCCCCGCGGTTGCTCCAGTCACGTGACGTGGGTGCTCCACCAACTTGAGTGCAGCCCAATCAGAGCACTTTCTCTTCTCAAAAAAGTCTTCTCAGTGGAACTATGGCAGCCTGCCTGTCCCTTTCAGTTGCTTCAACCCCTGGGAGGCCAGCACCCTGAAGAGGTATGTGTGGACAGGGTGATGGGGAAGCAGAGGAGAACTGGAGGGGATTCCCTCAATTGTCTTTCTTTGCTCCCCGCCCTGGAGGGAAGACCAACAGGAGGGTCTTTTGGGGGCGGGGGAGCGGGCTGCATGGTCTCCGGCCTGCACCAATTGGTTGAAGTTGGGCCTCCATTCCTCTTAGAGCTCTGTGTGTCCATTCACAATAGATTGCCAGGAAAAAGAAAAGAAAAAGCAGAGAAGGAAGTCTGCAATACAGTGGCAATGCTCTTAAATTGTTTAAGAAAGGAAGATCTATCTGGGGAGCAACTCCGAGGTCTGTTTTCTTTAAGGCACCCACCAGCACACCTTGGAGACAGGTGTGTATGTGTGTTTTCCCCAAAAGGCCATGGGAGGGGGGGTTCCTATCCTTGGCGCGCATTTTTCCAGATGCTGCAGTGGAACAAAAGAGAGGGCAGGAGCGGAAGGGGCAATTGTCCTCTATCAGGCTTGTGCATGAGGAAGGAGAAGCTGCTTCTCTCCCCCAAATGGGCTGGCCTGTTAATTTGAAAATGAACAATAAAAGAGAAACATATTTCTGTACATAACACTGAGAGGGGTTGAGGAACTGAGGGGTGTGTGTGTGAGCCAGGGAATTCCACACCGGAAAGATTGTTTTGTATTCCAGTTAAATTAGAAATGGCTTTTTGTGAAGGATCTTTGAGAATTTTGAAATATTGCAATAAGGCCCAATAATAAAAATAAAGCAGAAAGATTTAATTAAAGGAGAAGAGAAAGAAACATCCACTAAAGGCCTTTCAAATGTGTTTTCAATTGTAGGATTGGAAATATTTGATTTACTGTAGGATTTAATGTTGAAAAAGAATAATCTTTATCAGTATAAGCAGAGGTGTATTCTTCAACCTTTAATGCAGTTTGCAAAAATCATTGTAGTAAACTGAATACCACTGTAAAACATCATTTCTCACCAAAAATGCAATTTAATAGAGAGTAAAGTAAGGTTTTACACAGGCAAGAAAAAGTGTATAGAATAGGTGGTGCCTGGCTTAACTGGAAGTAACTATGAGATGGATCTGTGAGATGGAAACTTATCAAACAGATCCAGACTAAAAATGAGAAATTTCTTGGTAGAACAATTAGAGAAATGAGATGCCTTCAGAAATTGTGAGTATACCATCACTGGAGGTTTTTAAGAAGAAATTTGTCCATAATAGTATAGGGTCTCATCTCATGCTTCCGCAGGGGTTGGACTAGAAAACCTCCAAGATCCCTTCCAACTCTGTTATTCTTTATAAATCTCTCCACTCAATCTTACCAAGAGAATGGTGATAAACAATATTTGGAAATGTACAGCAGGCGGTCTTTTGACAGCAAAATCTCATCTTATTGGCTAGTATCAAGGGGAAGATGACTTTGAAAATACTTCCGCTCCCACCATAACATGCAAGGCGAGGCAAGAACTGGCTGGGAGGGGAGGGGCAAGGAGAAGCCAGGCCAGGTGCCCCTCCATATGAGTGACATCGAGTTGGCCATGCCCACCCATGACATTACCCACCTAGTCACGCTCACCTGGTCACATGATGCCAAGCCACTCCCACAAAACAGACCATACCTACAGAATAGGTTCTAAAAAAATTTGGAATCCACCACTGGGCAGACCCTACAATACAGAATAATCTCCTTTGGAGCTACAAATTCAACCTATTCTATTGATACTTCCTAAAATAGCCAAATCTGTAGTATATCAGCCTAAATCAAAGACACAGAACTCATTACTAAAAAGATTTTCCAACAAAGTGTTGCTTAAGCCCATCAGGCTGATGACCTCTTCTTTATCTTCCAAGTCTGAGCTGGCCAGTCCTGTTTCAGCAGGCATTGAGGTTCTAAGATAGCTTAAGCCATTGAGTACTTATCAAGATTTTTATTATTTACTGGGGATTTTAAGGATTCTGGTTTGTGTGGATATGACTTCGTTGTGTGCTGCCTGGAATATCTGTTGATCTTACTGAGCTTACATATTATAAGTAATATAATAGAGTCCAATGATTCACACTATCATAGCTTTCTACGGTAGTAACTAATAACATGTATTCACTAAATTCTAGAGCTACACCATTCTTTGGATTTGGTGTCCAAAACATGTTCTGGAGCATACACAGGGATGGAAAAGAAGCAGTTCCTTTAAAGCAGGTTCTCCATTTGTGTTTTTGCATGATTCAAGTCAGTACAGAAAATTGGAAATGGAATTCTTTGACTTTTTTCCCTCCTTTACTTAGATATTATTCAGAGCCATTGTCACTTATCTTAGTTACTCCACATTTAACACTGTTTACCTGAAATCAAGATAGTGAAATAATGGAAGCTGTCAAATTGTAAAGCACTTACTCTGAATTAAAGGGTACCTCATCATTAGAGTAAAGGCCCAAAATAGAGTGCTTGAGATTGTTTCCACACCAGCAATGAATAGATTTGTCACGGACTCTTCTAGATTTTTATGGTGAAAATATCCATTGCTCTGGGTCTTTCTTTCCTAAAGTTTAAAAAAAAGAGCCTGCTTTTAAAATTGGTGTTAAAAGGGTACACTCCTGGGCGTATTGCAAAGAATGTGCAACCTTCTCTACAGCAATCTCTAGTTGCACCTATAGAAATCAGCAACTTTCTATCCAGATATCTTTTTTAAAAAGGCAGATTCCCACTCTTTCTCAGTGGAAATCTGACTTGTGCAAAAGGTAAACTAGTAGCATGCAAAATGTTTTAAGCTTTGAAGTAGTCCACCTTGAGTTCAAAATGTTCTGACTTTACCAGTTTTTCAACCATTCTGAAAATGTTCCAAACTGAGATCAGTCTGGGTTTGCAATCACTTGTATTTGCTGGCGACCTTTCTATCAACCGAGGTTTTGACCTGAATAACAATGGGTAATCTTGTCTGCTGGTCATTAAGATTTAATGGATATTACCTATTGACAGAATCTTCACAGGACTCTACAAATATGGCATTCTCAATACAGATGAGGTTTGGGTTCTAAAATGCTCTAGTTTAAATCCTATTTGATACAGTCATCCCCACTTTGGGATTGCTACACATTTTATAAATAATTATTCACAGGATAGTTATTATTCAGGAGGTTACAACTCTACACACTATGAGGGTTTTTTAAATCTTCAGTTCCATAACCATCATTGGAAAAGATTAATTCTACTCCTTCTCTGAGTGTGTGTGAGAGAGTATATCAGTTTCAGTAGGTGGATTGTATCTGTGTAGATAATTAAAGTATGTGTGTGTATATGTAAGTAGAGAGCCAGTTTAGTATAGTGATTAAAGCATCAGGGTAAACCTGGGAGACAGTGAGTTTTAGTCTTTCATTAGCCATGAAATCAGCTGGGTGACCTTGGCCAGTCATTCTGTCTCAGCTTTAAGAAGCAGGCAATGGCAAACCACTTCTGAAATCTTCCCAAGATTTCACCCTGGTGGGTTGCAGGCGGTACGCCACGGTACAGGTGTACCGGAGCCAGCCCGGAGCACCGGATACCATTCCAGTACGGTACTCCGGAGGGCCCACCCACCAGCTCGCGCTCCCTACCGGTGTTTAAAGGCTTCTGCACTTCTGCGCAGATGCATGGCGCATACAGCGCCAGCACAATGCTCCGTGGAGCATCGCTGTTGGAATGGGATTTGCAACCCACCACTGATTGTACATCTCCAGTGACATTTCCTAAATGAAATGCAGTGTACAAAGACCTGCATCTCTCAGTTAATTATGTTGGATTAATCTATATCTGTACAATTTTAATATACTGGTATTCATAATTTATTTATTGTGTTTTAAATAAGTTTTTAAAGAAACCCTATTACAACAATTAGTAGGTGTTGTTGTAACAGTCTTTGAACATGCTTTTTTCTTGAAATGCAGTATATTACTTTCTATGCAAATGATGTAACTACCCAATAATGCTCTTTTTATATGCCGCTATCTCTCTTTTGTGCAAATTTTCTAAGAATCAAAACAAAAACATTACAATTAAATATAATACTTCCCAAATGTGTGCCAACTTGTAGGCATTCAAAGCAAATTTTTCTTTATTGATATCCATATAGAGGAAGAATTTATTATGGGGGTTCTAACATTGTAATGTACAATAAATATATAAAAAGATTATTATGGATGATTACTTTCCTAGAGTTCTCAATTTCTTGGAAGTTTAGGCTAATTAGATGAGGATCAGTGACTACAATAATGCTGGTTAGTGATTATAATACAAAACTTTCCAAAGAAAGAAGTGTACTGAACACTAGGCAGAGTGAACGATTGCTCAATATTTGGAGACCCTTGCCAATTTGCTAGATTTGCTCTTTTCCCTGTAATAAGGGTTCTTGCCAATTGCAGGTGCTTCAATTTGCAAAATTTTATGGAAAACTTCAAGCTGCCATTTCTGCACATTACATTACCTGTTGCTGTTGTACAAGATATGAATCAATAAAGTTTCTTGTGTCATTTTCATCTAGATTGTTAAGACACTGGATGAAGTTTTCATTGAGAAAAGCACGTAATTCCTTTCTGTTCTTCAGGACTTTCTTACGAGCGCCAAAAAGAAAGCCAAGCATGGGAAACATGTTATATAGCTGAAAAATACAAAATAACAGAGATAATAAAGAACTCACATACCTAGAATATCATTTTGGAAAGACTTTACAAATGATATCTTTTTATATATTACACCAGAAAACATAATAATATAGAGCCGAGGTGGCGCAGTGGTTAGAGTGCAGTACTGCAGGCCACTTCAGCTGACTGCTAGCTGCAGTTTGGCAGTTCAAATCTCACCGGCTCAAGGTTGACTCAGCCTTCCATCCTTCCGAGGTGGGTAAAATGAGGACCCAGACTGTGGGGGCAATATGCTGACTCTGTAAACCGCTTAGAGAGGGCTGAAAGCCCTATGAAGCGGTATATAAGTCTAACTGCTATTGCTACTGCTAGAGCAATTAGACGTCCTTTCAGTTTCCTTAAACATAGGGTTTGCAATATGTAGTGTCCAGGAAATTTTTCCACTACAAATTTGGTGGGGAATTTTGGAGGTAACTAGACAGCTCTAGTTAATATTGTGTTGCTCTCATTAACATATAAAATTTTCATCTATTTGTTCTTAGTAATTGAAATACATTTGAATTAGATTGTAGTCTTTTTTATACTGTAAATTGACTGGAAAATGGAACCAGAGTTGCACCAAGTTCCCATTGCAAAAACGATTGATATAGGATATAAATATTTGACCTACCTCCATACATATTTGTATGCTCAAGTGGAAGGACAATGGAAATATTGGGTCACTTTTAAAGAAATATTTTGAGTTTTTCTACACTACATTAGCTCTGGATTTTGCAATGAAAAATGTACATTGTGTTGCCTACACACTAAATGAGATTTTAATGCTTTTCAGATGAATAATCATTACCTGCACTCCTGGGCTTCCTATAAGCATGGCATTTTCTGTTGTCAAGCTCAATAATTTAATAAATCTTGGATCTTCATAGTCATATCGCTTCCCAAGTAAAATGGATACTATGATATTGGCAACAGCTGCAGTCATGATTCTTCTGAATTCAAATGGTTTTCCTAAACAACCAATATGGATTTTCAGCAAAATGTTAATATAATATAAACCTATCATAACTACTATCTTTGGATTTTCATTGCCTTGATTCTAGCATCAATTGGATTCTTTGATCAAAGTTAAAATATTAATTAAAAAAACTTCTGGAAACATTTATGGACCTTTTGCTGACATTTGGACAGAAATCACAATGAGTTTTGGATTTGTGAATGGATAAGGAGGGGTAGTTATGGGAAGAGGTGAACCATTATGTAATCTCATCGAGAGTGAGACACTATTAATCCTGTATTTGTTGCAAGAAATTAGCCACTTTTTAAAATAATATTTTCTATCTTTCTCTTCTTTTCTTTTTTATTCTTCTTCTTGAGAGATTGTTTGTCTCTGATCCTTTCATCTCTCCTCTTTGCACTTTGTGTTTCTTCTATTTTATATTTTTTTCTGATATGAGTTTTTATTATCTTTCAGCATTGTGAATATCCTTCAATAAAAACTATTTCAAAAGAACTAAAGTTCTGGAAGTCTGGAATGTGTCATGAAGAAATCTCTACTCCTTCAAGATAACATAAGATAGATAAGTTTTTGAGCCCCAGAAGAAACATCAACTCACCTTTGTAAGATTCAAACTTCTTTACCAGGAAACTGCACTCTTCAGCTATTCTGCTTTCCATAGACCTCTTACCCATCCCATAATCCCGTAATGTGCTTAACATAAAACGCCTCATCACCCTCCAGTTCTCACCATGGGAAAAAGCTACTCCTGAAATAACAAAGAATATGCAAAAATTTCAACTGATTATGAAGAAAGGCATTCCCTACAGTCATCCAGTTGGCTCTTCCAATCCAAGGAACATTTCTTAAACATTCAATTAAGTTTTCTAATTTTGCTACCTTAGTGTTTGTCTAAATCAGAGTTTCTCAACCTTTTCAACTTTAAAATGTGTGTACTTCAACTCCTAGAATTCCCCAGGCAATTCTGTGAGTTGAAATACCCATGTCTTGCAATTGGTGTGTATGGAAATACTGATCTAATTCATGCATGGGAGAGAGCCAAATAATTCTGCCCCAAAATATCCTGCCAATTGTTAGAGGAAGAGTTTGAGGAAGATGTCTATAGTCCCTTTTTAGAGAATGATTACAAAGACCATCCCAATGCAGAGAACTGACTAGTGGCTTTTTAAAGAAAGCAAAGAAAGATATCATTTCTTAAAGAAACCTACCCTACAGCATTGTTTATTCCAGAATATACAATTATCTAACTGACAGCACTAAATCTTAGCAAGAGCTATACTATATTGTTCTTCTGTAGTTGCTTCCTATATTTAGTTTCTGACATGGCTTTTCCTTTTTTTCTGTTGCTATGTACCATTATTAAAAAAACCTTTCATTGTTCCCTACATTCCTTTATATCTTTTTCAGTTATTATTTTGGAAAGAGCTGAGTTATTTCCAAATTAAAAACCAGTTTCAGTCAATTCAGTTTCAGTCAATTCTAATTTGTTCTGCTTCTGTGATATATTTGGCACAGAGTCTCAATTGTATAGTTACAGTATATGCTTGCAAATTGTATTGACATGGAATGAGGGTCCTCACCAAAACCCTTTGAAAACTCCTCAAATATGGGGACAGAGGCCCTCTCAGCAAACACATCAGCCTTATTCACCAGAGCTTCCTTTATGGTCTCATATCCTGTTAGCACCACTATTTTCTGGAGTCCCAGTAGGAGTTTGAACACAGGTCCATACTGTTTTGATAGCTGTAAAAAAGAAATAGAGAGAGATAGCTATGATCAAAAAAGTGACCCTTCATAAAGCACAATGAGAATATAACTTACATCTCACAGATTGCAATATAAGTTTACAATAATAAAAATATTTACCTAAGAAAAAAGATCATTTATGAAATGTACAGGACAAGTAATAAGACTTTGCTGCAGATTCTATGGTAGATTTCAGTAATACACAATAGAAGTAACTGTGCTTTGAACTGAAAAGAAGTTATTAAGAATATCTTTGAACCACAATATCCATGGTTCACTGTACTTCAGCACCATAATCATTTCCTTTTAGCAGGAATGGAATGGAATGGAATAGGATAGGTTAGGATAGGATAGGATAGGATAGGATAGGATAGGATAGGATTCTTTTTCGGCCAAGTGTGATTGGACAAGGAATTTGTCCCCAGTGCTTAAGTTCTCAGTGTACATGAAAAGCAACAAAGTAATATGTATAATCATAAAATACCAATAGGAGATGATAATAAAAAAAGATGAGAAGGATAATAGTATGGCAGGACTACTACATGGGTAAATACATTTAGATGTAAGGCAGTACTATAGTAGATTGTTGTGACTCAGCAGAAACCTCCAATGAGTTGTTTTGGGATGCAGGACTGACAGGCTCACAGGGGAGGATAACAAGCAGCTATGGCTCATTAGGATCTCCTCCTGCAGATAAAAGACTGATGGTGCCACGCCTTAGTTGCAGAAGTCAATGTTCCATTCCGTTCCATTCCGTTCCGTTCCTGTTCTAGTCAAGTCTCTGTTTGTTTGCAATCATCGAGAAAAAGCACTTGGATAAGTGATTTGATTTATATAAACCTGTTTTGCTGTAGTTTACTTTTGCCAGAGAATTTATCTGTGTTTATTTTGGGCTCACAGCCAGCAAGAACCGGGACTGATAAAAACATTCCTTTGCAAGCTGTGTGTGGCTGTAGTTTCTGAACGGGCAAGGTGGAGGTCAGAACAGTTTGACTTCTGCCCAGACAAACCTCCATTCATAAATTATGGAGCAACTTTACGCTGAGAACGCCAGACTGGCCCAACAAATAACAGTATTGGCTGATCAAATTTCTCAATTGCAGAGAGCTGCAGCCACCCACCCCCCCCCCCCCGCCCCAGCCAAGGAGAAAGTGCCCTGTGGCTATGCCGGATAAATTTGATGGAAATCAAGTCATGTTTGCAGTGTTTCTGGAACAATGCCAGCTGTTCCTGAGTTTGAGAGCGGAGGATTTTTCCACAGCACAGCTGCCCGTTGGGCTACCCCCTTGTTAACCCAGCCTAGCCCTTTGTTGGATGACTTCCAGGGATTTTGTCAGTATTTTAGGTGAATGTTTGAGGATCCCATTAAGGGGGAAACAGCATCCAGACGTCTTAAGTCACTGCAGCAGGGGAGTGGTTCATTGCAAGACTATGTGAGTGAATTCAGGCTGCGTAGCCAGGATTCACCGTGGAATGAACCAGCTCTGATGGACATTTTCCAAGACAGGTTGTCTGATGCCTTGCAAGATGAACTGGTGAGGGTGGACAGGCCATCGACGTTTGATGCGTTGGTCCACTTGTGCCTCCAGATAGACGCCTGGCTGCAGAGGCGGAGGCCTCGCCATGCATTCCAGGAGACCACTAGCGTGCCGGTTCATCAAGAGACTGCAGTGGAATGGGAGGAGCCCATGTAGTTGGGTGACCTCGAGTGTCACGTACAGAGATGGACAGATGACGTACTGAGGAGTTGTGTTTCTACTGTGGGGATCCTGGACACCTGGCGGGGAGTTGCCCCAAGAAGAATAGAATGGTTGCACAGACTGCGGCCGTCCCTCAGCAACGAACTATCATGTCAGACAACTGGCATGTTTGTGCGGCTTTGATACCCCGCTCGCACAATGTAGTGTGCATTTGTGGGGTGTGGAATCCAAGGGTGGATGCCCTGCCTAGGAGATCGGAGAACTCTGACCCTGTGGACTCACTTCCACCCTGGACTGTTCTACCCGTTGCATCCTGCGCTGCAGTTTATCATCCCATGAGCATACAGTCTCTGATACGAGATGCGCAGTGGGGTGACGAATGGGTGGAGCAATGAAAGGTGGAAGTAGGGCCGACTTCCCCATGGACTTTGGAGGGGGATCTTTTGAAGTATCGGGGCTGGTTTTATGTTTCCGCAGGGCATATCCATAGACGGGTGCTCTCTCAGGTTCATGGCGCTCCTGCAGCAAGACATTGGGGTTTTTTCCGGACATTGCGCCTGGCATCCCGTACGTTTTGGTGGCCCTGCTTAAGAAATGATGTGCAGAAGTGTGTAAAGTCATGTGTCCAGTGTCAATGGGCCAGGTCTGCGAGAAGGGCTTCTCCAAGATTACAGCCCTTGCCGACCTCGGTCCCTGCAGCACAGGACTTCGTTTCTAGGATCCCAGCAGGGCACCAGTGTCTTGGACAGTGTTCCATGGAGGCCGTCACCCACCCTTCCAGGCCGCATCCCAAGCGTCGGAACTGGGGGACGGGCCCTGCGGTGGGGGATAGTGTTGTGGGCCGGCAGGAGTCGTTGGAGCTGCCGCCAGACTCCGACGGCGAGTGGTCTTATGAGTTGGCCTTGGAGGAGGTGGAGGACCCTGGACAGGGTGTTGTGGCCTGGCAGGAGCTGTTAGAGCTGTCGTCAGCATCTGACAATACGGGGGCTGGTGGGGTGGCCTTGGAGGAGATGGAGAACCCTGGACAGGGTGTTAGGGCCCGGCAAGAACCATTGGAGCTGCTGCCAGAATCCGACAGTACGGGGGCTGGTGGGTTGGCCTTGGAGAAGGTGGAGGACCCTGGATGGGGTGTCAACGCCATGCAGGGCAGGAAGAGACGTGGTGGCCACCGGGTGCCAGGGGATCATTGGATCAAGGGGAATGTTCCTGAAGGTATTTGGGAGTTATATCAGGAGGCACACATGCTGAGGTCTGCGCAGTGTAAGGAACAAAGAAGGAAACACAGGAGATGATTATGAGCCTATCATACAGACACCCCATCCCGACCGCATCCGGACCGTCAGACCCGGGGGAAGGGCCCTGCGGTGAGGGATAGTGTTGTGACTCAGCAGAAACCTCCTGTGAGTTATTTCGGGATGCAGGGCTGACCGACTCACAGGAGAGGATAATGAGCAGCTGTGGCTCGTTAGGATCTCCTCCTGCGAATAAAAGACTGATGGTGCCATGCCTTAGTTGCAGAAGTCAACATTCCATTCCGTTCCGTTCCTGTTCTAGTCAAGTCTCTGTTTATTTGCAGTCATCGAGAAAAAGCACTTGGATAAGTGATTTGATTTATATAAACCTGTTTTGCTGTAGTTTACTTTTGCCAGAGAATTTATCTGTGTTTATTTTGGGCTCGCAGCCAGCAAGAGCCGGGACTGATAAAAACATTCCTTTGCAAGCTGTGTGTGGCTGTAGTTTCTGAACGGGCAAGGTGGGGATCAGAACAGTAGATGTAGGTGGTACTGTGGTAGGTATAGGTGCAAGTTTGATAGATAGGTACAGGGATGGTAAATGTAGGTAGTAGGTGTTGAAACAATGCTTCAATACCCTCTAACGTTTTCCTGCAGTTTTTTTCACAGAATGTCTGTGATAAACGTTTCCCAGTAGCACACACGACACAGATATATCTGCTTCCAAAAAATCATTAATTTGGAAAGCAAGATATGGGAGAATGAGGCCAAGAAGTTTGTGGAGAATGATTGAGAAGAGATGATGAAAGTAGAATTCTCTGTGAAAAGAGATAAATGGAGGGAGAAAGTGATGGAGGGAGGGGTATTATGAGAAGCAGTCCCAAACCTCTCCAGCTTGGTGGACTGGTGCGGGGAAGAGGGAATGGTTCCAGGTGAACAGCTGACCTGCATGTGAGTTCTTGCAAATGGAGCTTCGTGCAGGAGTCCAAGCACCCATCACTCATACAAATTAAACTTTGCATGCAAGCATGAGCGCCCGCTGCTCACACAAATAGAGCTTCATAAGCAAGTGTGAGTACCTACCACTTGTGCAAGTGGAACTGTATGTGCACATGCTTGCCCAATATTTGCATGGCACCCAGTAGTGGGCCATAGCCCAGGATTGGGGACTCCTACTAGAGAGAGTATGAGAAAGTTAAGGATAGAGAGGAGAGGACTGGGGAGTTTTAGGTATTGGTTGAGTTTCAAAAGTTGTGATTGAATTATAGCGGGCATGGGCACTGTCTCCTTTTGTTATCCACCCATCTTTTTTTAGAAGGCATTTGATCACTTGCTTTCATTCATGAAATTCTTTGAATCCTCTGAACATTAAATAAATGAATCTATTTTGGTTTCCCTCAGTTAACCAATTTTAAAGATAGGCTTAAGATACAGAAGGATCTTGACAGACTTGAACATTGGTCGCTATCTAACAAAATGAAATTCAATGATGAAAAAAGTAAGGTTCTACATTTAGGTAAGAAAAACAAAAAGCACAGATACAGTATATGGTACCTCACTCAATAGTAGTAACTGTGAGAGGGATCTTGGAGTCCTAGGGGACAACCATTTAAATATGAGCCAGCTGGGTGCTGCAGCTGCCAAAAAAGCTAACACAGTTCTAGGCTGCCTAAACAGAAGGATAAAATCAAGATCACATGAAGTGTCAGTACCACTTTATAATGTCTTGGTAAGGGCACCCTTGGAATACTACATCAAATTTTGGTCGCCATGATATAAAAAAAATGTTGAGATTCTAGAAAGTGAAGAGAAGAGCAGCAAAGATGATTAGGGGACTGAAAGCTAAAACATATAAAGAATGGTTGCTGGAATTGGGTATGTCTAGTTTGATGAAAAGAAGAATTAGGGGAGACATGTTAGCAGTGTTCCGATATCTTAGGGGTTGCCACAAAAAAGAGGGATTCAAACTATTCTCCAAAGCACCTGATGGTAGAACAGGAAGCAATGGGTGGAAACTAATCAAGGAGAGAAGCAACTTAGAACTAAGGAGAAATTTCCTGACAGTTAGAACAATTAATCAGTGGAACAACTTGCCTCCAGAAGTTGTAAAAATAAGTTTTTAAGAAAATACTGGTTAACATTTGTCTGAAATGGCATAGCAATAGCAATAGCAATAGCAGTAGACTTATATACCGCTTCATAGGCCTTTCAGGCCTCTCTAAGCGGTTTACAGAGAGTCAGCATATTGCCCCCAACAATCTGGGTCCTCATTTTACCCACCTCGGAAGGATGGAAGGCTGAGTCAACCCTGAGCCGGTGAGATTTGAACCGCTGACCTGCTGATCTAGCAGTAGCCTGCAGTGCTGCATTTAACCACTGCGCCACCTTGGCTCTTGGCATAGGGTTTCCTGCCTAAGCAGGGAATTGGTCTAGAAGACCTCCAAAATCCCTTCCAACTCTGATATTCTATTCTATTCCATTCCATTCCATTCTATTCCTTGTCCAAATATACTTTTGGGGAGCAATTAATTTTTGTGTACCTTTCTGAAAAATGCATTTTTGTTTTTACCCCTAATAAACAGTTTGGGAAACATGGTATTTCTAATATAATGTATTTACACATTATTTATATGTATATAGATAGTTGTTTATTGAAAATTATACCATGTTTTTCTTTGAACATGAACTGAAAATTATTGCATACATTTTAAAGCCCTGATCTCAAAACTATCCATTTTGTCTTTCTATAGTAATATATTTCATTGATGCCTATCAAGATCTATCTAGGGGATTAGATTAGGGAAAAAAGAATGAATAGGGCATTCTTTTATTTGTCAGGAAATGACAAATGAATGAGCCTTTTTTTCTAATAAGAGCATTCCATCCTTCTCTCATTTATCTTTGGTGGGAACAAGTTGTCATTTTCCTCACCTACAAAAATCACAAAATGATGCAATTTTGCCCTGCAACAGAAAGATGGAAAAGTTACCTCTAACATTGTCTGATAAGGTTTCTTCAGATCCATTATGTGGAGGTTTCCAACAACAGGCAAAGGCCTGGGTCCTGGTGGAAAATCTTTGGAGCTCTTCTTCCAGGGGTTGCCCATCTTAAAAAGGAGCATAATCATAAGTGTAGATAGGAACAGTACTGAAATAGAAACAATCCAATCCATTTCTTTTTAATTGGCAAGTTCTTTTGTTCTTGTAAGAAAAAGTTTGCCACGCAATATGATCAAGGAGAGTGTCTGCCAACTGAAAAGGTCCAAATAGGATAGAAGTATTAAATTCTTGTCTTAAGCTTAAAGCTAAGATTAATTGAAGAAATGGACCTCTTAACGTTAGTAAGGCAGATAGAGTATCTCACAGTCATCCTTGTTAATGATTAAACTAAAGTTAATAAGATATTTTGGAGACATACCAGAATTTTCCTGGCATTCTGCCATTTAATTATTTACAGGTATGGAACTGTGAACACACTGAGGTTTCTCCTCACGAAGTCCCAAAAAAGGAATGAGGAGAAAAATGGTCTTTTACTTGAGCCATTTGAAAATCATGTCCTCTGCATTGATCTTTCTCAGATTTTTCCCCCTATATATGCAGGAACTCTCATCCTCTATTTCTGGCTGTATATTTTCAGACCAACTTCAGAGTTATCCAGTAACAACTCCGTTTTGCTTCTTATATGTTTAGAGGTATTTGGTTTATGCAAAAAAAAAAATCCTTGGCCTACACAAGAGATTGCCAGTCTGCTGGGAGGAAGATATCTGTGAATCTCATTGGTGGCCCAACTTAGTCGGTCTCCATAGGTTTAGACTTTAATTTCCATACTCTCCTAAACAGAATTAGCATAGATGTATCAGATGTGGGGTGGTAGAGGAAACTGCCCAATTACACATATTTACATACATTCTTTAATATAAAAATGGTGGCTGATTGCAATTCCTTTTTTTCATTGGAATGAAGGCCAAATGTGGTTTTTAGGCTCGTGTCTCAGCATGCATATTTTCCAATCAGATAGACCAAGACTGGAAGATCGTTTAATTACAATTTATTACAATATTCTGGTAAAAGGGATTCCTCTCATTCAAAGAGGGAACCCAGATCCTTAGTTTTCATTCAATTTCATAGATAACATATCAAATAAAATGCAAGAGAAAAGGCCAGGATAAAAGGAACCCCCCCTTTGCACATTAAATCAGTTACATGTATATCCATTTAAATGAGGTCTGATGACAGAAGGGGCATACATTTTAAGATGTTAATAATGAAAAAGGTGGTTTGGAGTTCACAAAGACAAAGACCAGATGTTAATTAGCACTAACAAGCTTCCTCTTATCAGAAGTACCTAAAATGCAACATAAATTGTATAAATTAATATCCAGATATATCAACATCAACACATGAACAGTGTGGTCTCTGGGTATGGTTCATATTAATACAAATAACAACAGTCAATTGTTACATTAATCAATTGTTACATTAAAATAATCAAGTACATTAATATTAATGTACTTGATTATTTTAAAGTAATTATTCAATATTTCAATGTTCTATTCTAATGTCAATGATCTTCTTAAACATACATAGTAATACCATCTTTCAACCTCTCATCTTCCCATTTAATTATAGCTTATATTAGATTTATATAGAAATTATAACTACTGATATTCCCCCTAATTCTTATTTCTACCTCTATTCTGGCTTCTAGTCAGATCACCCTCACTAATCCTAATGTTAAAACAGATATTTATGTTAAGACATAGTCCTTTATAGAAAGGTGTATTTCTACCTCTATTTCAAGTTTTTAATCAGGCCATCATTAGAAAAAAGAAGAAAAATAAAAAATAGTTCTATGCTATCCATCATCTCTTACTTGTTTGAATACTTCAATTCTTATTTGTTTTTTTTACTTTCCTCCCATACTCCTCTCTTAGAACTTTGTCTCTGTCAACATCTGTATCTTCGTTATTCCATTTAAATATTTCTCCCACCTCTATTCTCCTAAACTGCCAATCTCCAGATTATCCACCCATACCCCTATCTTCCTTTCAAAAACATCTTCCAGATTATCCAATTCCATTTTTATATCTCCCCGCCCCCCCCAAAAAAAATTCTCACCCTCTTGTTTTATTTGGTGATTTGTCCTTGACCCAACTAGCCTCCATATTAGGGTACTAAATGCCCCCTTGCAGATTAGTAATACAAGCTGATCCTTTGGTTCTCCTTTAGGTATTTCATTTTAGAATCTCTCAATCTCTGACTGGAATCTTCGTTGTACTACAAAGCATTCTAAATTCTTTCTTAAGCATACAGCAGAGATTGAGAGAGCCATTGAAGTCACTTTCTGTGTTATGAATACCAGTCCCACACTGTACGTTTTCCCAATTTCAGTTAATTCTAATTTCCATTGCTCCTGTAGTGATGTTAGCACAGAGTCTCCATTGTATAAATTAACTGTATTGACATGAAATGAAGGTCCTCACCAAAACCCTTTGAAAACTCATCAAATATGGGGAAAGAGCCCCTCTCAGCAAACAAATCAGGCTTATTCACCAGAGTTTCCTTTATGGTCTCATATCCTGTTTAGCATCACTATTTTCTGGGGTCCCAGAAGGATTAGGTCCATACTGTTTTGATAGCTGGAAAAAAGAAAGTATGAGAGAAACAGAGATATTTTGATTAAGGATATGTTCTAACTTAATTATTTTTTATTAAATGTATTGGCTGCCTATCTTATCAGAGGGTGACTCAGGGTGGCTTATATTATTAAAAAGATAAAATTATACACCACATATAAAAATACAAATAAGATATTATAAAAATACAAGGCAATACCTCAGTGTGTCAGGCCTGCAATTATATTCCTTTTAGAATTTTGGCCTGCCACACTTACTCTTATTTCATTATGCTGTTTCATTAGTATAGTTGATGGGAAGGGGGAATAGAAAGGAGTAGGATTGTGGAACGTGTTGTTTTCATTCTTTACTAGAAGCCAAGGTCGTCTTTTGTCTCCACACTTTTACACCTGACCGGAAGCAGCTGAGTGGAGACCCCAGGGTGGAAGAAGAAGATTGGACCATGTGATGGATTGTGGGTGTGGGGACAAGCTCATGAACTTTTAACTGGGTGAGATTCTGATGTAATTTCCAGAATTGGGATGAACACAGATGTGCTAAGATGTTTGCTTTATTAAATTAGAACTTTAAGGATCATTTTGCCTTGGACTCTGATGTAATTCTACATGATACTTGGAACGCTGACACAGTGTTTATTTTAGAGACGAATGTTGCTCCACTGGCCAGACTGACTGTGGTTGCTATTCATTTGATTATCAAGAAGCTGATAGACACACATTTCCTGTCACTGATCTAGATGGTATCTGGAGAGAATGAATGAGCCACTTGGTTTAATAAGAGCATTCCATTCTTCTCTCATTTCTCTTTGGCTGAAGCAGGCTTTCATTTCCATAGCTTACAAAAGTCTCAGAACGCTTCAATTTTGCCCTTCAATGGATAGGATAAAAAAAAATAATTACCTCTAACATTGTCTGGGAAGGTTTCTTCAGATCCATTATGTGGAGGTTTCCAACAATAGGCAAAGGCTTGGGTCCTGGTGGAAAATCTTTGAAGCTCTTCTTCCAGGAGTTGCCCATCTTGAAAAGGAGCATAATCATAAGTGTAGATACGAACAGTATTGAAATAGGAACCATCCAACCCATTTCTTTTTAATAGGCAAGTTCTTTAACAATTCTAATGTAACGTTTGCAACACAATTAGATCAGAGACCTTATCTGCCAAGTGAAAAGCTCCAAAAAGGGCAAAAGGATTAAACCAGTGGTTCCCAAAGTTGGGAGGGCGGTGGGATGACTTAGGGGGGCACTAAGAGGAAAGGGGGCAGCGGGGGGCGCTAAGAAGCAATGGGGGACAGGGGGGTGCCAAGAAGCAAGGGAGGTGGTGGAGGAGTGTTGGAGGTGGCCCCTTCACAGGGTGCAATTCTGCCTGGGGCTCTGTTGGCCACCAGTCAGCTGAGCACTTCCCTGCAGGGGTGAAATTCAGCCGGTTCTGACCGATTCTCCTGAACGGTAGGACAAATTATGGGCAATTTGGAGGACTGGTAAAATGCACCACTGACTGGCTCCGCCCTCACCTCCCGCTCATCCCACTCACTCCTTTTTGTACTTAGCCTGCCTAGAGGCACAGGTGCTGCTGCTGCTGCTCCCTGGTTCCCTCGCTTATCTCAACCACACAGCCCAGCAGATTTCTGCCTGGTGAGTCTTCCTTTGCTTCTATTCTAGCTACCTCCCCCATGCCCCAGCCAAGGTATCTATTCTTTTCCCAAGCTATTTTCCTCCATCTGGGCTCTCCCTTGCAGAACTGAGGCTAGCATTCAGTTTAAAATCCAGGGGAGGGGAGGGGGCAACAGAACAGCCAGGAAGAGGGGGGAAAGTTTTTCTTTTTTGCCAATCTTTAAGACTCCTGCTAAGTTACTTAAAACCAGACATTAGGAAACCGGTATCACTTCATCAAGCCCATCCATTGCATTAAGAATTTACTGAAAAGTGAAGTAGTTACTAAATTTTACTGAGTTTACTACGTTACTAGTTACTAAGGTTCTTGATAAATGACTATCAGACTTTGAAAACCTGGTATCACTGGATCATGTTCAATAATTTTGTTGAATTAAAATTAACTAAAAAGGTTTTTAAATTGGATTTTGAATAAATGTGCAATTAATTGTTACAGTTTTGAATTTTACTGTTACTATTTTCTTTCCGTCATGCAAACCGCCTAGTTACATGACCCCCCCAGCCACACCCACAAAGCCACGCCCACAGAAGCGGTAGTAAAAAATTGAATTCCCCCACTGGGTGGGGGGCACTGAGGATCAATTTGTAGCACCAAGGGGGCAGTGGACTAAAAATGTTTGGGAACCACTGGATTAAACTCTTGAGCCTAGCTGAAAATGAAGATTACTTATAAGAGCAGATCCTTTAATGTTAGAAAGGAAGACCAAATATTTCATAGTCATCCTTGGCAATCATTAAACTGTAGTTAGCGAGATATTTTGAAGACATATTAGAATTTTCTGAGCATTTTTCCCATTGAACTCTTTACAGGTAGAAAACTGAACATGTACAGAGATTTGTCCTCACCAGTAAATCCAGACAAAGGCATGTGGGAGGAAATGTTCTTTTACTTGAGCCATTTGAAAGCCCTTTCTTCTGAATTTAATTTTGTCCAATTTATTCTTATAGTAGATTCAAAGACACTCTCACACAGTATTTATGACTATACATTTTCACATAAACCTCTGAGCTATCCAGTAACAATTCAGTTTTACTTTTTATATGTTTAGAGGCTACTTGGTTTATCCAAAACAGATCCCTTCTGCTGAGAGGAAGATATATGTGGATCTCTTTGGTGGCCCAACGTATTTGCTCTTTATAGGTTTAGACTTCAATTTACCACAGAATTATTAGAGATGGTATAGTAGAGGAAATTATCCAGTTACAGATATCTATGTAATGGCCTTTGGGCCATTCATGAACTCCACAAATATTCCTTAATATAAAAATAGTGGATGACTGCAATTCTTTGCTTTCTTTGAAAGCACATCTACTTGTCAAAAAAGATAATTTGATATAAAAAAAACATGCTCAATGCCAGGGAACACTACCCTTTTTTTTTTAATTTTCCCTAAAACGCTTTTAAAATGTGCCTATCCTTGATTTTTTCTCAATTCCAGTTGGCTATTTAATACTAATTTATTGTTACATTTTATATACTTCTACTTTGTTGCATGTTATTCTATATTTAATGTAATTTTTAAAAACAAACTGAGATCCATTATATCACAGGCAATGTATAAATATTTTAAATTGGCATTAATACAATTTTGCTGGTATTGGGCAACTTTTGGATACTTATTCTCCCATAACAACAGAATAAACTATATCACTTTTACTGCTCATTTTGATGAGAGTGGTAGTGTTTTATCATTCTGCAAAAATCCTGCTTTCATCATTCAAATCTATGGACAATTCATCACACCTCTCCATATTTTGCAGACTGAAACAAATAAAATACAAGGTCTAAAGAATCAATCAATCAGACTAAGGCTAGAAGGGATCTTCTATGTCTTTTAGTACAACCCCCTGCTCAAGCAAGAGACCCTATATCATTTCAGACAACTGATTGCCCAGTCTGTTCTTAAACATCTCCAGTGATGAAGCACCCACAACTTCTGACAGTAAGCAGTTCCACTGGTTAATTATTCTCACTATTAGGAAGTTTCTCCTTAATTCTTGAGTGCTTCTGTCCTTGATTAGTTTCCATACATTATTTCTTGTCTTACCTTCTGGTGCTTTGGAAAATAAGATGACCACCTCCTCTTTGTAGCAACTTCTCAAATACTGAAATACTGCTATTATGTCCCTCCTGTTCCTTCTTTTCTCTAGACTAGCCAAACTCAAATCTTGCAACCATTTTTCATATGCTTTTGTCTCCAGGCCTTTAATCATTTTATTTGCTCTTCTTTGCACTTTCTCCAAAGTTTCAAAACCTTTTTGTAATATGGTGACCAAAACTGGTTACAGTAGTCCAGGTGTGGCCTTACTAATGCTTTATAAAGCAGTGCTAATACTTTTCATGATTTTGATTCTATGCTTCTGTTTATACGACCATGGATTTTATTAGCTTTTTTTTGGCTGCTGCTGCACACTGCTGGTTCATATTTAAGTGATTGTACACTAGGAATCCAAGGTCTCTCTTACAGTTAATGTTTTTGAGTCAAGTTTTACCCAGTCTGTACTCATACCTTTGAGTTTTCCTACCTACACGTAAAACTTTGCTTTTCTCCACATTAAATTTCATTTTGTTGGCTAGATCCTATTGTTCAACTCTATCAAGATCTTTTTGGATCCTGAGCTTGTCTTCTGTTCACTATTCCTGTCAGCTTCATATTACCTGCAAATTTGATGAGTTCCTCATCTATTCCCTCATCTAAGTCATTTTTGAACATATTGAAGAATACTGGGCCAAGACAGAAGCGTTTGGTACCCCACTGCTTACTTCCCTCCATGTAGATGTAGTACCATTAAGGATGACTCATTGAGTATGGTTTGTCAGCCAGTTACAAATCCATTTGATGGTGCTGTTGTCTATCCCATATTTTTCTAACTTACCAAGATGTAAATTGTGGTCTACTTTGTTGAATGGCTTTCTGAAGTATAAATATACTATGTCCACAGCATTTTGCTGGTCTACTAATTTAGACACTTTGTCAAAGAATGAAATAAGATTGGTTTGGCATGATCTATTTTTAACAAACCCATTCTGGCTTTAAGTTATAACTTTGTTTCTAGATGTTCGCAGATCTGTTTTTTGATTATCTTTTCCAGTATTTTCTCAGGTATTGACATTAGGATGATTGTCTATAGTTTCCTGAGTCTGGTTTTTCCTTCCTTTTTTGAAGATGGAAACCACATCAGCTCTTTTCCAATCCACAGGTAATTCCCCATTTTTGGATCCTGAGCTTGTCTTCTGAGGTATTAACTATTCCTGCATAACCTTCAGGATTTTTGAAAGATATGATACAATAACAAAAAAGCTTTGAAAATTCTCCCCTAGTAGAACATCATTCATTATACCAGCCATATATTCTTCTAGGGAAGGCTTTCAATGTCCCTCTAAGTTTATTTAGACTCTTATTATTCCTGACCTCCAAAGAGATTATTTACCCAAGCACCCAACTGGGGAATTTTTTCCAGTATCCCTTAAAATCCCTAACCCAGCTGAGTTCAGAGGGCTTCTGTGTGCTACAATCAATTCAGTCACTTATTCAACTTTTTAAAAAAGAAGAGTGAGGGAAAAATATGTTAGTTCAATATTTGCATATGGTCAGATGCAAGAGGAGATAGAATGGTATAGTACAGTTTTAAAACAGGATAATGATTGATACTTCAGCTTAAAAAGAAAGATTCTTCAGGTTAGTTGGCTTGCTCAGCAAATGTTCTGACAGCCCTTGTCCACTAAAGGATCCATTAAAATGGATAAAATAGAGCTAGATTAAAAAAGCATTAAAGATATAGATATGTCCCAATTGGTGCAATTAATAAATCCTATGAAATGGTCACATTATTCAATTCACATTATTCAAAGTGATATTTCTATAGAAAATAAGGTAATTAGTTGCAGCTGAACAGAAATAGGCAATTAAAATTGTAATTATAATATTTATATGCATGTGAATAAAATATTAAAATAAGGGATAAAAATAATCAACAATTTACAGTACACAAGTCAAGAATAGTTATGGAAAGCAAAAGAAAAAAAATGTTTTACCATAGATTCAGGCATTCCAACATCTGCTCTTATTATAGCATTCATGTTCAATTACATATTTTGCTTTTATATAATAACAAGCCTATTCTTTTTAAAATTTGTATAGTTTTCCTCTGATGGACTCTTCTTTTTCTTCATTCTGCACACACAAGAATTAGCAGAATCTAAAACCCCAATCTTGACTACATATACATGAATCTCACAGAAACTTAATTTTAGGTTGCATTAAAACCAGCCTGGTCTCAATTTACAATTCACACTGTTAAATATCACATTATTTGAACTCATACTAATCATAATCTAACTTTACAGTACTAATATGTACCCTTAGTACAAAGGCAGTGGTGAGTTTCAAATTTTTTTAGAACCCATTCTGTAGATGCGGCCTGTTTTGTGGGAGTAGCTTGGCGGTCGTGTTACTGGGTGGGTGTGGCCAAGCTGGAAAATGTGGTGAAACTCACTTAACAACGGTCTTGCTTAGCAACCAAAATTTTGGGCTCAGTTGTGATCATAAGTTCTCTTTCTTTTTCTTTCTTTCTTTCTTTCTTTCTTTCTTTCTTTCTTTCTTTCTTTCTTTCTTCCTTCCTTCTTTCTTGTGTCTCTCTCTCCCTCTTTCTTTCTTTCCTTCCTTTCTCCTCCTCTCTTCCTTCCTTCCTTCCTTCCTTCCTTCTTTCTTTTGTCTTTCTCCCCCATTTATTTTCTTTCTTTCTCTTTCTTCCTTCCTTCTTTCTTGTCTCTCTCTCCAACTTTCTTTCTTTCCTTCCTTTCTTTTTTCCTTCCTTTCTTTTTTCCTTCCTTCCTTTTTTCTTTCTTGTGTCACTCTCCCCCTCTCTTTCTTTCTTTCTTTCTTTCTTTCTCTTCCTTCCTTCTTTCTTGACTCTCTCCAACTTTCTTTCTTTCCTTTCTTTTTCTTACTTCCTTCTTTCTTGTCTCTCCCTTTCTTTTCTTCCTTTCTTTCTCTTCCTTCCCTCTTTCCTTCTTTCTTGTGTCTCTCCAACTTTCTTTCGCTTTCCTTATTTCTCTTTCTCATTTTCTTTCTCTTTCTATCTCTCTCTCTCTCTCACACACACACACACACACGCACATACACACACACACCATTTCCCTCATATCTGCCACTGACAGCTCTCAAAGAGTAGGAAGTATAAGGACTCTTGCCTTGGGAAGGGGTTGGACTAGATTACTTCCATGTTCCCTTGCATCCCTCTATGTTCTCTGTTCCATTTAGTCACAAACAGCCCCATTCACTTTGAAACTGGTCACAAACTCCACTCATCCTGCATGCGCAATGGTCCCACCCAAGGAGGTAAGCTGTGGAGTGGGGGAAAAGGGGGGAGTCTGTGGTTCCATGTCTCTCGTTCTTCTTCCCCGCCTTGGTTCTGCGCATTCAGCACAACTGACTGCCCCACTTTGCCTTTCTCTGGCGGGCAGGCAGGGACTGCGCTGGGGTTGTCTGCCTTGGAGCTGGGCGAAAGAGCAGCTGATGCTCGAGCCAGCCAAAATTGGTGGGACTTGGCTCCCCCCATGCCCCAACTCTGGGTGCCGAACCTTCAGTCCTGCCTCCATGGGCTTCAGGCACCAAAGGCACCAGGTGAGGTTGCACAGGCGCCTGCTACCTGGCCTGGGTGCCGGGATGGAGGGTGATAGAGAAGCGGCAGGCAGAACAAGGTCCACTGCGGTCCCCGGCCCTTCCCCAGAGGATCCCAGGACAGGGAAAGATCCTCCTTTGACCCCACTGTTTCTGGGAGGCACAGAGCCCTGGGGGAACCTGGCGTGGCAAGCAAGTCCTCCACTCCTGTTCCTTCCTCAGCTGTGGAAGAAGCCCCCACTTCCTTCTTTTTGAAAGCTGCCTCACTTCCAATTGGGGGGGGGAATCATGCAAAGGGAAGAAAAGCATAGATTCCTTCCCCCCACCCCCATTGGAAACCAGGTGGCCGTCAAAGAGAAGGAGCGCGTGCCACGTGGACTTTTCCTTCCAAAGAAGGAAGAGGAGGGGAGTTCGACTGTTGGAAATGTCCACATAGCACGTGCACCCTTCTCTTTGACAGCCAATTGGGTGGGGCAAAATCCATGCAGAGAGAGGAAAAACATGGATTTCTTTCCCCTACCCCCATTGGAAACCAGGCTGCTGTCCAAGAGAAGGGAGCATGCCACTCATGGCTTCTTCCAACAGGCGAAGAAGGAACAGGAGGGGAGTTAGGCTGTTGGAAAAGCCCATGTGGTGTGCGTGCTCTTCTTTTTGACAGCTGCTTTGTTTCTAATGGGGGGGGAATCCATGCAGAGAGAGGAAAAACATGGATTTCTCCCCCCCACAATTGAAAACCAGGTGGCTGTCAAAGAGAAGGAACGTGCTCCTCATGGGCTTCTCCCAATCCTCCACTCTGGCAAAGGAAGTGGGTGGGCGGGGCAAGCCTGGGGCGGACAGGCAGTGAGTGGTGAGCAAGTGAGTGATGACTGGGCAGGTGGGGGGAGCAAGGAAGGGGGCAGGCCAGGGGAGGGAGCATTCCAGTACGGGGCCTCCAGAAGAACTGCTATGGGAAGACACACTAAATTTCACGAATGGGTACAGGCGTACCAGTGTGTACTGGCTGAAACCCAGCCCTGTACAAAGGGTACTAATTAATACCAAGAGCCGAGGTGGTGCAGTGGTTAGGGTGCAGTACTGCAGGCCACTTTAGCTGACTGTGATCTGCAGTTCAGCAGTTCAAATCTCACTGGCTCAAGGTCGACTCAGCCTTCCATCCTTCCGAGGTGGGTGAAATGAGGACCCGGACTGTGGGGGCAAGTTGCTGACTCAATTTGCTAAAAAAAAATGTAAACTGCTTAGAGAGGGCTGAAAGCCCTATGAAGCGGTATATAAGTCTAATAAATAAATAAATAAATAAATAAATACCATTTCAATACTAATTTGAGTTTGAAAAGCAGTGTAGCTGGCTGACAGAGTAAGCCCAGAAAATGGTTGCTTGTCAGGTGCACATACATTTTTCTTTAATATTTATTATGAAATATTTTTGAAAAATGAATGAAAAAAGCAAACAATAAAAGGGGAAGCCACATAACATGTAAATATCAGTGCTAATGCTACAGATGACATTAAACATTTAGTAGTTTTAATATGAAATATGTATGTATGTATGTAAAATACATATGTAAACTATGAAACATTCATTTAAACATACAGTCTTAAAGTTATTCACTTACTGGTAGACTAGTGGAGGTAAGGGAATAAGAAATGATACTAAATTCTATTTGGGTTGGTGGAAATACCATCCCAAGGAACATAAACTGAGTTTTGAAATATACATCAACAATAATAGAAAAAGAAAGGGAGAGAGGAGGAGAGAATGAAAGGAAGACGGGGGAAAGAAGAAAGAGGTAAGGAGAGGAGGATGGAAGGGAGAGAAGGAGAGAGGGTAGGAAGGGGAAGAGGAAGAGCAGGAGTAAGAGAAAGAGAAGGGAAGAAAGAAGGGGAAGGAGAGGAGGAAGGAAGAGAGAAGGGAGGGAGGGAGAAAAGAAAGGGAAAACAAGGACGTGTTACAAAAGGAGGAAGGGATGGTAAATAAAGCAACCCAAACTGTACATTATAACTTATTAAATGAAATAATAAATGTATAAGAATGATAAATGTAAAGAAGAATAACGATTATGTGAATGTATACTTAAAATGATATGTAAGAGAAAACAAATGCTTTATAACAGGCAAAAGATGATAAATATGTGATTTTTTTTTACTACACCCAAACTTTCAATATTGCTTACTGTTGCTTAATTTCTTAAAAGCTATTTCTGTAAGTCCAAATGTATTTACGCAAGCTCTTCTCCTTCCTGATACAAATAGCATAATTCTAACTTTTAAAGGCAGTTAAATGCCACAACTTTGCTGGCTCTCTACCAATTAAAACTGATATAGGTTTCTTCAAGGAATCATAGAAATGAAATTTTGCTCAGAGAGGTTCTCTCTCCTCCTACCTACATTTCACTGAGTAGCATAATAATCTGCCTTAAAATATTTGGAATTCATTTCACTGTGATAACAGTAGCAGCAAACGTGAGAGGTTTTTGCTTCCACTCACTTCTCATGTAGTTTTGATGCTGAAGCTTCTGTCACACTGGTAGTTCTTGACTTACAATGGCAGTTGGCCCCAGAAGCATGGTGTCACGTGATTGGGTCACTTAACAACAGCAATTTTGGCAGTTTCAATTGCCATCATTAAGGGAGGACTGTGCAGGCTGATAAGCAAAAACCTCTCAGGACTGTAACTTCCAAGTTCTTGTTGGCTTCACAATCGACTTTGCTCATGAGTACCTTGAACAGAATGTTGAAAATCACAATCGTAACCACATGGACACTGTAACAGCTGAAAATATGAGGATTTGTTGTAAGTAGAAATAGCAATAGCACTTAGGCTTACATACCACTCCACAGTGCTTTACAGCCCTGCCTAAGCGATTTACAGAGTCAGCATGAGGACCCAACAATCTGGGTCCTCATTTTACCCACCTCGGAAGGATGGAAGGCTGAGTCAACCTTGAACCAGTGAGAATTGAACTGCTGCAATGCTGGCAGTCAGCAGAATTAGCCTGCAACACTGCATTCTAACCACTGCATCGCCACTTGTTATTCAGTGTTATTGTAACTCTGTCTGAAAACTTTATGGATTAAAGGTCAGGTTTTGAAATGACAGTTGATGCAGAAAGTTTTCTAGCAACTTTGCACTCCAGCTATAAATACTTTAGTGCAATATACATAAAGTAAGTTATGCACTGTGAGCTGCAAAATAATTCTCAGAATGTTTGCCTGCAAAATATAGGATTGTGATTTGTTCTGGCTTTTTTTCCCTTATTTTTTAATAAATTTTTATTGAAGATTTTTTTTACAAATTAACATTTGAAGAATAAAGAAAATAAAGTAAGAGAAAGGAAAAGAACAGAAGAGAAAAAGACAAGGTATTTTAAAAAAATAAGTTCTAATCTTCTTCAGAGCTGTTTTTAGATGCATTTGGACTTTATCATCTGTCTTTAAGGCTATATTATAATTCTCTCCTTTCCATAATCTCTTATTTCTGACCATCAAACCCATAAATCTCAAGCATATTTTCCATATTCAGCAAAAATTCCATAAAAGGTTTTTTCTGGCTTTATTTTTCAGCAACAAGATAAAAATAGAAAGAAAAAATAACATGTGATGGATATTTTATCAGATATTGAAAACATCATATGGAAAAAATGAGCATATAATCTTCCTATGCTTCTACAGTGAGTTTGCTGGGATCCTCTTCATAATCTGTATTGCTTCCAAGAGGTACTCCTCCTTCAATGGGAATCTAGAAGGAATAGCATACAGAGATTTATGCAAGCAGGCGATACTTAACTATCTGACACAATTTTACCCCAACTGAATTTAACTGAGGCCTCTTTCTTTCTCCCCTCCCCCCTCCCTGTCTCTCTCTCACACGTCATAATTCATTGGGAACTGCCATTGTTAACTTTATAAGCCCAAATTAATTGAATGAGAATTTGCTGAGGAAATGTCCCACTATGACTGTACCTCTTTTATACCAGGTTGGTGATTTAATATATCAATATATCAAAGTAACCATAGTTGCACCATTACTCATGATACAGATGAAGAATTGCCTCTCATGTTTCTGGTCTATATATTTTGATCATTTGTCAAATTGATGAAATAAATTCTTCTCCATCCTTTACTCCCTTTTATATCCATCTCTGTAGGAACATGGTTGTCATTAGAAATAAACATTAACTTAAAGTTTTGGAAACATCTCAAGAAGAGATAGACCGTTGCACTATGCAACCCAATCCTCTGCATACTTATATCTTCCTTGGTCTTGGTCTCCCAAAACCACATTGTTGAAAAGTTGTGTTTTAAAACACACATATATCAATTTAAACAGCAGATACTTATGTTAAGCCTCCAGGAGGTGTAATTAAGCTATTTTCTTGGTATTGATAAAAATACAGCCCAAATTATAAAATATTTATTTAAAAGTAGGCCAAAATTTTACCTCATCCCAAAACCTGATAATATCATACTACTGGTGACGTAAGTCTATTTTATCCAGAGAGAAATAGCTGGCCATCATCTAGAGCAGAGTTTTATGTTGCAAAACCACATAGATTACTGTTGTGGCCCAGCAGGTGCCGTTGGAGCTGCCACCAGACTCCAACAGCGAGGGGCCCTCTGAGTCGGCTCTGGAGGAGGTGGAGGACCCTGGACAGGGTTCCGACTCTGAGCAAAGCGCAGAGAGACTGGTTGGCCACCAGGTGGTGCCTGAGCCTTGGACCAGTGGGGTGGAGACAAGGGAGAGTGATCCAGAAGCCAGCAGTGAGTTCTTCCTGGATGCACGCCATCGAAGAGCTACTAGGCGTCAGGAACAATTACGCAATTACAGGAGGTAATTGCGCTCAACTGGTGGTTATTAGGCTCCTCTCCAAACTATAAAAGCTACAGCCCTCTTTGTAGAAGTCAATGCAGGATTGAATGTCGGAGGACAGTACTGAGAGCTTGGCAGGCTGGATTGCTGCCAAGCCTTATCTGTGTTTATTGCTGCCTGAGTTTGTCTGAGTTGCTGCCAAGGTCCTTATCTGTTTGTTCTGCTTGGCTTTCAGCCACCGAGGTTTTGGTATCTTGCTAATTAAAGTACATTCCAGTTAAGCTTGTCTCGGCATTCGTTACTGGATGGAGGAGGGGGTCAGAACAGATTACTAGATGATATATGGCATTGAGCCACATACGCCATTGTTGATGAATTCAGCAAGATCAGGAATGAGGAAGTATAGGAAAAGAAGGAGAGCAGGAATACTTAAAGACAACAAACTCCATATCCTGTTCCTCATATCATTCATATGATGTTTCTGTAGTTAAGGAAGAGGAGTACCAGTGGTGAAGTGCTGCATGGTTACCTTTGATTGCTGGCTGGGCCCGCCCACCTGCTCTTGTGTTAAGCTATCCATTTATAACTAACTTTCTGGGTCGTTCCCTCTGCCCTCACTGAGTTTCGTGCCACCCCTGCTTTACTCACTGGAGCTGCCTGAGTTGATTATCTACTTCTTTGAAGCTCCATTTCACTAACAAAGGGGCATGTGTGAGCAAAGCTTGCGTGTACACACATGCTCACAACCAGCAAACCGCTTGTGAACATAAGTACAGCCCACCTCTGAGTAGTACCAGTAGGGGGAAAACAGGACCTGACATGACACTTGGTATACAGAGAAGAAAAGTTTAAAACCCCTCCACCCTTCATGCTACATTTGAAATGTAAAAATGTAGTTTGCAGCTGTAGGGAAGCCAGTGTGTTCATTGATTCAAGTCTCTGTGTGTATATAATAAATAAGATGATGTGCATGCTTTGAAATATAGTTCTGTGAGAAATGGAAAAAGTATATTAAGAAATGGATTTCTGAAAGAAAACAGAAAAATGAGACAATGGGAAAGAGAGAAAAGCAGTTGGAACAACCTTGAAATGAACAAAGGGGCAGAATAGTAAGGAATAAGAGGACTCTGAAATTGGGGGAAAACATATGCTAGAAGAGACAGAAAAAGAGAGAGAGAGAGGAAAAAAAGCATTGATTATAGAAGATCTATAGTACCACATCTGTGCTGTCGAAATCTGGATGAACATGGCATAACAGTAAAAACATTTTAAAAATTTGACTCATCACATTGTTTTCAGCCCAGAATAATTCTAGCAAAACTGTGAAAAGAATATAACTATATAGTTGATCCTAACATAAGCAACTCTTCATCTTTCCAATTCTGCATTCAGCAAAACAAAAACTGGAACCAATTCTAAGAATCAGGTGATAAAATGTGATTCTATGTGATAACAATCAGAAGCTAACAGACATCCTAGTGGAAAAAAATGTGTATATGTTCCCATAAACTGCAATTCTTCTCTATTGTTTGAAATGGGTCCTACCTCCCAATATACAGAGTCATCATAGCAGTTCTGATCAGGTGGCTGTCCCAGGAAAGGCAAGCTTATTATTAATCCTGTATGATGAGGAGGAAACACATTGAAGGTTATCAATGGGAAAATTTTCTATAATAAGAGACATAGATTGCATAAAATACAAAAAACAGAAGAACAACTGTGTTCTACTCCTGCAAATAATGCTCTATTTTTCTAATAAAAAATGCATTACTTGTAATAGCATGTTACACTATATTGCCAAAAGTATTTGCTCACTCATCCAAATAATCAGAATCAGGTGTTCCAAACACTTCCATGGCCACAGGTGTATAAAATCAAGTACCTAGGCATGCAGACTGTTTTTACAAACATTTGTGAAAGAATGGGTCCTCTCAGGAGCTCAGTGAATTCCAGCACGGAACTGTGATAGGATGCCACCTGTGCAACAAATCCAGTCGTGAAATTTCCTCGCTCCTAAATATTCCACAGTCAACTGTCAGCTGTATTATAAGAACGTGGAAGTGTTTGGGAATGACAGCAACTCAGCCACGAAGTGGTAGGCCACGTAAACTCGTCCAACATCAGTGTGTGACCTCACAAATGCGCTTCTGGAAGAATGGTCAAAAATTCCCATAAACACACTCCTAAACCTTGTGGACAGGCTTCCCAAAAGAGTTGAAGCTCTTATAGCTGCAACAGGTAGACCAATGTCATATTGAACCCTATGGATTAGGAATGGGATGTCACTTACAGTAAGTTCATATGCGAGTAAAGGCAGGTGAGCGAATACTTTTGGCAATATAGTGTATTTCATTAAGTAAACACCTAAGAAGGAACAGTTCCAGTGGTGGGATTCAAATAATTTAACAACTGGTTCACCCAGGGTCAGGTTGGCTTTCGTGGGAGGCGTAGCCCATCCTCATCCTCCAGCTCCACCGCACATGCAGGACGAGCCTCCCGTGATACCAATCTGACCCTGGGCGACCTGGTTGTTAAATTTCTACCCTTTGCCAAAAGGGTGCTTGTCTGCATGTTGGTCTCACAGCTATTTCAGCCTTCTGGATGACTCCTTTAAAAGGCAAGGTTTCTGAGGAATGAGGAGGGGGTTACCATAGAAATAAGGAGTTGATCAAGATCTCATGTGGGCAGGTGAAGAATTGGGAGGAAGAGGAGGGAGGGATTCCCCCCTCTCCATGGAGTTATTTGCAGGGGGAATTGATCAATCTGCGGGCAAAAGTGAGAGGGGCAAGGAATTAAGTTGGCAGCATGATTGAAGCTGGGCCCAATGTAGGGGAGACTGCGGGGTTAGTTTGGCCAAGCAAATTATCCCCTCCGCCTTGCTATCCAAGTGAATCCTGGGCACTGCACTGAAATGGAGAAACAAGCAATGGAGCAGCCGGCACAAAGAAAGGAGGAGCAGCAGGGAGAAGAAAGAAGGAAAGCAGCCTCCATTGCCCATACTTCCGTTGCAGCCCAATGCCCAGGATCCACTTTGATAGTGGAGGGGTGTAATTTAACACCCACCTGAATGGGTGTGAACTGCCTGAATCCCACCACTGAACAGTTCTGCAAATTCTTATTCAGTTTTTTAAAAAGATGCTATATAAGTCTGCATTTTATCCATCCATTCATCTACAGAAGTGTGATCTGCATGAAGTTCCCCATTTCCTGGAGATGTCTTTATTTTACTGACCTGTAAAAGCTCCTCCTACCATAGCAATTGCAACAGAGCAGCCTAGAGCAGCAGCCTGCATCCCAACAGATATACTGTAAAGAGAACAAATGATCTTTGTGTCATCTGGAGACCTCATGAAGACTTCTTTGATAGCTATGTCTGGTTATTCAGATGTATGTGTACACACAAAAATCGGTTCCACCACAAATCCGCGAAGCCCTTATCCGCGGAGACATAAGCGCGAAGACTAATTCGCGCCGTACTAAGCGCTAAGGAAAAACGCAACCCTACCACGATGACATAATCGCGGAGGGCAAATTCGCGCATTCCCAAGCACTCAGTACCCTAAACCTAACCCTAAACCTAAACCTAACCCTAAACCTAACCCTAACCCTAAACCTAACCCTAAACCTAACTCTAAACCTAACCCTAAACCTAACCCTAAACCTAACCCTAAACCTAACCCTAAACCTAACCCTAAACCTAACCCTAAACCTAACCCTAAACCTAACCCTAAACCTAACCCTAAAACAAACCCTAAAACAAACCCTAAAACAAACCCTAAAACAAACCCCTAAACCTAATCCTAACCCTTACCTTAATTGAAGTCGGCTTTCTGCCGCAGCGCCGTTTTAAAGCGCCCTTCTGTTGCCGCGCTATTGTCACGGAGGTGATGACGCACGGTGATGACGTCGCGGCTTTAGCGCCGCGATTTTATCACCGCGATTTTGACGAGCGCGGTTTTGTCGTGCCACGCAAAAATCACTCCTACTTAACCCAGCCACAAACAGCTGTGGAAGTGCATATCATATGCAGACTACTAGGAAAGACTTTGAACACCGCTTTAACACTTTGCAGAGAGCTACTTTGTTTCTGCCAATGTGTTTTGCCAAACAGCCCCGTTCAAGTGTTTTTTACTCCTCTAAGAACATGCTGTATGAGCAAGGCTGATGAATGGGAAAGGATTGCAAATCACAAGGGACTTTCTTTCATTTCTACTTTCCTCTTCCTACCATTTTTTATTCCTCAGGACCTCATATAGTTCCAGTTCCCCTCCTGCCTAAAGGACTGACAGACACTGCTATGCTGATGTTACTGAATGATTAATGACCTACAGCAATGCTTTCCAACTTTAGCAACTTTAAGATGATTGGACCTCAACTTCCAGAATTCCCTAGACAGCCACTGTAGTTGGGAAATTCTGGGAGTTGAAGTCCACTCATCTTAAAGTTGCTAAATTTGGGGAACACTGTCCTAGGGCTTGGTAAAATTCCAGTACCCCTGACTGGCCACTTAAACAATAAACTGGTTACCAACCAAACTTAGTTATTCTTTTATGGTTGGAGTTATTTTGAGCCTTGTTCTTTAGTTTTGCCAAGGCATCACTATCAATCTTGTTATACAGATTGTTTTACTGGCAGAGTATAACTGTTTAAGATCTATTGCCAAATGAAATATTTTTGCAATCTACTTGATGGGAATGTCTCTCTCAAGGTGATCTATAAATCTGTCTAGTCAGTTAAATGACAGTAAAATAGAATTTTAAAAAACTTACTTGCTGTTAACCTGCACAGCAGCTGCAATGATACTTGCAATGCCTCCCAAAAGCCCAGGTAAGCCATGTAGATTATGGACACCGCAAGTGTCTTGAATTTTCAGTGTGGCCAGCAATGGCTAGAAGAGGGGGGAAAGGGTTATTTTTTAATAACCTTTAGAAGAAAATAAAGCTTGCTTGTCTTCTTTTTCACTTTCCATTCTATACAAACTAGCATGCTTTATAAAATATATGTAAGTATATTGCAATGCAGTTTCTTGATTTGAGAAACATTGATTTGAGTCTGCTGGCCTACAAAGAGATGGGATGGGATGCAAATATTCTGTCTTTCACTGGAATAATAAAATAGGCTCAGAACCCAATACTCACTTAAACAGACATGAATCAGGGTCTTCCACAGATGTCTTTCTGATTGACAGTGCATAATATTAATATTACATGTAACTATAATTCAGAGATACTGGTTGTACTGCTTACTAATATATTTACAAATGCAATTATTCCCCATAATGCCAATATAGCTCAGGGTTGGAGTAATTTTAAGATAGTCTATCCAGTATAGTTTTTGCCTATCCCACCCAAGGGTTCAGATGCTTGCTGAAGAAGCCAAAGAAGCCATCTATCAAGTGTGCCTTGAAAGTAGCTCTTCACTGTGTGGGGTCTCTGTCCCCAACACAGCATGCTTCCTATGATAGAAATCTGACAAATCCTGGGAAACAGGAGGAGAGAGAAAGGCAATTTGCAGAAGAGATTCCTTAATACCCATATGCAACTATCATGCAACCATGTGCAAATATCAAGGCTGGTATCTATTAGTTAAGCCTTCCCTAACAAGGTGTCCTAGTAGTAAATTACAACTGCCAGAATTCTAATAAAGATGGCTTAGAATAATGGAAATATAGAAAATGGAGTTTGCTAGGCAGGGGAAGCTGTATTAGAATTACTTTTCTTTAAAAAATACTCACAGATAAATACTTATATCCAAGAACTGAGATGATTCCTGCTATGCTACCAATTAATAAAGCCCCAACAGGCAAGATGTCCAGATCAGCACATGAACCCACAGCAACACCACCTGCCAAGGTGGCATTTTGAATGTGTACCTGTGGGAGACATAAAATATGACCAGTAAGAGGAGATCCCTAATGCCAAGGGAAAGGATTTTTGGCTGAAGCACAGGATATCAATTTGCTTCAAATGATCTGAGTGTACCATAGGAATTGTGCAGCAGTTCATGATGGCCTCTATGTATGACCCTTGAAATAAGATACATAAGAACACTGCCTTATAAGAACCAGGTCAACCCATGGACCTCCAGAACCAAAAATCTGTATTTCTACTGACGAAGTTTCATTTATTAGACAAGCAGCCTGGAACTGATCTATACAGAATATGTGACTTGCCACTAATTTAAAATCTATGAATACATGCTCTCTTGGCAGTGGCTCATCAACTTTATATATAATTTGTTTTCTGATTTAACTCTTATAAATGAAACTTGGGAGTTTCATATATGTTAAATATGCACAGACTTAAAATAATGAAATCTCATTGTCCAAGTGATATCGTTGTAGTAACAATCCTGTTGATTTGTAATCGGTGGTCATTGGGATTTGGCTATTCCTATCCCTGTGATATCTGTATGGTCGCTAAGAATCAGGCTTGACTTGATGGTATAGAATCAATCAATCAAATCTGTGTAATTGCAGGGTAGCCACTATTATGATCCTTGTTATTGAAGTACAAGAGCTCTACTGTCAGACCTGCCCCAATCCGATTCCTTAGGGGGGAAAAGGCCCTTGACTCCATTTGGTTAAAGCAAAGGGTTCTTTTTTCTAAAGGTGTAGGTTGCAGTAAATCAAGCCAGCTCTGAATTCTGCCGTGTTCGCAAGACACACACACACCACACACAGCTCATCTCTCCCCTGTGACCAGTCCATTTCTAGTTAACTGGAGCTTGCCAAGTCATTTTGAGAACACTGAGATGTTTAGGGGTAATCTACATATTTCTCATGGTGCCTAGCTGTGGGATGCTGCACCTCCTGTTCTCACCTCCTGTTTTCCCATCATGTACACACACAGTTTTATTTATTGCCCTTTCATCCTCCTCCTTCTGCCTGTACTTCAAGCCTTTAATAGCAGGGTGCCTGTGAGGCACCAAACCAAGTCCATTCTTTTACAAAGAGTTTTGAAAACAAAGGGGTTACCATAAAATAATAATAAAAACACTACTTGAAATAAATAGCACAGAAAACAAATGTAAATATATAGTAGAAATAAAATGAGAAATAATAAATTAAAACAGCAGAAACTACCTTCAATTGAAGTTCAGTAATCACAAAACAAAAGTGCAAACATTTGCTTGAACCTCCTTCAGAAAGCAATCAAGAATTAAGGTGCCATCACCAAGAAGACCCCGTGTGTGATGTATTACAGAAGCATCCACATAGACCAATCTTAAGGACTGGGCAGATTCATATTGGGAATGACAATATTTTGCAAAAAATTGTCATCAGTAAGTATACTTAAAGAACTTGGTCATTGCACATCTTGATCCAATGTGCAGACTGAAACTTATTTGCTCAAGCAGGTGTTGTTTGTTTTTGTTGTTTTTAGCCACTTCTCAAATGCTCATGTTTCTATCTGCTTTGAAGATGATACTTTCAGAAATTAGTGTTTTGGGAGAAAATGCATTAAAATGCACCTTTTTTTCAAGCTTGCATGAGCTATGAAAAAGTGCTGCTTTAATTATTCAAATTATCAAGTAGTGCATTATTAATGCCACATTTAAAGCAGACATATTTCTTTTCAGGCTGTCCAGGAGAGAGATGCTTTGCTGATGCAAGATATGAAGCACTTTACAAATACAATAGCAGAGTTGGAAGGGACCTTGGAGGTCTTCTAGTCCAACCCTCTGCCTAGGCAGGAAACCCTATACCATTTAAGACAAATGGCTATTCAACATCTTCTTAAAGACTTCCAGTGTTGGAGCATTCACAACTTCTGGAGGCAAGCTGTTCCACTGATTAATTGTTCTAACTGTCAGGAAATTTCTCCTCAATTCTAAATTGCTTCTCTCCTTGATTAGTTTCCACCCATTACTTCTTGTTCTACCCTCAGGTGCCTTGGAGAATACTTTGACTCCCTCTTCTTTGTGGCTACCCCTGAGATATTGGAACACTGCTATCATGTCTCCCCTAGTCCTTCTTTTCATTAAACTAGACATACCCAGTTCCTGCAACCGTTCTTCATATGTTTTAGTCTCCAGCCCCCTAATCATCTTTGTTGCTCTTCTCTGCCTGTTTCCAGAGTCTCCACATCTTTTTTACATCGTGGTGATCATAACTGAATGCAATATTCCAAGTGTGGCCTTAGCAAGGCATTATAAAGTGGTATTAACACTTCACGTGATCTTGATTCTATCCCTCTATTTATGTAGCCTAGAACTGTGTTGGCTATTTTGGCAGCTGCAGCACACTGCTGGCTCATATTTAAATGGTTGTCCACTAGGACTCCAAGATCCCTCTCACAGTTACTACTATTGAGCTCCAAATGATTTTCAAAGTACCCAGATTTCTATCAACACATTAGCAAATCATATATATATATGATTTTTACAACCCCTGGTAAGCCCCAATTATGGGAGGAAGCTAACTGCTTCCATCATCTGTCAATCGGCTCGTCACAAGAGTCCATCACGACAGAAACCCAATATTTTTACTGTTGCCTTTGTTATATTTGTGTTTTTTTTAATTTGTGCTGATAAATAAATAAAGGGAGACTAGTATAGATCTATTTCAAGCTATTTAGCTCTCATCAGCTAGCCATACCCTTACTGGGATTTGAAATAGATCTATACTAGTCTCCCTTTATTTATTTATCAGCACAAATAAAAAAACACAAATATAACAAAGGCAACAGTAAAAATATTGGGTTTCTGTTGTGATGGACTCTTGTGACGAGCCGATTGACAGATGATGGAAGCAGTTAGCTTCCTCCCATAATTGGGGCTTACCAGGGGTTGTAAAAATCTAATAGATACCTTCCACCCTGGCTTCGCTGATAACGGATAAAGAGCCTGTGGCCTAATGGCTAAGATCTCTGCCTAGTATGCCTAGTATGCAATATAGCCCAGGTTCAAATCCCAGTAAGGGTATGGCTAGCTGATGAGAGCTAAATAGCTTGAAATAGATCTATACTAGTCTCCCTTTATCTATTTATCAGCACAAATAAACACACACACACACACACACACACACACACACACACACACACACACATATATATATATATATATATATATATATATATATATATATATATATATATATATATATATATACACACACATACATACATACATACATACATACATACATACATACATACAATTACTTTTTGAGCCTAATGTACCACACAGTATTTTTGTAGAAGACATATGTTCTCATGTGCTTTTATAAAATTCAAGTTGGAACAGCTTGGCTTGGATTAATAAGATGTAGTAATCTTTTGAGGAACTCTATTACTCTGCTATAAGGCGTGTTGGTTAGTTCAAGTAGACCTCTATTACAGGAGTTCAAGGCAATACTTACCATGTCCAGTTTGCCTCGGTGTTCAACCAGAATAGAGAAAGCAAATGTGGTGACGGTGCATGCTGCTAAAGAGAAGTATGTGTTCATGATTGCCCTCTGTTGCGCCTCTGCTGATTTTGCAATGGCCGAGTTAAAACTGGGCCAAAAGAGCCAAAGGAAAAGAGTACCTGAAAAAGGAAAGGTGTCAGTCTTGATTCCTGGCAACTGCCTGGCTTGGTGCCTCTTTTCATGGCAAAATTTTGGAAGTGGTTTCCCTTGCCTGCTTCATAGGGCTCAGACAGAGGGACTGGCCCAAGGTCACCTAGCTAGCTTTGTACTTAAGGCAGGACAAAAACTCACAGACTCCAGGCTTTTAGCCTAGCCCTTAACCACTACACAAAAATTAACAGGTTCGTATCTAGGGAGTCCTCAGTTTATGTAATGGAATCTGTCCATTGTGATTATGAGTTGTGATGGTTGTAAACGGTTTGGTTGTGTGATCAACCAAATGTTATGACCTCTTTTGTGTCAATCATTAAAGGAATGCTATGGTCGTAAAACAAATGCTGCAGTTGTTAAACAAATGCTGTGGTTGTTAAACAAACCATTGGTTCACTATGGTTGCAGTTTTGCCAAAAAATGGAAGTAAATGCTAGTTTATAGCAAAACTGCTGTAAAACAGTTATGAGATTGCAAGATGTTGCAATTGGCCATAGATGTAGCTTGGTTAGTGAACACCTGAAGTTCGGTCATGTGATTGCAGGGTGAATCATTGTTACTTTGAATCTGGGTTGTAAATAGCCCAGTGATACCTTTGAATGGGTGCTAAATGATTGGTCATAACCTGAGGACTACCTGTATCACTTGAAATTGGGCAGATATACAGTAGATGTAGAAGCAAAGCAGCTTTGACTTCCTGCTGTAAATATAAACAGTCTGAGTATTCATTTTTATAGCTTTTGGGGAAAATTTTGCTGCTTACATTACATGCCATGTTTTCAATCTTTAACACAACATTCAAACGATAATGGATCTGTGTCAAAGTTACTTTGAGATCACTTATTAAGTGCTGATGTCTCATTTAGGACAAAAGGCATCTACTGGAAGAATGAAGAGCCTGTCTAATTAGAAGAAAACAGGTAAAGTTCAGAAAAACATAACCTATATACGCACATGGAGTGCATGACACCACCACCCCTTGCAATGTGGCAAAACTCCATAGAAGTAGCAACTGAGGCCTACGGATGGATGCGAGGTTTTCCTCCCCTCTTCTTCACTTCCTTCTACCAACATTTCAACACGAAGGGCTATACATGCTGCTTTTAATTGATTGATATTTGATTGTTGCTATTACAGTCATTTTTATTTTGTGATTTGTTGATCAGTTCAAGATTATTAAAATGTTATTAAAAACAAGTTAATTAATTAGTTAAAAACAGCTCCATGGAATTTACCAAACAATGTGCACACTCACCAATCATAGCAAATAGGTCTGAATGGTAAACAGAACCTTCTTTAGGATGTCCATTTTTCAAGCCTGGCCGGTAGAGGAGTCTGGCTACAGCCAACCCAAAATAAGCTCCGAAAGCATGAATGGTCATGGATGCCCCAGTATCTGTGGCCTGCAAAACATTAGTGTGAAGTTCAGCACTTAGCTACAATGAATCACTATTCCACCATAGCCTTCCAAACAAACAGCGGACAGCACATTTCAATTTAAATAAATAACTAAATTCACACTAGCAAATATTTATTTATGTATTTATTTATTGCATTTTTAGAGCCACCCATCTCAGTCAATGGCTCTGGATATATGCCTATATGGATTTTAATAAACAAATATGTATTTGCATCTGTGTGTCAGTGTCTGAAGCAGGGGTGTCATTGTACCAGAGCAGTTATGCAAAAAGGTGTGTAGAATTTGCTTCCTTTTCTCTTACTCTGCTTAATGCCAGGCTGGTTTTGGATATTAGATGATATCAGTTATATGTACAGTTTACAATGTCCTTCTTTAGTAAGTCAGATTGTTTGTTTTTTTTCTTTATCACATCCGGCATGTTAAAGGTACGTAATAGGTTCATGATAGAGCATTGGTGCCATCTGTAGGTCACTGAAATTACTGGAATTCCTTAAATGAATAACAGAATAACAGAGTTGGAAGGGACCTTGAAGGTCTTCTAGCAAGAGACCCTATACCATTCTGGACAAACGGCTGTCCAATCTCTTCTTTAAAACCTCCAGTGATGGAGCACCCACAGCTTCTGAAGGCAAAGGGTTTCACTGGTTAATTGTTCTGTCAGGAAATTTCTCCTTAGTTCTAGGTTGCTTCTCTCCTTGATCACTTTCCATGCATTTTTTTCTTGTCTTACCTTCTGGTGCTTTGCAAAATAGGTTAACCCCCTCTTCTTTCTGACAGCCCCTGAAATATTGTAACATTTTTATCATGTCACCCTTAGTCCTTCTTTTCACTAGACTAGACTTACCCAATTTTTGCAATCATTCTTCATTATGTTTTAGCCTCCAGCCTCTAACCATCTTTGATATTCTTCTCTGCACTGTTTCTAGAGTCCCAACATTTTTTAAAAATTATGGTGACCAAAACAGGATCCAACATTCCGGTTGTGGCCTTACCAAGACCTTATAAAGTGGTATTAATACTACATGTGATCTTGATTCTACCTCTCTGTTAATGTAGTTCAAGATTGCACTGGCTTTTTTGGCAGCTGCAGCTCACTGCTGGCTCATATTTAAGTTCACTAGGACTTAGCTTTAAATTGTTAGAGCTAACAGTTAAAATTAAAGACCAGACCTTTATTTCTGCTTTAAATTGACATAAGCTATCCAGAAAATATCAGACTTGGAAGAGTCAATTTGGTTAGACATTGGAGGAACATGAGTTCTAAGCCCAGCTTGTGCACAAAGTTTGATGGGTGAACTTGGGCCTGTCACTTTCTCTCAGCTCTAGGAAGGAGGCAATGGCAAATCACTTTTGAAAAACCTTGCCAAGAAAAATGCAGTGACTTGTCCAAACAGTCTCCAAGAATCGGACATGATTGAACAGGGGAGAAAAAAACCAGATGGAGATTAATTGAAATCAAACTGAAATGTTTGAAATATTTGATTGGGTTTACTATGTTGAAGCAATTCAATTAATTTATTCAGCTTTCATGATTGTATTGTGTGTAAGTTTCTCCTATGGTCCTAATTATATTTATGTTGATTTGTTTTAATTGTTGTTTTATATTTATTTTTATTTTTTTCTATGCTGTGCAGGGTCACATTTGTGAGATAATATAAATTTGATAAGTAAATAAACTGGGAGACATATTGGTTGGTTGAGAGAAGATGGGTTAGGAATTACTTAGCAAGTTCTAGAGTTATCCATATCTTGGATTTGTTGGAAGTGCCTTTTTTTGCTGGAAACACTTGGCATGGAGAGGGCAGATTTGTAAAGAGGAGAATTGTTTCTTTAATTTAGTCTGTAGAAATGTTGATTCTTTCTTAATGCATTCTATTATGAAATGAAAATAGATCGTGGATATTTTTAAAAAACTTTCTGGTGATTCCCTAATCCAGAGTGGAATAGACCTGGTGGACTTTTAATCTTCATCCCCCTCTTATTGGTTAATTTTCACCCAGTGGGGTTTGTTTTTCATTAATGCTGGGGGTGGGTTTCTCATGGGGAAAAAGACAAAACACTCATACAATTTCTCAGAACTGAGCATTTCCTTTTCATGGAAATATAATGCAGCACTTAAATCAAAATGTTCTTTCAAAGCAAGACAGACAAGAATGTAGTCATTGTCAGAGAAGGTCTTAAAGCCCAACACACCAAAAATAAAAAGGTGACTAGAAGACAGTGTCCCCTTATAAAATGACATATAGATCACAGTAAAATAGAAGCCAGAAAATTCCTACCTTTAGCACATTCACCACAAGATGTTCATTGCATACAAATATAGTAATTTCAAATATTGTTAAAATCAACATCTGAACTGGACTTGTTTTCCCCAGGATGGCTCCAAATGAGATCAGGACAGCTGCTGTGCTGAAGTCTGCATTTATCATACTTTTGATTTAATGAGGAAAAAAAATAAAAACATATATGTTATATATGTATTCAGATAACGACTATTAATAAAGTACATAAAGATGCAAAATAAATGTTATTTATCCATGTTTTTTTATTTAAAATGGTTATCCTGGCTTCATGAATTACTGCTTTTATTTGTTTTAAAGTCATAAGAAATCCATTCGTATTATCTCAAAGTGATAAATTTTGTATGTTTGCTATTCATTGACTGAATATATTGATTAACATATAAGTAAACTCAACCGGAGGTAGAGAGAAAGAAAAGAGGAGCTAAAACTTAATGAATAAATTCTGCTTTCAGGAAAGTTTTGTAATTGTGTATTCTAAGACAGAGAATCATGAAAACCCTGATGGGTCAATACTGTCCTAGTTACTTTTCCAAGCCCTGGTGTCATACTACATAGGGAGCCAAGGTGGCGCAGTGGTTAAATGCAGCACTGCAGGCTACTTCAGCTGACTGTAGTTCTGCAGTTCGGCTGTTCAAATCTCACCGGCTCAGGGTTGACTCAGCCTTCCATCCTTCCGAGGTGGGTAAAATGAGGACCCGGATTGTTGGGGGCAATATGCTGACTCTGTAAACCGCTTAGAGAGGGCTGAAAGCCCTATGAAGCGGTATATAAGTCTAAAAGCTATTGCTATTGCTATCTACTGTGACTTCAGTTAGCAGGATGCTCCTTAAATCGAGCTTGGTGTCTCTAGCTCAGTGGTTCTCAACCTTCCTAATGCCGTGGCCCTTTAATATAGTTCCTTATGTTGTGGTGACCCCCAACCATAAAATTATTTTTGTTGCTACTATGTAACTGTAATTTTGCTACTGTTATGAATTGTAATGTAAATATCTGGTATGCAGGATGTATTTTTATTGTTATAAATCGAACATAATTAAAGCATAGTGATTAATCACAGAACAATATGTAATTATATATTGTGAAATATTTGTTTCTAATTACAAATAAATGAAATTTTGTCTTGAAGCATGATGTAGCACAGGGGTCGGCAATCTTAAACACTCAAAGAGCCATTTGGATCCGTTTCCCAAAGAAAAGAAAACACCGGGAGCCACAAAATCTGTGTGTGTGTGGGGGGCCAACTCAACATCACTCCCACCCAGTCACATGACATCCCCCCCCCAGACATGCCTACCCAGATTTCATGGCTCAGTGTTTTCTGTGGGAATAGGGTCTCTCTCTCTCTTATCTCCCCCTCCCTCTCATTTCTGTTTTTCTCTATTTTTCCTCTCCCTTTCCCTTCTTCCTTCCTTTCTTTCTTTCCTTCCCTTTCCCTCTTTCTTTTTCTTTCTTTCTCATTGAATACGATAGTAAATCCAGAATAAAGTTATTAATTGTAGGAAGTTGCTTCTCTGTAATCTTTTTATAGTGAACTCTTAAGTTGATAGAAGCTGGCAAGATTGTACTAAAAGCAATAGGATATATTTTTTTTCTTTTGAGTTTGACAATATAATATGTTATCCAAAATTATAAATAATCTTATTTTCAGATGCATTTTTTTGCCATCTCTATTATTATTATTTTTTTTAAAAAAAACAGACTTGCTTCCAATTTGTGCCTTCTGGCAAACTGCAGTTTTCTTGGCAAGAGATCTAGCTTACCATTGCTTTCGTCATAGGTCTGAGAAAGTTAGTTTCTTTCTTTCTTTCTTTCTTTCTTTCTTTCTTTCTTTCTTTTCTCTTCATTTGTTTCCCTCTCTTTTTCCTCTCTCTCATTCTCTCCCTTCAGCTCTCTTTCATTTCTTTCTCCCTCTCCCCCTTCTCCCTCTAATTTGTTTCCCTCTATTTTCCCTCTCTCCAATTCTCTCCTTCCAGCTCTTTCATTTCTCTCTCTCTCTCTCTCTCTCTCTCTCTCTCTCTCTCTCTTTCTCTCCATTTCTCTTTCATCTCTTTCTTGTGCATGCAAGCAAAATACCATCCTGGGCTGGGATCACAGCAGTGGGGACAGCGACTCCTTCCGCTGCCGCCACTGAGAAGTGAGTAACTGGCTGTGCTGCGCAGGAGAGCCATGCTGCACAGGAAACCCCTGGGTGCCAGACTCAGGTCAGCACCAGCTGCGGTCCCCTTCATGTTGACTCAGGAAAGAGCCAGAGCAGCCATCTCTGGATGCAGAGAGGGAAGAGCTCCAGAGCCCTGCGCAAGGAGAGCCCTGTGCAGCACAGGAGAACTGCAGCTCTCCCCCCACCCCTGCACCCAACCAGCTACTGCTGCTGCTCCCCATTTCCCTCCTTCCTGAGCCTTCCTTTCCCAGCGTCCTCTGTGCTGCGTGCGTCTCTCTTTTCCGCCTCCTCGCCTCCATTCCAGCTCCTACTTTCCTCCCACCCACCACACACACATACATGCACACTCTGATCTTGGACGCTCGGCCGCCTTCAGCAAGAGGAGCAGCAGACCCATCAGTCTTCTGGCACCTCTCCTTCTGCCGCACGAGGAACCTGAGCTGCTCCTTCCCTTCAGGCTGGCTTCTCACCAGCCTCTCTGTGGGAGGCTCCTTGGAGACCCCTGTGAAAAGGTTGTTCGACCCCAGAAGGGGTCGTGACCCACAGGTTGAGAACCGCTGCTCTAGCTGGTTTTATATTACTTTCTTTTCTGATGCTGGCCTTAGATGCCAGCTTTCTCAAGAACTAGATGATGGAATTCCTGGTCTGAATCCAAATTAAAAACAGTTGTTGACTCAGTATCATTGCTGGATAAAGAGCAGAGGTGCGTTCCTACTGGTTCAGACTGGTTTAGCTGAACCAGTAGTGGTTTGCTGACCTGGGTTGCTGGAACCAGCAGTGACCCAGGCCTGCCACCATGTCACAGGTTGGCGCAGCATGGTGTTTTTTTCATTTTTTAATGTTTTGCGCATGCGCAGACCTATTTATGGGCAACTGTGCACATGCACAAAATTGCACACACACCAAATCAGCAGTAATGCCGGCAGCAGCCCACCCCTGGTAAGGAGCTCAGGATCTTATTCTTAGGATGAGTACTTTTGTTCTTATTCATTATCTGATGGTGTATTAAAGCCATAAGAAAATGTGTAAATAATACATTCTTAACAAATAATGAGCAATTTGACCATAAAAAAGTTGGATGCCAAAACAAGTTATTATAAAAAGTACAAAACTGCCTTCTTTCTTTTTTTATTCTCTTTCTGCATTTCTCTTATAAAGTGCTTCTTTGCCTTGGAATTTACATTTGAAGAGCCATGATGACGCGGTAGTTAGAATGCAGCATCACAGGCTGACTCTGCCCACTGCCAGGAGTTTGATCCTTAATGGTTCAAGGTTGACTCAGCCTTCCATCCTTCTGAGGTTAGTAAAATGAGGACCCAAATTGTTGGGGGTAATATGGTGACTCTGTAAACCACTTAGAAGTGGTTATAAAGTACTATGAAGCGGTATATAAGTCTAAGTGCTATTGCTAATAGTGTACTGCAGAAGATATTATAAGGAAAATTTGGAAAAAGTTGAGGTGGAACAGCAGCAGAAAAAAAACTGTTATCATGTTTGGTCTGCTTCTGAACATCTTGAAAGAAAATCAGTGAATAGAGATTTAAAAATACCATATGTTGGCTTAATAAGTGATGACAAGGCTCTAATACCTTATTAAAACAGGTTTTTAATAATTGCAAATAATCTGATGCAGAATTTTTTCTATTTCATTGTCTTTTTAGAAAAATGAAGCCCTGAAATGTCTTCAATTCTTTTTATTCACTGGAAATTTATTGCAGAATACTGTATAGTACACTGATGGCTAACCTTTTTTGGGTGGCGTGCCAAAAGCAGGGGGAGCGCAGGGGGAGCGCAGGGGGGGGTCATGCGTGGGAATGCCCACAGCCATAATGCTACGCATACAACCAGTGCTTTCCCCCACTTTTGGTGTGCTTTTTTCACCCTCCCCAGGCTCCAGAGGCTTTCTAGGAGCCTGGGGAGGGCAAAAACAGCCTTCCTCCCCCTACCACCACCACCCCCGCTAGATCCTCTGGAGGGCAAAAAACAGCCCTACAGGCAATGAGGAAGTTTGGGAACAGTGACATCCAGTTTGCTCATAGGCACATTTTTTGCCCTCTAGAGCAGTGTTTCTCAACCTTGGCCACTTGAAGATGTCTGGACTTCAACTCCAGCATTCGCTGGCTGGGGAATTCTGGGAGTTGAAGTCCAGACATCTTCAAGTGGCCAAGGTTGAGAAACATTGCTCTAGAGCCTTCAGGGAATGCTCTTGAAGGCTCCAGAGGGCAAAAAATGGCCCTAGGGCCAAACCAGAAGTTCGGGAACAGTGACTTCCGGTTTGCTCATAGGGACATTTTTTGCCCTCTAGAGCCTTCAGGGAATGCTCTTGAAGGCTCCAGAGGTTCGGGAACAGTGACTTCCGGTTTGCTCATAGGGACATTTTTTGCCCTCTAGAGCCTTCAGAGAAGCCTCCTGAAGGCTCCGGAGGGTGAAAAACAACCCTACAGCCAAACCGGAAGTGACTTCTGGATGGCTTGTAGGGCCATTTTTTGCCCTCATGAAGCCTCCGGAGAGCAAAAAAGAGCCCTACGAGCAAACCAGAAGACTATTCCCGAACTTCTGGTTTGCCCAGAAGGAAGGAAGCCTTTGGAGGGCAAAAAATGGCCTTAAAAGAAGACCAAAGTCAGCTGTCCAGCATGTGCATGCACACTGGAGCTGACAGGGCAACACCTCATGTGCCCTAACAAATGGCTTCACATGCCACAGGTGGCATGCATGCCATAGGTTCGCCATCATGGGGATAGCGTGTACCACCTTCCAATAATTAACTTCAGGAAAAGTTTTGTGTAAACTAAGAATGCCCTTATCTGGACATGCAGAAAGGGTTGACTGATGTTTTTAATTTAGAAAACTAGGCAGGTTTTTTCCTTACATGATATGACAATATCAACAGTACATTGATGATCACAACACTACCTCTAAATGTAGAAAGCAATAACTTGCTTTTAAAAAATGCATGAAATAGTCAAAGATAAGAAATAAGTGCTTATTGCTAATATATGTGATAGTCATAACAGTGAAATTACTAGCTGGAGATAACTGCATTCTGCATTTCAGTTTCAGAAAATATTTTTTCCTGACAAAGGATTTGCTTTTTTTTTTTTTTTTAGCAAAAACATTGTTGAAGTTCAATGAACATAGCACCCCCTTGAGGAAAGATACCATTTACACTCCTTTCAGCCGTGATAGATTTGAATTCCAAAAATAAAAAGCATTAACATTTCAAGAAATTCAGACAATCACATTAGAATACATAATAGACACCCCCAAGTGAAACTAATTTTAGCTGCTTATTGAAGAAATATACTCTTTCATAGATTTTATACTTTTAAAAAAAATTGAATTGCACAAAGCTATTCAATCCATTATCAAGAATTAACATATGAATCAATGCTGGAAGACCTATTTGCTCTCTAACATTATTGTGAAGTCTCATGTGAAATGTGAGGGAAATATTTTAGTTCTTTCCATAACATTATGGGATGCAAAAGCCACCCTTAGGGCTGAGCCCTTTTCCTGACCTTGCTGTGGTTCATGGAAATGATATGGAGAGATAGGCAGAAGAGCTGCAGACTAAGCAACCATCATGGGAGAGTTATCTCAGCCCACAGAAACAAAAGAGACATGGGAAGCATTTCAGGAGGGACTCTCACTAGTTTTCTGGAAAGTAAAAGTAAAGGAGGGGAGATTTGCAAGATTCATTTTCACAAATTACAGATCTGAACAGAACAATTCGTCCACCCCACAAAAGTGACAGGTTGAAATTGTGGACCTAGTGAAGGGTAGGCGTTGGCTCAAGGAGGGGGAAAGATAAGCTGCAATCAATAAGGTGTCAACTGCTAAATTGCCAATTGAAATTCTCTGCATAGTCAGGATATATGCATTCTAGCTTTCGTAATACAATTTCATTCACCACTGAAATTTCTAAACCATAAAGTCTAATGAAACAATTGGGCTGTAGCCAAACCAATGAAAGGCTTAAAATGTGCTACTTAATATTAGTGTTGTTTCTATTTTTTGTTGTTTGTTTGTTGTTTACCTACTTAGTGTTTAAATTAGGGGTGGTGAATTTTAAGGCCTTCCTGATATTGCAGAAGTACAACTTGCTGTAACCCCTGCTATGGCTTCTAGGAGATATAATTCAATACAGTAATGTCTGTGGAGTCAGAGCTTTCTACCCTTGCTAAAAGCCAAGAAGTATAAGGAATATTTCTTTAGAGAATGTGTTCCTTAACTAGGGTTCCTAGATTTCTTTAGATACCACAGGTTCTATCTCAGATGGAGGAAATAAGTCTAAAAATCCTTAGAAGGACTGAACATCTGAAGAGGTTGGTATGGGACATAGTGTTTTTAAGACAAATATACTTGGTAATCTTACACCATTCACCATCTCTAGCTCACTATGATTTATACCACAGTGCTGTCTGTAGCACAACACTTCTGGTAATTCTACTAGAAATTCACTTGTAGGAAACTCTTGGTAACCAATCTTAATATTCAAGTCACTTGTGCTTCCCAGGGTATGCTCCTTACCTTTCAATGGTATTATGGACATTATTTGATACCATGTGCCAAAATCCTTGTAAGAGGATGCCCCACTGAAGGCCCAAGGCAGCAATGAGGAAGTTGATGCTAACACTGCTGAAGCCGTATTTTTTCAGGAAGGTCATCAGGAAACCAAACCCAATAAATATCATCACATGAACATCTTGAAAGACTAGGGGAAAAAATATGAGGAAAAATATTATGATAGGCAGCATTAGTAAATAAATTTCTCCTGGTAACTTCATTCCAATTTTTTCAAAATTTTAAATGGGACAGTTCTTTCTGGTAACATTATCATGAAAGAAAGAAAGAAAGAAAGAAAGAAAGAAGGAAGGAAGGAAGGAAGGAAGGAAGGAAGGAAGGAAGGAAGGAAGGAAGGAAAGCAGACAGGCAGGCAGGCAGGCTGGCAGGAAAGAAGAAAGAAAGAAAGAAAGAAAGAAAGAAAGGAAGGAAGGAAGGAAGGAAGGAAGGAAGGAAGGAAGAGGGAGGGAGGTTGCTTATGTAGTACAAATGTTCACGAAGTGCCTTTCCTCATCTATTACAAAAAAAAATCTCTCATAAGAAACAGTTACATTCAGTGGCCATGAAGTGATGATAGTTTCAGGAGCAAATGACGGGGGTAATAGAATGGAATGGATTATCCTGAAAGAGGGTGGTGATCTTAAGTGGGTGTAATTTAAGAGCAATAAAAACAATTTCTTTCCCTTTTAGAGATATCGAGTAAGGGGGAAAAAATCCCATTTTCAAGTGAGAACTTGGTAGAGTTTTATTTGCATTATTAAGAAACAGCAAATAGGCAATGAAGAGGCACAGGAACAACTGTAAACACATTGGGCTATTGAATGACCCACCTTAGAGGTGCAGAATATTTTTAAATGCCATAACAAGTTTATACAGCCCAACTGTAACTGCTCCCTTCGCAAATAAGTTCACTGTAATTGCCTTGACACAGAGTCTTGGGTAATACTTCTCCTCTCCCATCCGACGTCTCGTTTCTAGTCTTCAAACTGCTTCTCACAACTTCGACTCTTCTTGACCTTCCAAGCCATCATTAACATCCAGTGGTGGGTTCCTAACAGTTCGGCCAAACCGTTAGTAGTTTGGCAGCCTGGGTCGCTGGAACCAGCAGCAACCCAGGCCTGCCACATCCACGAACCAGTTCTCTGGGTGGCGCCATAGGTGCTGCCATCTTGCTTTTCAGGTCTGCGCATTCACAGAACAATTTTAATTGTACTGTGCATGCACACACTGTGCTCTCATGAGCAAACTGGCAGTAGTACCTGCCGGAACCCACCCCTGTTAACAGCATCAAAAAGCACTGGGAGATTCCCTCAGAAGCAAAACTTCCAGCTTCTCATGCTCCATATTGGCCAAGCTGTTAACTGATGGTCAGGAGTTCTTTGCACAAAATTTGTCTTCCCTTCAGTGGCACTTTTTAAAATCATAAGTAGTCTTCCTACTACCAGAGCTTTCTGCTGCCTTGATTTCAAACATCATTCCTGTCTTCTTTCCCTTCTGGCTTCCTACACAGAATGAAGATACTTCGTATATTTTTGAGTGAAATATCTGCAACCTCCGCAGAGCTATCTTCTTTTCTCTCCATTCTATGCCCCCCTCCTACTATTTGACTTACATAAGAGTAATTAAATCATAACTGGAGCCAGCAAATGGTATTATATCTTCCCACATGTTCAGTCACATTTATCTTCATCAGCATCAATGTAGACTGCAACTTTATAATCTCTTCTGCAGTTTCATATTTTGGATCTCTTTGGTAAACCACGGTATTTCCTTGGTATAGTGAGCAGAATTTGAAATAATCCCCAAATAATCTTTGCAAACCCATTTCACTATGCATCTGGGGTGGGTCAATCAAATAGGTCCATCCTTCCTATAGAGGTCATTGGCATTGGCTGACAGCTAAACCAGAGAATGATCTGATTATGACAAGGGATTGTGGAAAATATCTCTTGTCACATTTCAGTTACTCTGAAATATGTTGATCCCATCATAATTTGAGCCCATGATCATGGAAGACAAGGTTTGTAAGTTCATAGTAACCATGAGACATCTTGACTCACCCCTCAAGATGTCTGTCAAAACCAATAGGGTGGGCACTTCAATGCCAGCTCTATGATGAGGTTCAGCAACTCAGGCAGGGATGAAGCTGTGCAGCAATAAGGCCAGTGCAATTTCAACCCATGAGGCTAAGTGTAAAGTACCCTAACGATGCCTGCTTCATAATAAGCGACCCAATATTGTAATACAAAAAGCAGTGATTTATTAACAGCTTCATTAGACATTCTTCATTAGGCATTCCTTTTTCGCAGCCATCCTTTTAAGCTTTCTTTATCTGCTTTTGAACTTTGCCCTGTGTTTCTTCCTTCCCTTCAGGCTTTGTCAATAAATCATGTTATCCAATAGCTTCATTCATCTCAACCCAGCTACTGTAACCTGAGATCCGGCTCCACCGACGCTCTACATGGAATGTCAACACAGAGAGTTGACATTAAGCTTATGAGTAAGAATTCACAGCCAATTATTTACATATCTATTTTCATGAATTTGTTTAGTAAATGTATGTGGTCACTTATCTCACATGAAGTGACCCTAGGCAGCATAAAATTTGACCTATCCCAGATCAGAGTCATACTTATCCATCCTTCCTTTTCCTAAAGTCATGGCTGGTTCAGTGCTTGGTAACAAGAGGAACACATTTCAGACAGTATAATACTTCCTCCTCACCTATCCAGGCTCTGTTGTACATACCAGGTTTGCCATCAAACCCAAGACAAGGATGATCAAATCAGGTAGAGTTGGAATTCAGAGCTCACTAAATCCCCACTACCTTGTTGCCAAGATGAGAACTAGAAGGTTGGAAGCATTGATTGGCCTCAAGTTTCAATGCACCCTTCTTTAGGATAACATTTCTGCTTCCCACATTATCTTTTCATCACTCATACTATTTCTTCTCTCTATTTCCTTACTTCCCTACACCTCCTACTTTTAGGTAACATATAGGGATGCTTAACTTATTCCATTTCTTCTCATCCTCAGCATCCAACCCCACCAAATCTATTTATCCTTCCTGTGATCTTGACAAAGTAACTTCATAGCCACTATTCTTTTCCATCCACATCTCCTTGTGTCAAGTTGCTCTAATATATTCAAACATCTCTATGAATCACCATTCTTCCAGATTCCACTTGTCCTCAGCTTTGAAGAGATGATATTTCACAATTCTGATGCCTAGGAGGAAGCATCTGCAATCACTCTCCATCATTCTTTCAGGGATGGTTGTTCAAATCCTCAAGTCATCCACTTCATCTTTCCGCAGTCAAGTCTACCACAGTATCTTCCCAAATCAGCTTATATCATCTACTTCTCCTCTTTTACATTTTGTCTTTGAGCAGTCCTTTTCCTGTATCCTGTATTTAATTATTTAGCTTAACTTTGTCCTTTTTACCATGCACGAACTTCATTGCAGCCACTGTATTACATATGGTTTTTTAAAAAAAAAAGATGACAGGAAAAAAAAACCAGTCGACCTTGCTTTCAATAAAATGTGTTGAAGAATCAGCTAAAAGATTTGAATGAAGAAAATTTGTTTTAAATTACTGGGCACTTTCTTTTTTCCTTCATTTTTAAACTATTTTTTGAAGGCAGGTAGTTGTTCACAATTTCTCATTTCTTCCAGTGCCTCACTGCATATTGGTAACATCTGTAGGCCCAAACACCAAATTCTCACTAAGGTGTGCAGTTTCACACAGTGGCAATTGATGGTCATAATCATCTGCATTGTAAAGTATTTAGATAATAGTTTAGACCAGGGATCTCCAACCTTGGCAATTTTAAGACTTGTGGACTTCAACTCCTAGAATTCTGAGAGTTGCATTCCACGAGTCTTAAAGGATGGACAATCTAAATCTGGTTTAGAAAATCTAAACATATACAAAAAAGCGAGGTTACGGTATACGCTGTAAACACCATAGAAAATGAGGCAACATCTATTATATTTAAAGAGAAAGAGAGGGAGATGGCTGCAGTGGCTTCAATTTAAAGAACTATGAATAGAAGCAGAATATGTCTTAATATAAAAACCTTACAGAGCATTTTCTTTATCAGAAATTATCAAATTGTGTGTGTGTGTATGTATACAATCTACACGGGAAAAGACCCGAATACAACAAGACCAGCATATGTGTGTATGTGTGTGCGTGTGCGTGTATATGTATGTATGTATGTGTGTGTGTGTGTGTATATATGTATGTATGTGTATGTATGTATGTGTGTATGTATGTATGTATGTATGTATGTATATACATATACATATACATATACATATACATATACATATACATATACATATACATATACATATACATATACATATACATATACATATACATATACATATACATATACATATACATATATATATATATATATATATATATATATATATATATATATATATATATGTTTTTGTAGATTTTCACGGGTACAGGTATGCAAGTTTTGGCGTATTCGGGTCTTTTCCCATGCCGACGTTTCTACGAGGTCCACTCGTCATCTTTAGACTGGTGCCTTTGGCTTCAGCACAGGACTTCGGCTTCAGCACAGGACTCAGGATATCACTACAATAGAGCTCAGGATGTCATCACACAGCCCATTACCCAGCCCTTACAGCAGCAAAGCCAGCACTCCGCATTCCACATACACACACATACACCAATATTTTTAGAAAGACAGCAGCTCCAATCATGCTTTGTTCACACAAGCACGAAGCCGAAGGCACCAGCCTGAAGATGACCACTGGGATCTCATCGAAATGTCGTCAATCTTACATGGGAAAAGATCTGAATACGCCAAAACCTGCATGTAGGTATGTATGTATGTGTATATATATGTAAAATAGTATGTATATATATATATATATATATATATATATATATGTATATGTATATGTATATGTATATGTATATGTATATGTATATGTATATGTATATGTATATGTATATGTATATGTATATGTATATGTATATGTATATGTATATGTATATGTATATGTATATGTATATGTATATGTATATGTATATATACACACACACACATATACACATACACATACATACATACATACACACACACATGTATATATGTGTTTGTGTGTGTGTGTGTGTGTGTGTGTGTGTGTGTGTGTGTGTGTGTCTATATATATTTGTTTTCATAGGCATGCTGGTCTTGTATCAGTATTTGAAAAGATCCAAATTCAACAAGACTAGCATATATAGTGTAGTGTGTGTGTGTAGGTATATGTGTATGTATGCATGTATGTATGTGTGTGTATATGTAATTCCAGAAAATTACAAGATGGTTTGTACATAAAGTCTTGATGATAAGACAAGTCTTAAGCAATCATTACCACATAGAATGAAACTTGTTAGATCTGAGGTCATTTGTTCTTGGAAGAGTCATGCATGTATTAATGCAAAAATAACACTTCCACTTTTTTAACAATGATTTTAAAAATAGTGAATTTGGGAGTTTTATATTTAATAGCCAGTTTGGTGTAGAGGTTCAAACTTCAGGTTTAAAAAAACTGGGAGACCATGAGTTCTAGTCTTGCCTTAGACACTAAGCCAGCTGAGTGAGTCACTTTATCTCAGGCCCTAAGAAAAAGGGAACAGCAAACCTTTCCAAGAGAACTGCAAAACTCAGAGACTTCTCCAGGCAGTCTGAGAACTGGATACAATTGAATGGAAGTGGAGGGGGAGGGAATGAAAAATATATATTTTAAAACAGAAGAATGTATCTTCTATCTATAGTTTCTTCATTTAGAAGGAATAAGTAGCAAGAAATTTAAAAAAGGTTTGGGTTGAGATCCTGGTAAGGCATCATCAAACAGAAAAAATAGTTCTGGGTTTGATACAGGGAATGTCTCATTTCATATAAGGTAACTTCTCAGAAAAATTGCAACCTAAACCCCAATCTAGGTATGTCAGATACATAAAATTTATTATTCCAGTGTTGGCTGGTGATGTCTGAAGCTACTATATCACATGTAAAGGTGGGGAAATTGAAAAAAACATTTCCTCTAAAGTGTTGTAATTTAGTTTTTTGTATGTTCCTGGATCAATGAGAACTTGTTTAGGATAAATGTCTTAATTACACTAAAGTTTTGGTTTAATTAATTAAACTTGGCCAACTTTAGTTGAAAAACTAAGCAGAGTCAAATTTTGTTCATATTTGATTGGGAAATCAGTAGGACGACCTAAGACTGAAAATAGTTTTAAAAGAAGACATGGCAAATTATTTATTGAATTGATTGAATTTATTGAATTTCTATGCCGCCCTTTTCCCCAAAGGGGACTCAGGGCGGCTCACAATCCAAGTCAAGGGGGGGGGGGTACAAATAAGGAATAAAAAAAACGAACAGAACAATACACAATTTAAAAGCACACAACAACCATGCCATTCGAGGGGGGGACAAAAGCTCATTAGCCCCAGGCCTGTCGGAACAGCCAGGTTTTAAGGGCTTTGCGGAAGGCCTGGAGGGTGGTGAGGGTTTGAATCTCCACGGGGAGCTCGTTCCAGAGGGTCGGAGCAGCCACAGAGAAGGCTCTCCTCCGGGTCGCTAGTCGGCACTAGGCAGCGGATGGAATTCAGAGGAGGCCTAATCTGTGGGATCTGATCGGTCTATTGGAGGTGATTGGCAGCAGGCGGTCTCTCAAGTAATTTATGCCTTGTTGCCAAGCAAACCACATATCCATATAGATTGACTCAAAGGGGAGTTTGCCTACAAATGGCTTAAGTGCTGTTCCTTCCATTCAAAAGAGAATTGTACCAACTATAAGTACAGTAGGTTCATCCTTCTTCACACAATGAATCCCCATTCAACAAAGACAACAACAATAATAAATCTGAGTAGTAATATCGTAAAAACATATGCAAAGCATCCTGGAACATTAACCCTAAATAGTAAAAATTTAGGTAAATATTTATCCTACCATATTTAATGACTAATGGCATACATTAATACATAGACGTGGTGCCAGACTACAGGAGCATGAAGTTCCTTCAATATAATTTGTAAGAATTTATTTGTGGATCTTACAGTTTCAGAAATAAAGAATTCCCCTGATCCATTGTGCCAAAAACACATGGGACACTTACTCCAGTAAGTGGTAAGATATCCTTGCTGTTTTAATCTGCAAGTCAGCAGATGTCTCTAAGTAGGTGGAAGATAGGAGTCCAAGGCGGGCTATGAGATGTCAGAGAAATTCAAATTCCAACACATACCCTCTCATAAAATTCTGTGAACTTCCTGTAATGGGAAATTAAGACATATTCAGAAAGAATATGTCAAGTGGCTAGTTAGCTAACAACAAAATTAGCAGAAGCATTTTCCCATTAGAGTATTTCATATTTGCATGTAAGCATTATTTTGCATTATACCGCTTATTCAGAATGACCTGCTTGCCTCAAAAGGAAACTTTAGCATTTGAATGAGACTTGTGCCTCCAAGTATAGGATGCACAAAGTACACAGTGAATGAAAGTGCAAGAAGCTCCTAATTAAATTATGCAGAGTGTTAGAACAACCCAAAAGACAGCTAAATTTATATTAGATTGATAATATAGATTACTATAGATTATTAACCAATGGCATCACTTACTTGGATACAATCCCATATTGGTTGATGGCTGGGTCCATCTGTCCGCTGGTGTATATCTCACAAATATTCCAAATAAAATGATAATGATCACTTGCAAACAAATGGCAAGAACAGGGAATCTGATCCGCATATTGGTGGAGAAAGAATTTGAACGGAGCATCCTTGCTGAAGTTTGGCAAAAAATGATAAGGACAACTCTAGCAACTTGCTGTTTGTTTTAAGCTGGGTTGCATCATAATGACATAGCATAACCTCCTGCTTGTAAAACGTCAAGCCTACTGAAGGAGGTACTTAAGTTTACTAAACGGTTCCTGCTTAGAAAACTTTTTTCTTATTCATCTTTAAGATTTATATCCATTCCTTCAAACGTTTCCCAGATAGAAATTTTTATATTTATATAATGCAAGGAAATGATCAAACAAATCAAATGACTCCAACTTGTATTGTTTTAATATCATATGTTTGAATACTTTCTCATACATCTTGTTTAAAATATATAACAATTTAAATTAATACATACATTTGTGTCTACGTGCAAATTCCAAAAAGTCTTTCAATAGTGGTAAAACTACACATTGTGTCCACAACCATATGTTTTCAAAGATAAGACAAAAGTACCACTACAGACAGATAACACTTTTTAAAAAGTGTAAGCTTCCTTTTTTATTTTCTAATATACAAGTGTACAGAAATATACACATAAATATAAAATCAGACTTATTACAGCAGAAATAATGTTTGAACCACTTCTTTTAAAATATTTTGAGGCTAAAACATATGAAGAATGGTTGCAGGAATTAGATATGTCTAGTTTAGTGAAAAGAAGGACTAGGGGTCTAAGTTCCAACTTTTCACCCAAGTAGCTTCAGACAAAGGGTACTGTCAGGGCAGTGGTGGGTTTCAAATTTTTTTAGAACCTCTTCTGTAGGTATGGCCTGCTTTGTGGGAGTGGCTTGCCAGCCATGTAACCAGGTGGAAGTGGCTTGCCAGCCATGTGACCGGGTGGGAGTGGCTTGCCAGCCATGTGACTGGGTGGGCATGGCCAGCTTGTAAAATGTGGTGAAACTCACTTAACAACGCTCTTGCTTAGCAACCAAAATGTTGGCTCAGAAACTCTGGCATTTGAAACATGCAAGTCTTAAAGCTGTCAAGTTACAAGACCCTTGCACACCTAACCCTTTAGAAAAAAACCCTAGGGATGTTCAAACTTGACAGCTTTAAGACTTGTGGACTTCTGTTTCTTTGCATCTCTTTACAAACAACTTTTCTTTTGCCAGTCAAATTTGTCTTCTGATTGTTTTCTGCAATGCATTGTATTTTTCTTTGTTTTTATTTTTATAAGAGCTTCTTTCATCCGTGAGATGAAGAATTTCATTCGTTGTCCATTGTTGTTTTTTCTGGTATCCCTCTCTCTGTTTTGAGTTTTTATCTTTTAAATTTATTCCATTTCACTTCTACGTCTTCATTATTTAGATTGTTGGTGTTTTTTAAATGAATTTCTAATTCTTCTTTTATCTTAGCAGCCTAGTCAGTAACTAGAAATCAAGTAGTCTCATGATTAATTTCAAATAAATAGACAATGACACTTTTTTTTCTAGGCATTTCAAATTCTTTTGTTTTAAAACAAATACTGACAACTTGCAGAGGGCTTGGGAGGTCTGCAAAGTGTTCCTGGGGGCTGGGGAAGGCAAAAATAAGCAAAAAAATGGGGGTGTTTTTTGCTTGTACCCCCCCCCCCACTAGCCCCCAGAACCATTCTACAAGCCTTCCAAAGCCTATGCATGCTGTTTTTTTGCAAAAAAAGCAGGCCCATTTTCACAAAAAAGGGACTTTTCTTTGCTCATTCTTGCTGCCCCCCCTCCCCCCAGCCTCCAGGAGCACTTTGCAGGCCTCTCAAACTCTCTGCATGCCCAGTTTTTCACAAAAACAAGGTATGTAGAGGGTTTGGGACGCCTACAGAGTGCAAAACCTTTTTTTAAAATTTACCTCTTCAAAATCTTGTTGCGTCTTATACTCCTCTGCATCTTATATTTCAAAAAATATGGTATTTATTTATTTAGTTAGTAATAAAATTCAGATGGGGAATAAACATGACAGACAAAGAAGAATTTAAATATTCCCATTTCCCAGCTTAAACAATCAGTGCTATACTTTTCCAGAGCTCTACAATTCAATTCCAGCACCATTTTTTTTAAAAAAGCATCTACTCTTGGAAGTCACATTAAATAAAAAGCAAAGAAACTTTAGAATAGTACTGTGATATATAGGGCGAACTCTTCATCCTGGTTCTCCTGTACTGTCCCACGTCATTAATGTAGTTTCAAAAAGATTCATGCTACCTGTGTTTTCAAAACACACTCATTGTTTCAGGCTAGAACCTAATCTATACAAACTCACTCAGAATGGTTTGCAATATAGTTGATGTGATGTGCACCTCTTATCATATTAGACTGAGACACAAAAACTGATAGGATTATCAAATTTAAACTAAAAAATAGTTATTGATTTAATCTATTTAGAGGCTACTGATTCCTAATAACTGTGACTTACAGTTAAAAAGAACAAAACAGTAAAATAAAAATAATTCATGAGATACTGTATATACTCAAGTATAAGCCTAGTTTTTCAGCCCACTTTTTGGGCTGAAAAAAGCCGCCTCGGCTTATACTCGAGTCAGTGAAAAATTTGCCTGAAATGGAGGAGAAAAAGGGGCGGGGCCATGCCTCTGGGTGACACTCGTGAATGGCCCAGTGCCCCTGTGAGTTTCCCCTCCCTCTGTGTCAGTTTGCCGCGCAGCGCGCACCGCACCATCCCCCCTCCTCACGTTCTAATGTAATGCAGGGCTGTCTTACGATTCCCCTTCCTCCCCCTCCTGCCGCTCTGCAACGATGTCCCACCTCCTCCTTGTTATGGCAAGCAGCCACATAGCGATGTCCCACCTCCTCTGGTACAGTGATCCAATGATAGGAATCACTGTGCCGTGTGTCATAGGAGGCGGGACATCGCTCCCGCGGCTGCACGGGACATCATCATCACAGCGGGACATCAGCATCATGAGGTGAGTGAAGTATTTCATTGAATACACCGCTAGTTTACTGTTTTTCTTTGAAATAAATATTCAAAAACATTATTGGTATCTATTTTTATTTTAAAAATTTACCGGTAGCTGCTGCATTTCCCACCCTAGGCTTATACTCGAGTCAATAACTTTACCAGTTTTTTGTGGTAAAATTAGGTGCCTCGGCTTATATTCGGGTCGGCCTATACTCGAGTATATACGGTACCCACAAATGGATATAAGCAAAAAAAAATAATTAAAAAATAAATAAGGGTTCAACCATCAACCTTCCCAAGGCCTAAAACAGGTTTTTAATAACTTCCTGAATGCCATCAGGATAGGAGTCATGTGGATTTCTGGGAGGATATTATTGTGGAGCAGAAGTTCTGTGACAGAGAAGGCACACTTCCTGGGTCTTGCTAGATGTTATTTCTTAATTGACAGGACCCAAAGTGCATTGAATGTTGAATTTAGTTCATTTGCAGGGAAGATAAGAAGGATTTTCCAAGTATAATGGTAAACATTAGAATTACAGATCTGTTTTATGTAAAATAGTATGTCGCATGAGTTCCCTATCTGTTGTTCTTAATACAAGATAGTTACTTACTTTGTTAGATAACCTTTCTTAGAGATCTATGAAACAGTTTGAGTGAACCTGAAAGCATAGGAACTTGTTGAATTATCACAGTGAAAGGTGTTGCCAGTTTTGCCCACAAAAATCCATTCCTGATTTCTACATCTTAGTAGTAAAATCTGGAGGAATAACACATTTTCTAGAAGAGCTAGGATGAACAAAGGATTTTGTCTAATGTTGTAGGGCCATTGTGAATTGTTAAGTCATTTTTGAACAACCACCACCCCACATAAACACACACACAAACTAAGTTAAGGTCTAAACTGACTGCATATAAGTCTCTAGATACCCCAAATATATGTTGTGTAGTGGTTGGCAGTATGACAACAGTAAAGTCTCAGGGTCAACTTCAGTGCTTCCCTTTAACCTAGAACATAATTTGGAGGGTCAGCTTTCCTGTTCTTTAATGACTAATGGATGTTGCAAAAAGAGTCTGGAAAATCAGTTCCTTTTAAAGTGAATGGAAAGGCATTTAGGATTTATATTTATGAAATAATATTAAAAAAATGTCATGGTACATATTTTCTGTTTGTTAATGGTTTTCAAATGTGGAATAAAGCACTAGGACTAAGGAATAGGGAATAAAATCAGAATTAATAAAATATTATCTTTATGTGGTAATAAAGAGAGATTAGCAATACTGCAGCTGTATTTTGCAATCTCCCACTGAAAAGGACACAGTTTTGCTGCTGCCAATATAATTCCTGCTACCAACATCATTGTGGATATCACTGGAGGTTTTTAAGAAAAGATTGGAAGCCATTTGTCCAAAATGGTATAGGATTTCCTGCTTGTGCAGGGGTTGGACTAGAAGACTTCAAAGTCTCTTCTAACTCTGTTATTCCGTTTTACTATTTCAAAGCTTATCAAAGTGGTTGCTTTTTGAAGGGAGTCCTTTGGCAAATCATCCACATCATAAGTAAGAAACTTATGTGTGTGTGTGTGTGTGTTTATTTTTTTTAAAAAGCAAAGAGGTTACAGATGAGTAATTTAAAGGAGTGTAAGACTGTTTTCCTAATTTATTTTTTCATAGAATTACAATAGGACCTGAATGGAAAACAGATGTGAAATGTATTTTGGCATAGAAAATAGAATGTGAATATCCAGTATTTCTCAGCTAAGCAGCCATGTTACACTTTTACAGATCCTCATAGCTTCAGGCAAACATTTAACAAACAAAACTAATAAAAAGCGAGCTAACTATACAATAGTTCTGTCATATATAGAGAAATCTCTTTTCCTTCATCTTTGATTACATAAATTCAAATACTGAAGGAAAACTGATGATCAATCTTCTTCAAAGACTCTCACTTTGATTGATGACAACATCAATCAATCCAAAGTCATCCAGAACTGTTTGGGATTCAGCTGAATCTGAAATGCACTTTTAATCATACTTTGAAAAAGAAGTGCTGCTAGTATTTTATTGTCTTCTACTCAAAAGAAAACAGTTTTTGGCCCACTGCCATCAAACTATTAGAATCTGAGTCATAGGATCAGTTTTAGATGGCGTTCAAAACCATACCCCAACTACATTGTCAGAAACAACACTATCTCAGTTCCTGAAAACAGTATTTCAAATTCTTGAGTGTATGTCTAAAACAGCCTGGCAGCTAGAGGTTGGTCCAACTAAGGAGGAGATTGCAATGGTTTCCTCAATATTCTTGCTAAGTTTAATTTGATCTGGAAGCAGGTGCTACTGGATGAACCAATGACTTATGGCTTCTTCTTAACTAGAGAGTTATGTATAACAAAATAAATAAGGTCCTGGAGCTTCTGCCTGGTTGCAAAGTATTTCAGTCCATTCAAGATTTTCTTAAGCCTTCTTACAGTTGAGTTGTCATGAGCACAGGATATTAGCAGCTTAAGTGTGCAGTGACAATATGCCCTAAATCTAAGCCTGTAGTCCAAAAAAAATCATAATAATTAGTTCCAATAGTTCCAATAACCTTGGAAGTGTCTCATGATTATGGAACCTTTTCTCAAGTTAAATCCCCTATCTGCTTTGCTGGAACATAAGTTTACTACAACTCCTCTGAAAAGCATCCCTGGGCATGCTGCTGCACCAGCCCCATGGCAGAGACGCTGGAGAGGAGACAACTTGCTTGAGGAGAGAGACATAGTGGTCGGCCTGTTCTGGAACTCTGGATCTTCAAAAGATAAGTGAGTGATTGGTAACGGGGTGGGGGGAAGCCGGTAGGCTAGCATAGCAGTACCAGTGCCTGTTAGATCCCTGGAGGGAGGGGAATGGGCAGAAGGAATATTGCAGTGTCTCTGCGGTCAGTGGTAAGAGTGAATGAATGCCATTGTGCTGCAACATTCGTAACTTCGGGACTGTGTCATAAGTACTTTTGGGAGGGGTCGTAACTTTGAATCATTGCTAAGTGAACTGTCATAACTTGAAGACTCCCTGTATTTGGATTGTGTTCCAAGTCTATAGGGCCTCTGCTCTTCTTCTTAAGCTCTTGGTGTTTTTTCCTTGTTCTAACTTTTCAAGTCATAATTTTATAACAACTATTGTTATAATTCTATAACAACAAGCCTATCTAATTAGCAAAACTTAAAATCAAAGTTTCATTTTTTCACCTCAAACACAAAGTCCAAAAGTGATTCCAAATAGAAACAAAACTAATTGTATTCTTTTCTTTAATCAAAGCAGTCAATTTAGCCATCTCTGCTAACTCTATCAAGTTTTGCAGCCATTTGTCCATTGTGAGAACCAAAGTATCCTTCCATTTCTGTGCATAAAGTATTCTTGCTGATGTCAACACATACAATATCAATGTTCTAATTTATTTTCAAGTTCCTTATCCATTAAGCCTAAAAGAAAAGTCTGTGGTTTTATCTTTATATTCACTTTAAGATGTGAATCCTGCTCCAATGTTTCTTTGCTTAGTCACATGTACACAGAAATGGCCAAATGTTCCTTCTTTACCTTTACGTCTCCAACATTTCTTTTTAGTATCTTTATACATTCTTGACCATTTGTCCAGTGTTAGATACCAACAGTACATCATTTTATAAAAACTTTCTTTTAGATTATAATTTAGTATAAATTTAAAAACTTTTGTCTACATATTTTCCCATTGTTCAAGCGTTTTGCTATATCCCAAGTTCTTTGCCCACTGAATCATACAATGCTTTGCATACTTGTTCATTTCAGATAAAAGAAAGATGGCTCACAGATGGTAATAGAAAGGGAAAGGGGGTTCTTTCTTATTAGCAAACTATCCACTATTTGCATTATTAGTCATATTAATTGTCTAGACACAGAAACATGTGCTGAAGCTAGATATTTCATCAAAAGGACAAAAGGTTTAACTTAAAGTTGTATAAACTCCAGCACTTACTGGAACATAATTGCCTGCAGTGTTGCAACACACTGACAAAAGGGACAGAGTTTGCATTATAACACATTGGTTTTTCTCACAGACACCCATATCTAAACAGTTATTTGCAACTAAACAAGTAATGAGACTCTGTGTGTATGTTATATATAAATTCTTGGTAGGGATGAATTGAAACCTCAGAAAATGAAGGGACATGTTTGTAAAATCTGTCATTTTTCATAGACATATTGTTGAGGGTTCTATTCTCTCAACTGATCTTTAGTACTACTCCACCTTTCCAGAGTAAAGATTTATACCAGCACCATTAATTGGTAGGAGAGTTAGAAATAATAATATTAACCTCAAAATGGGATAACTGAATTTTAATGTAGGTTATTTATGAAGAGGGGTACTGCACTATGGGCTTTCAATTTCACACAGCCAACCACTAAGCCCCATTCTGTTGGATGATCTCTGCTAGAGCTAATAGTAACTAACAAGTTTCTAGTGTAGATGGATGACATTAAAAACTCTCATCTTTGACTGATAAACCAGGTTTCTTCTGCTTTTGGAAGAGATAAAATGACTCTTATGAAATGAATTAATGGAGAATTGAAGTATGACATGGCTCTCTGGATTCACCTGTTTTCTTCAACTGAAGAGGCACAAACTTAATGACTTGCCAGTTACATGGGCCTCTCGGCTTCAACTTTTTCATTTTAATAGGATCAATAAAACTGCAAAGCTTCTAACTGCCATGGGAGTGGCATATAATAACCGAATTCATGTTGTAATCTTTCAGATAGTTAACAAAACTTCTTTTGTCTGCTGATTCATCCACAGGCTGATAGAAGTTGAATAACATACCAGGTCAATAGCATTTCTGCTATTTGTGCAATAATTCCGAAGTTTCCTCCTCCCATCCCCATGCATCCCCACCCTTGCCCCTTCATATCCGTCGTGATTCCTGTCTGTATAGCAGTGGTGGGTTGTAGGCGGTACGCCCCGGTACAGGTGTACCGGTGCCTGGGGGAGCACCAGGTACCGTTTCGGTACGGTGCTCCAGAGGGCCGACCCACCCACCTGAGCTCCTAACTTGTATTTGAGTTCTTCAGTGCTTCCGCGCATGCACATGGAGCATACAGCACCTGCGCAATGCTCCACCAAGCAGTAGTGGAGGTGTCATAGTGATAAGGATGTGTGTGTGCGCATGTTGCACACATGCATGTAGGGGACACCAGGCCCCGTTGCACTGTACCAGTTGCAACGGGATCCAGAACCCACCACTGCTGTATAGACAAATTCATGTGGTTTTCCCTGCAACATTTTTGAAATTGGTTAGCCTTGTTTTCTTCCTAGGGCTGAGAGAGAGTGATCAGCCTAGAGACCTCCCATTGGCTTCCATGACTAAGTAGGACTAGGACAAAACCTGCCCACTCCTGGTCTATCACTTCATCAAACTAAATCCCAAAGCTACTTAGGAGTTAAAATCTATTTTAGTTTCTTTTTCACTCCAGTTTCCAGAGATGTTTCCATGTTCCGTTCTCCCAGTAGGCTGGTCAGCACTTCTTCCTTGCCCCAGGAAGCAGAAGCTACTCACCCTTTCAAGATAACAGGAATGCATGACATCCTCAGTGCTTCCCTAGTCTGCAGCAAATGCAACTGAGGCTTTCTTGCTTTGCCTCAAAACTAAATGTTTTCCACTTTATGATGGTAGAAGAGATGACAAACGGTAAATGTTAGTTAATATCTCTGCTCCAATTGGCAAGTGTCCCTAAACAGGGGCAACCCTTTCCTTTCAATCCTTGGTCAATGCCCTCCATAGTGCTTTATTTTCAGCTGTTAAATTAATTGCCCCATTCAGAAGAAATGCACTGAAACACTGAACCATTAACTACCCAAATTAAACAAGCTCATATCACCTGTCAGATGATTAACTGAACTGGTTATGCATATGCCTTGATTCCATTCTCTTCTTCACATGGATGGTTATGTTTACGTTTACGTTTATTAGGATTTGTATACCGCCCACTCTCGAGAAACTCAGGGCGGAGTTACATATTGTCAAAGCAGCCATTTACTTTTCTGTCTTAGATATGATTTTTCAAAAACACAATGGTTTTCACCAAGTTAAAGCATTAAAGTGCAATATATGCAAATACAACAACCAGCTTTACAATTAAAGTCCCTTTCTTGCTTTCTTCCAGCTTTGGCTCCCAATCTCTGCTGCAGCTCATTATCATAGGAGGGTCTTGGGAGTTCAAATAGCAAAATTTTGCTGATTTGAATTCAGACAGAAACAAGTTTTCTTCTATTACTACAGTATTTATTTTCTTGCTATCAGCTTTTAACCTGGTGTTATGGGACTGCATCATAAATAGAAAAATAGCAGAAATGCATTCGTGATATCCATTCATTTGTTTCTGGAATAAATTGTCATAATTAAATTAAATCCCCAGATTTCTAAAGGCCATATTCAGTTCTAATCTAGATAATGAACCCATTCCCATCAGTAAAAAAAAGTATGACAGTAGCAGTAATGGTATTTCAGGATCAATGGTCCATCTCAGGAAAGTGAAATCAGTGATTTAGGCATTTTTCTCATCTCCTGGGAGGAAATAGGGAGCTTTGTTCAAAGAAATAATGTAGATAACAGCTAGATAAAAATAAACCTGCCTAGTTCACATAATTCTTGAAAGCTTTTAGTGGATACTTAGAGTTTGAAACCAGATTGTTCTGATGAACTTTCAGAATTGTCTACAAGATTGCCCTGCCTCTCAAACTAATATTAAATGCATACATCTGATGTATTGTTACTGTTCATGATGATTGTGCCAGTACTACTCCTACTGCATAGACTGAACAACTGTTAAGAGAACTGCTCTGGACTGATAAGAACATTCTTCCTATACTTCGCAGAATAGAGAAGGCATTGCTTCTAAAACAGACATCACCTACTTTGACATGTGGGGAGAGTAACCCAGAATGGCTAGACTGAATGGAATTTGGGCAGGTGTAGTTTCATCTTCGGTAACTTCTTTTTCCAGCAGCCAAGTTGAAAATTGAATTGCTATGCTTTCAGTCTTGCCATAGATGAAATTCTGAAAGGGAAAAAAATGATTGGAAACTTCTTATAGGTGTTCCTACTAAAAGCAATGAGCAGAAAAATTCATACAAGAATTGGGACTTGGAAACTATCTGAAACCTATGATAATGAGAGAGTTTTCTTTTATGAAATTTGAATTTAGCCTATATGCCAATGAAGATGGAACATGTTAGAAAATAGGAAAGAAATACCAGATTAGGGAAAAGGTCAGAAAGGAAAAATCGTACAGGAAGGATGCAGAAGCTCAGAGTTTGTGAAAGGCCATAAAACATTCAAATTAAGTTCAAGTTTAAGGTTATTTATGAAATCTTCCCCACTTTTTTCATGAAGGGGCCCTATTTCTTCTCATTTGAATCTGGCTGGCCTACTTGAAAGGGGATCTTCCAGGTTCCTTTGGTTCATGAGGTGAAACAACTATCTGGTAGTGCCGTGACTTCCTGGAATGGTTCTCTCCAAGGTCCATCTTGCCCCGACTTTAATCCCCCTTTGGAAAGAAGTTAATATGTGGCTTTTCCAACTGGAGACTAGTATCTACACTTCTTATCAAATGGGCAAGGAACTCATTTAGATATTATAGTTGTTTTATGAGTTATAATGATGTCAGCTTTTTTAGATTTTGTTTTATAAAGGGCCTAGAGATGTGAAGTTATGATCACATAGAAACTCTGCAAATATGTAAGCAAACAAGTGAACAAGGAGGGAGAGAGGGAGAGAGAGAACACTTCATAGTGTACATGCTGCATAACACTGAATGGATTGATAAGAGTCTTGGGACTTCCATATTATATACATCAATTGTAGTTATTTCATGTGACCAGAAATGTACTTGGGACATGTGCAAGTCCCAGATTTGAAGATAGAACTTTAAAACCCTGACTTAAAGTCTGTAACAGAAAACTGTCAGCGACAGGCCTACTCTTCCATTAAATTTGACCCAAGTGACTCTGGCACCCAAAAACAGTTGTGGATGGGTTTAAAGAATACAAACTTTGGGTTTGCACATAAACATTAATGTGAACAAACTAAACAGCTGTCAGTCTTTCTTATCTCTCTCCAGAGGGCCAAAGGGGAAAAAAAGCCACCCTGATGAAAGCAACTCTGAACACAGAAATTCCTTCCCAGCTCTGTTGGTCACAGCTAAAGTTTGTAAAAACAAATGTACTTTGAAGCGATAGGTTGTTCCAATGAAAAATGCCTCCTTTCTCAGTGAGAACAGAGCTGGTTACGTTTTCTGATGGTATTTGAACAACAGTGAAAGGCGCCTCTGGGATTACATCTTCTTTCTAACATCTGCTTTCATTTTGAATTTTCATTTTATGTACCAAAAAGCATATATTAAATAATTAAGACAAGATTCCAGTGTTATTAATTAGAATGAAAATGTGAAGATGTCTGAATATGCACAATCCTATGTGTCATTTTGTCCCATCAAATTTTGGGTTGTTGTTGTTTTTTCAATATATGTTGAAAGCTGGTATTTTGCTATTGTTTGCACTTTTGCCTAGTTTAGAGTTTTATACATAACCAATGTAGATTTTTTAAAACATAGCTTCCCATAATATGTACTCTTTAAATATAACCATCCCTAGTAAGTTTTTAAATGTATATTTTAAATCACTATTATTGGTTCAAAACATTATTATTGGTTCAAAACACTATTATTGGTTCAAAATGCGATAGTGCAGACCTTGGTGTACACATGTGTCACCTCTCCTGCTGGAGCTGCATCCGTTGCCAATTTGCTTCCAGGTGCAATTCAAGGTGCTGTTTGCCTTAAAAGCCCTTCATGGCTTGGAACCAGGTTATCTGAGGGACCGTCTATTGCCGGTCACATGCAGTGGGCCTGGGGAACTCAGAATGGATTGGAGCCCATCAAATGGCTTATTTGACTGTCTGTTGTCCCTGGGAGTGGCTGGGTATATTGTATTTTTATTGTTTATAAGCCACCTAGAAGTGGTGTGAATGAGTAGTATTAGTATTAGTATTTGGTTTATTTGTATGCCGCCCTTCTCCAGGGGGGACTCAGGGTGGCGAACAACTCAAAGGGGAAAGGGAACATAAACAACAGTACACATAATTAAAATACACGAAAATCACACAGCCATACCAGTCGAGAGGGGAGGGGAACTCATCGACCCCAGGCCTGCCGGCACAGCCAGGTTTTGACGGCTTTCCGGAAGGCCTGGAGAGAGGTGTGGGTCCGGATCTCTGCGGGGAGTTCATTCCAAAGGGCCGGAGCTGCTACAGAGAAGGCCCTCCCCCGGGTAGTAGCCAGATGGCATTGGCTGGTGGACAGAACCCAGAAGAGGCCGACCCTGTGAGATCTGACGGATCTTTGGGAGGTAATTGGCAGCAGGCGGTCTCTCAAGTACCCAGGTCCAATACCATGAAGGGCTTTATAAGTTACGACTAGCACTTTGAAGCGTATCCGGAGACCGATCGGTAGCCAGTGCAGCTCGCGGAGGATAGGTGTAACATGGGTGTACCAAGGTGCACCCACAATCGCTTGCGCAGCTGCATTCTGGACGAGTTGAAGTCTCCGAATACTCTTCAAAGGCTGCCCCATGTAGAGCGCATTGCAGTAGTCCAGTCTTGAGGTCACGAGGGCGTGAGTGACTGTTGCGAGTGCCTCCCGGTTCAGGTAGGGGTGCAACTGGTGCACCAGGCGAACCTGGGCAAATGTCCCCCTGGTCACAGCCAACAGGTGATGTTCTAAAGTCAGCTGTGGGTCCAGGAGGACTCCCAAGTTGCGCACCCTGTCTGAGGGGCGTAAATTTTCGCCCCTCAGCCTGAGTGATGGAATACTGGAGTAGGCAGCTATATACATTTTCTAAATAAACTTCCCAAATTTTGCTGATCCAGAACTTAAGCCAGGCTGACAGGTAAATTTGGTTTTTGTTTGCTTTTGCCTTCAAGTCAGTGTTGACTCCTGAAGACCATCTGGACAAATCCCTGCAGTTTTCTATGTGAGCTATTAGAGAAGTAGTTTGCCTTTGCCGCCTTCCTAGGGTTGAGAGAGAGTGACTAGCCCAAGGTCACCCAGCTGGCTTTGTCTCTAATGTGGGACTAGAATTCAAAGTCTCTTAGTTTCTAGCCTTACTAAATACTTGCATGTGGAAATCAGCTGGGAACTCCAGTGCAATTGGCTATTGACTGGGGATAAAATAAATTCCTGGAAGAAAACATTCCTAGATGTACCCATGCTTCTAAGATCAGCACAAATTAAATCAATTAGGTGCTGTCTCCTTCTGCAACTTTATAGTCAATATACATTGAACAGAGAAAAATTTTTGTCTGCCACTATTTTACTCAATTTCTTACTATTGTAAAGGGTAAACATCTTTGAATGTTATTGAAAAGGTAGACAAATCAATTTAAATAAAGAATAAAGTGACACATTGACATTTTACTTCAAGTTAATATTAGTTGAATTAAAAATAATTAGCTTTAGATTGTAACTTAAAATAATTTTAGCTGAATTGAACCATCTTTTTCCATGGCTTTTTCCCTCTTTAATGCTTGAGAAACAGCATGGTTTGATTTTAAATATTGCCAATAAAATGTTACCCTTACATATTTGATTAGTAATGTTTTTTTTAAATTGATCAAACAAAGGACACTTGAATCAGAAGAAGTTTTCCTGAAATTTCAGGAAAAACTAATGTCATTGAGACTGCAAGAACTGCAACACATACAGGCATTTGGATCCACAAGGACATAAGGGGAAGAAACAGCAAAATGTGCACTGCAACATTAACACAAACACCAAGCCTTCTATGTATGGATTGAGAAGTTGCGTACACAGACCTAAGAGATAGAAATTGCATTGTGATGCTTCCTTTATTATTCTAATGGACTTTCCAGCTTCTGTGGACATTCTGGTCTATGGACATCCCAAAGTAATCAAGCAACATTACCAGATCTCAGGCATGCTTAATCAGAAACTATCTCCAATCCAAAGGCATAGCAATTCATGTCATGTAAGTGATGTATATCTGTGGGAGTGTATACTTTGCTTCTCATTTTCAAAAGTCTGTGTTCAATAATGAGTGAGAGATATTCCACATATTGCTGATGCGTCACCAGGTTAAAATCTGGCATTTTGACTTCACCCAGAGTGAGATTAATTCTCCCTCATGTCAAATGTATTATTCGGGAGGGCTTCTGCAAGTAATGATAAAATGATAAGAAGATAAAGTTGTATTTAAGCTGTGTACAAATATGCCAGAAAACAAATCACAATTTCCCCTGTGGCATTAACTCAACTTCCTCTGCATGACAGGGATATTATTTGCCAAATTGAATGCTGATTGGGTGCATTGTCTTGTTTCCTCATAATTCAATAAGGCTGTCTGCCTTTTATAGAATTCTTAAAAGTCACTCAGTTCTGTTCTTGATTTATTAAACACCCACATGCACACATAATCTTAATAATAAAAAATTCAGAAATTATTTCAGAGGGAGTAGAATGCTTTAATGACAGCACTATATTTCTATGGAATAAAATAAATTATATGGAATATTTGAAAAGCCGAATCATATTTTGGAATCAGATGACATTAGCACACACTCCAGTCCACCAAAACTCAACATGAAGATGTTAGTTTTTCAGATTATAGCTTTTGCTACAATATATTAATATGGTGCTACTTACCCTCTATAAACTGCAAGAGCTAATATTATAGCTGAGATCCCTTGTTTCAATTTTATAAACAGTTTTTTGTTCTGTACGTATCTAGCAAGAAGATATTTTATTTCATTTCCTTGGTACAGAACTAGGAATCATTTCTAAAACAAATCCTAAATATATGCATTGTTACCTGTAATAAGAATCACATCGTGATAGGAAAGTCCTAAATGACAATAGTATTCTATTCTGTACATATAATATTTCAGCTTATACAAAGGTATCATTGTCTCGGAAATTAAGCCATATGGGATTTTCTGCAGGAAACGGAAATGTGCGTAATCAAAAGTACAAAACAATATTACTACTTATCCCCTTTTACAGCTACCAATAAAATGAGTAAGCAACCTGGACCAGGTTAATGCTGCACATACCATGTACTGTGTAAAGAATAAAAACAGAGTCTTTTTGATGTAAGGAGAATTACAACTTAGTAATATGCAGTATCTTCCTAGAATATTTCAACAGTGATCTGTAATGGGATAAAATTTATGGAATCTACTCTGGATTTGAAAAAAAATACAGTCTTTATATTTACTTACTATTCACTACTCACTTTTCTTTGTGATTAGATTTTGGTCTACATTTTTATAGCTTCTTTGTTAGCATGAAGTTTTCCCACCACATTGTTTAAATGTAAAAGAGACAGGCTTAACACTTTATCTAAGTCATGATAGAACTTACAGTGAATTTCAAAACTATAACTTAAACCATAATCCTAAAATTAAATAAATAATATGCCATCAATCAGAAATTTGGCAGGAGATTAAATTTACAGTATGTCCTCATTTTCCCTTTCTAAGTTTCTAAGTTTATTTTTCAAGAAAAAGTTCCAGGATCAACAGCTATTGAAGGATACTATATTGATAGCATTTAACGTACATACGTTTGCATATTTAATTATGATTTCAGATATGATAACCACATGCACATTTCTATCAATTAAACACACACACTGTATTTTAGATGTCCTGTTATATTGCTTCATCTGTTTTAATACACACAATACATTTAATAAGTTCACATTTTTTTCAGTGGACGAGATTCCAGCATGAAACTTGAAAAAAGCATTGACCTTTGGGTGGCTTTTTGGACAAGTTACTTATGATGCATTTTTAAATTGATTTTTTTTTCTTTTTAGCATTTTCCCACACGTGCAGAATCCTTTTTTCCCGCAAATCAAGGGAGTTGCATTGGTTGTGGCAGAAATTAGAACAGAATAACAGAGTTGGAAGGGACCTTGGAGGTATTCTAGTCCAACCCCCTGCTCAGGCAGGAAACTCTATACCATTTTCAGACAAATGGTTGTCCAATCTCTTCTTTAAAAACTTCCAGTGTTGGAGCATTCAAAATCTCTGAAGGCAAGTTGTTCCACTTATTCATTATTCCAAACTGTCAGGAAATACCCAGTCACCTAATCATCTTTGTTGCTCTTCTCTGCACTCTTTCTAGAATCTCAACATCTTTTTAAAGATCTGCTTATATTTATATTGCTTTCCTCAGTACTGGAACAAACTCAAACTCTAAAGCAATAATTTAAAGCTCTGTTCTGCATCTGATAAATAGGCAGATTAGGCTGTCATTGAATATATGAACTCCATTTATCCAACTATGGGTTGATAGGTTTCTCTGTCATACATTAGTTAACTCTGCCTCTTTTTTAAAAAAATTCTGGTTAAGATGTAGGATTTTTTCCACAACAGTAAGCATCCATGCATCCTTATGCTTTAGAATAACAGTTCCCAAGCTAAAAGCTTTAAGGAAGGGCAAGTCCAGACTTGTTAAGGCATTAGATTGAATGTTTTTGTAGGGAATTGATGCTTCGGTGGATTGGATTAGATTACAGTTTCTGACTCTTCCATTCCCTGGCTGGGGAATTCTAGGAGTTGAAGTCCGGACATCTTCAAGTTGCCAAGGTTGAGAAACACTGATCTAAATACTTTAACAACTTTGTGTCTGGTCACAAATTGTAAAGTTACATCATCACCAAATCACCAGTGATTTGGTGATAGAGTTTGGGATATCTGAATAGGAAACTGAGGAAGGTTGTAGGAGGCCTACAGATGTTCTTCTAACCCAACCTTGGCAACTTGAAAATGTGTGGACTTCAACTCCCAGAATTACCCAGGCAGCCATGATCTGTGGGGAATTCTGGGAGTTGAAGTCCACACATCTTAAAATAGCCATGGTTGAGAAATAGTGCTCTGGCTTTTTGACCATACCTTAAACAAGGGATGTCAAACTCAATTTCATTGAGAGCTGCATCAGGGCTGTGGTTGATCTCGGGGGAGCCGGGTGGGCATAATCGACTGGGTTGATGGGGCCAACTGCCAGCTTAATGCCACTCCCCAAATTGCTTCGCACTGGGTAGACCGAGCCGAAGACACGCTGGCCCAATGTTTCCTCTTTGCATTGCGTAGACCAGGCCGGTACAATAGGCAACATGCAACTTGCCTAACAGCCTTGGTTGACCCAATGGCAGTTTTTGAAAACTAATCTGCTGCCACCAAATGTTGCTACCACCTGGAAGATTCTGCCATGTACATTTCCCTTCCAACATCGCCAGGCCTTTCGGATGCTGCCAGTTCCAATGTTGCACTGCTAAACAGAGGATCTGCATGCCAGCCAGGGACGGATTTTCCTATAGGCTAACTAGGCTTCAGCCTAGGGCCTCAAGATCAAGAGGGGCCTACATTCAAATTGTTAGCAAAATTAAAATTACACTATTCTAAAAACAGTGAACACTAAAACACTGAACCGAAAATAAGGAGAAATTCTACGCATATGACTAATAAACAAACATAAAAATGTATTGGTTAAGATCATTCCAGCGCCACGGCAGTTGGGGAGCCCACCCACGTTCCCGGCACCGGCGGTCGGGTGAGAGGCGCGGCCGCTCCCAGTAGCCGCCCCATCGACACGGAGCCCACCAGCAGCCAGGGAGGTGAGGGCGAGCGGGGCAGCTGAGCGCAGCATGGGAGGCGGCTAGCCTCGCTGCCTTTGCCGCAGAGCAGAGCCGCCCTCCGTCGGGAGGCCAGCTATATATATTGATATATATTGATATATATCACAGTAATGATGTATTTTATTGTCTCTCATGTAATTTACAAACTTAAAAATGGGAAGTGAAAGGGCCTCATAAGTGGAATAGCCTAGGGCCTCTTTTCATCTAAATCCGGCCCTGATGCCAACTCTTCCTTGGCAGTTCAAGATGACTTTTTAAGGTTTCTTTCCACCTCTACAAGTTTCACAAAACTATTCCATGCTTCAAATAGGTATCTGTGTCCATATACAAGTAGTCTTTGACTAACAACAGTTCACTTAGTGACCATTCAAAGTTTACAATGGTAACCTATCACTGAAGTCAGTTAAAAAAAAACTGACTTACGACCATTTTTCACACTTAAGAATGTTGCAGCATCTCCATGGCCATGTGATCAAAAATGAGATACTTGGCCACTGTCTCATATTTATGATGGTTGCAGTGTCCCTGGGTCATTTGTGGCCTTCTGACAAGCAAAGTCAAATTGACCAACTGGCTTGTTATCTGAGCCTGCCATTGTGGTCTGAGATAGAATGACTGGCCCAAGGTCACCCAGACAGCTTTCGTGATAAAGCAGCACTAGAACTCCCAATCTCTTGGTTTCCAATCTGGTGCTCTAACTAGTTAGTAGACTAAACTGCTCTCAATGCATTTTTAAACAAACAGCCTATTTATAATAAACATTCTACTTGTTTAGTCTCATTTATCCTCTGAACCACTTCACAAAATCTTTCAGATTTCTATCCAGATTCATGAATTTAAATATTTAGAATTCTTAGCAATGGCCATGTTGACTAGGAAATTCCAGAGTTGAAACCCATGCATTTGGAGGATAATCACATTGGTCTTTCCACATATTTACCTAACCATGGTACAAATATGTTTTGGATATTCTTTTTCTGCCATATCCTCAAAATGTGGCCTATATTTTATCCACAGCCCATTAGTTAGACAGTTTAAGTTGTCATTAGTTAGAAAAGGGTTAAAATTATATACTCTCCATTTGTCTAACAGTGTCCACAACAGCTGCAGGATGTATAAAACCAGTGGTGGGATTCAAAAAATTTTTACTACTGGTTCTGCGGGCAGGGCTTGGTGTGCAGGGCGGGGCTTGGTGGACATGACTTGGTGGGCAGGGCAGGAGAAGGATACTGCAAAATCCACATTCCCTCCCCACCACTCTAACCTGCTTTCCAGCTTCGTTCCCCCCTGCAGGGCAACAAAAGAAGACCCAGCCGATCAGCTGGCACTCGGGAGGCAGCGAATAGATCAGGGGCAGGGCCATCCAGAGGTAGTATTTGCTGAGTCTCCAAACTACTCAAAATGTCCACTACCGGTTCTCCAGAACCAGTCAGAACCAGCTGAATACCATGTCTAGTGTAAAGCTTTACCATAGTGTACATTACATTAGTGGCAGTGGCAGATGACCAGAAATGGAAGGAATGAAGAAGATTCTAAATGGCTTTTTCAAGCTGATATGGACCCTCAAATGCTCTGACCATTAAACAGCCTTCTTTGCCCCCTTCTATTATGGTCTCTTGCTAAAGCGCTGGACACTGGCATGTGAAACTGTTTGCAAGGATATTTAACAGTGGAACATTTAAATGGCATCATAGTGAAATAGCATGACATGATAGGACCAATTCCCTAACTATCTACTAGAACACTCAAGCATCTGTATGTCAGCATTTATTACATACATAAAGAAAAGGTACATTCTAGATAAAAGTACCGCTTGTGAGTGTGACTCTGACACCAATCTGTTTCTTTAAAATATTATTTTATTCAACTTGAATTATAACCAAATAAGGCACAAAAGAAGTGGACCAGGGAGGAATCTGGAGATGGTGAGTGGAGTCCTGCTCACAGATCCACCTCTTTCCTGCTTAGGTACTATGATCAGTTTGTCACATATTAAAGAGGAAGGACATCTGGAATCAATTAGTCAGTTTGCTTATTATGAATTGTACTTACATACTTAAGATAGCACTGTTTGGTAAAAACTCAACACAGAGGCAATGGAGGAGCAGCAAATTTCATGGCTCTATAAATTTTTGTGGATTCAAAGATGGGTGGAGAACATTTCAACTCAACAAACTCAGAAAGGTTCACAGAAAAACTACCCAAAGCTGCAATGAGCCCCTAGAGTATAATGGGATATAAATCAGATAAAATAAAGGAATGTCAAGCTAAAAACAAATCTTCAGTTCTACCATTGACATCATAACATTCCAAATAATTCAAAATCCTGCCATAATGTAATCTGAGAGTTGTTTATAGCTCTCTACCATTTCCTGCTTTTCAAAACACTTATTTGTGCTGAAGAACTGGTACAAAATTTCTCCCAATTGGTATTCTTCAAATCCTTGGCATCTTCTGCTGCACATCTGTTTCAAGGCTTTAGGAAGTCCAAATTTTCTGATTAAAGTGGTACCCTTGGAGGCCAAGAGGAAAAACCAGAAGAGTAATTTAATTCTCTTTCTGAAGTTGGGGATAATGCCCTAAATGCTATATATGACTGGAGCCTATGTTATCCAAATACCTCAAACAGGAAAGGAAGGAGGGAAGAAAGGAAGGAGGGAAGCAAGGAGGGAAGCAAGGAGGGAAGGAAGGAGAGAAGGAGGGAAGCAAGGAGGGAAGGAAGGAGAGAAGGAGAGAAGAAAGGAGGGAAGGAAGAAGGGAATGAAGGAGAGAAGAAAGGAGGGAAGGAAGGAGGAAAGGAAGGAGAGAAGGAGAGAAGGAAGGAGGGAAGGAAGGAGGGAAGGAGAGAAGGAGAGAAGAAAGGAGGGAAGGAAGGAGAGGGAAGGAGGGAAGGAGGGAAGGAAGGAGAGAAGGAGAGAAGAAAGGAGGGAAGGAAGGAGGGAAGGAAGGAAGAAGAAGTAGGATTGTTGTAAAATAAGATGTGTGTATGGGATGGTAAGAAAGCAATCTCAATTATATTGTCAATTGTAGGGGAGAAAAATTGTTATAAATACATATTATTAACAACAGTTATGAGATTATATATTTGTGAATGTATATATGAGAAATAAAAATTAAAAAAAAAACAAATACCTCAAACATTATGATCTTGAGAATTATGAAAAAAACAGGTTTAAAGGAGACACCTTTAGTGATATCTATTAATAACTTTTATATTATCTTTCCATTTTCAGCACATTGCTGGTTGGGCTCTAACTTCCTCCTAAAGTTAGTAAATTTGTCAGTAAAATAAATTATTTATTTTTGTAGCTTTTCTGAGAGAACACTTGCTATGCCTGTGTAGTTTAGAAATAAAGGGAAGTTATACCACAAATTGTTTTGATTTGAAACTTAGCCACTTTCATCCAGTGATAATAAAGGTGATAATCCTGATTGACAATAAGTGTAAGTGTTATGTTTGGCTAGTCTAGAATGCAAAGTCCCAGGTTGTAGGCTAATATTATTTGTAGTAACTAAGCATCTAAGTCTATCTCTTTTTCCATGTAAGGAAAATCCGATTTAAATTTATTTCGGTCGATTAGTGTGGGCTTCACCAGTTCCACAACCAATTCTTTATTGGTTCTCAAAGCCAAGTTGAAGTGAGCAAATTAGTTTCTTTGTTAGGGAACAAATAACCCCTTTCCAACTAATTCTGAGTCAAACTGCTTAATGCCATTCTTCTGACATTTTTTCCTTGTTCTTACTTAGCCAAATCATAATTATGCTATTATGGAAGCCAATGTGGTTTTGTTGATGATATCAGTGGGGAAAAAACTTCCATAGACTTTATAGACAAATCCATGTAGTCTTCTTGATCATTATAGAGAATAGTTTGTGAATTTCCTGGTAATCTAAAGCATTTCATGGTTTTGGGAAAATGTACACTTTCAAAACTCAAACTAATAAATATTCTTACTAATCTGTCTTGACTAGACTCAATAAGAATTCCTCTGAAGGTGCAGCTTTGCTTTCTCCCATGTCTTATCTCATTTTCAAATTAGGACATTAGGACATATTTAATCAGAATACCTGGCTCAGTTCCATCAGTTGAGCTTCTCTGTTTAAGGCAATGTTTCTCCACCTTCTCCAAACAGCTGGCTGGGTAATTCAGGGACATGAATCTATGCATCTTAAAGTTGCCAAGTTTGAGAAACAATCAGTGTGTACAATCAGGCATTCTACCAATGCCTTGTATTTGAGCTTAACTGCTTTGATCATTGAATGAGAGGTGCTACTGCCATCTAATGGCAAATCTAATGACAACCACAAATTTTAACGTTCTTTCTAATATAATAAGAAACCCTATTGAGTCTACTTAACAATCATTGACCAGTGTCAAATATTCTAGGATTAACTGTAATTATATCTACTATTGTGTAAAAGGATAGCCCAGTTGTGATATTTCCCTTTTGATGAAGGAGGAGACAAAAGTATCGCAATCCTGGATGGTGGCAGAATTATTTTGAGAAAAAGTATAAAGTATCATTTAGTCATTTTGAGTTTTTTTATTAATTGTTTTTATTATTTCAATATTTGTTTACTTTTTGTAATCTTTATCTTCTGTATTCGAGGTTACATGAGGTGTTGGTGCCACTTTATGCTGCACTGGTGAAACCACATTTGGAATATTATATACAGTTTTGGTCATCATAATACAAATACAGTAGATGTTGAGACCCTAGAAAGAGTGCAGAGAAGACCACAGAGATTATAAGGGTATTGTGGGCTAAAACATATGAAGAACAGCTCCAAAAATTGGGAATGTCTACTCTAACAAATAGGAGGACTGGGGCTGACATGATAGCAGTCTTCCAATATCTAAGGGACTACCACAAAGAAGAGGGGGTCAACCTATTCATTAAAGTATCTAAAAGCAGGACAAGAGATTATGGATGGAAACTTATCAAAGAGAGATCAAACCTAGAACAAAGAGAAATTTCCTGACAGGGAGAACAATTAGTCAGTGGAACAGTTTGCCCTCAAAAGTTGTGAGTGCTCCATCACTGGAGATTTTAAAGAAGAGATTGGACAGTTGTCTGGTATAGACAACTGGTATAGGATTGTGGTATAGATCACCAGCTGGTATAGACAAATGGTATAGGATCTCCTGCTTGAGTAGGAGGTTAGACTAGAAGACCTCCAAGTCCCTTCCAACTCTCTTATTTTTTTAATCTTTTTATAAAATAAAAAAATGGGTAAGGAAGAAGAGAATTTGCAGCATGTCATATTGTTTTAATGATTTTAAGCTGCCAACATTTAAATTTAGAAATAGGGACATAGTTCTTTCACTATGTAGGCCAACACCCAAAGATTTTTGCTTTTCTTTCTACTCCTTTTCCCACCCTGCCCCATCCTCCAGAATGCAGTTGTTCTCCTAAAACACAAAGAAATAGGTCCAACAACAAAGGTGATTATTGGTAGTGACTGATTCAACTCCACCCTAGTCAGTGATAAAAGCTCATTGACTACCTTTGGGTCAGTCACTCTTTCTCACTCTACTCTATTTCAGTGGTTGTTGTCACACTCCTGATGTCAGGCCTGCAGTTATATCCCTTTTAGGATCTTTGGCCTGCCACACTCTCTCTTATTTCATTATGCTGTTTCATTAGTGTAGTAATTGGGAGGGGGGAATAGAAAGGAGTAGAATTGTGGAATGTATTGTTGTCATTCTTTTCTAGAAGCCCATCTTTGGCTCTGCACTTCTGCACCTGACCGGAACCAGCTGGGTGGAGATGCCAGCGTGGAAGAAGAAGATTGGACAATGTGATGGATTTGTAGGTGTGGGGACAAGATCATGAACTTTCAACTGGGTGGGAATCCTAAATAACTTCCAGAATTGAGATTCCAGAGATGTGCCAAGATGTCTGACTTATTAAATTGGAACTTTAAGGATCGTTTTGCCTTGGACTCTGATTTAATTCTGCATGATACTTGGAACGCTGACACCTGAAGTAAAGATGTGATGATATAAGTCAAACAAACAACTGAGACTAATCAGTTGTGGAAGTCAGTAATATGGGAATGCCATATGGGAAAAAGGAAAGGAAAATCAGAACATACTAGTTCACTATTAGCAGAATTACCCAGTTCCTCATATTCCACAAAAAGCAGAAGACTTACAATTCAAGAAAGGAAATGTCTATTACTTCTGTGAAATATGTGCTTGTGATTTCTCAATATCTTATGATGGGAATTGTAAAATACCACAGAGGACTAATATAGAAAGTCAAATAATTTTAAAGCCCCCCTGAGCATCAATGAGCTCCTCATCCAATTCACAGAATCCAGGAACAGAGCAGTGAATGAAGAACATTTTTAAAATGCAGCACCATTTTCTATTTTCTGTGAACAATTCTCTTCATAAACTTGTAAACAGACTGTTTCCAAATAGTTGAATCAGGTAACAAACTTACATGTGCACAAAGCGCAAAACTGTATCCATCTCATGGGAAAAAAAGAGTCTTCCAATATACAGTAGCTGTGCTCAGAAAGTTAAAATAATTTGCTGAGAACATCATACAGGTGGCAAGTTCTGCACTGCATTTATCATTCTTAAATATTCTCAGGAAGATTCAATCGCGTGGTGTTGTTACCCAGAGGAAATCATTTGGATTATGAAAATATTGGAAAGGCTGTCAGAAATATATCTCTGATTCGGGACTCAGCATAGAAATCTATAAAGTTTTCATCTAAATAATGTCTCCATAATGATTGGAAAGTCAATTCAAGAGAAAAATATGTCAACATAAATTTCCCTATCCTCAGGCCTACCTTCTCCATACCTCAGTAATGAAACTGGACAGTTTTGTCCCATTTACACAATTTAATGTGATTTTGTTTCAGGGAAGTTTGCCTTGTGACTATTGATTTCCTTTAAGAGCAATATTCTTTTAGGAAAAGAAATAAAACCCATGATGTGTGCTTAATTTGGATGGAATCTGATGGATGTGCATTCCAACTTAGAGGCATGTTAAAGAAAGAACCAAAGGTTTTGAATCCCTTTTGGAAAAGCTTTTCCAAGATTGGGTATTTCCAGAGGTAGTGCTCCCTGTGGAGGTAGAAGTCTTGTTGGGGGGTTCCTTGGGAAATCAAGCTGTCTGGAAGAAGTAGAAAGAGAAGGGTGAAGGCTCAGCCAATTATCTATCATTCAATCAAATGTCTATAAGAAAAATCAAGGAGTTAGTTTGCCTGACAATGATTAGAAATTTATTTTCTTTTTGACTTATCTTCTTCTTCTCCCCATATTCAAGCTTTATAGATTGCTGGGAGGAAATAAAATTTAGCCCTTACCTCCTGTTAAACTGAGGACACCCATCCCATAGGAAAATTTGAGAAAACTGAAAATTGAGTAGTCTTGGAAAAATCAGAACTTATTATTCATAAGCACTACTGCACTTCTGATATAATGATAATTTTTTGTACATTTGTATCACTTTGCATTTGTCACTGTTAAATTTCCTTCTGTTGTTTTCAGCCCATTATCAAAAAAAAGTTTGAATCTTATTGATGTATTCCAGGATATTGTCTATTCCACCCAATTTTGTGTCATATCTACTCCATAGTCTGGAATCTTCCAAGGGTCTTGTATCATATATACATTTCATCAGCGTTCCTTTGCCCCCCCCTTGTTCAAGATGCTATTAAAAATGTTGATGAAAATAGTCCCTAGAATTGAAACTGGGGTTTCCGCTTGATACTTTCTTTCCCTATGATAAGGAACCATTAATTAGTACTCTTTAAGTAGAGTTTATAGAACAGTTAGATATTCTATTAATAATCATGAGATCCAAGTAATGTTTAATTAGTGTGCTAATCAAAATGTCATGGGTACCATTTTTCATTTGTACAATTCCTATAACATTTTTCATCTTTTCTTTTATCATCAAAAATCAGTTGAAAAAAGGAACTGATATCATAGCACTTGCTTATTGGAAAAGTTAGAACATTGGACATTTTTTTTAGTAGAATCAAGTACATGGATGAATAACCTCTCATTTATTATTTGAATATTTTACAAAACTTGGGCTTCGAGGAAAACTGTTCTTGGAGCACCAAACACTGCTCCAGCCTGTTAGCTTTCAATCCTTATGGAGACACATCATAATTCTTTATTGGTTTATGGGTGATTACAACTACCTTGCCAATTGCTATGTACAAGTAGGTCTTGCTTAGTGTAGTTAATGAATCCCACAATATGATTACATTATTCAAATTCATACAATTCAAATTCAAATTGATATTTGTCTATAGAGAATATACTAATTGGTTCTGGTTCAATGGAAATATGCAAGAAAAAATACATAATTTTGATATGTATATTAATGAAATGACAGTAAAGAATAAGAATATGCTTATAATTTAAATTTCTGGTTTACAATCACAGAGTAGTTACAGAAAGCAACTTTTTTAAAAAAAAACTAGATTAAGGCATTTCAATACCTTGCCCTCTTTTACTGTTGACCACATTCATATTGTTCAAATACATCGTTTGCTCTAGAAATAAAAAACAACACTTCCTCTATTTGTTGAAATGATACATTATTTTCCCTACCTTTTCTATTATGAATAAAGATTAAATATAGAACATTCAAATGAACAAATCCACTGGTGCAAGTAGCCAGGGAGGGACTTATTTGAAGCCTTGCCTGGAATGTCACAAATGATGACATCACAGGGCTGCTCTCTGAAAGTTCTATTCTGCATCCATTGGAGGCCAAACTGAGACTAGTGGCAGAAGTTGGTGGCTGCTCTTGACAGGTGGGATATAGTTTTATAAATATCACAAAGACTCCAATTTCATCTTGCTGGGGAACAGCCTGTTATTATAGATTCATCACCAGAGGGGAAAAAGAAAAACCAGGTAAAGAATCATGTTTATTGCTTTTTTTTATAAACAAAGATATACAGCCATCCAACTGCATTAAACTAATTTATACAGTTGTCCAACTCACTCATAGGTCACTCCTATATGATATTACCCCATTGAATTTAATTGCTTTTGAAGATGCTGCTTAGAAATTGTCCAAATGTGTTACAGGATTTTCAGACATTTTGGATTACATGTGCCTTCATTATAAGATAGCATAGTTGGCTGTTCTGACCCCCCCACCTTGTCCTTAAGCCAAACAGAACTTCAAAGGAATATTTTTATCAGTCCCGGCTCTTGCTGGCTGCGAACCCAAAATAAGCACAGATAAATGCTCTGGCAACAAGTTAGGCAGCAAATGCAAAAACAAACTCTCACAGCAAACCACTTCTCCAAGTTGGTTTCTCTGAATCATGAACACGAACAGGGAACATTGACTAGAACAGAAACGGAACGGAACTGAACGTTGACTTCTGCAACCAGGGCATGGCACCATCAGTCATTTTTATCCACAGGAGGAGACCCTAATGAGCAACAGCTGCTCGTTATCCTCTCCTGTGAGTCGGTCAGCCCTTTTCCTGCGTGCATCTTGAAACAACTCACAGGAGGTTTCTGCCGAGTCACAACAGTTGGTCTTGATGATTGGGGTGATGAGAATTATACCCCTAATACAATGTTGAATATTTCGTGCCCATCCATCAAATACTTTCTTTAATGTTATAGAGTATAGGAGAGTTGACCATATATTTTGCTTCAACGGTGGGATTCAAATAATTTAACAACCAGTTTTCTGCCCTTTCCCTTTTTCTTCTCCCTGCTCCGCTTCCTTCCCTCGTGCCAGCCACTCCATTTCTGTTTCTCCATTGCAGCATAGCACCATGCTACAGAGCTTGTCCCACCCACCACTGCCCAGATCAGAGGTGGGTTGCTCCCGGTTCGGCCCGGATCGGGAGAACTGATAGTGATGGCAGTAGGAGGCTCCACCCGCCCAGCTAGATGCTTCTGTGCATGCGCAGAAGTGCACGTACACACACAAGCGAGTACTGGTAGTAAAAAAATGAAAACCCACTACTGGCCCAACTGCCCTCATTCCCCCTCAAGCATTTCTTTGCTAATCTGATTTCGATCTCCACTACATTTCTCCATCACATTTCTTGCTGTCATGTGCAGGTGTTTTTTTTTTTAGGTTCCACAAACTTTTGTTTCCCTGCACACGATGGCGAGAAATGTGATGGAGAAATATGATGGAAATAGAAATCAGGTAGGCAAAGAAATGCTTGGGGAAAGCGAAGGCATCTGGGTGCCAGGCACTGAAATGGGCCTGTCTCTCTCCAGCAGTTGCCCAGGCCCACAGGAGGGACAGCTGGCATCTCCCAGCACTTAAACATGGCAGCATTCCAGCTCTGGTCAAGAAGGGGCAGCCAGCATGCAAGCTACAGGCAGCATGCCCACTCGCTTCAGCACCCTCCCTGACCCTGTGGCACTCCGCTAACACTCCGCTGGCACTTGGGCCTTGGGCTGCCGCCTTATGTGCAGGCCCACCTGCCCCCTGCTGTAAATTAAAATATCAGATCATTTTCTCAGGGGAGGGAACCCTCAGGAGGGGAGGGGCAAGAGAGGCCAGGAGGAGGGGGCAGGCCAAGGCATTTCAGCCGGTTTGCCGAACTTACACATAAAATTTACAAATGGTTCTAGCGAACCAGTGCAAACCAGCTGAATCCCACCACTGTTCTGCTTTCCATCTCTGTTCTGCTATTGCTGTGCTCTTGAATTATATTTTGAACTACCCAAAGCTACTCTGTAAAGCCTTTTGCTATATAAAGATAGATCGATGGAATAATATAAATTGCTGCCTGTGACTCGTCTCGTCTCTTTTTTTTCACTGCTTTTAACTGGGTTTTGTTAGTTAATTGTTTTTTAAAGTTTGCTGATGTTTAATAAATAAACCTCAAGGTATATTTTTTGCTAGCGTGTATGATGTGGGTATAGGGAATGACTATTGTATTTTTGGTGCCAATGATCAAACTGGAAATTACCCACAATTTCCCAGCTTTTAGAAAGTATTTAATCAGTGAAATCTGTTGAGAAGCTTTTAATTGGGAAAGGTCTACAAAATTCACTGGAATGTACTAATGAATAGGGATAAATAAGATTTGGCTCTACATACACCAAATATGAAAAAGAGGTAGAAAAAAGATACAAGCAAAGAAAATTCGTCATATGTGAGATGAGTTGCTTTTCATTTTTCAATAAAATTCATTGTGGATACTTTCCTACTTAGTTAAAAGTAGTCACTCATTTAATGTTCTAGAATGTTTACTCCCTGTTTTCCTACTTTCTAATACCTGAAAAAGTATACTTTTGAATCTCTCCAGAACTGTATTTTCTATTTTCCTGAATCAAGCTTTACTTTATTTCATTGGCAGATGTATATTCATATCCATATATTTGTACTAGGATTCAGTCTAAGTCAGTGTTTCTCAACCTTGGCTACTTGAAGATGTCTGGACTTCAACTCCCAGAATTCCCCAGCCAGCATTCGCCATCTTCAAGTGGCCAAGGTTGAGAAACACTGGTCTAAGTATTCCGGAAGCCAGCAGAGACTTTCCTACTATTGAAACAAGTTTCCCCAAGCATGCTCGGGCCTCATGAGCAATATTTCCTTTGAAAAAATGCTGAAATACTCCCAGAACCAAAGGCAACAAAAACCTCTGTATATTGAAGCCAGTCTTTCCCAGCCTGATGCATTTGAGAGGACTTCAAACCCCATTCTTAAAAGCTGTATTGGCTGGGAATTCTGTGAGTTGCCGTTCAACACATACAGAGAGCATACTTAATAGCATGATGCAGCTTCTAAAGGATTGCCAACTCAACTGGCTATTGTTTTGTATGGGTTTTATAAAAATGATATTTTTGCATGATAACGTTAAGGTGGAGAACTTGTGGTTTTCCAAACGTTTCAGAATTAGAGCATACTTTGGCAACTTAAGAACTACTATAGCCAGAGGTAAAAAATGCTGGAAGTTGTCTTTCATCAACAGCACCATGGATCAATTAATCAAATATTAATCAGGTAGTTATTATAATCATATTGAAGATATAATTGCATTGACCAATTTAAAAGTAGACCTCAAGTACAGTTTAGAGTTTTATTGACATTTATAGGCCGCCCTTTTCCCTGAGGGGACTCAGGGCGGCTTACAATCAATGGGAAGGGAGTGTAAGACAAAACACAAGAAAGAAAAAAAATGTGAATAAAAAAAATAAACCCATAAAACACAACATTCATTCAGCATTCGGGTGGGGCGAGGTTCGGATCTTATCCCCAGGCCTGACGGGATAGCCAGATCTTGAGGGCTGTGCGGAAGGTCTGGACGGTGGTGAGGGTACGAATCTCCACGGGGAGATCGTTCCAAAGCGTCGGAGCTGCAACTGAGAAGGCTCTCCTCCGCGTAGTCGCCAGTCGGCACTGACTGGCGGATGGAATTCGGAGGAGGCCTACTCTATGCGATCTGATGGGACAGAGGGAGGTAATTGGCAGAAGGCGGTCTCTCAGATAGTCAGATCCACTACCATGGAGGGCTTTGTGAATGGTGAGTAGCACCTTGAAGCGCACCCGGAGATCAACAGGTAGCCAGCGCAGCTCACGGAGTACTTACATACACATTTTTTCAACATCCCAGTTTTCATTAAACTGTGACTTTATTAGATGAGAATTGTAATTGCATTAGAAGTACTTGAATCAGTTATTTGTAAGTTGCACATCCTCAACCATGGTTTTCTCTACCCTATGGCAGTTGTAGCTACTTAATCCCAAAACTATCATAAGCAACCACATGTTGTTATTTAACAATATATTACTCACACCAAACTGAAGGTTGGTATATGCAGCCATCAAAAATAAAACTAGTACTTTGCTTCTTGCACTAAAGACCAAGATAATCTCCCTCATATTTTCATATATGGATAACGGAGGTTTAATTGTTCTTCAGAAGTGGTGATAGAATAGCTCCCTCTCCCATATGGTAAAGTTTCACTTAGGGGTGCTGAGAAGGAAACACATATTACTTGGCCTTCTGATAACTTTATTTTATGATGCAAATGTGAGCAGCAGCAGGCAAGCATGTGTGCAATCACATACACAGTTTTGAGCAGTCCCCAAAACTCCTGGAAACTTTCCTGTAAAAAATTTCCAGTATCCAGAGTTGAATGCATTTGTTAGACATGCCATTGGGGCACAGTCCAAAATTATCAGCATTGTGAATAGATTGTCAGCCCTGGCTCAAAGTCAACTAGCAGCTGTTTTTAAATAGAGTCCAATTTGGTGAACTTAATTAAAGCTAGGAATGTATCTGGCATGTAAAGAAAAATGGTAAACACTGTTGCTAGGCATTCTGTTGCATACAGGATGTTCTGGGGCTAGGTGGTTTTCCCAGTTCTAGTTCATGATCTTTGGATGGGGGTGACAAGGAGGCAGGAGGGGAACAACTGTTCCTGGTGATTGTTGGATGGATCAGCCTTAGATGATTGGGTGTTTGAAGCTTCCTCAGTCTGAAATCAGTCTAACATCAATTCCTGGGAAGAACCTGGAAAGCATAATACAAAAACAGATATGCGAACTAGAAGCAAATAAAGTTATAACTAGTAGCCAGCATGGGTTTGTTAAAAACAGATTATGCCAAACCAATCTTATTTCATTCTTTGATAAAGTCACTAAATTAGTAGACCAGTGAAATGCTGTGGACATAGTATACTTAGATTTCAGTAAGGCATTTGACAAAGTAGACCACAATCTACTTCATGGTAATCTAGAAAAATGTGGAATAGACAACATCACCACCAGATGGATTTGTAGCTGGCTGACAACCCATACTCAATATGTAGTCTTTAAGGATACTACAGCCACATGGAGAGAAGTAAGCAGTGGGGTACCACACAGCTCTGTCTTAGGCTCAGTACTCCAACTTCTCTGAGTCAGAGATGACCATGACATCCTTTCTCTGTAGTCCATCTGAGGCAGCAAGACAGTTATGGGATGAAATAGGGCTGTTATAGAAGAATCCTGAATCCAGCAGAGGAGGAGACCATGAGAAAAAAACTCAGAGTAACTCTGCCATAATTATGAATTATAAGGCAGAACTACCTGGGTAGGCTTTTAAAATCCGGTTACACTTTTCTACTAGCAATAAAGGCTTTTTCAGAAATTGATACACTTCTTGTTTCGTGAGTTTGCCAGTCTTTCAGAACTGATAGCCTCAATTGTGTTTAAGTGTATCATGTGAGCAGAACTAAAGATGTGCATGCAGCAGAACTGCCTGGGTGCATGATTTTGACCGCATTCTGATTGGTCACAGACTTTTTCCAAGGAAAGCAATTCGTGAAGCAGTTTCTTCGACCTTCAGTGTAATCCAGTTCAGGAAACAGACTCCACAAGTTAGACAGGAAGACTCCTTTATTGATATAGGCTTAGTAACAAAATGTGTTGGAGCCAACTGGAGCTTGTTTCTTATGCTGTCACTGTGTCCTAGGCTTAACTTGATTCATTAATTAAAGGAATCCAATTTAATAATTAATCCAGTTCATTAATTAAGCAATCATCATTGCCATCATTAATGAGTTCCTGAGAATCACTACGTCAATTCACTAATACATTGATGGAAAGATATACAGTGAGTAATCAAAAGTATACCTTCTATTTCACTTTGAGATTTCAAGTGAACATTGAAAAATACTGACCAATTGAGAGAGACAGTTTTTACAATGGAAACCAGTCAGATGAATACTTTTGAGGGTTTAATCAGATCATAGAATACCCCGAAGCAGTATTTTTACAATATTATCTCTATTAAATCTTGGCATGTAATAGAATTTGAACATACTTAGCTACAACTAGAATAATAAATTATTCTATTTTGAATAATAGTGATATATATATATATATATATATATATATATATATATATATATATATATATATATATATATATATATGTTATATTTATGCTGATAAATAAAGGGAGACTAGTATAGATCTATTTCAAGCTATTTAGCTCTCATCAGCTAGCCATACCCAAGTTTTTGGGAATCGAATATATATATATATATATATATATATATATATATATATATATATATATATATATATATATATATATATATATATATATATATATATATATATATATAAAATCTACTCCAAAGTATATCCTGCTGAATTCAACGGCATTTACCACCAGATTATATGAAAGAAAGACTGAATCTTCAGATTAGTTGGGCAATTTTCTCCCAAACATGACCTATTTATTTACCTAAATACTTAACTATCAGTTCCCACTTGGACTATTGCAACACAGTTTTTATGGACCTGTCCTTGAAAAGCAATTGGACAAAAGCTGATAGAAAATGTGGCAGATCATGCAGAAGGCCCTAACATGCTAAACTGACTCCACTGTTCTGAGAGTTTCATTTAGCTGCCAGTTGGCTTTTGAGTACAATTCAAAGTGCTGGTTATTGTTTTTAGGAATGCAGTGGTTTTGAATCATCTTACCTGAGAGACCACCTGTAACAATATGTGGGAATAAGCTTGGGAGTCTAGGTGAAGAGATACTGTCTAGGAAACAATCAAGTAGGAGAGAGAAAACTGGAAAATTGTAGTGCCAGTTTTCAGCAGTACAATGGTAGCATGCTCTGATGGCCACCAAAATTAGATTTTGAGACATTCATGGAACCCAGAAAGTATGATGAGAAAAGTTCTTAAAATACAAATAATGTAGTGTGAAACATTTTATCTCTATTGGGTCCTTATATTGTTTTATTTTTTTCTTTTCTCTAGTGACATACCAATCCCAGTTATTCCTCAGTAAGCATGAAGGTTTTTTATGTTTTTCTACTTATCTTTTTCATGTTCCATTCAGTGTACCTGGACAAATCAGGTAAGAATCCCAATATTTCCTTTTGGAGACATTTCCTTTTTCATTATTTCTACTACTGACTTGTATTTTATGACATTTTAAAAAACAGGAATTATTATTTCCAAGATTTAATTTTTTAAAATTTATTTGCCATCTATCCTGTGCCTAGTATGCATGGGATTCATTCTGTAGACTGCAAAAATGCATGTTTGAATTAGAAGGCAATCAAAATTATTTCCCCCATTTTTAACTCTCAGGTTTTGTTTAAATGCAATTTTTAGAAAATTTGTTCCAATTAGACAATTGTTCAATGCAATTTCACTCTAAATTCTAAATGAGTATTTATTTCTCAGTGAAATTTCTGTACAATTTCTAACCAGTTACATACAGATTTGCTTTCTACAGGAATTGTTTCCAGGAAGGTTATATAAGACTAGAACTTTAAACTGTAATTGTAATTGTAATGAACCACAGTTGTGTAAAGCTATGTAACTTATCCTAGGAAATGGTTAGAAGCAGTTGATGAAGAAAATACAGTGTGACAATTGGAGGAACTATTCAAGAGCAACATACAGTCCAAGCTTTGTGTGTGAATGTGTATTATTCTTTGCTCAATTTACTTAACTGAATGTGGAAACTGTTACATTTAAAACAAAAAACAGTATTTGAACTGTTAGGTAATACCAAAGATTCTTGGTAGGAGGTCTTCAAGTTACAATCATAATTGATGGTAGAATGCAGTATTGCAGGCTAACTCTGCCTATACATCAGGAGTTCAATCCTGACCTGCTCAAGGTTGACTCAGCCTTCCAGTCTTCTAAGGTCAGTAAAATGAGGACCCAAATTGTTGGGGGCAATACACTGATGTTGTAAACCACTCAGAGAGTGCTGCAAAGCACTATGGAGTGGTATATAAGCCTAAGTACTACTATTATTGCTATGGCTGCCGAAAAGCAGTTGAAAAATGAGTGCCCCAATCATAAAGTGAAGGCCATAGTTGTTCAGTGAATCCATTGTTTGCTAAGGGGTGGGTTCTGCTGGAAACTGGAAGTAAACACCAGTTTCTGGAAAACCATCATAAATTATGGGCATGTGACTTCAGTCTGCTGCAAATGATGTGCAAACTAATTGCCCAGTGCCCAAAATATGGTCATGTGACTGCAAGGAGGGGCAGTGTCATAATTTTGAAACTGGATCATTAATACCTTTGGGGGGGGAGGAGTCTGTTGTAACTTTGAGGGGTCGTTAAACAATGGGTGGTAAGTCAAGGACTACCTGTAGTGATTTCTGTGTAAGTAAGGAAATTGCAAATGGAAACCAATTATATATATAATTTGTATTCATACAAATGGTGCTCTGTCACAAAGTATTGGACATGAAGGACATGAAGATGTATACAGACTTCCCAATGCAATCAGTTACTAGATATTCCCAGTAATAGTTGGAATGAAAATGTTAATTAATCTCTGCATATTGTTTTCTGGTTTTGTCTATGGTTTTGTCTTTGGCAAGGATATTGGCTTGCTATTTTTTTAAAAAAAATATTCTTTACATTTTTATCTTACTTAGAAATCTAATTATTAATCAACTTTATCAATGTACATATATGCATGTGTTCTCAAGTTTCATAACATCTCTTCTGCATAGCACTATAAAAATTAATTCAGATGTACATTCCTATTAAGCAGCTCCTTTCTGTGATTAGCAACAATATCAAAATGTAGAAAAGCATTTAAAAATACTAAGCCAAAAATATTAAAAGCAGGAAATTAGAAAAGGAAATATAAAATTCACAAGTCCTCCTGGTTGTTGTTTTTTGAAGGCACTGGGCGATGTAGAAGACTAAAGGGGGTTTGCCGACATACCCTCTGCCATCCTGTCGAAGTCTATGTTGGCCGATGCAACAATGGGATGGGGAATTGCTGTGTTGATGATGCTGAAGACATTAGAAAATATAAGCAATAAGAACTCTGCTGGTCATGGCACCAATGAAGGAGGAATAAGCAGTCCAAAGCAATGCTTGTGATTTTGGAAGTAAGCATCAAAGGAGAAAAAGAACGGACTGTTTTATGTTGGTGAAATAAATGCTATTCATTGTTATGTACAATTACTACTATTGGTGCTGCACTTGATTGGCTGATTTCTGGAATTTGTCATCTGTGTTTCTACCAATAGGTGGCACTCATTTCTCACACGTTTTTTTCAAGAGAGGCTGATTATGCCAGGGAATAAAATTGTGTTTGATCCCTTTTCCCTTTTGATCAGAGAGTAAGCGTAAACTTTATTGGATAAATTCTAGTATCACATTTCCCTCTCACTTCCTCCACCTTTCTGAGGCTGACTCTTTTCTGATGCTGGTAAACTGTATCAGACAAAGGGCATGGGGTGGGATGTCTATCAAGCATCAACTTACTCTGACTAGTCCCAAGGTTAAAACAAAAATGTGATCAGGAAAGAGAAATGAAATCTTAAACTCTAAGAGATAGAATTGTATTGCCTGGTTTCACCATTATTTTCCAAATGTAAATACCTTGTACATTAGCCGTATATAATAATCCATTTCAGTGGGTGTGCAGAGTAATTTAAACAGCATGAAGATGCTATTATTTGGGTAATACTCCTCAGATTTCAATTACATGAATCTAAGAAAGATTCTGGGAAGAGGTCAGTTTGTTTTGGAACTGGTCCTGGCTTGTGGGTCTGTAAATGTAACTTATAATATCTCTAGACATAGGATTACTGTAGCTCACAGAAATTCTTTTCTTGAATGGCAATTATTGGAGCTCCAATAGTCCTGCATTCAGAGAGTATAATCATAATAGGGTAAGTAACTTATTAAAACAACTAATTGCCTTAACAAATGCTAAACATCAAAAGCTTCTAATCTATAATAGCAACATATTCTGCATAAATATTTGAGAATCATATAGGTCTCTGATGGCAAACCTATGGCACGCGTGCCACAGGTGGCACACAGAGCCCTCTCTGCTGGCATGTGCACCGTTGCCCCAGGTCAGATCGCCGTGGCATTTTTATTGTGAGCTTCTCTTTCACTACAAATGACAAAACAGAAGCTCACGAAAGAAAAAGATCTGACCTCTTGCCGCGCTGCCAGTGTTGGGATGCCCTCCTGCCGCCAGGCAGCTGGTCTTCAGGTCTCTGCTGCACATGTTCGCACGCATGCATGTGTAGGTCCATGCATCTGCGTGTTCACGTGTTTCACTTTGGGCATGCGTGTGTGCGCGCAGTTTGGGCACTCGGTGTCTAAAAGGTTCACCATCACTGATATATAGGTTATGCTCAGGGGTGAGCTTCAAAAATTTCAGCAATGAGTTCTCTGCCTGGTTACTGGGTGGCCGTGGCCATGGTGGCGTCCTGCACCATGGTGGGGAAGGTGTTTTTGCCTTCCCCAAGCTCTGGGTGCTTTCCTCAAGACTCTGGGAAGACGAAAACTTCCTCCCCTGGGCTCCAGAGGCCTTCCAGAACTTCCAGTAGGCCCATTTTTCTCCCTCCCCAAGCCTCCATATGGACCCTGTACTTACCTCGCATCCAAAATAGGCTGCAAAGAGACTCCTGCAATGGGAGGGGTGGGGTGGGGCTAGCCAGGGGTGGGATTTGGAGGTTCTCCAAACCGGCCATAATGCTAGCTATGGGTTATCCCGAACCCGGCCGAACCCGTAGCAGGCACCCCTGGTTATGCTGTTGTATATAAAACTGGGGTTAGTGATACTTTAAAAAACCCTGAAATACTGTAGTTCAGTGTTCAGCTTCTTAAATATGTGGCTTTGAAATGTCTAATCTAGTATGCAAAAGCCCAAAACTCAATCATTTCTCAGATAAAGGTCTGGAGTTTTGATCTGTCTCTCCTGGTTTGATATGTCCTTTAAATCCCTCCTGGGTTGGGGCAAATGATGGGCCTTGTGAACAGTTTCTTAATAAAACAGATAAGGGTAGGTTAAGAGCCAGATTGGTGTAGTAGTTAAAGCATCAACCTAGAAACTGAGAAGCCATGAGTTCTAACTATGTTTTGGTCACAAAGCCAGCTGGGTGATCTTGGGCAGTCACTCATTCTCAGCCTTAGCAAGAAGGCAATGGCAAACCAGTCAACACTGAATCAAAGGCACAAACCAACCAACCAACCAAAATAAACAAAGAAAATAAACAAACAATGTGTTACTCTTCCCAGGAACTGTCAGAGGGTAGTCACCGCAATAAGTAATCATTCTAAAATAGAAGGATGGCAGAAGGATCTGATGAAGTGCTTTAGTGGTATATTTTTCCACTCTTTTTGACAATATAGTACAAGCAATCAAATAAGGGGCTTGTTGGGACTCTTGTGATATTTTCCAAATCAATAAAAAATATGACTTTCCCTCTGATGAAATCACTGTCACAACCCAGATGCCTAATATGATACAGAAATACAACAGTATTTCAAATTATTTTAATTGTATCCTCTATTTCTCTATGGAATTTTAAGTCATTGATCTTAGTATTATTTTGTCTATTTGGATTAATAAACCAAATGAATGAAAACCCTTGATCTGTTTCTTTACAATTTTTCTTAAGAGAGAATTTTGCTGCCTATTTATTCTAGGAATGTGTTTAACTTGAGGATAGGAAATGGGTAAAGTTGCAGTTCTAAACATTTTTGTAGCCTGATCTCATAGAACGTAGTGATACTTTTTGAGAGGAAATGTTGGATTCAACTGTAAATAGATTAAGCTGCATTAGCATTGTATCCCAATTCTTTCTTAAAAGTAATTCCTGAAAAAATCAATGGAGGCAAATACTGAGAAAGCTGGTTGAAGAATTCTCCTGTATTTCTTGATACTTGAGTTTGGAGACTTGCTATTCTCTCTTTTATCTAGCAGTTGATTTTGTTTCCACAACAGTTCCTGAGTCTTTTGTTATGTCTGCAGTCTCGCATATCTTCATATAATTTTGAAAATATAATCCTTCGTATCTTCTGCTCTCTTCGTCATGTTTCAGGAAATTTAAAAGACTATCAATGGTAAAGTGTCTCTATTGAAGCAAGTTTTGAAAGTCAAACTCCCCCAGTTTCACGTAGGAGCAGGCTGACACGTAATAGACCAGGAATGTTGACTGTAACTCAACCCAACTGATTGTTTCAGTCTCTTCCCTTTTGCTGAATCGCATAAGCTTTAGGGACTTAAAACATATGTGCATTTTCAAGGAACATTTTTTTTAAAAAAAAAATCTAGAACTTCAGATTTTTTTTGGAGGGGATTTTTAAGAGAAAGAAACACACTCACCAAACAGCATCTAATTTCTGCCAGGCTCGTGACAGAGAAAGCTAATCCAGCATTAGTTTCTTTTATGGAAAATGAAAGTAAATGATAGCAATATAGCAAGCTCAGCTGCTCCATTGTCAGAGTGTAACTCTAGGATCTGGGAGGCACCTTAATTCTCTCTCTGTGCTTGTTCAATGCCTCCAATAGTGTTTTAATATCTGGATTCAAAATCAAGTCAAGGAAGTAATAGTTATTTAAAAGCTCTATTAATAAACAATAATGAAAATCATTTGTTCTTCTTTTAGTTGCTTTGACACACAAGCTTGGATTTCTGAAATCATAATAGTCACCAAAATGAAAGTCAGGACAATCATGACATCTGAATCACACCATTGATTATTGTGTGATTAAGGTAAAACATCTTCAGTCAATTGGACACAGAGACAGGAGGCAGAGGTGGCCATCAAATTCCAAGCACAGTGTCTTCATCTCTTTTTTTTTTTTAATTTGTGTGGTTATGCAGAAAAAAACTAAGAACACCAAGGATGTGAACCTCAGTCTTCCGTCCTTCCAATTACTTTTTAAAAAAATTATAAAACATATTTAAGGGGGAAAAAATCTTCAAAAAGCATTGGTCAAGTAATGAGCAACTGCAAAGCCACTGAGATGTCTGCCAACATGAGTAAGTTCAACAAACCTTGATTTGCCTCCATATACCATTTTGCCTGACATGGCACAAATGTACTAAGAAATGAAGTTTTTAAAAAAACCTGTACTGCTAAGTACCGTATATACTCGAGTATGAGCCGAGTTTTTCAGCCCACTTTTTGGGCTGAAAAAAGCCGGCTCGGCTTATACTCGAGTCTACAACTGGATCCGGCAGTGCTGTTGCCTGTTGGAGGAGGAGGGGATTCCTTCCTGCGAGACCCCGTCCAGAAAAATGCGGGGAGCGGCAGCGGAGCCCCGGGGCTACTTCTGCTCCATCCGCTGGACTGTTTCCTCGCCTGCCCGCCCGCCCGCTCATTCATTCCGTTTCCTAGCCTGCCTGGCCACTTATTCGTTTCGTTCCCCTCCCCTGCCTGCCCCCTCGTTCATTCCATTTCCTAGCCTGCCTGGCCACTTATTCGTTTCGTTTCCCTCCCCTGCCTGCCCCCTCGTTCATTCCGTTTCCTAGCCTGCCTGGCCACTTATTCGTTTCGTTTCCTTCCCCTGCCTGCCCCCTCGTTCATTCCATTTCCTAGCCTGCCTGGCCACTTATTCGTTTCGTTTCCCTCCCCTGCCTGCCCCCTCGTTCATTCCATTTCCTAGCCTGCCAGGGGAAGGATACTATGAAATCCCCCAAATCCTCCCCACTCCAGGGATAGGATACTATGAAAGCCCCAGGATCTCTTGTCTTGCTGGGCAGTCTGCGCCAGCCATTCCCTCTCCTCTGTTAACTCCCTTCCATTCCACGTCCGAGTCAAAGGACGGCCGGTGGCTGCTGGACCTCCTGATGGGCCAGAGGTCTGTCTGTCTGTCTGGATGTTTGTCTGGATGTGTCTGTGTATGCGCGTGTAGTCCGCTGACTTCCACGCAGGTGAGCCGCTGCAAGCCTCCCAAATGTGACAGGCTCCCAGCTTGGGTGGAAGAGTTTGACGCCCTTCCCGGCTTTGCTCTCCTTCGGGGTTAGAATCGGAACCCGAGGATGCCGGGTTCCAGTCGCCCCTGGCGTCCGAACCGAGAGTTGCCCGGCGAAGTTCCTCGGTGGGAACTCCGGCCGCTGCCCACCCGTGGGGAGAGAGGGAAGAGCCCCGAGCGAGCCGCCTCGGTTTGGCAACCAAACCCATCCAGCCTTTTACCTCCCGTCCCCCCGCCCGCCCGCTCGCAGCCCCCTCCCCGGGCTGGCGCCAACTCCTCCCCGTGCCCGGCCTCCAGCCGAGGCAAGTCGGTGTCTCTTTAAGCTAGAGAGAGGAGGGGAGGGAAGGCAGGGACCAGCCAGCTGACAATGGGCCGGAGCGGCTGAGTTGGAGCAAATTCCGCGGCGGAGGCGGCGTCCCAGCTCCAGCGGCTCCGAGGCGAGCGGCTTGGCCCTTCCGCTGGGCGCTCGGAGATGAAGGCGCGCTGGCGCTGAGTTGAGCGGCGAGCTTGCCGAGCGCGCGGCTCCGGGAAGCCCCCCTTCTCCTCCCTGCTGGAAGCCGAGCGAGCCCCGCCGCCCACGGACTCCCGCGGCCGCCCCAGGGCTCCGGGAGGCAGGACCCGGAGGCAGCCCAGCCCTGCCGCCGCCCCGCGCCCTCCACCCGCTGCGCGAGAGGGGACCCCGCTTTCCCCTTGCCGGATGCGTCCCTGGCGGAGCTGAGCCATGCGGCGGAGGCTCCCGCTCTGGTTCCGGAGCTTGCTGTGCCTCTGGCCGGTCCTGGTGGGACCCGCGGCAGGTAAGAGGCGCCGTCGAGCGCCTCGTACAATGATTTATGTATGAGGTTTAAGTGACTGAGACACACTCCTGGCTACGCAGCAATGTTATTTCTGACTTAGTATACTATGAAATCCCCCAAATCCTCCCCACTCCAGGGGAAGGATACTATGAAATCTACATTTCCTCCCCACTCCAGGGGAAGGATACTATGAAATCCCCCAAATCCTCCCCACTCCAGGGGAAGGATACTATGAAATCTACATTTCCTCCCCACTCCAGGGGAAGGATACTATGAAATCCCCCAAATCCTCCCCACTCCAGGGGAAGGATACTATGAAATCTACATTTCCTCCCCACTACAGGGGAAGGATACTATGAAATCCCCCAAATCCTCCCCACTCCAGGGGAAGGATACTATGAAATCTACATTTCCTCCCCACTCCAGGGGAAGGATACTATGAAATCCCCCAAATCCTCCCCACTCCAGGGGTAGGATACTATGAAATCCACATTCCCTCCCCACTACAGGGGTAGGATACTATGAAATCCCCCAAATCCTCCCCACTCCAGGGGAAGGATACTATGAAATCCACATTTCCTCCCCACTCCAGGGGAAGGATACTATGAAATCCCCCAAATCCTCCCCACTCCAGGGGTAGGATACTATGAACTCCACATTCCCTCCCCACTACAGGGGTAGGATACTATGAAATCCCCCAAATCCTCCCCACTCCAGGGGAAGGATACTATGAAATCCACATTTCCTCCCCACTCCAGGGGAAGGATACTATGAAATCCCCCAAATCCTCCCCACTCCAGGGGTAGGATACTATGAAATCCACATTCCCTCCCCACTACAGGGGTAGGATACTATGAAATCCCCCAAATCCTCCCCACTCCAGGGGAAGGATACTATGAAATCCACATTTCCTCCCCACTCCAGGGGAAGGATACTATGAAATCCCCCAAATCCTCCCCACTCCAGGGATAGGATACTATGAAAGCCACATTCCCTCCCCACTCCAGTGGTAGGATACTGCAAAATCCCCAATTCCTCCCCACTCCAGGGGAAGGATACTATGAAATCCCCAATTCCTCCCCACTCCAGGGGAGGAAATAAATATTCAAAAACATTATTGGTATCTATTTTTATTTTTGAAATTTACCGGTAGCTGCTGCATTTCCCATCCTAGGCTTATACTCGAGTCAATAACTTTTCCAGGTTTTTGTGGTAAAATTAGGTGCCTCGGCTTATATTCGGGTCGGCCTATACTCGAGTATATACGGTAAGTATTTAAGGACTGCACTCTCCACACATTAAGGAAGCCTCAATGCAGAGTGGAATTTAAATCTCAGAAAACTTTTCAAAAGGCTCACTACATATTAGACAGGTGTAAACTGTCCATATCTAAATTTAGTAGTTTCCTCCTACCATGAAACTGTAAGAGAGTTCAAACTATAGTTTCACTTTCATTAGGAGAGAATACCTAAACTATGATTTGGACTGCAAGGAGATTGGTTTATTTGTCTGCTTTTGTTTATACCCTCTACTTTATTCAGGAATTCAAGCCATTGTATATTCCCTCCTCATATTTTGGGCCTGAAAGAGAGTAACTGCCTCAGGACAAATCATCATAATAATAGGTTAAAAGATACAGACATCAAACATTTAACTCTGCATAGGGCTGCAACTTCATGACTGAAACTGGAAATTATGCATTAATTTTATTAAGTCAACGATAGTTTTCAGAACAGTTTACAAAGTTCGCAAAGCAATTCTAAAATAACAAAAAAGAGAGAAAAAATAGTATAAATGACTTTAACATTTAACACTTTAACATTAGATTGGTGCCTGAATATTTATTATGGCCATGCCATGGAGATTTTTGTCCCTATATTGAAAGAAATATTGAAAGAAATGTCCTTCTGGATTCGTCTCCAAGTGGGGAAAAAGACGCTGGAGACATGGAGGCTGCTTGGAAAGATGGTTTATTGGTGGACAGAACCACATGGCTTGAGTCCTGAACAGAAAAGGTTATCACATGCTTCAATGTTGGTGGAGAAAAGAGAAGGGCCGACTGAGATGTAGAGTCCCCGGTTGTGTCCCCCTCTGGCCTTTGATCTTGAGCTTGTATTCTGATTGGTTGTCAGACTCCCATGGGGCCATGCAGGGGTAACTCTCTAGGCTGCGTTTTGAATCCGGGTTTGGTTGAGTTCTCAGATGCCATGTGGTGAGTTGGGTAAAAGGCCAATATTATCATGCCTTAATCCCATCCCCCTGGAGCTGAAGGGGAGAACTCTTTATTATGAAAAGTGGACTAGCTTGGCCTTCTTAATGGCCCATTGACAAAGTGGGGATGGGCAGGAAGCTACAGGGAGCTATTCTGTCTTTTAAAACATGTTTCTTCTTTTCACATCTAGAAAAATATTCTGCCTTTTCAATATTTCCTAGGATATTTCATTTTTCTGGGAGAGGGCTGGGTGATAACTTCCTATAACACTTTCTGACTTAAATCATTCCCTTCTGGTTTTGGATACAAAGTATGATGCATATGATTATAAGTACACAATGCATGAACCAATTATAAAAATACAATTTTTCATCCTGGGCTTCAGAGTCATTTTAATATTTTCAGCTGTTCTGCAGTGGTACCCTAGAAAATTATTTCCTTTTCCATTTTCTATGCTGGTTTTAAATATAGACAGTCCTTGATTTATAACAATTGAGCCCATAATTTCCACTGCTAAGCAAGGCAGTATTTGAGTTATGTCTCATTTTACAACCTTTTTGCCACCATTGTTAAGCAAACCACTGAAGTTAAGTGTATCACATGGTGGTTAACTGAATCCAGCTCCCCCATTGATTTTGCTTGTCAGAAGCCAGATGGTAAGGTAAACAATAGTGATCACATGATCATAAATACATGCCAGTTGCCAAGTGTTTAAATTTTGATCACTTGTCCATGGGATGCTACAATGGTAATAAGTGTGAACATTGGTCAAAAGTCACTTTTTAAAGTGCCATTGTAACTTCAAACAGTCACTAAATGAATGGTTGTAAGACGAGGACTACTTGTAAAAAATATTTTCGCAGGTTCTTAAGTTGTAGGTGGGTTATATTGTTTGCAGGATTCTAGCTCCAGAACACTGTATAAAACCACTATTCATAGTTGAACCATGGTGCTGGAGAGTGTTGGTCTAGGATGGGAAGGCTTCATTTTCAGCTATGGAAAGACACTTGTTATTCTACTAAATTACAACAGTTGCACAAATTTGTCTTGAGTAGAAATGTTGACAAGACCGACCCTGGGGTTTTTTTCAGAAGAAAGATGGGATTACTGATAGACTTTGTTTAACAACCATTGGAACCAAGCTATTCTGTAGCTAAGTGACACAGTCACTGAGACATCATGTGATTGTGATGGTCACTTCTGCCCCCATCTTTATGCAAGTTATCATGGATCATTAAGTGAGATGTCACATTATTGTGACATGCGAATTTACTGCCAGCTTCTTCATTGACTCAGCTTGTTAGAAGCCCGTTATGAAGTAGGCAAATGGAAATCATGTGACTGCATGCGTGCCAAAAAGTCCGATGATTGTTCATAAAGTTTCTTTTTCCAGCACCATTATAACTTTGAATGGTCACTAAACAAGTTTATCCCTATAGTGCAAAATTAGCTTTATGAATTCTTAATAATATGCTGTGGGTGTTTTGCTTGTCTCTAAAAGGTGATCCTGAGATACAGGCTGTTTTCATGCCTCTCCTTAGTCTCAAGATTTTCCCTTCTTGGCTGTCTTAAGTAGAGAGCAGCATGACTAACAATGCTTAACTCAAGACTTATTAGGAGCAAAGATATTATAGAAGGCTCTATTAAAGGTAGGCAGATTAAACAGTGGCTGTAATAGTGTAACAACAGAACAAGGAGAAAATAATAATTCAGGTATTTGTTGTGTGCTCATTAGTACCTTCAAAAGAAAACCCTTTCCTGTTAACAAATAAGCTATATCGGTTTTTGACACGGGAAGCTAACTCCTAAGGCAAATTATCTGGCCAATTAGCCTTTTTTATTTACATTTATTTATTACATATATAGGTCACTCATCTTGCTATCCAGAGCAACTTGGATAGCTATGGGGAAGATCCCTATGGAGGAAAAATAGCTTATTTATCTGTGTTTTATTAAGGTAGTTTGAGATAAAGTGCTGGCATTAGCAGACCCCCAAGAAGCTTGTTTTTTTAAAAAAAAAACAAGGCAACAATGGGAAAATATGTATAGTTCACTTTTGGAAGGCACACTGATCATGAACATTTGGGAATAAATTCTAGGACACTAACTGCAGAATAAAACCAGAGTAGAATTGGATTGTCTCCCTACACATCCACTGAAACTTTTGAACCCCCTTTTTTGTTTTCACCATGCACCCCTAACGAGCTGCTAGGCCAACAGCTACCATCTGGTAGAGTCTAGATGCAACTGCGGGTTTTTTTTTTTAACCATGGTCGGAGATTCCCTGTCCACTAGGCTTGTTCGCCTCCCCGGCAGTAGGAACTCTCCCGAGAAGGATGGTGCCACGAAACTAGGCTGGGCTTCAGCAGGGAGGTCCTGGTCTGGGAGAATCTGCAAGGCCGGACTTTGGCAGGAGGCGGCGTCTCCAGGCACGCCGTGCGAGGACCACAGCCTCCCGCTCGCCCTCAGCCCGGCCAGGCAGATAGAGGGTTAAGCCAGGCGGAGCCGAGCAGCCAGCCAGCCAGCCAGCCAGCCTGCGACAGCGGCGCCTGCGCAGGGTGGGGGTCGGGTTCTGGCCCCGGCCCGCCTTGCTCGCGAAGTTGTCCAGGGGCCGGAGAGAAGTTGGCGGCGCTGGGCGGAGGCAAGGGCGGTGCGGCCGGGCCGCTCGCTCGCTCGCGTCCCTGCCGGTCATGGCGTTCCGCAGGCGGGCGAAGAGCCACCCGCTCTTCAGCCAGGAGTTTCTCATCCACAACCACGCTGACATCGGCTTCTGCCTGGTGCTCTGCGTGTTGATCTCGCTTATGTTCGAGGTGAGCATCCCCTGCCGGGGGGATACCAGTCGTCTTCTCCTTGGGAAAAGGGGGTCCTCCTGCCGGGGTTCTACGGCTGCATGTTCTCACGATGAATGCTCCCCCTGGCTCTGTGGGCGGGAGGTATCAAGCGATTTCCTTCCACCGCGAGGGCTTTTGCCATTTCCTCTGTCTTTCCCGCTTGGGACATCTCCCTTTTCGCTTTCTTATCTCTCAATCACGCTCCCGGGTTCCATTCCTGGATGATGCGGTGTTAAACCAGAGAATTACACTGCTATTTATTCTTTCCGCTTGGGAGCCCTCCCGCCCCCTGGAGTTTAAACTTGGCTGCCTGGATTTGAAGATCTAGCCTGGAAATCCGCTTTGCATTCTGAGCCTTTCGCTCTCTTTATTCTCCGAACTTTCTCCCAAGCTTTAAATCTTTGTCCTCTCCTGATTCGGAGCCTTTCATGGAGAGCCAGACTTTCTAGGCAACTGCCATCAAGACCAAATCTTGATGGGTTGTCACTGTCAGCAGGAGGGCTTCTTGGGAAGTTTGTCCCTTCAGGGCTACGTCAGCAACGCTCTTCGCCTACCAAAGCAGACAGTGGAGTGACAGATCAGAGGAGCTGCCATCTTCCCCTTGGTTGGCTTGGGTTTGGCATGGTGGAGGTTACTGTTCCATGGTGAGTGGAAGAGCATCAGTTGTAAGGAACACCTGTTGTTAGCACCCAATGAATGAATTTAGCATTGCACTATGTCATGATGTGGTTTGTGATCCAACCTAGTTGCTGTGTTCTGTAAACCTTGGTTTATGGCTCAATATGCTGCATAAACCTAACTGTTACACTATAGCTTGAGCTGAGCCCCCTTTTGGATGGTGCAGATGACCATTTCCATGACTGATTCCCAGCCGGGGTGACTGAGCAAGCCATGTTGCTGCAACTGTAAAAATACAGCTAGTCTTCCTTTGCTTTGCTTTGCTTTGCTTCTTTTTCTCTAGAAGGCTGGGGGAGTAACATTTTGTCTACAGCATTCAGTCTCATGTACTGTGCCATTAGGGGGAGTGAAGGGACTGGCAGCAGCTTATTTTAGCCATCTCTGTTACTCCTAGGCCCATTTAGATAAACAAGCAGAAGAGACAGTTGCCAAGAACCTCTGATTCCGTTGACTTTTGGTCTTGGGTGAAAAGCGAACATAGGTCATGTTCGCACAACAAACTAATCACCAGAAGGGGACAACAAAGATGTATGCATTGTCACCTTGATAATCGGCATCAGATTATTAGAACCAGAATTGGTTCTGTTTTGAATTTTGGGGAAAAAACCCAAAAACAATTTGAAATCTTCTGGGCCTAGTAGTGAATAACTTTGCAGTGGGGGGGAGGCAGTTTAAGATGAGGTCACATAGCTATCCCTTAATGTTTTCAATTTACTGACTAAGCAGGTTGTGTGAACATAACTACCTACACATAGCCTTAGTGCCCAAAGAAGGAGAGAGGAAAGGGTGGCTTCTTTCAGGGCTCAGTTAAACCAGCATCCCCCAACCTTTTGGGAACCAGTTCCATGGAAAGAATAGATTGGAGGGGACATGGTTTTGCATACTGCCTGCATCCCACAGATGGAGTTTTGTTTGTTTGTGTGGCCCGGTTTCTGGCATGCTGTAGCTCGGTGCCAGTCCATAGACCAGGGGTTGGAGATCCCTGAGTTAAACAAATACAGACCACAGCTTTTCCCCCTTTGGAGGAAAAGTGGAGGGTGGAGGGTGGAGGAGAGGGATTGATTTGAGTCAAGCAAAGTCAGTGGAGATGCAGCAAGGAAGACCTGAGTCCACAGCATCCCACTCAGTCTTTCTCCCCTTTCCCTGAAAAACACAATTTGGAAGAGATTTATTCTTCCTGCCTTGCTGCCACGAGGAGAGGGTGTGCGGCAATAGAGGCAATTGCCTCCAATGCACAGTTGTCTACTCAAATAAGCAGCTGCTTCTCTCTCCTACCCATAGTACAGCTGTTAAGACTGGATAGAGTGTGTTGAGCCCTTCACATTGAACTACCAGAGAGAGGCAGCAGCTCTTCCTTCCACTATTTGGGAGGATATTAGGAGCCAGAATTAGGCAGAGTGTACTTGCGCTAAGGGCAAATAACTGATACAGATCTTTTTAAAGCTCTAATAACTCATCAAGATAAATTCATGGAATTGAGATGCGTTTAAATGTTTAATCGCTTTTTTCCTGTATCTCCACTACCCAGGGGCAATTTGAACCTGGTTCCTCCTCCCCTTAAGAGTTTTGCTGGATCAGGCCAACCAAGTCTAGCATTCTAGCCTCACCACAGTCAGTGCTTACCAGCAGGGCATCAGTACAATGACACTGTTCTGTTTATATTCTCTGACAACAGTTATTCAGAGGAAGTTAGACATGAGGACTAGTTGCCAATCAGGATGTGCATCAGATGCATCTGGAGCCAGGGTCTTGAGAAGCAATGAGATGACTACAGACGCATTCTCCCTTTAGAATATGGACAAACCTGAATCCGTTTTGTTGAGAATCCTGGCTATAGCTACATACTGTTCAGAATTGATCCTGAAATGAATGACTCCTATGCAAAAAAACAAAACAAAATTCTGTTGTTTATAATTTATGTGCAATACTCTGACAGGGAGGGACTGAAAGTATTAAGACTTATCCCAGCTTTCAGGCTATCTCCTTTATTCTTTTTTTTTAATTCTGTTCTCTAGCAAAGTGTAGAAGAGAGACTCATGCTGTAACAAGGGTCTGGCTGACTGCATTCCATTTTGGTGTATTCTCTCTATTCAGATCATCTTGTCCAGTCTAGTTTAGTCTGGCTAGCTGGGGAATTCTGGGAGTTGAAGTACAAACATGTTAAACTTGCTGAAATTATGAAATGCAGATTTAGGCTGGAAAAGATAGAAAATGCAATGTCATAGTAAGTTTTGTTTATCCATTTTTCATTTTTTCCCTTTTGACTTCTGTAATGGGTAATGCATGATAATTGTGCAACCTTAAAATTAAAAGAGGATTGATTTAAAAAAATCTGCCTGGAAGATCTGGATTTTTCTGATTTCTACCCTTTTCTATAACAACAGCTTTCTTTCTGTGACTCTTCATTAAGAGATATACAGTTGTTCCCAACTCTTCTCAATATTCTTTTACAAGCATCTCCCTGAGTTATCAACATCATATTTTGACTAGGCTTATTTTGCTCATTTTCCTACTCTACTCTTCATGGCATGTTACTTTAACCTTCCCTGCCTCTGTCTGAACATGGATTTATTTTAACTGATCTCCTCTGGATCTGCAGGAGATCAACATTATACATACAACAACATTACTATTATCCTTGTCTTCCATTAATTTTTCAATTTTGGCATCCCTGGAGGATTTTAAGAACATTGTTGATATGTGATCACTAGTAGCAAGCAACTGTGGCTGGCGTGTGCTTTTAGAACCTTTGTTCTATGTCTCATCATTTTTATTTATTATGAGAACAGAGATGTCAACAGCCTTACATTATCAAGATTATTATGGTTGAGTTCAGTTATTGGATCTTGTTATTTTATTGCTATCTAATGTACTTGGATCAGTCCTACTCAATATTCTTTGGAATCCGGAGAATTCTGAGAATGTTCTTTAGTAATGTAATATTTAGTAATGATCTTTAGATCAGTAATGCAGTAGAAATTGACTTAGATATTAATCACCTCCATAGCAATAGTATCCTACAATCTAAGGAATTGTATTCTATCATGTGCTGTTGTATAATACCAACAAGGACTAAAGAACATCCTTTTGGATTTTATGCCTTGCAACCTTTAATTGAGCCTCTTAGATTTTTTTAAACTGCAATATTATATATGAACAGATCATATAAAACAAAATTTCAAATAAAATTATTATATAAAATTGAATGAAATGAAAAATTATGCACAGCATTATTTTGAACTATTGGTTTTTAAAAACCTATTTAAAACTTTGCAGTCATGGGAGACAGTATTACACATCTGTAGAGTTACTAATAAAACCGTTCTGTCCCTTATATCTATATACCGTATTTTTCGGAGTATAAGACACTCTGGAGTATAAGACACATCAAGGTTTTGAAGAGGCAAATAAAAAAAACCTCTTTGCACTCTGCAGACCTCCCAAAACAACACGTTTTTCGTGAAAACAGGCACATTATTTTTCCAAAATAGGGCATGAATAGCCTTTACGAGGCTTGTAGAGTGCTCCTCGGGGGTGGGGAGGGTAAAAACGAGCAAAAAAATGGCCCATTTTTCACGAAAACTGGCCCATTTGTCAAAAAAAAGGACGTGGATAGCCTTTAGGGGGCTTATAGAGTGCTCCTGGGGGCTGGGGGAGGGTCAAAATGAGCAAAAAAGTGCCTATTTTTCGCTCATTTCTACCCTCCTCAGCCCCCAGGAGAACTCTGCAAGACTCCTAAAGACTATGCATGGACATTTTGGTAAAGGGGGCGGGGTTTCAGGAGGCAAAAAATGCTGTATTCAGTGTATAAGACTATATTTTCAGCCTTTTAAAAAAAAAATCTTATACGCCTTATACTCTGAAAAATACGGTACCTAATTTATTTGGCAGGAGGACATGGAAGCAAGATTAGGACTGATATGAATGAAAAGATTTATTTCAATAATCTGTCCCAAAAGCATGAAAGTAAAAGACATTATGTTTTAAGATAAAGAGTTGCTGGTCCACTGATACGATGTGTTCATGAGCTCTCTTTGATGCAATTAGATCTTTCTCGTCTTTTGCCTGTAAGACATTACTTTTCTTCTAGTGTATATTTATTAGATTTTTATCCTGCCTTACTTTTAAGGACGCGGTGGCTCAGTGGCTAAGACGCTGAGCTTGTCTATCAGAAAGATTGGCAGTTTGGCAGTTCGAATTCTTAGCACCGTGTAATAGAGTAAGCTCCCATTACTTGTTCCAGCTTCTGCCAACCTAGCAGTTTGAAAGCATGTAAAAATACAAGTAGAAAAAAATAGGAACCACCTTTGGTGGGAAGGTAACAGCATTCTGTGAGCCTTCGGCATTTAGTCATGCTGGCCACATGACCACGGAGATGTCTTCAGACAGCGCTGGCTCTTCAGCTTTGAAATGGAGATGAGCACCGCCCCCTAGAGTTGGGAACAACTAGCACATATATGCGAGGGGAACCTTTACTTTCACCTTACTTTAAGGGGCTTAAATTGGTCTATGCTACATTCTGTCTTCCTAGCTTTTCCCACAGGGACATTATGAGGTAGGATAGATTTACCGAGATGACTGCCTCTTGATCAGGGTTTTTGGGAGAGGGACAGACAGATATGAATTAACAAGTCCTGTGGCCTGAAAGTTTTTTGGGGGGGAACCCCACCCTCCATCCAAATCCATCAATCCCATAATATTATCAGCTTATATTTAGTTATATCAGAGACGGTATTGAATGGTTCAAACCATGAAACATGAGCCCTGTTTTTTCTTGTTTGGCTAAAAACCCAATATTTCCTGATTATGTCAATCTCTTTCCTTGAAATGATTAGAATAGTCACTTTACCGACAATATGTAGAGACACTATAGATTATATATAGACTCTATACAGAGACAGCAAAAGTGTGAGTGTATCATGCACAGAGGTAGAAATGTTTTAAAGCAACATATCAGCCACAAGAACACAGGAAAAATGTTAGAGTTTAAGGCCATAATTTTTTTTGCAGTTTTAGATTGTCTTGTCTATGCCCTTGAAGTGCGGTCTGGAGTCAGACACTTATCAACTCTCCACCACACTGTCAGCTCTCCACATGTAATCAACTTAGTTGTGGCTTGGAGGTAGATGTCTTGGATGCATGCATATTGTGGAAGTTGGAGCTGGCTCTTTTCTGGGTTGGCTGGGAGGATTTGCAAATCCAAGATGTATTTGCTTTATCCTTCCAAGAAAGAATGCTGATCCTTGTTGCAAGGATCCTTGTGGCACTGGTCCCATAGGTGTGCATGTTAGTACTTGATCTCCTTCTCATACCTGATGCCTTCCAAGTTCTGCTATGACTCCCAGCATTCTCTGGTTCATTGGAGGGAACCAAGTTGCCTGGGGTGAGGGATGTCTGCTCTATTTACTTGTTTGATTCATGGGAGTAGGGCATATGGATGATTGCCTTTTGCTTGTTAAAAAAAATGAAGGGGTCACTGACCCAGAAAGTGGCAGATGTCCTGGGAAAAGGCTTTTCCCCCCCAAATGGCTTCTTGTCATGTGGGCAAAAAGACCTATGGTGTGGATTACGCTACTACTATCACTTATGCAGGCTGGTAAAGTTGCAATTAAAATCCCTGGCTGTATAATAACTATATTTCTTCCCATACTCTGTATGCACAGGTAGGAAAGCTCTGGCAGACTAATTTTAATCTCTCAAATTTGTGTTGTTTGAAAAGCAGCAGATGCATTCTCTGGATCTATATTGACTCAGGTGGTCTTCTAAAGAAATGACTAACGGATTAAACTAAGATGTGTTTTTTTAAATCTTCATTCCACAAAAAAACCCAACCGTTTTCTGGGTTCATACAACTTGCTAAGCCAAAACCCAACCCAACCTGTACTGTAGTTTTGCATGAGATGCTCATTTTGTGAAATGAGAGTCACATTGACTTTGGGAAGAGAGCAAACATAGTGGATGAGGCCAGGAAATGCCTAGATCTCATGTTAATTTCAATGTATTTCCCTTTAAAGAGAAGTATTGTGGTGATACACACGTAACTGATTTCATAATTTCCCTCTTTCTGTTACTTGTCCCTAAGGCTTTCTGAAACTCAGGTTGTCTCCTTCTATGTTAGAGTGCAGTGTGACCTTAGCCTTGCCTTTTTCTTTTCTTTTTCCATTCCTTTTTCTTCCTCTTCATTTCTTATTTTGTTCTTCCTGGTGTTCCCCCCCCCCCCAGCCCAGGACACTCTTTTCATGTGGGAAGAAGGCCAGTACTACTGTAGATACAGGCTTGGCTTTAAGAAAGGCTGGCTTGCTTTACTTCCCAAATCATTTCCACCTCCTCCTCCTCCTCCTTTTGCTTCCCCGCTCCCTTCCAGCAACTTCTTTGTAAACCAAATGCACATTTCCCTCAGCCTTTTTTCCCTCTCATTTCCCTTCTTGAACTCCACTCTTGTCTGGTTCTAGTGCCGGTCCGCCTTTTGGGGCTATAGCTGGAAGGTTCCTTTTTGAACTTCAGACCATCCCAAATTCCATCTCTGAAACCAGATTTGGAGAGTTGTGAATGGAGACTTTCTCTCCCCCTCCTCTGCCTCACTGGGTCTCCTTCCAAGCGCTCTCTCCAGGCAGACCAAGGCCTTTTGCCTTTGCAGTGCTGCCACTTTGCACAGAAATGCCAGGAATGCTGAGCTCCGCCTTTCAACTTCCCAGCTTGCTGTCCCACTTGCTTTCCAGGCAAGGGAGGGGATATGGCTCTTGCGACACAAGCCTTCAGACTATCCTGGCTGGAGTCTGACTGTTTCTGCCAACAGTCCCTCTGCGAGAGGCTCAGTGGAGTCTGTGATTGAGAACTTGACAGTTAACATGCACACACACTCCTCCTGCCCGTCCCCCACCCTCCATCCCTTGCAGCTCAGTGCCACGTTTCAAAGCAAACTGAGGTGAGAAGGGAGGGGAAGAAACAGATGGCTTTAAGCTTGCAACTTGGAGAAATTTCTCTTCCCCCCCCCCTCTCTCTCCTTCCTCTCCTCTTCAGTTCCATTCCCTTGAATTAACCAATGGGCAGAAACATTAATGGTTTGAAAGGGGAGGGAAGAACAGGATCCTTTTAATTAGTGAGAAAACTGAGCTGGAAAAGATATTCATTCTAAAATCCTGTGCAGAAAACTATGTGAACTGTTTTTTTAAAAAAAGCATTAAGGATTCCAAAGGACCTTTTCTCTTTGTGAACTAGAATATTGATTAGTTTTGTCTTGTTTGCTTCTACTTGTACTAAAAGGAGGTAAATAAGTTTCATTATAAGAAATGTACAGTGATAAATCACATAATCAGTCAATGAAAGGTGCTATTGATCTTGTAACTGTTTAAGCAAAATTTAGTAGTTTGTTGATCTTGGAAGATTACCTCAGTTTAAACTAGCCAATAAGTCAGTTGGGTGAACTTCAGGAAAATACTGGGGTGATTCTCTTTTATTTCTGCTACATTAATTACTAACACTTAGCTTAAAATGAGTCAACCCCCCCCCCCCATCTGCAACATGAGAGATTACATAGAGAAATGAAAGTACCGTACATCTCATTTCAAGCTTCTCAATTCTGTAATGGCTGAATGTTGTCCTGCTCCTATATATGAGGAAATAAATCTTGCAAAATACTTTAAACAGAAAAAGTTGTGTAAAAGATAAATATTACTTATACTTTCCTTCTTTAAAACTGCACTATACATAAATGAAAACTCAAGGCTTCTCCAGATATTGGTTCTACCTTATCAGACTTCTCTGTTATTTTAATTGACTCTATTTGGAATCACAAAAATATTGTAAATGTCTAGAACTTTTGAGCCATACAGATAGATACCTTATGGAAGCAGAATTAATTCTACCTATATACACTTCAGTTCAACAGACCATTAATGTTATGTCTATTACTACCAAATGTCTGTTAAATTCAGATTTTTGATATTGCTGTCCATTTTACATAATTTCTGTGGCAACACAAATTAGTAGAAATGATACAGTTGTGCATTTGTTTAATTATTAAATATACACTGTATAATTTCCATCAATTTGTGTTGCTAAGTCCAATAGTGTAAATTGATAAAAATGATGCAAAACATTCATACTATTTTAGTTACAATTGACTTTGCCTGTTACAATATATCCAATATCTGCTAAATTGAGATCTGTGCACCAACAGTTTGTAATGCTTCCATCCCTGTCATCCAGTGGTGGGATATGATCAGTACGCCCTGGTACGGGCGTACCAGTGCCTGCTGGGAGCACCAGGTACCGTTCCGGTATGGCGCTCCAGAGGGTCCGCCCACCTGCCATCCTTACCTGTATTTGAACTGATTGGGGCTTCCACGCATGCGCACGGCGCATACGGCACCTGAGCAACACTCCGCCGAGCAGTTGGAATGTCACAGAGCATTGCGAGTGGTAAGTACACATGCACGTGCTGCGTGAATGTTGCACGCATGCATGTGGTGGATGCCCGGCCCCGTTGCCCCAGGATTCGGAACCCACCACTGCTGTCATCCTTTCAAAGAAGCAATGTCATAAAAAACACATTAAAAAAGTAAAAAATGCTAGGCCAAAGAAAAACATAAGAGTAATGCATACCAATATAATTTATTTTATTTCTTTAAAACTTTTGCCTTTGTAAATCGTCCTTTCCTTCACCGGCTATATGCACTATGAGTAGTCCTTAACATATGAGCACAATTGAGTCCAAAATTTCTGTTGCTAAGTGAGACATTGAGTTTTGCCTCATTTTATGACCTTTCTTTCCCCAGTTGTTAGGTGAATCACTGCAGTTGTTAAGTTAGTAACACAGTTGTTAAGTGAATCTGGCTTCCCTGTTGATTTTGCTTGTCTGAAGGTTGCAAAAAGCACACAATACTGCAACCATAAGGGTACAATTGGAATTTATTGTATATCTTTTATTTGTTATAAACGAAGAAATATAAAGGTAAAAAAACCAGGTTCTCCAGAAGTGTGGATGCGCAGTAATATTAGGTTTTTTTCCTTTTTCTTTTTTTCTTTCTTTTTTTCTGTATTTAGATGTATATGTCTATCAGGCGTGGGTTGCTGTCGGCATTACTGCTGGTTCGGTGCACGCAGAACATTAAAAAATAGGGGGGGGAATATGGCGCGCCGGCCGGGAAACCGGTACGGACGCATGGCAGGCCTGGGTCACTGCCAGTTCTGGCAACCCAGTCCGTCAAACCACTACCGGTTTAGCCAAACCGGTAAAACCCGTCTCTGATGTCTATGTTTGTATTATTTGCATTTAAATAATAATAATACTGCAACCGTCTTAAATGTGAGTCAGTTGCCAAGCTGAAATACAGGCAGTCCTGAACTTCTGAGAAGCAAAGTCTATGTGGAAGCCAGATTTACTTAACAGTTTGACTAATTTAACAACTACCGTGATTTGCTTAACAACTATGGCAAGGAAGGTTGTAAAATGTGGGCAAACTCACTTAAGAAAAGTTTTACTTAACGGAAATTTTGAGCTCAATTGTGGTTGTAAGTCGAGGACTATCTGTACTGATAAATTCTTGGGCTTTTTATTTTATAATGTTGTTTCAATAAAAAAATGGACACATCGTGTACTTCCGTCCTTATGGAATAATATACCAAATTATTGTGGAAAGGTCAGATCATAAATGTTTCTCTGCTGATTTTCTCTGCTGATTTGATTAATAAGATTTTTGTTTTCCATTATTGATTACATTAAAGGGCCTATGATCTATGCAAATATACATTTGACTGTGTGGTCACTACCTGACTACTGATAAGGTGATTGATATATAGTCTTCACTGGAAAAATTGCATAATTTGGAAGCTTTCCCGTCTCCAAGAATGATCACCTTATCGAAGTACTACTGGGGCAGCTCTCATGACAATGTGTATTTTTCCTGTCAGTATTTACTTTTGTGGCTTTTGTATTATTCTAGCAATCAAAACTAAATAAACTGAGCACTCAGGAATTCCCTGAGGCTGCCTTCATTGAACTGGATCTTTATTGATTATTGTCTTGCTTCTTCGTCTGTAGAGCTGTATAGCAGCAAAATATTCTTTATTTTGAACATAACTGTTCTTAACTCTGGATACCAAGAGTCTGTTTTCTTCTCTCCTTCAGGTTTATGGGATTTTGATCACTTCTGAGATTGCCCCAAGTATTACTTAATCTCCAGACCCTTCCCATGTTCTCTTCATAGGACAAATTCTGTTCTCCGCTTGGGTAGTGCTCTGGCTCCCTCCCCCTCTTGAGCAACCATTGTGCTTTGACCTTTGAGATAAAGACAGTCAATACAACTACTAAAGGCACAAATGAATAAAATTTATTTTATATAACCAGGGACAAACTCTTTATCATGTGATTCATTAAGCCCAAGGACACATTCCACACATGAGATGGTAGAACCTGCAAAATCTCTATTTCTGCTTCTGGTTCCAGGAAAGAAACTGCCATATGCTTGAGCTATTAATTTTGATAGCAGGTTATAATGACAGTAGAGTGAATTTTGCTCTTTTGGGGAAACAGTTATCAAAGGAGATCAGCCAAATGCAATCTTTTAACCACTTTGCTATCCCAAATATAGTGTACTGTAGTTTTAAATAAATAGATTAGGTATACATGTGATATAAATATAAATTTATATTTGTCAACACATATTCGAAAATAATAATTTTCCCCAGTCTGAAAGCATGTCTGAAACAGGCATGATCCCTTAATTTGGACTAAAGTTTTGCTCTAAAATCTAGAGTTTAAGAAAAAAGAATGTATATGATTTGAAGGAACTTCTCATACCTCTTCTTTTTGGCTGATGCTTTGGTTTTCTTGAAAACATCAAACATCTTTTATCTGATGAAAAGACAGAAGAATTTGAGAAGCATGAGGGAAAAAAGGCTGTGTTGTACAAAGGCTTTGTTTGTCTCAAGAGCATAGAAGTTCCCCAGAATCTCACTTTCTAACACCAGCTGAATGAAGATGTTTTATATTCTACAACATCCTTTCAACTACAAAATATTTCTCACATTGCCATTCAGGAAAATTCAGTATACATTATTGCAGCTAGTATTATTCTGTTTGAGTGTGGATCAAAACAACCTATTACTAGTATTAATGGCTACTAATGCTATTTCAAATAGCTGATTTAAAAATACTTCAATTATTTAAATAATTTCACGCAAAATTTGTTGGAATATTTCTAACTCATTCCACATAAGTAATGGGATTATATGATCACATACAATCTCCTCCCTCCCTCAGCTCTCCATTTCTATACCGCATGAATGAAAAGCAGTGCCTCCATGATGTCATCAACAGGTGCTGTTCTACAAGCTTTCATATGTTCTTTAGCTTAGATTCTTTTGCTTCAGTTGATGGTAAGTTGCTGTGAAAAAAGGTTGTGCTGCTATTGGCAAGAGGCCATAAAGGTGGCCTCTTTGCCAATGCCCAAAATATGGTCATGTGATAGTGGAGGAATAAATAGTGGAACTCAGGAACCAGGTTATAAGTAGCTTTGGGGTGGGGGTGTCTGTCATAACTTTGAATGGTTGCTAAACAAGGATTTCCTGTAGGTCAGTTTAGCCATTTCTGTCATTGTCACAATTCATTCATGCATTGTGGGCTTTTCAATACTCTTCCATTCTTTTGCATATAGTCATCTTTCCATGGTTACCATATACAAGATCAACCTTCCATGAACTTTTCTAAATTCATTATCCAAACGTCCCAGTCACTCATTGTCAAAAGGGCAGCAGAAAGTTGAGGAGGTGCCATGGCCTTGAATGCAGCAAGTAACAGAGTGAGCTGATAAGCTGGGAGGTTGAGCAAAGCAATTGGGACAGCCTTTCAGCTTCAAAATTAATGTTGTAGAATAGGGATGTACAAATTTCCCAAAATTTTATCATATTCTTCTCATTGTTCATTTGTGTTTGGATTTTTAGAGAAGTTGTATACATTAAGATTAATGTATGATAGCAAAACATTTAGGAACTCTCTTCCACTTTGGTTGGGCTATGTTAAGCAAAAAATGCTCTAACTGAATTCCACAGCCAGGCTGTGTTTCATCAAAGCATAGAGCAAAGCACAATTTTCACTTTGTGTACTGCCCAAGTGTCTAACTCCATGCACAACATTTTCCTTGTGTCTCAATGTTGGCTGAACTTCAGAAGATGTGGAGTAGCCTAGCAATATTAGAACCCTTTGACGTATGCTGAGAAATGACTGCTTTTTATTCAATTTGTGATGTTACTATTTTTTGAAACAGTCCATTGAAAAAATAAAAATATATAAGAAAGGCTAATAGTAGAAAATATTTAATTACAGAGTAGTTTTCAAAGAGAAATTTCTGACCTGATAAGTGTGTTGGACTAATGGATTGTTTTTCTCTTTTCTTTTCTTTTTTCTTCAAAGTATATGTATCTTATAGTTGACTGGCTGCAGCTGTGGGTCACTGTTTCAAGTCTCTTATCATGAGAAAGAATAATACTTTTGGAAGTGAAAAATAAACACAAGCAATTTAACCAAAAGGTTTCAATAAATATTAGTCATGTTTTTCTTTTGCAGTGCGTTCAAATGCGGCTGTGATCTTTGCTAGGAAAAAAAGTTTCAATTAATTTAAAGAAGTAAAGAAGATTAGGATCTTACTGCCACATTTTACTGCAGTACTGATAGCACCACTAAATTCCATTTTATGTATTGAACTCTGTTGTGCTAGGGAATGGGGATTCCAAAAGAATATGCAAACCCAGCAGAAATGAAACATGGAGGTGTACATGCAACCAGCACAAAGTGGCTGACATCTCATATGACCTTTGGGTTCTGTGCAAAACATCATCTAATCTCACAAATCATCAGTCATAGTGTCATTGCTCCCATTTTGTTTGACTCTATTTCCTAATCTATTTAAACCCCTCTATTAAAACAAATGTAAGTGCCAAATTCCATATCTAACCATAAGGCTCTGTCTTAGTTCCAGTACTCTTCAATATCTTCATAAATGACTTAGTTGAAGGAATAGAAGGAGAATTCATCAAATTTGCAAATGAGACTAAGCTTGCAGAAATAGCCAACACCCCAGAAGACAAGCTCAAGATCCAAAAATATATTGAACAAGAACATGAAATTTAATGTGGAGAAAAGCCAGGTTTTACACTTAAGCAGGAAAAACCAATGTTGCAAGTACAGATTAGGTGAAACCCTTTTCAAAAACAGTAACTGTGAGAGGGATCTTGGAGTCCTAGTGAACGATCACTTAAATATGAGCGAAGCAATCTGGAATTAAGGAGAAACTACCTGACAGTGAGAACAATTAACCAGTGGAACAGCTTGCCTTCAGAAGTTGTGGGTTTTTTTTATCACTGGAGATTTTTAAGTGACTGGACAGCTACTTGTTTGAAATGGCATAGGGTCCCCTGCTTGAGCAAGAGGTTGAACTAGACCTCCAAGGTCCCTTCCAGCTCTATTCTGATTTTGATTCTGATTCCTTCTTCACTCCTAGACGAGGTCCCTTCAATATCTGAGAGAATATGACCTTCCTCAGAGATGATCTTTTTTTCTTTCTAGTACCGGTAGATAGCTGAACCAACTAAATATTCTTTGAGTGAAATGCTTTGTACAAAAATGCTGTCTTAAAGTTATGCTTTTTTATCCTTCCTTTGGTTTAAAAAAGCATTTCTGACTATCTAAACTTGCTAGTTTCTTGTATTTCCTTCCGTTCCTTTCCAAATTGATGAAAGCTATGAAACTTTTAGCCTGGGTACACACAACGTGGTAGTGTCTCATTTGCCCCATCCAGCAGGGTCATTAAGAAAGAATGATGAGAGTTTAGTTTAACATTTAGATGATATAAATTTCCTCTTCTTGTAGTAGCCACTAGGCAATAGATAAAACAAATCTCTTTCCTGCTGAAAGCTGTTTCTTATGTTTGCATTTTTCTTCTGTTGTGCCATTTGTTCCATAATTTTCAACATGTGGAAGTCAACATTTCCTTATCAGTAATGTCACAAGTCTTGTTCTCCCAAAACTGGCTTTATTCCCTGAATAAAGGAAGCTTGAACGAATATAGGAAGCTGAGGCTCTATTTACAGAAAACTGTGACCTTCAATCACATTTCTATATATGGTCCAAATATGTAGATCAGTCTTTCTTCTGTCTAGACACCTTCCAGATGTATGGAGTTCAACTGCTGGAATTTGAGCTATGATGATGCTGGCAGAGAAGTTCCGGGTGTTGAACCCTCTTGAGCAGGAGTCTCCAACCTTGGCAATTTCTAAGACATTTGGACTTCAACTCCCAGAATTCCTCAGCCAGCTTGTTGCCTGAGGAATTCTGGGAGCTAAAGTCCACAAATCTTAAAGTTGCCAAGGTAGGAGACCCATGTTCTTGCCCAAGTGGGGCAGTTCTTGTGTACCTGATAAGAATGTGCCCACAAATTTGGGCAGTTGAGCAAATATCACTTGTAGAATTTTCTCCACTTGTTTGGGAGCAAATTTGTTTATGGATTTTCCTTGGCAGTTTAAATCCAGTTGAAACTAATGAAATTGCAGTCACACTTAGGACTGTAATAGAATTGTGACCAGACCCAGTTTTATAACTTTCTATGGCATTTCTTAAGTGCACATCGTGGTTGTTAAGTGAATGCCATTGCAGTAAAATGGACACATTGTTTGCTATGGGACATTTTTGCCAAAAACAGGAGAAAATGTCAATTTTCAGCAAAAAATAAATAAATCATAAAGCGTGGTCATGTGACCATGGAGAACATCCATTGGAACTTCAGAACTGGATTGTAAGTACCTTTTGCAGAGTCCATTGTAACGTTGAATGGCCACCAAGTTACCAGTCATAAGTTGAGGACTACCTGTAAGGGCCTGAAAGCCTGGTTCTACAAGTTGGCTTGGGGCACCAACAGGGGAGTATTACACTGGAGATGATTGATGAATTATGATAAAATCCCATCTCCCCCTCTCCACAGCATCCTTCTTCCCCCCTCCCCATCTGTTAAATGCAGCTTCACTTGGATTGTAATTTTTATTAATATTTGAAATATTTTATCTTTTATGGTTTTATTGCTTTTAAAGTTGTAAGTTGCCCAGAATTGTTTTCAAGCAAGATGGGCAGCAAACAGATTTAAACAAACAAACAAACAAACAAATAATACTGACCTTATGGTTTAGTTTGCACCCTGAGTTGGGCTTAATCAGGGTTTAGTTATTCAAGATTTTGACTGAAGTGAGAGCTATGGCTTTTCTTGACCCACACTGAGAAAACACAATTAGTTATAATTACTTAATTTTTAACTGAATGAGATAAAAATTGTAAGCACATAGGATGATGAGACCAGTTCAATTGTAAAGGGAAAGGCGCAAGTTTGTTTCAAAACTCCTTTGAATCTGTTCCCGTCTCCTTGTAAAAAGGTTGGTACTTGAAACTTTGAAGTAAGAATTATATTTACAAGTGCAATTCCATCTTTTAGGGATAAGCTTCAAACATTTCACACAACAAAATTATCATTTGCAAGCAAGCATTTTTTGGCTGAGGATGGCCCATAAATACTGGTACTATTTATCTAAAGCAAATGTTTTGTTTTGTGATTAGTTCTTTTCAGAGACATTTACTTGGCAGGTTTGTAGTCTCATTATCTTTCTTCAAACAGAGTTTGGCCAGTATTCTCTCCATATACTATGTTATTTTCACTTTCTAAGTCTCTTCTTTGATCCAAGGCTACATTCAGATCTCTTGTGTCGAATCTGTATGGTTGTAAGCATAATAATTTATCTTTCTTAACATTTGTTATCTCCCAGATTCGAAGTCAGGTAGGTGAAGTCTGGAGAATGTATTTGTGTCCTGGAGATATGTTTATTAATGAAGTGCAGCCATCAGGAATTTGGAAACTTGTAGTTATCTGTTGAACTACATTCCAGACCTTCGGGGAGTAATGGGAATACTTGGTTAATATTGCCAGGATAGCTAATCCCTTCCAATAAATATTATAATGTTTCTTTGATTGTTTAAATTTTGCAGGAGGATAAAGGATACAATTAGTAAACGGGATGTCTTCTTGTACATACATGAAATGTAATTAAATATAATAGTTTAAATCAATTTCAGAGATGATTTAATTTAATTAAAGTGCTTCTGTGATTAACTAAAATTAGATAAGCGGTTTACAAACTTTTCAGTCAATAATTTTTATGCATCTATAACAAAGAAACTAATTTAACATCTATTAAATTTTTAATAAATTGGTATTCAGAATTTACCACAAGTTTTCAACAATAATTATAAATTCAGGTGATGTACAATGATGAGAAACTCAGATTATCAGACCAGTGGTCCTTGTAGTAATCAATTCTTCTAATATTCATAAATATATCATGCTAGGTTTAAAATGCATGTATTTCAGAGACTTTTATATAAAGAGATCTATATTCCACCTATAGGTAAATCATATTCCACACATAGCTAATATTTTGTAGTTCCAGGCCCAAAGCTAGTTTCTAAGACAGAGCCAGTCTTATATGATACATTAATTATTTGTATAGAGCAGCAAACTACATACTGAAGAGGTCATGTTCAGTTGTTATTCTTCAGACATTCCTAAAGGTTAGAGTGGTGGAGGACAGAGAACTCAAGGTTGTAAAAACATTTCTTAATCTCTATAGTTCAAGGAATCTACAGTATATTATTTCAGATGTCAACATAAAATCCTGAAGGCTAAAGTTATATTTTGTTTCTACTACATGTAGTCCTTGACTTACAAGTGGTTACGATGACCCCCTCCCAAAAGACAATTATGACCTACATTCAAAGATGCAATGCCTTACATGATTGCATTTGGGGCACTCAGCAATTGGCCCACATTTATGTCTTAAGTTTGAAGCATCCCACTGTCACATGAGCACAATTAATGATATTTCTTGCCAGAAATCGCTGTTTATTTCTGGTTTCTGGCCAAAAGAAGGAGGAGGAGAAGGAGGAGGAGGCACCCCGAGGACAAATGTGTTCACTTTTTGACCATGGTGTTTGCTTAACAACTGCCGCAAAAAAAGGTCATAAAATTGGGCATAGTCGAGTGATGACCTGCTTAACGATCAGCACAACTTACAATTGTAATTCCAGGCTCATTACGGTTGTAAAGCAAGGACTGCATATGTATGTATGCATGCATGTGTGTAAGTATATGTATATATAAAAGTTGATCATTTGTAGGTTTCATTATAACAGTTCTCTTTCAGGAAAGCTTTTAAGGCCACTTGAGAATCTGGTTTAGCCTGAAAGGATGCTTGACTGATAGAGGAGAAGAATTGTCATTATGATACTGGAATGAAGCAAGCTAATCCAGAAATGTACTTTATCTTCACAGGTTACAGCCAAGACTGCCTTCTTGTTCATCTTACCTCAGTATAATGTCAGTGTGCTGACAGCAGGTAATAGTATTTAGTCTACTGAATTGAAAACCTCTGCCTGGTAGTCAGCATGCTTGGGTTTCACTAAACACAAAACCACAAACTGGCTTTCTATTAATTGTGGAGTAAAGTGTCTTTACTGTGCATCTAACAGGCAAACATAAACATTCACATGCTGACACGTATAGATATGCACAAACATACAGAACCAAGAAACTTAAAATAAAAATATTTTCATATGTATAATATAATCAGCCTTCCAGATGTGCTGGAACTACTTATCCCCTAGTCCCCAACATAGTAGCTTCTAAACAATGAAGCCTTCATGTGTACCACAGATAATGAGTACTGTAGTCATTTCCTCTATAAATCTTGTAAAGTGATCTAACATAGGGCCCAAGTTAGTAAATTTTGTAAAAAAATATAAAAAAAGAGATTTGAATGCATCTGTTCAGTGTCTAATAGCAGTTCAGTCTAGAATGAGTCACAATTCCTATCTAGCACAGATAATGAGTACAACATTATCTAACAGTACAACGTAACAGATTGACAACAAATATATGTGCCCGCAGATCTATGCAGGTAATCCTAGACTTACAACCACAGTTGAGCCCAAAATTTATGTTCCAGGGAAGACACTTTTAAGTGAGTTTTGCCCCATTTTACAACTTTTCTTAAGTGCAGCTGAGTTCCCCATTGACTTTGCTTCTCAGAAGGTCGCAAAAGCTGATCACATGACCCTGGGACATAGCAACCCTCATCAATACATGCCAATTGCCAAGTGTCTGAATTTTGATCACATGACCACAGATATCTTGCCACAGTCATAAGTGTAAAAAATGGTCATAAATCACTTTTTTTAATGCCATTGTAACTTTGAGTGGTCAGTAAGCAGTAGTTGTAAGTTGACGACTTACCTATACATACAAATACTTGTAGATAACTTGAATGATCCAATGAGTTTTCATTTTGAACTAGTGGGAGCACATGGCAAACCTGTGTACGTTTCTGGTACCTGTGTACCTTTGGCTATGCAGCCTATGTACATTTGGCTATGTAGCCAAATGGATTAATATTCACAGGTTTAATTTCTGTGTCTAGCCATTATAAGACTCTCTCTTTCCTTCTTCGGTTCTGCTTCTTGGTATCTGCCTTGAAAAGCCTTGGTTCCTAAATGGTTTCTCAGCTTATTTTTTTGATTTTGATCTGTTCCCCCCACCCCCCAAACTCCCTGTTTCCTTTCCTTTAGATGGTGAAATTGTTCTTTATCACTACGGGCTGAAGGATTTGGTGACAATCCTCTTCTACATCTTCATAGCAATCATTCTGCATGCTGTGGTGCAGGAATATGCACTGGATGTAAGTCTTACCTCGGGCTCCATAGAAAACCTAAGGTGCATAAATGTTTGGCACAAACCTCCCCTTCCCTCATCTTTCTAATCCTGTGTTATAACTGAGATTGTAAAGTAACTTTAAAGTTTTCATTTTGCATTGAACTTTATTGAAACCTGAGGTGGGCAGATGTAAATTCCCCCCTTCTTGAATTACATAAACTGTTCTTTTAACCTATGGGGTCTTTGGATCTTTTCCTTTTTTCCTTCCTTTCATTTTCCTTGCCTGGAAAGTCAGTTTTCTCTTTAGGCATGTTCCTTCTTGTTGGAGGGAGTGGGAAAGCTTTTCCTCTCTCCCCCACTTCATATGGTGGGTGGGAGAGAATTTCTGGTCACAGCTGGTATTTGCAGTGTCCTGTTTTCTCCATCCTGTCCATGCAAAGATAGCTTGTTTGGTTAAAGGGAGGCAAAGACCTTTGTGAACTGCTCCAAGCATCTTCTGGTATGTTTGGTTACAGTTTAGAGGCAATTCTAAAATATACAGCAGCTTCTGCTTATTTTCAAGTGAAAGAGAGTTGCCACTGTCACCCATGATGAACATGCCTATCTTTGCCCCCTTGTCCAAAATCCTGCATAAGATTCTGTCCCTGTCTCGGGAAGCCTGGGATGAATAAAAGGGGAATCCTGTTTCATTTTGCATGGAAGGAGAATGACCAGCAGCAATAATAGATGCTGAATCATAATCCAGGTCAAAATGTTAGATCCCATTTAGTTCTCCAGGTTCTTTACTTCATTTTCTTGAGCTAGTGTGCTGCATACCAGTCAAGCTCTGTTCATGATTCTTCCTTGCCTTTTTCCTGGGTAGTGGGGTGGAATGTTTGTATTTTTCTCCCTGCTTTTATTGATTTCTTCTTTTTTCCTAGAAAATTAACCGTCGACTTCATCTTTCCAAAATCAAGCACAGCAAGTTCAATGAATCTGGGCAACTGGTAGCATTTCATGTTGCCTCTATGGTTTGGTGCTTATATGTAATAATAACAGTAAGTTACTTTAATCTATTCTTCCTTCCTTCCCACTCCCCATTTCCTCCTCTCCCCTCCCCTCCCCCTTGTAGAAACTGTGCTAGTAAGACTTAGTGCTACTACACACATTCTTTCTGCATTAGTGGCTGTTAATTTATGCAGAAAAAGAATGTGACAAGCTGTAATCTATATAAGTTTTAAAGACATGATTAGAAAAGAACTGAATTTTCATCTTTCAAAACGTTAATCAGAAAATGAATAATTTATAAAAACAATATAATGATGTATTGATTGAAGGAGTTCTTCATAGCCAGCGAAAATATTCCAGATCTGTAGGTCTTTTGTTCAGTAGTTACTGCTTGACTTTTTCCCCTAGTATCAAATATGGTATTTTAGACCTAAATTTAGCTTGCAGTAAATGTCAAAAATCCTTAGCAGAACTTTTTCTGAATGAGGATTTGCATGAGACTATACAGTACAGAGGCTTAAATAATCATCTTTGTCAGAACAGTGATGAATTTGAGGAGAATGTCCATCTTCTGCATGGAGTTTGGTTTTATTTACCCAATTAAATTTAGGCACCACCCAAATCCAAATTAACTCTGCATAGCTCACAATATAAGCTTTTTCAGATGTTGGAAGCAGACGTATTTTCATTTTGTTACATCAACATTAAACATTTTTGGCAACAGTGATTGTACTTTGTGGAATGTATCAGGAGCTATAGGACATGGCTGGAGAAAGTAGAAAAGCAAAGTAGAGGGTAGAGAATAAGTTCAGGGGTGGGTTCCTGTACCAGTTAGTACCAGTTCGCTTCACACGCGCTTTGCTATTTAATGGAAAATAGCTACCAAGACATGTGCACAAAAAGCCAGTTATTCTGTAAGACATGGTGTCAGCGTTCCAAATATCATGCAGAATTAAATCAGAGTCGAAGGCAAAACTATGCTTAAAGTTCCAATTTAATAAGGCAGGCATGTTGGCATTGTGCTATGGAATCCCAATTCTGGACGTTACATCAAGATCCCACCCAGTTAAAAGTTCATGATCTTGTCCCCACACCCACAGTCCATCACATGGTCCAAGCTTCTTCTTCCACGCCAGCACCTACGCCCAACTGCTTCCGATCAGGTGCAAAAGTTTGGGAGACAAAGGATGACCTTGAGCTTCCAGAAAGGAATTTTTTATTTTAAAAACAACACATTCTACCCCTTGCTAATTCCCCCCCTTAATGAGAGTGTGGCAGGCCAAAGATTCTTAAAGGAACCGCTGCAGGTCTGACACGTGGTCCAGAAATATTGAAAGAAGTACCACAATTTATATTATGCATGCTTCCAATTTGGATAAGGCAGTTGCAGCTATCACAGGAAAAAGACAACTATAAAAATAAATTTTGCCAGTGATAAATGAGAACAAAAGAGAAAAAGGAAGCGAAAGCAGAGCATTTTTATTCTTTAAATAAAGTGCCCTTCTATTAATCCCAGCTCATGAGATGTGTCCATGAGTTTTCTTGGTAATAGTGTAGAAGTGGCTGGTCATTAATACTTCCTAGAATGTGTTCTTCATTTCCCTATCTCCCCTACAGCTGTAGGATTTTCTTTGATCTTGCATCTCAATACTAATCAGGTTCAAATCAAACCTGCTTCACTTTTCAAGATGAGCCAAGATTAGCTGTATGCTGCTATAGCTATCAAATTGATGCAGCTGCCCATCTCACAAATGTGACTCTGGGTAGCATGCAATCATGTGACTCCAGGACACAGTGACATAATTGAGACTAGTTACTAAGTGCCAGAATCATGATGACCTTGGGAATACTATTCCCAGCTGCAATTATGAAGACCTGTTATACATTCTCCTCATTCAGTGCCATCATAATTTTGAACAGTTGCTGAATGAGTAATGTTGAATGAAGACTACCTGTATACTTTGATGAGTTAGTTGAGTTTGATTTTTACAGCTGAAGATTCAGCTGAAGACAATGAAAAGAGATGGCCCTGGCCTCTCTTACCAGTCTTGTTTGCAGCCAAATGAATGATAAAAATTGATATTTATTGGTAAAGCGATCAAGTGGTGAGCAAACTTGCGAACCTCAAATAGGTCTGCTTTCTTCTCTTAATTTCTCACTAATTATTTGATGCTGTGTATACACTGGCAAGTTAAATATTTTTGGCAAGGAAAACCACTTTAAAAGCAGCTATTATTACAGTTATTACAGTGCATTTATTATCATCATTCTATTTCTTGTTGATTTAATTAGTTGAAGCAATGCTTTTGAGAGGAACAACTGAGCTTCCAAAAGTCCTTTTCAAAATGAAGGAGGTGGGAGTGTCTGTTCCATTGCTTCCATTTCTCACACCTTCCAGTCCATCTGCCTTGAAAGCAAACAGGCTGAATGACTTTAATTTGTGGCTTTTGTAAATCAAGCTTTTCCCTTTCTGCACTTCCCACATGCCACCCTTTTATTTCTTGATGTCTTAACTAGGGCCTCTTGTTGCCTAAGAAATTGGCTAAAGCTGTTATTTTGCAAGTTATAGAGTCATAATATTAGAAATTGGAATTGCTTCTGGGGTCGTACATTTAGTTCTCAGCAGATGGGTTTCTGGATAATTTAGTGTCTAGAATCTAGATTTCCAATCTATTTTGGGTTTTCTCCCCCCTGTTTTTGTTCTACACTGTGTTTATAGCCTGTATTTATAGGGTAGAAAGAGTTTAGCTCCTACTATGCTTTCTAAGAACAGAATAATAAGAGTGTGTGAATCTTCTGCTATATGAAACTGTTGGTTTTTCTATTCCCATTTTCTCTTTTTCCAAGCAGATATATGATGCTGCTCAAAAATAGGGCTTACAATTAGCAGCCATCTCCTTTGTTTGTTCCCAATGGTAATCTGTTAGAAAAATGCTACTGTGACAGTCTTATTTGCTATCAGAACAAATGATTGATGATCACACAATTAATAAAAACTGCTTTATTCCTTCCTGTTTGATTGGATTACTTTTTCTAGCACCTGTATTATTAATTTACACAATGGTCTTAAAAATGATGCCTGAAGGTACCAGTGTCCCTTCAAACCTCTTTCTTGGGCCTACCAGATTTCCAATCCACCTGTACAGTTAGAATCCAACCAAGATGGATTCACTTTTCCCATTTTTTTAAAACAAATTGACTTTACTTTTAAACCATTCAATAATAGGAATTATCTGGGCTCTCAAAGAATGGCTAGACTCCTCCCCTTTGCAGAAGGCTCTTTAGTTTTTGATACATAAATTGACAGCCACTTGGATATCAACGGGAATATTATCTGAATTAAGCAACAATTGGTTCTGAGGACAACAGCTAGTTCCATCTTGCCTCCTCTTCCTTCAGCTTCGCCAACATACTGGACTCTCGTTCTGGATCTTGCCTTTGGGATTCCCAGAATTGCCTTGATCCCTTGTCACAGTAATGGCAAAAAGAGGGCAGCCAGAAAGGGAGCCCACATAAGCAGCCCAGCCTACTGCTAGAGACCACAAGTTCTCTCACCTGAGTCTGTGTGCCTCTGCCTCTAAGGAAAAGGGAGAATTTAAGAACCAGTTCATAAGAACCAATCCAAAACATCTAGATGGATTATCAGGATTGCTGATGATTACTATATCATGAGCCACAAGAATTTGTGTCAGCAAAGATGGCTGCTGATGTATGTGTCTTCCTCTGATTTTCTTCCTCTCTCCAGGAAGGATACTTATCAAACCCTAAAAGTCTGTGGGAAAGCTACCCTCATGTTCATCTCCCGTAAGTATTTAATGTTTTGGTATTTTTTATTTCTACCCTTCAAGAGAGCATAACCATTGTACAACTGAACAAAACCACTTCCTTCCTCTTGGTTATCTGAGGTCAGCAGTGAGTAATGGTGGCAAAAACAGGGCATTCAGGGCTTCAGAGCTTCTAAAGCAATCTCATAGCTCCCTCCTGTGAACAATCCCAAGATTGCAAGCACAAACCTAGCAAGCAGTTTCTTAATATGCTTCTTAATTGCCCTCCAAGAATTTGTCATGCTTTATATGTCAACTCCAAGGGGGAAAGGGTTCCAATTAAGAATTTTATTTTATAGTGCAAGCAAAGAACTTTGCAGGTGTTGTCTTCCAGTTGTAATCCTCCCTTGTTTAGTTATTACTCTGGTAACTTTTTCTGGTGATTATTTTACCAGAAACCAAGATCCATATCATGCATTACATTTTTCCAAAACAGATTACTGTGCATGAAAAGAAGAGAGAAATGTATACTTCCCTGTGTGTTGCCTAGTTCAGAAATAAATGTCTATGGTTTAACAGACATCTCTATCCATGTGCCTTTCATTAAATCCTAAAATTCAGGGAGCCACATTGCCCTCAACCATATCTGAAGCTCTTACTATTTCTCCTTATATTTCAAGGATTTTTAAATATTTTAAAAAGACTTCAATCTTTATTTTGTGGGTAGAGACAGCAGCAAAAAAAGCTACTAGTATTTAAAGTTGTTACTTGGCATTCCACAGATAGGTAGAAAGATTTTAACTTGTTCAGAAGATTTTCAGAACAGAAAATAAAAGTAAGATCTTCCTAGACTGATGACTCTTGGCTAGCACTTATCTCTGGCACATAGATATCTTTCATTATTCCTACTGCTAAATATTATTAATATGCTTGGTTGCCACCTGATTCTACATGCATATCCTTTGGATACAGTGTGTGTTTTGAGACAGTGATTATATTTAGCCCAGGATTCCTAAAGTTTCTACCCTATAAGGAACTAAACAATTGCATTGAATGAAAATTGGACTGCCACTAATGATGTAATTCCTGTTTATGATGTCTAGCAAAAGCTCATGCCCATTACATAGGTACACACCAGCTCAAGAATGAAACTTGCATCATTTCCTGGAGAAAGCATACTAAGATAATGTATGTGCTTCTCTGTATGTAGGATCAAAATACAGTGGGGCATTGCATACAATTTGCAAAAATAGCTTGTTTCTCTTCTGTTTCCATCATAGAAAGAAGTAACACCACTGGTTCTTGGTAATTTAATTACTTGGGAGTAGAGTAGGTATTACCAACTGCTGTAGGATGCTACATATTGATAGATAGTTGTTATATTCCAAAGTGAATTTGGAAATGTTGCTGTTTTCCAAAACAACTTCATAGCAGGTTGCTTCCTAAAGGGATGTTCATAACACAGTAGGAAGAGCAGAAGAAATATGTAAGAGTTTGCTCAATGCTATTATTTATTACATTCTAGGTTCCAGGTTAAGTTTTTCTACCTTTGTCAGTTGTCCTATTGGCTGCATACATTGCCTGAATTATATTTCCAGAAAGTGCGAAAGGTGAGTGCCAAGTCAAGGAGCTTTCTCTTCACTTTAAGATACATTTCAAAGGCTGAAATAATTATCCCCAAATTCACTATTACAAAACTGTTCTTTCTCCAGATAAAACCATTTCTTGCAACAGGGACCCCTGATATTAGTCCATTAGCAAGTTGGTTAAATAAATGCACAATCTGCCAGCGTGGCAGAAAATACAGGGAGCTGGCTCCCCTGCTCCTGTAGCTGAGATGGAAAACAAACTGCCAGACAGAATCATTCTCCTCCACTCAGCTATAAGGTTACCATGATAACTCACAGAATCAGGTTGAACCGAAGGTTTTGAAAATGGATCCTTATAATGCTTATAAATAATCCTGATTCTAATCCCCAGTTGCCTTGGGAGCAACTTAAGATAATGCAAATATATACAACCAGTTCCCTGTATTCTTCAAATTAACACTGACTTTTCCTTATTTCCTAGGAAGAAATTCCACGTCAGTTGCAATACATTACCCTTTATCTAGTGCATATATCAGGAGCATATCTCTTAAAGTAAGTGTTACTGAGCACTTTTACAGTATATGTGGTACCTGTCTCAGTAGTAGTAACTATGAGAAGGATCTTGGAGTCCTAGTGGACAATCATTTAAATATGAGCCAGCAATGTGCAGCAGCTGCCAAAAAAGCCAACACAGTTCTAGGCTGCATAAACAGAAGGATAGAATCAAGATCACATAAAGTGTTAATACCACTTTATAATGCCTTGGTAAGGCCACACCTGATATTCTGCATCCACTTTTGGTCACCACAATGTAAAAAAGATGTGGAGACTCAGAGTGCAGAAAAGAGCAGTAACGATGATTAGGGGACTGGAGACTAAAACATATGAAGAACGGTTGCAGGAACTGGGTATGTCTAGTTTAATGAAAAGAAGGACTACGGGAGACATGATAGCAGTGTTCCAATATGTCAGGGACTGCTGCAAAGAAGAGGGAGTCAAATTGTTCTCCAAAGCACCTGAGGGCAGGACAAGAAGTAATGGGTGGAATCAAGGAGAGAAGCAACCTAGAACTAAGAAGAAATTTCCTGACAGAACAATTAATCAGTGGAACAGCTTGCCGCCAGAAGTTGTGAATGCTCCAACACTGGAAGTTATTAAGAAGATGTTGGATAACCATTTGTCTGAAATGGTGTAGGGTTTCCTGCCTAGGCAGGGGGTTGGATTAAAAGACCTCCAACTTCCCTTCCAACTCTGTTTATCTGTTTTCTGTTACTTTTCCTAATACACCAGGTTAACTGGGAGACTATGAGTTCCAATCCCAAGGCACAAAAGCTGTCTCAGAGTGACTTTAGACCAATCTCATTTTTTTACATTTTTTGAAATATAAGCATTTTTGGAAACAAATGCCATAGGCTTTGGTTCATATTGCACATATCATATTATTTTCGTTTAGGAGTTGCAGGTGTTCAATAAAACACATCAGGTATTGTAAATGTGTTAACAGCTGCTAGAATTGCATTTGCTAAAAACTGGAAAAATGAGAAAATGCCAACACAGGAGAAGTTATTCAAAAAATAATGGAATGTGCCGAAATGAGCAAATTGACATTTGAAATTAGAGAACAAGAAGATAAACAATTCTATAAGATATGGGACTTATTTTATCAATGGTTAGACGTAAAATATGGAAAGGAAATATGATAGAGAATTTTGCAATACAAGGATAATGAATTGACACCGAATATAATATAAAGATGTATTACTATTGGATGAATTTAGGAGGATGTAATGAATTGTTAAAACATAAATTAATTCAAAATTTAGAATATCTCGTATAAAATGAAGGAAGAATAGTTATAGTCAAATAAATGATCAATAATTATAATAATGTATAAATATATACTAGATTGATAATATGAGATTTTATATAAATTGTGAGGACTATGGAGAGGATGCACAAAAGTTTTGTAACCAACCGACACACTGTATGTAACTGGAAGATGTTTTTCTGTATTATTGTTTTGCTTGTGTATGTTTGCTTTTAAAAATAATTGTAATAATAATAATAATAATAATAATAATAATAATAATAATAACAACAACAACAACAACAACACATCAGGATTCATTGATGGACTTTGTAAGGGAAGGATGAGATACGATTTATTAACACTTCTGTCCATCATCCATACCTGGTTTTGCTCATTCATAGAATTTTTGTGGAGAAAGTTCAACAAGCATGAAACATTTTTCCTCCTTGTTTCTAGCCTCACACGCCTGGGACTAATCTTGTTGCTGCTGCAGTATGTTGCTGAATTCCTCTTCCACATGGCTCGCCTTTTTTATTTCACAGATGAAAACAATGAAAAACTGTAAGTGCTCTTGGATGGACTTTGGATAATGTGGCCAAGCCTTCTAAAATTCACCAGTAAACTTTTTGTAATCCTGGAGCTGGATCTAATGTGTTGTATCATGTTTTACTGGTAAAATAAAGCAACTGCTAACATAACTTGAATGTGATGGCTTATTAGCTTGGGAATAAAATTACTTTTTCTACTAAGTAGGAAAAACCATAGATTTCATTCTATGAGGATAAAGAATTACATGGACAAATTATTTTGTCTCAAACATTCAATATTTCATGCAAATCTGTTTATCAAAAATGAGATGATTGATCTCAGCTTTCGATGTTACTGGGAGATCTGCATTCTTAGTGATTGACATGTCAGATCTCCCAATGCAGAAGTTGGATTACTTTGATAATCTTCCAGCAAACAGCACATAGTGACATTTGCTATAAAGTGAAATATGACACATTTTAATGCAAGAATTTTTTTTTTTTAATTATTTCATAAGGTTTAATGCATGGGCTGTAGTTTTCGTCATCTCACGACTTTTCACCCTCACCCTTTCTGTGCTGGTCATTGGCTTTGGGCTGGCTCGAGTGGAGAACCAAGCATTTAACCCTGAAAAAGGAAACTTCAACACTTTGCTTTTCAGGTAAGTTTTTTCTGAGTTATGGATGCTGAAGAAAAATGGCTTGGGGCCTTGATGATTAGAAAAAAATAGGGATTGTCATTTCATCTCTCTGTTCATTTAGAATAGATGTAATTATTCACATTGCTTACTCATGATAAATAGATTGGGGGAAAGTATTATTGCTTCTTCTTCTGTACATATTTCTTTAGTAAAAATCTTGCCTTGATGGCTTTAATGCTGTTAAGAAGTACAGTGATACCATTGTTGGTAGGGATTGGCCTTTGTTGAGGAATCCCCTCTTCACTACTGTTTTAAAACTGATGGACAAAGCAATCCTGGCTAGGGGAAAATTGCTTTGTAGCATTAATTTTGATACAATGCTTAACCAGGATTAATATTAATAGGAAGGCATGTAAGGAACTCATACTAGAAAGTGGTGGGCATGAAGTCTCCCATAGCCCAGCCTAGTCTTCTGTGATTGATTAATCATAAACATTAATTGGTCACTATTTTGTTACATTCCTGTATTTTTATTGCATACAAAAAATGGGTGTGAAGAATGCTTAAAGCTATAATATATAACAATGATATTATTATAGAACTCATGACAACAATTTTAAAGTTTTAAATTTCTTGTGTGATGAAGCATCTGAATAAAGACAACTACCATATTTTAAAGATTTTGTGCATAGTTGCAGAGCAAAACAAAAATCCTGCCTACCAATATACAAGTAGACTGCAGAGAGGACCCGGCTTCTTGGGATTTGCCAACCTCAATTTCTCTCACCTTAAATCATTCCAAAAAGAAAACCATTTCCAAGATAGTTAAATTGCTATAACTTGTGGGATTGGTCTTGATTTTTGCAGTAAAGCTTTACCATCCATCTTGCTGACCATGCTTACTGGTATTTCCCTGGGGAAGTTGTAATGCTAAACAGGGTCACTTGCTCCTGCCATTAACAGCAGAGGAAGAGCCATCTCTTCCCTCTTTCTCAATTAACAGAGGACTGATCAAGTGATCATTGAGGAAGAGTGACCAGGGCTCCCCAGGTTCCCTGTGGTTTACCCCTGAAGGAGCTGTGATTGTATTCAGGTGATGATTCTCACCCTAGAACAGTTTAGATCCAAATGTGCTTATTCCAAATACTGTATGTTTGCCTTGCCTCCTCCTAGGATGGGTGTGTTGCTCCTGGTGTGTTTCTCACAGGCCTGGATGATGTGGCGCTTCATTCATTTCCAGTTGCGACGCTGGCGTGAATACTGGAATGAACAGAACACTAGAAAAAGGGTTCCAGCCACTGTCCACTTTAAACAGCAAGTAAAGACAATGAAAAGGGAATCTGGTGAGCATCCGGCCCAATTGACCATGTTCTAAAACCGCAGAATGCCTCTTATTAATCAGTTCAGTTGCTAAATGTTGATGGGCTAAAATAACTACTGTATTTATCGGAGTATACAACACACCTTTTTCCCTCAAAAAAGAGGGTGAAAATCTGGGTGCGTCTTATACATTGAATACAGCATTTTTGGCCTATCAAAACCCTGCCCTCTTTGCAAAAATGGACATGCAGAGAGTTTGGGAGGCTTGCAAAGTGCACCTAAGGGTTGGGGAGGCCAAAAAAGAGCAAAAATGGGAAATTTTTGCTCACCCAGCCCCCAGAGCACTCTACAGGCTTCCCAAAGCTCTGCATGCCCCTTCTCTTTTTTTGCAAAAAATGAGGGGTGTAGAGTGCTTGAAAGACCTGCAGAGTGCAAAAACTTCTTTTTTTAAAATTTGCCTCTTTAAAATCATGGTGAGTCTTATACTCCAGTGCGTCTTATGGTCCGAAAAAATACAGTAATTGGGAAGTAGATTTTTAATTAAATACTTTACTAAAAGTATTTAATACGAAAGAAAAATTACAAGAACAAAGTTTCCTTTATAGGAAAAAAATATCAGAGATTTGGCTCCTTTAAGCAATGGACCTTCTGTGACTTGCACCTAGTCACCCAGCACCAAAGTGTGTGCATTTCATTCAAAGAATTAGTTCCATGAATATGTAATGTAGTTTAATTTACTTTTATTATACATATTAAAGGCAGTGATGAATAATATAATGCATATCAATATGCAAATATATTATTGAATTAAAGCATGTAAATAAATGACTTATTCTGGTTTAAGCTTTTTGGCAGTGGCATCAATGCTCCTGCTATGCTAGAAATATTTCCTATGATGCTGCTTCTATCTACTTTATTATGTAAGGGAGTCTTTTTCATTGTGATTTCATTCAGTAACTGAAGATTCTAGTGAATTCAGTCCTACACATTTGGGGAGCACAAGGTTGGAAAAATCTGCAGTGGAATGAGGTGACATGACATTTCTGAAGACTGTGTCTCCATGACCTAACTGTGTGTCTTTCAATAAACATGATAGAGAAACCAATCTATTAATACAAATTTCTCATTATTAATCCCTTTCCCCACTCTCCATTACAGGTTACCATGAAAATGGAGTTGTAAAGGCAGAAAATGGTACCTCACCACGGAACAAGAAACTCAAGTCTCCGTAGAGCCAAAGCACAGCTGACATGGGATGTTTGAGGAGACAGAGGTGCAAGAATGAGGACTCTGGAAATAAGAAGCACCCTCCTCTCTTCTGTTCTCACAATGCTCCACCTCAAGTGATGTGCCCAGAGTGAACAAGCTCTCTCTCCTCCCCCATCCTTATGTCTTTCTGTCTCTGTCTCTTTTTGCAATAACCAAAAGGCCTTCATCCTTGACAGAAGGCTTAAGAACACCAAAAGCTTTTCCTTGTCCTGTTGTGTATTGTGAAATTCAAAAAAAAAGTTTTGCTTGTTTTCATGCCCCAGGAAATGTGTTGTTGTTTTTTAGAACCCTGTTCCCAACATACCATTTTTCACTTCCTTACATCTGATTTTTGGCTTGAAGAGATTACAGCTTCAGCCCATGATGGAATTTGGTTCTGAGAGTAGATTTGTGGGATTGTTTCTCTAGAAAATGCACTCTTGCAAGCATAGGTTTTGAAAGAAATGCAGTTTCAGTCCTGTTTAAAGAGCATCCTCTAATCTGAATTCTGTAATTATGTTACACATTCAGTAAGCTTTGTAAAATGGTTAGAATATGTCAGGTTTTAAAAACATGATGGAAAGATACAGATGGTTACTTTTATCTGTTTGTGATTTATCATGATGTTTTCAAAGTTAAAGTTTCATTTGTAGCTATAGCTACCTTCTGAAGACTGGAACAGATATAGTCCTCTTTCTTATCTTTCTCTTCTGGTCCTAAAACAGAATTAATGTTTTCTTAGAAACAATTGAATTTTCCTAAAAAAGGAGAATGTACTTGTCCTGTCAATTTAGTAGGTGTGAAGTATGATTTTCATCTTCATTAGCCTAGGAAGTCTCAGCCTGTAGGGTCTTGAGGGAAGGGAGAAGCTTCTCCATTCATTTAAAAAGGAGCTCAGGGCATTTTTACTAGTGAAGAAGAGAAGGCTGTGATATGTTCACAAGAGGATAATATCTTTCATGTTGAAGATTTTATCTGTTGACCTTCTTAAGGAAGTGCTAGTGTAGCCTTGTTGTTTGAATCATTCATGTTTAACACCATCCAATCATAGAATAATAATATTGTCTATGAAGTGTACTGCTATGCATATTTTCTCAGAAGTAAATTCCAGCAAATTCAGAGAGGCTTATTCAATTTCATTGTGGTATAGAATTGCAACCTGTAATTTGTTTTCCCAAGCACCTCTTTTTCTAAGTTGCATCTAATAGGTTCTGAATTCATGCCTGTCCTGGTGTTCTTATTTCTAAAACTATAGAGATTGTTTTTATTCAGATTGAAAGCAATTTAGTTCCTAGTTGCTTAGCAAGTTCTATGAGGTTCAGTTATGAAAGATAGGAGAGGAGAGAGAAGGAATAATGTCTCAAAAGGAGAGAGCACAATTTGTAAAGCTGGTGGATGATATTAAAAAGTGAAATCTACCTCGGAAGCCACCCATTCCTACATTTCTTTTAGTTACGTTTATTTTGCACCGACAAAAAAATCGGGGTTGTTCACACAAAACTTTTAGAGTTACTTTGTTCATCTTTAATGTTTTTTTTGTTTTAATGAAAAGTGTCTTCTGTTCTCCTTTCTGTATGTTTAAGCATACTTTATTCAGCAGAGTTGCTTCATGACTATGTCTTGTTTTAAGCCCTAGTGTAACTGGATCATCTTACGATATTGTTCTGCTTTTCAAATAATACAAAGAATCTTTTGATTTCCATGCTCTTTTGCCATAATTTGGAATAGAATTATCTATTTCATTAATAGATTGAATGAAATCAATAGAATACATACTTAGTAGTTGGGTGTCCCAGGATTTGACCCAACTACTCCTTTTTGTGAATGCTTTTATTGTGTCTAAAGCAGGTCTGCATAAGTTAAGACCTGCCAAACCAAATACATTAGCCATGAATTTCATCCTGCCAGAGCATCTCTGGTTTGCATTTAGATCAACTGTTAAGAGGGATTGCTGCAGTCTTAGCAGACAGCAGTGCATGATTAATGAGTAGTGATAAGTTTCATGAGTCAGGGATATCGCTGTAAACTTTTGGGGGAGTTTAAGAGGTGAAGAAGACTTTATAAACTGCTTACAATATATGTATCTCTGAAGAATCATATGTCTCTTTTTATCCTTCTCTTGCAACAGACTTTAATGCTGCTTGGCACTACTTGAGACTGTACAGAGAGTTATTTTTTTCTTCCCTCCAAAATCTTGAAATGTTCAGATCAGAGACCTTCTGAGCTGAAATCGACTATACCATATTGTGCCTGTCACTCCTTAGCTCTTATTGAGTTCTAAATATACCTCATCTGTACCTTTTTTATACAGGAATGAAAGAGTAAACTGGGTTAGTGATGGTGCTAAGTAGGTCAGATATGGGGGTCAACCTACATGCATATATGAATGTGATAGCTCTATTGCTTGAGCATAACAGAAAACCCACCACTATTGCAAAGCAGATATGTATGGCTTCTACCACCAGAAGAACCACTCTTGAGCCTGTGTGGCATATTGATGGTCATCTTGCAATTGTGGGTATAATAAAATTGCCCTAATTTTTAAGTGTTTTGAGTCTCTGGAAACATAATGAATTCACTGCACTTTTTTTAGTTTTCCCCCAAAGCTATCAAAATGAAAATAATAAACAAACAAACAAACAAACAAACATCTAGCCAAATATTTTGCTTGCATCTTTTGGGGAATGCTTTGGGAGCCACAAAATATATGTGCAATTTGTAGGCTTTCTTTTACACCAATTCTTTACATCAGTGTTCTAAATTAGAATTCCTTGTGTTTTTGTTAATTCTGATCTTAGTTAAATGGAGCTTTCTGACTTTGCACTAAGCTCAGTCAAAAGACTTAGGTTTCCCAAAGAACTAGTTCTAGAAAGCTGCAAGAAAAACCTCCAAACAGGCCTTACCCTGACCCAGTTAATCTAACTCCTTTCATCCAGCACCAGGTTTTCAATTGTAGTGATATTCAAAGCCTTTATTGTCATTGTACATCATGTATACAATGAAATTGGTTCAATTTTGTGCAAGTACATTGTGCAAGTGCCTTACATTATCACATAGCCTTTCTAATCTTTTTATCTTTCATATTGATTTTTCTTTGTATATGTATTGTTGTAGTTCACTTATACTGTATGCACTAGTTTAGTTATTCAAAAAGGGGGCAGCTTTTGCTGGATGCTTTGCTTCAATTTCTATGTCTTTTTGACCATAAGTAGTTGCTTGACAAGTGTAATTGTTGGAACTATTCTAGACGCAAGAATCTCTTTTGTAATACGAAACAATCCATAATATCACAAAAATTTCCATAGCAGACTAGATGCTCTTGGTTTTAATTTTGGATGTATCCTTGTATTTCTAAAACTTTTTGAACAACTGCTTTTGAGCGTCTTTCATAACGTCTGTTGCTAGAATTAGATGTTATGCTTAGCTTTGTAATTATTTAGGAATGGGGTGTTTAAAAAAACTATGCGATCATTGAAACTACAATTCTAAGCAGAAGTTACACATACGTAAGACATCACCAATTTGTGCCACTTTTTATGAAGAATTGCCTTTTACTTTTGGATGCTTTCATTCTCAAAATAAAAGATGTTGGAGTTACAGTACAAGTGAAAATAATTTAGCGGAAGTTACCTTTCATCTCCAACACTAATGGTCTACTTCAAATTGCTGTCTCAGTAGATATTGTGTGTGGATCTAAAGAGAGACAATCCACCAGCACAAATGGGATTTTAACCTAAGGGTGCCTTTGTAAGCATAGTGTCACTCTAAGTTGAATAATAAGAGCCTTACTTGGTTCCTCTGTACTCTGCTTTCCCACAAAAGGTTGAATCAATTTATGATCTGTTGTGAGTGATCTCATCTTGGGGGAAAGAAATTGGAATTGTAGTTCTCCATAATGTAATTATATTTGTTTGGGTTGTGGGCAACATGATTAGCTCTGGGACTTATTCTTCTTTTAACACAGGATTAAGTGCAGAGAACCTCATAGTGCCTTTCCTTTCTTTCTTGTTCTAGGTCAAGGGTAAGCAAATATTTTGGGTTAAAGTATGTTTGGAATTTTGAGAACATATGCTGAGCATGCTTGCAGAATGAGTGTCATTGCAGAATGAATATCAAAGTTAGATATGGTCAGTCACAAAATACCCATTTAACAAATGATGAACTAGCCCCAAGATATTATTTGTTACCCCAGTGGGATCTCAGGGTTGCAGATAATGCTAGAGGCTGGTGCTTCACTTTAAAGTATGCCACATTTCCAATTTTATTATTATTTTTTTAATTGAAACTGTTTTTAAAAAGAGCATAACGGGGTTCAAGAAGTTGCAATGGGCACAAATTTGCCTATCCCTGGCCTAGATGGATCTATAGATATGTAGCATGATATCGAGATCTAACTAAGGGTTCCAAAGCTCAGTAAGTAGTAAATCTTTGTGATTTTGGAAATGGTATATGGTTTGCTTTTCTTTGAAGTATCCAAGTGATAAAGCAGCTAGCAAAATAATTAAATGTCCTACTCATACAATTTTTATTTTTTTTAGACTTTGTTTTTTAAACAAATTGTAGATGTTATGTAAAATGCATTGTGAAGGTTGCAAATAATTTGCTGTCAGTATGGTTGATTTTTCTTCTGTTTCTGATACTATTAAGTGGAAAACCGTTTACCTCTATACATTTTGTGTCTTCCAGAAAGGAAAAAAAATCTTTATTATCCTGAAACCACAGCTACATCAGGGTTGTTTCTAAGGGCTTTGTTTTGTTGACCTTCTTCAGAAATTAAGTATTATAATTGTTCTACAAATGACAGTATAGAGCAGAAAATGTTATATTAGAAGTGTACATGGCTGGGTTTTTTCCCATTAGTAATTCTAATTATGGACCAAATCTAAGCCTAATTTTACATATTTAAATTTAATCTTTTTGTCTCCTGGTTTTCAGGGAGGGAAGGGACAATTTTTGGGGATTTTTTTTTCCTCTCAACGTTTTATTCCCACCATTCGAAAATCCAATTTGTTTATGATTTTTTTGTTATTGTTAAAGAGCTTTTATGAAAGCAATCTGTGATACAACTATTTTTCTGAAATAAAAAAGGCATAGAATGATGAAAAGTACCATTGTTTATTCACTACTAATTTATTCTTTGCCATGAACTATGAAAGCATGGTTCCTAAATAGCTTGGTGTTCATTGCTACAGGTTTCCTGCTTGCCTGGCTGAGTAATATCAGAATCTTTGAACATGTTTGAAACTCCTATGGAATATGCTGAGATTGTAAGAAGTCCCAAAGAAGAAATTTCTGGACAGAGGAAGTGTAAAGCTTGCTTGGCTCTTAAATGTAAACCTAAGTTTTATCCTTTCTTAAATGAAGGCTTATAATTTTACTTGCTTCAGGCAACAGGAAAGAAATCATATTAACAACAGTCTGCCATTAAATGTCTTCCCCTCCCACTTTAGGAAATGGAAAGTTCTGAATCCTAAGGTTCTTGTAATACATGTTTTCAACTTCACTGGGGCATAAGATAGGGGATTTAACTTTCCTGTGCATTTGTTATAATAATAAAATAAATTTACATGCCACCCCACTCTCAGCAATTCCGGATGGTTTACAAATTGTTAGAAACATTTTAAAACAAGTAACAACCCAATTCTGGATGGAACCAAAGAAAGAAAAGGTGTGTCAATTGCACTCACTGAAGACCTCAGTGAAAAGCCACACATTTGGAGTCAGTAGTATGGGAAGTCATACAAATCTTGGGGGAACCGCATTCCAGAGCACAGGCACTGCTACAGAAAAGGCACACTTCCAGAGACCTGAAAGATGGAACCCAGAGCATGCCAACCCTGGCAGACTGAACCAGCTGGGATATATTGTGGGAGACAGTCATATTGTTCATAAAGGACTAAAGGATAGTTATATTGACACAGAATCATACAAATGCCATTTGCTTTCCAGGTAATAAAATAAAGATCTACCCATAATTGCATGCATAGAGATAACCACCCTCACTCTAGTAGAAGGATCAGAGCTGTGATAGACTGTTTTTGTCAAGTAATCTGGAAAATTATAAATTGAATATATGGTAGAAAAAGGAAGGAATACCACAGCAGCTTTCAATAATTAGTGTTTTTAATTGAAATTGATCTTGTACATCTGGTAACTGCTAGTTTTGAACTGATCAACACTGGAAAGCTTTGAGGAAGTCAGGGTATCTTATCTGATTTTCCCCATGAGAACACATCTTAATAAGCTGGAAAAAAAAGAGAGAGAGAAACCAATGAAAAGTTGCAAATGCTGTACTTTCATTTTTTTAAAAAATTGCCATATGTCCTAAGAACATGCACAGTTAATCTGCAGTAGTAAGATTTTTGATTTTAATCTTCAGAATAGAACAAAATAAAAGTGAGGCTTTCCTTTTCTATTTTTTTTTAAATTGCTGGATGGGGTATGTGAAAACACAGGCATAATATGCTATTGGGAGAAGGAAACAATTGGCTGCCTTTCAAGTACAGAAATAATGCAATTTTACTCAGAGAATTTCGTTTTCAAATCTATTACTTACTACAAAATCCAAACAAAGTCCCTGCTATTCAAATACAATCTGATATTTAAGCATACTTGTTAAAGTGGGAAAAAATCAGGGACAATCAATGTTCTTTTAAACTGAAATGAAAACGAATAACAATAGGATTTGTAATGAACATGTTCCATTAAGTTAAATACATCTTGTCCTTGAGTTATGATGATTTATTCAATGACTGTTTGAAGTTGCAGCAGTGCTGAGCAAATAATTATATATCAGGTCTCTGAAGTTATGGCTGTTGCAGGGCCCCCCTTTGACCCGTGATCAAAATTCAGGGGTTTAGCAGCCCACCCCCACAACTGCAGGGGCACTTTAACATCCATCATCCACCTATCTTCCCCATTTCTGCCTTTTTGACTCCCTGTTCTCCATAGCCCCAGCCACTGTGGGCTCCACCACCCTAGCTGAATTTTACCATATTCTTGCTCCCACTGTTGATCTAGCATGCCTGGCCTTTGCAAGGTTGTTGCTGATGGCCACATGAGGCTTTTCCCAATGTCACACGTTGCAGTATCCTTGCGAGACCTGGGCAAGAAGGCCTCAAGTGACCAGGCATGTGTCAGCAGCAGGAAGACAGCAAAGTTTAGCTACAGCACCAGGAGCTTCTGAATGCAGGGTCCCTTAAGCTGGGGTGGTGAAGCTTCTTGGGGTAGCTGGGGCTTTGCATCACATTGCTGGGTCAGGCTGTGGCTTCCCAAGGTGGCTGCAGCTCAGCGCTTTCTTGCAGCCTCTGAGCTGCAACATAGCAAGTAGTCCCACAACTGTGAGGTTCTGAAGCTGCTTGCCACCCCACAATACAGGCTGACCCAGAAGGCAGAGATTGGGGGAATAGGCATTTGGGAGAAGTGGTAGGGAGTCCCTTACCTTGAAAGAACTGAGACCTGGGGCTGAGAGTGATCAAGATGGGAATGGCTTGGATTAGTGTGGGCCCTTGACTGATGATCAACATAATTTAGTTAATGATGAGAATTGCTGTTGCTAAACAACGTGGTCTCATGATGTCAAGTTTTAGAACTACATTGTTAGCAATGAAATTCTGCCATCATACCTACTTGTACGTAAGAATCTGGAAAAGACTTTGGAACATTTTAGATAAATAATTAGTGCTGCAAATGACAATTATCACACAATAAATCACCAGTACTGGGACTCAAATAAGACAAATCTATTTTTAAAAACATGGAATGCCACACGTTACCGTAACTGCAATAGCATGTCATTTAATAATACTTAAATTATGAGTTTACAAAAGGATTTCAGAAAATGGCTAATACAAACCACTCTGGAATTCTAAAATTTGTCACTCCTAAAATCCCAACAAAAATTGGGCAAGTGGCACTCATGAAAATATGCAGTAACTTCCCACTGCTTTGATAAATTAGAAAAAAATCTATTAATTACAACATGAATTGACAAGAAATCTCTATATAAAGATACATTCCATATTGTAACTCTCCATGATATAGGAGCATATAACATTTAACAGGGAAGGTTTTTAAGAAAAGATCGGACAGCCATTTGTCCACAATGCTATAGGGTCTCCGGCTTGGGCAGAGAATTGGACTAGAAGACCACCAAGGTCCCTTCCAACTCTGTTATTCTGTATTCTACTCTGTGTTATGCCACAATTATCTTTTTATCGGTACTATAAAGAAAGAAATTAAAGCAAATGTATAGCCACAGTGATTTTAGATTGATCCCAGTCTCTGAGTCATATTGGTAGAATTACGGAAGGGACAGATGTACCAGTATCCCCATACACTATTAATACCCCGTTACCTGCATTTCCAAATTCAAAAGCCTAAACCTCCTTTTGAACATTTCTATCATTGTTCTCACTGTTGATAAGCCTTGGCTTACAGTTAGAACAGATTGCCAGCTCATACTTTTTACCTTTTGGAAAATTGGGTCATCAGTTGGTATTTTAAAATGGTCACAAAGGGTGAAGAACTCTGCTTTGTTTAGAAGCCCTGAGCCATCTTTATCTTGCTGAAGGAAAGCTTCCTGCATACTGCTGTCTGGCAGATAATTATGCCGCCTCATGTGTTCCTGAATCTGCTCCAATAATGCAGCTAGCTCCTGTGGGTCAGGCTCATTGGAAGCTAACCTAGAGGGAAAAAAGAACTAGGATGTCATAAAATGTCCTCAAGACTCAAGCATCTTGAAATTCTTCTTATTATGATCAATCACCTGCGTTTTAATCTAACTATGATTAGGTACATTCTCTATGGATAGTATTGGGGGCCTGCAGAGATATTAGGATTTACAACTAAATGGACAAAATTTATCGTCTGCCATTCAAAAGAAAAGCCATTCTCAAAATTTACTTCTATATCACAGTAATGCAGGCACATTTTACATTGACAATGAATACCCCCCAATTTGCAATGCAGTCTGATCACTCTACTAAATTTTTAATCAGCCTACTAATTAGGTGGCTGAAAACAAATCATAAACCATTTCAATATAACTGTTACAGATTTATCTGATTTTAAACAACAGATTTTGATTTTACTCTGCCAAGGTAAGTTACCATTCTTTTCCTCTGTGTCTTTTTTAATTAAAATTCAATTCCAATTTTTCTCTGCTAGAACTGTTACTTCTCGTTCCATGCGAGTAGTAGTGACAAATGTTTCAGTACTGGTTATTTTAGATTTATTCAATCTGATTGAACATCATCTACAAAGATAGTTAACTCATCTAGGAACTTGAAAGAAAATGTGAATAGTTTTATCATGTCCAGAATTATTTTTCTCATAATAACCAACCATGTGCATCTTTGGTGGAGGATGAAAGCAAGTACCCTTTCCTGATACTATTCTCTGGTAACTGGAAAGGGCCCATAGAGGCTTACACTCTCTTTATGAAAGTTGTGACTATTTGTGATGTTTGAAGGTAAAGTGATAATAGATATTGATTTATTGTCTGTGATTATGAAAAGGGAATATCTTCCATCATCCTCAGACCAAAAGCTGCTGAATCAGCATAATTAATATTAGTTATGGAACATTTTCTATGGATATTTTCTTCAAGTGCTCACCTCTTTAGTTCCTCTATTGCTGCCCTGCGGGGTGCAAAATGATTTCTCATAGACTGCACAACAGATGCTGGGAAGCTTTCCAAATTGCTTTCCATATAATTCAACACATAATTATCTGCATCCACAATAATGAACCTGTGGCCAAACACTGCATAAAAGAGACGATCTGTCATTATCATGACCAACTATCTGCTCGTTCCAGAAATATAGATTAAACTTGTGCAACTTTTTTAGAGGTGGGGATGGTGCACATTTTTCAGCCTTTCAAATTCTCAACAACACCAGTGGTGATGTAGCAACATTGGCGGAGAGACAAAGCTGAATATTTAGAGATTTTAAAAAGCACCCAAAGATGCTTTAAACCTAGCAATAGCATAATGTACTTATTTCAAACCTTTTCAGTGATGCAGGGAAAACATGAAAAATAGAAAACTGGAAAGTATCAATATGCCATTGAATTGCATTGGTAAAATCTTGAAGCTTTATAAATTGAAAAGATGGTATGGAACTACCCTCACCATAGATGACTGGCTATTTCCTTAGAAGAACAAGCCTGCAGTCTAAGAAGTAAAAGGTTGTAACTAAACTTGCAGCTCAACAACCTATTTTTTGTTTTTGTGCAAAGCAACTGAAGGAAAACGTGAAATAAGCTAGCCATAACTGACAAAACAGGATAAGAAAGGTGTAACTACAGCAATTTTCTATCAACATTTTTATTTCTATTCTGATCTGAGGAAATTGTGTATGGCTATAGGAATAAGCTGTAAGAGGACTAACAATATGTTTTACCTCCGCCATTTCTTAGTACTTTGTTTATTTGTCAGTAACTAACCTGAAAAGATATGTCACTTGTGAACTTTACAGTTCAAATAGCTCAACAGTGCCTAAGGGGGATTGGAGAAAATTTATCTAGCTTGTTTTTGCTGCAAATTTCATAATTCTCTATGCTATATTCTTTTGAATAATTTTAACAGAGAAAAACATTATTTCTTAGGCAAAAAATATAGAATGAAGAATGAATATGTGCCAAAATATTCACTTCTAAAATATTTATACTCCATCTTTCTATTACCTTCTATCATAGCGCCTATGGTTAAGTCGGCAGGTTCATAATAAACAGGATCGTCTGTAGAATATCCTGGCTTTGGGATTCTGGTTTTGCATAGGTACTTGCCACCAATAATTCCCGAATTGCGCACAGGTGGTTCATAAATGCTTATCATGTCAGTAGCGAGGCAATAGGAGAGGACGAAATGTCTCTTGCTGTCATCAGGGTTTGAGGATTCCTGGACAGATTAAAGGTCAAATGTAAGTTGCAAAATATGCTATGCTTAAAGGGCTTGTTCATGTTTGGCTATTCCTAACATGACATCTTCTTGAAGGTACTGAAACTCCCAGAATTCTCAGTCATACTGAATGAATCCATTGTGTAAAAAGCAGCTGAATAGCCAATTGAATCATTATTCAAATTGTTCAAATCATAAATCAGGTAATGTGCTTAGAGGTCATGTATTCTCTGTTCAAAGCAAATTACATTTACATCACTCTCCATGAAGATGCCTATTTAACCTCTGCTTAAATATCTCCATTGAAGGAGATCCTTCCACCTCTGAGTAAAGGGAAATTGTTTTCCTGTTAAATAGCTCTGAGTCAAAAGAAATGTTTTCTAATATTTAAACATATTTTGTTCTGCAATTTTCTGGACTTTATAATTCTGTTAATACAGCTTAAGACTTCATTACCCTATTTAGTAGTCACACCACACTGCTGGATCCTCTGTAATTTATGATTTAATCAAGCTCCTATACCGTGTGAAGGGCCTGAGTATTTAATGGAAACTAATTTCTTTGATAGGACATCTATCTTTTATCTTGTTTCTGGTTTTATACACATTATAGTTGCTCTCACTACTGAAAACCTTCTGAAATACAATCTTACAGTAATAAAATAATTGGTGTTCCAAAGTGAAAGCAACAAAAAAGGACTACAGTTATTTAAACTGAGAACTAAATGTAGAGCTCCAATAGATATCCTCAACCAGCCAAGGGAAACTACACTGTATACATAAATAGACATGTTTTCCATTACAGTTTGAAAATTCTCAAGTTTAATCAGATTCTATGTATCCATAGTGCTTTGAATTGAAAGACTATTTTGATATAATATTTTAATATCTGCTTCTAT